>NC_136061.1:1325003146-1325603146 GCF_964261635.1 Lissotriton helveticus | reverse complement strand
GGTACTATTAAATTGGGAAAAGGACCCGTAGAAGGGGTTTGAGTGACTCAAGTCAGAACCTGCTGGCCTGAAAATCCAGTTCAGTTCTGCTGAGCTCCATCTTCCTCCAGCTGGTGACTCGGACAGGATCCGAATTCATGACCCCGGTGCCTTAAGCCTCCTCTCTCATTAAAGGGCAGGATCAACACTAGCAGGCGCCCGAAGAGGCGGAATCCCTGATCCACCGTAAATCTGGTAGTTATGTGAATAAATGTATATATAGGTCATACTATGCTCGCTGTGACTGTGTAAATCTAATGTGGTTGAAAGCCGAGGAGATTAGGTGCCCGGTCGCAGAAAGCAGGCACTGTTTAAAAAAAAGGTAAATTCAAATGCGCCATTTGTTTTTATCCGGGTGTAGTGGATTAAGCAAATGGTATTCGTTTCAAGTTAATGTTTTGGACGAGATGAAAACGGGAAGGAAGCTGGATTTACACCATTTTTATTACACCCACACAATGTTTAGGAAAATGCATTTTATTTGTTCGAATATGAGCGATTATTCCTAGTATCAAGCAAGAAAGGATAGTGGGACTTTTTGATGTGTATCAATAGCAAAAATAGAGTAAAACTAATTTGCATTTTTTGCAAACAGTTACTGTGGACCAGGATTTCGTTGTTGAAGCATCTTTTACATTTCCTAAATTATTTATACGTGAAGAATAGTTTCTATTATTTTTTACAATGAAGTCCAAATATGCTTCCTCCTGTTGTGCTACGGAGCAAACATGTTTGTACAACATGACATGGTGCAGAATCTGTACTCTTCATTTCTTAACATACAAACAGCAAAATAGTGCAAAACGGTTTGCCCGTTTTTCTTTTCTTTTGCAGTAATGGTTAAATTATACTGTAGAGCTTTTCATACTTGCATACCATTATCACATGCCCATATGAATGTCGTGAGGATTTGGTGGGTAGAATGGTTGCACCTGGCGAGCTGGTCAGCTAGCTTGATTGGTGAGAGAGATGGATGGATTGCCTCTACCATTCTGCGTCCACAGGCTTCTGTGCACTGAGTACAGATGGGCAATAGGTGCCAGGGATACGCTTTCAATTTTCTAGTCATGCCTCCTCTCCCTTTTCGCTTTGACTCTAACAGCTGTATTGCAAAGACACAAGCTAAGCTGACCATATGACGGCCACTTTAGGCATTTTGACATCACAACACTATCACAACAGCAGAACACATGCCATGAGAGAAACCAAAATAACAGAACACCTAATGATGAGTGGCGTAAAATCCTACTATCTGTGTGTATATTACAATTAAGACTATTTAGGTATACAAGTGTGGTATCGTTCTGGGTACAAATAGAAACCCCATATCTATTCAAAACTGTCTTTCGAGCACAGAACAAGATACTAGCCACTGCCCTTAATTTCATAGAGTTACTCCTCGGTGCATGGATGGTTTGTCACCTTAGGAGGTGTGGGGCTAAAGTCGGAGAAGAAAATGATCGGATGTCCCAAAAAGGAATCCATATTTTGACTTTGTTGCTTATTTAAAAGCAACCTCACGGGACTTGTTACAGAACCTCACAAGGGCAGCTCTTCAACCATCTGTGGACCCATGGTTCCAGGCCGCCACATGATAGTTTGTAAGGAGATTTGCAATAAGACCAATCTTTGACCTGCTGATCCGCAGAACACTTCGCTGAAGAAGCGTTCAAATGCCTTTTTCATGTCTTCAACTGGATCACAGTTAAGCATGGGCGGAAAATCCGTTCCGCTCGCGGATTTTGCGGATTTTCAGTAAGTTCGCAATCCGCGAGATTCGCGAATTCCCCGCAAAATCCGCGAGCGGAACGGATTGGGTCAAAAGTTCAAGCTGACTTTTTGTAACTGTTTTAGAATGGCGCCGGCAAGCTGCCAGAGCCTCTAAAATAGTTACAAAAGTCAGCTTCAACAGGAAGCACTAATAGATAAAACAAAGCAGGAGCTAGAGTTGAAGCTCAAATTCAGTTACACAATCATTAATCACCCCAAACTTGGGGTGATTAATGACTGTGTAACTTAATTTGACCTTCAACTGGAGCACCTGCTTTACTTTATCTATTAGTGCTTCCTGTTGAAGCTGACTTATGGCTGAGGGCAGAAGGGCACAAAGTGGGACAGAGGGCATGAGTTAGGCAGAGGGCAGTAGGGCACAGAAACCAGTGGGGCAGGGGGCAAAAGGGCACAAACAAGAGTGGGGCAGAGGGCAGAAAAGCACAAAAACAAGTGGTACAGAGGGCAGAAGGGCATAAAAAACGAGAGGGTGGCAGTGATGAACCAGGCAAAAAAAAACCCGCAAACACGCAAAGCGCCCCGCGAACATGCAAAGCGCCCCGCGAACACGCAAAAATAAAAAATCTCAAAATTCGCGAGAGTTCGCTGATTTTGTGGATTGCGAATCCGTAAATACGCAATTTCGCGGATTGCGAATCCGTAAAATTCGCCCATGCCTAATCACAGTCCAGCTATCCGCCCACTCTGAGTGTGGTGGACCTCTTTTCGTTTTTCATCCTTTAAAACCTGACCTTGAGGGAGTATGTGGCCTCCAGGCATGCAACTGGAAATGGGATTCGCTCTCTAGACGTTCCTTGCAATCAACAACAACGTTTTTAGTAACCTCAGCCCTCTGTTTTAGCGACTGGGCAGGGGCCCGGACTCCTATGAACCTCCACATCACATCACCCAGAAGTCCTTCGGATGCGACAAGCGTGGCCTCAAAATGATCAATCTTGTTATGAAATGTAAATGTTTTTGAGCTTGTAAAGCACACTGCTACCCGTCCATAGGTCTCCTGGCGCTGTATAACTCTGGGGGAACCCGTCCTGGCTTTTCCTGTGGGATGGTCCCTTGCTTGGAGTCCCCAAGGTGGAGCGAGGCATCCCCGGAATTGGTGGGGCCGTTGTGGAAATTAGGCAAGCTAATTCCCAGAGTTGCCAAGTGGAACCCCTGATTAGAGTAAGCACCGAAGCGAGAATTATCGAGTCCGCTGACCAAGGTGAACGACCCTGCCGCGTTGGGAATTGAACCCTTGTCCCGGGCCGACTTCTGGTCTCGGGCCTGCCGCCTCTAACAAGTGAGCCACACTACTCCACAAGTTATGAAGACTTTTTAGAGAGGTTTCTAGAGAGGTTTTGAACACATTTTTCTCGATCAAATAGTTCTGCAATTGATCCCTCACCTACTTTCCCCATTACAAGGCGGTGGACATGGCTTAAAAAAATCAGCTGGGGAGCTGTTTTCTTTGCTTTGTTGGTATCGCTATTGCCTTGAGAATCCCACCCTTCAGTGATCTGCCATTGCTGGTATTAGGAAACAAATGACACCCATGTTTTGCCAATCTTCAAAGCCACCCATTCTCTGTACAGAGTCATCAGGGACCCTTGTCTCTCTTTTCTCCCACCCAAATGACCTAATCTGAGCTTCAGGTTAGTGGCAAGCGATATTTCGTCCTGCAGTGGGCATATGAAATGGAAAGATACTTGGCCGCCTCTAGTCTCTACCTTTGCTCCCTCTTGCCAGATTAAATTGATCAGCTCCTACGACCTCTAGCTTGTCTGATCACACCCCCGGCCGGTCTTCCATGTCTCCTGCTCCTATTGCTCTCTTCTCAGATCTCTTCTCTTTACCTGCATCTTTAATTATTGCCTTCTTGATGCCAAAATGGTCACCATCACCTCTGCTATCCTTGGAGAGAGTGAGGCTCAGAAATCCCCCATCCAGGTCAGAAAGCCACCGAGCCGAAGACGGACATAACAGAGCCACAACGGTGCAGGATGATCTGAGTGACGTTCTCTTGCCTAGTGAATCTTTTCAGCGAAGCTATCCATCCCAAGTCCAACGTCACTTCTCCATAGCTGATGCAGCAATATGTGTGCATGAGTGCAGCAATATGTGTGTTACATGTACAAACATACAGAAAGGGGCTGAGGAATGGTGAAGAAAATGTTGTGAAGAAGTTTGTAGCCTGGCAAAGGAAAATCAGGGAATCGTTAGAGAAAAAAAAAGTAACACAGTCAATAGCTGCAACCGGCTTTAAATTGCATCGGATATATAACTTCCCTAATTCATAAAGACATTCTTCTATATATTGTTTCAGTTAGTAGGTTCAGGTGCATAGAACTTTCCAAATACATTATCATCACACTTATATTCAAAACTTATTTAAAGCATAATAATGAATGAACATAAGGCCTTCCTAACAAAGCATGTGGCAAAAATGACATATTAGTATCCCAGGTCCACAGACTTCAATACATAACAAGAAACAATAGGCTCTAGTACATAGGTGTTCAACAAATATGTTGACCGAGCAACTGACCCTGAATGATTTCTTAAGGGTTGGGGTTGCTTTGTAGCAGCACAAACCTTTTACTTGAGATGTCTTCTCACTCATCAGTGTTAATGGTCAATGGCCAAGGTGGAAATAGGGTAGTTTATGCTGTTTAGGGGGAAGCAATAATAGACTTCATCAAGAAGGGAAGGATCTCAGTACTAGGGCAGGAATTAATCCTTCAGAAAACGTATTTCTCCAAAGAAGATACAACATTCATTTCACTGAGTTCAGCAATTATGAGAGGCATTTAGGAGCTCAACTGGTGGGCCACACGCATTTCTAAGATTAATAATCACTAAGAAGAATTCATTGTGGGTTACAAATGGCCTGATGACCAGCAGCCAGTAATTTATAATATAGGCAGCGGATACGTTGACGTACCAAAAAAAATAACATAAGGAGCTATACTTACCAATAGCCCCAATACCAATTACCCAATAACCAGTCAGTTGGCAGTGAAGGAAGTTCAATCGTTTATTATACAGAATACTCTATAGAGGAGCCTCTTCCATCCTCACCCATCCAGGTGCGTGGAGAAGACTGCTGGCTTACATTCAAAATGACACATATATACTTTCGACATAGCGCATGAAACACCGTAGATGAAAAAACACTACTTGGCTCTTGGCCCTCGAGGAAGGACCATATATGGCACACATGATTAGTACAAAGCTCTGCTTTAGTTATTATTGGGGAGGTCAGGAGGGGTGACTCCCGTTGGTCTCAGTGCCCGGGAGTGCAGGCACGGCGCCTTCAGGAATGCGCATATCACACCCAAAGCCAGATGCGACCTTGAGTGTCAGGACAGAGAAAGAATAACGGGTCTTCAGCTGTCTCCAGCAAATCAACTAAGTTAGGGCCTTACAGCCATTGAAGGTAGCATGTGATTCACTGTTCATGCCTAACGCAGAAAAGAAAAGATGGTGTCTGTATAGTTTCGGCCTACACAAGGAAAACAGGACATACACGTACATATATCATTACTAACTTAGTGAAAGAAGTTATAGATTACATTCTGTGTATACCTGTATACTAGAAATATATAGATACATCATGCTAACACAATATACATATACGACCCATACCACTAACATAGGGGAAATCAGAGTTTTATCCCTCAGAACAACCCTTTTAGCATGATGTAGCTAACTAAAAAGAAGTCAGTCTTCAAAAATTCCTTCATCAATCTGCATTAGGTCTTTTATTTCTTGCTGAACTAATTGAGCCTTGGCAGCCCCTGGGAAAGGAGTGGTTATGGAAGAGGCGAGTTAAGTAGCACAATAAGAACGACAAGCTGGTCCACAATGTACGTACAGACAGCAAGTAAATATAACACCCGCTATGCCTGCTAGGATCATCAAAATTTTCCATCCCCAAGTGGACAATAGACCCCAGAACCATCCAGACAAAGACCAGGTCCCTGTATCTGTATGTACTTCAGATGCTAAGCGATGTAACTTCTGGATAGCCAAATGAACAGAAGGGGCAGAGTCAGGGATATATACACAGCAGGAACTGCCGATCACACGGCATGCCCCTCCTCGATCAGCCAAAATAACGTCTAGCACCATTCTGTTCTGAAGCGAGACAAGTCTCGTAGCTTGAAGCTCTACAGTTAAATTTGTTAATATACCTGCAGTGGTATTGATTACCCTTTCAACTACCCAAGACAAACGCCTCACTTCCTTACTGGTGATAATGGGTCCCCAGATAGGAAATACTCCCTTCATTATATCAACAAAATGTTGTTCTGCAGTATCTGTTTGATCAATGTCAGTGGTGTCTATTTCCCTCACATTTCTAATAAGGGGTAGGCCTTGTTTCTCTAATCGATGATCCTTATGATAATTAGAAGGAGCTTTATATACTGGAGGGTACAGGAAAGACAGATAACAACGACCCGCCCAACCACGAGGGAGCCAGGTATATGCATTTTCTCCACATACAAAATATACATTAGGAGGGGTCAATAATGGAGGGCTACTGAAAGTGTGTAGTCTATAAGTATAATTACACTGACTCTCTCCTACTGATATTTGTCCTACCCCCTGAATACAAAAAGCTGAAGTACTGTTTAGTATAGGTACTGGGATTGCCTTGTCATCTGTGACATTTCTTTCTTTAAATTGTTGGAAATACTGGGTGAAATTAAACTCTGCAAAATCCAAGATCTCATTCCTGAGCCAAGTAACATTTTCATACTCCGTGTACATATTCATACAGGCATTTGGATCTAATGAACCTTCTACATTATTTCCCTCGGGGTCGAAATCCTGATGCAATTCTATGTATGCCAAAATCATCTCGTAGTCTCTTTCAGAATAAGAAGCAGTATCTACAGTATAGTGCATATACATCATGGACAACAATTTAAACCAAGCCTCGCAACTTCCTAAATATGATAAGGGCAAAGAGATAAATAAATCATGTCGGTGCATCACTGAGGACAAAAGGCCACAAACCCAACAATTGGTAGCCTTCGTTGCACTGTGCGTCTGATGGGGCATTTCTACAAACAAATTTTTAGTATAAGTTTGACGGTGCCTTTCTTTGTGCGGGGACAATGTATAGAATAGGTGCTCTGGGGATGGGGTCGTTGTTCCCAGAATATTAGGCATAGGATGGCGAAACTCCAAATATACAAAAACACTCATTAATATCATCAACAAAATCGTAATAGTAATCACAAAGGCTATCTTTACACGCATGGTCCAACTGGAAAAGATGGGTACATATGTAGGGTAATAACGGGGTGCAAAACGTCGTTCCTCCTCAGGGACAAAACGGGCAAAGGGATACATGCTAACTAAACGTCCAATAACTAAACTCGGGCAATGCAGTCCGACCTGCCAGAGGGTTCTTCTTTCCTGTGTCTGTCTAGAGCCTCACAGGCAGGCTCATATCGTTCATCAAAGAGAACCAAAAGACAAATCCTCGCGTTGGAGTTATGTCCTTACACAACTCTGGAAGAGTACACAGCCTGGGCCCTTTACAAGAAGTTCAGTCTTTCTTTCTGAACAGAGCGAACAAAATGTTCCAGGCTCTCAACGTGTTCAGTCCAGTGTCCCGCTCAGCACCTCAGAAAGGTTTCTAACAAACCTTATTACTCAAGTCTTTCCCTATCTCCTGCCGTCTTCATCTGGGGTACCGTGTTGTCTTCTGGGCCGCAGGTTGTATCGAACATGACCAGGCGTTTCCTGATTGGGGAATAAAACAGAGGAAGGTGCATTCTCTGTGACCGGAATATCATGGACTTGCTGATCAACAACAGGAGCAACCAAATCCGTGGCAATTGTTGATTCAGATGCCAAAACCCCTTCCGAGCCCGGTACTCCTTCTCCTTACCCTTCTCTGATTTCCAGGGTGTCAGAAAAAGGAACAAAATAAGGGGCTCGTTCACTCTCCTGGGTCAAAATTCCTTCCTCATTTCGCTGATCATATGGAAGCGGGAGGGGCACTTTCTTCACATGGGATATGTGAATCCAATGTCGCTTGCCGTCCACTTTCACAGCTGTCCGCGTAGCCAGGAGAATTTGATGAGGCTTTGACCAGCGAGGGTCCAAACTGGATTTCCGCTGATAGTTTCAGGCTGGGACCCACTGTCCTGGTTCCAAGCGATGTCCGGGACCCTCCGGCAGGGGCTGCAACACTGCAGACACCTGTTGATGAATGGAACGGAGATCTTTTGTCAAAGCATACAAATAATCTATCATCATAGGGTAGTCAATATCTCGAAAAGTTCAAGGTCTTCGGACACCCCAAACATTGGCTGGTCGTCCAAAGATGACCTCATAAAGTGACAGACTAGACCGAGAATGTGGGGTAATTCGTAAAGACATCAAAGCTAATGGTAGGGCATCGGGCCATTTCTGCCCAGTACCCTCTTGAATTTTGGCCATTTTTAATTTCAAAATTCCATTGTATTTCTCAAATAATCCCGCAGACTGGGGGTGTTGGGCTGCATGAAACTTCTGCTTAATTTGCAATCCATTACAAACATGATTGATAAGCTCTGCATTAAAGTGTCCCCCGTTAACTGTCCAGATCATCCGTGTTAATCCATAACGCAGGAAAAACTCCTTTATCAAAGCTTTTGCTGTTGCTAAGGCAGTGTTTCCTTGGTCGGGTAGGCTTCCACCCATTTACTTAAGGCACATACCACGACCAAGACATATTTCAGATTAATCACGAGGTCCAATTGGATGTAAACTGTTTGGAGCACTTCAAAAGGCAAAGATGGTGGTGCAAAGTTTCCACTGAGAACTGGCTCCCTTCCCCTCGGATTGTGTCGCAAACAAACCATACAATACTGGACCAAATGGGCAGCGGTCTTGGAAATATTAGGATTGTTCCACACGGGGGTCCAAAAGAGTGCAGATGCCCTTTGCCCCTATGTGTGCTGGGCCATAAGCCATGGTCACTACAGCATTAACCAAGGCATTAGGTAGCAACCACCTCTGTTTTTCAGTCAAATCAACCCAGCAATCATTTCTATCTAATCTTCCCACTTCCTTTTCCCAATGAGCCAATTCAGTTGGGGTAGCTTCTTTCTGTATTTCTCGGACACACTCCATAGTATTATCAAACATTTCCGTTTCTGCAACCCACCTAGCAGAGGTGGTCAAAAACATAGATGACATTTTGGATTTTGCAGTTTCCTTCGCTATCTGATTAGCAAAAGCATTTCCTTCACCCACTTCATCCACTACTGCTTTGTGTGCGCTGCATTTAACTACAGCCACCTTTTCTGGTAACGTTAAAGCTGTTAGTAATAGTAAAATCAAAGGACCATGTTGTATTCTTTGACCGTGAGAAGTGAGAAAACCTCTCTCTGCCCATAGGCGGCCGAAACTGTGAGCCACTCCGAAGGCGTATTGGTTATCTGTTTACTTTCAATCCTTCACTCAACTCGCAAGCTCAAAGTAATGCCACTAACTCAGCTGCTTGTGCTGACTGATAGGGTACTCGAGAAGCCTCAACTACAGTGTGGAGGGTCATAATCGCATATGCAGTTGTTATCGTGCCATCTGGTAACTTGAAACAAGAGCCATCAACATACAATTCCCCTTGGGGGTCAGATAGAGGAATGTCTGTGAGGTCATATACAATCATGTATGTCATTTGTTTTTTCATTCGAAGGGAGGGGTAGCAACGTGGCAGGATTCAGAGTGGCACACCGTTTAATCGTAATATGGGAAGCAAACAAAGTCAATTCATAACCAGTAAGACGAGCACGCGTAAGGTGCTGAGTCTTTGTTTTGTTCAATAATGTGTTCACAGCGTGCGGTACCATCACTGTGAGGTCAGTATTCAGAACGAGCCCCTCCGATTGTCGAATGGCCACCGCAACAGCAGCAGTAGCCCTTAGGAAGCGCTCTGGCGACGTTATCCAACACCGCCGAGAAATACTCACAAGGTCTTTGCTTACCACCAAATCCTTGTGTTAACACTGAAAGCGAACAACCGTCCACCTCATGTACATAGAGCACAAAAGGATTTAGGTAGTCAGGAGTACCCAAGACGGGTGCAGAGCAAAGTGCAGATTTCAAAGAGTCAAAAGCTTTTTAATTTCAAATGTGTTTTTATTGATTTTTGGAAGCAGAAAAAGCAGAAAGAGGCAGGCAATACAATATTATACATATGTAATAGGCAGGTGTGGTGATCGAGACAGACATACAAGTCTTCCCTAGAAATCCAAAGGAAAGCAGATGAACCATGCCCATGTAGAAATGCGGTGCCCAGTTTTCGGGACAGGAGCCACAGAAGAGTGGTCATTGAACAGAACAGTAAGAGGAACCCAACCCCCCCCCCCGGAACCCAACTGCACCCACCTCCCCCCACCCCGACCAGTATGCCTGTCGTCCAGAGCGTTCACCATAGCACTTCCAGGTGTGTGTGCGATATTATGTGCCTGTTCATGGTGGCTCACGCGGGTTGTCCGTAAGCCGTAAAATGCGGAGATACTTCGGGCATGTGATTTCGTGAAATTCCCTGGAAAGGAGTGACAAGAGCGGCTGCCAAGTTTTCTGGAATAAAGTAGCAGTGTGAGTAAGTGTGGCCTGTATACGCTCCATGCCTATCGTGAACCATAGTTTATGTAGCCAGCCAGTGTGGGTGGGTAGTGTGGTAGAGCCCCATAGTGACAGGACATGTTGTGACGCTGCCTGTATGGCAATACCCATCTGCTTGCCACGAGGTGAACGCAAGGGGAACGTGAGCGCATTGGGCAGACCCAAGATCGTGTATGCCGGAAAGCGTGGGTGTTCAGTTGCAAAAGTGGAGTCTATGTCATCCAGGACAGCTTTCCAGTACCCCCGCAGTTCGCGGCAGTCCCATTAGAGATGTGTCAGGGTGCCCTTTTCGCCACATCCCCTCCAACGCAACGCGCTGCGGAGAGGGTTGCCTTGGTTGAGTCGCGCTGGGGTGAGATGCCAGTAGATGGCCAGTTTCATCGCAGATTCTCTAGCATGAGTGTTGCGGGTGGTGTGTGTTGCTCTGTAATATATGAATTCCCATTCTTTGTGTGAGAGTGTCCTTCCGAGTTCCAATTCCCAGCGTCTTTGCCCTGCTGTTTTAACTAGGCTAGGCTCATGGGATAGCATCTTATAGAGCTCTGAAATAAGGTGTTTATCCGAGTCCTTCGACACCAGCCAGCGATCGAAGGGTGTCATCCGGCGCCCGACCAGAGGGGCATTCTCCGGAGTCAGGATCCAATGGCGGAGTTGAAAGTATTGGTACATGTGGGGGTTGGTTATTCCGTAGCCCTGGGTTATATCGGAGAAAGGGAGAAATCCCTCCATGTCAAAAAGATGGCCTGCCGAGCAGCAGTCCGTGGTCCGCCACTGTGGAAAGGCGCGGGGGTCCGTGCCCGGTGGAAATTCGGGGTTGCCAAAGAGTGGAGTAAGCGGTGAGGGGAAAGTCGTCAGGCCTCTCTTGACTGCCACCGAATCCCAAACCTTCATGACGGTGCGTGTAATGGGGGAGCGAAGGAGGTATTGCAGTCTATGCTGCCGGGCGAGAAACGGGTGTTTCCACAGCGACTTCCGAGCCATTGCTCTGTCCTGAAATAGCCATCTCTTCTCAGATTCAGGTCTGTACCACTCCACTAAATAGCGGAGTTGAGAAGCCCAGAAGTACTGTAGGAGGTTAGGGATTCCGAGGCCACCTTCATCGACGCTTCTATGTGCTGCCTGTTTGTGCAAGCGTGCGCGTTTCCGTTCCCAGATGAACTGGTGGATGGCGTGTTGTAGTTCGGCGAGCACGCCCGGTGGCGGCTGTACCGGGAGAGTCTGGAAGACATACAGGATTTTAGGTAGCACGGACATCTTTACTGCCGCAACGCGACCTAGTAAGGAGAGGGGTTGTTTCGACCATCTCACAAAGTCAGCTTTGATTTGGGAGGACAGTGTTTTGTAGTTGAGGGCCACCGTCGAAACCGTGGAGGAGGTAAGTGTGATCCCCAAATACGGGAGTTGCGTGGTGGTCGATAGGTCGCAGCCGAATTGAGGCAACGGGGCGTTAGGATGGGCATAGCTGCCGAGGGGCAGTATCAGGGATTTCCCCCGGTTGATTTTAAAGCCAGACACCGCTCCGAATGCTTCCAGCTCCCCCAGGAAAGCAGGCACAGAGCTGGATGGTCTGTCCAAGGCTGCTATAATGTCATCGGCATACAGCCCCAGCGTGTGGGGTTTATGGCCAAAAGAGACGCCGCTAATGCTGGGATTATCACGGATTTTTTGCGCCAGGGGTTCCACATAGAGGGCGAATAAAAGGGGTGAGAGAGGACACCCCTGGCGGGTGCCTCTTTGGATCTCGAAGGCGTCCGATTGGAGGCCACCGAGCCGTACACGGGCCGTGGGGTGGTGGTAGCAGCTTGCGATCCACGCTTGGAATCGATCCCCCAGGTGGTATCTCTGCATGACCGCTTGCAGGTAGGTCCAGTCGACACGGTCAAACGCCTTCTCCACGTCGATGGCCAGCAGAACCGATTCCGAGTCTTGGAAATGAGTCTTGTCCACGAGGTGCAGAAGTCTTTTAGTATTGTCGCTACATTGGCGATTTGGGACGAAGCCCGATTGGTCCAGCTCAAGAATTCCCGGGAGGCAAGGGCCCAAGCGGGCCGCCAGGACCCCAGTGAACAGTTTCAAGTCCAGATTGAGTAAGGAGATGGGGCGGAACGCGGAGCAGTGTGTCGGGGGTTTGCCCGGCTTGGGCAAAACCACTATATCAGCCGCCAACATGTCTGGTGGGATGGAGCTCGGGCCCTCAAAGGAATTAAACAGCCTCGTTAATATGGGAGCTAGGGTGCGGCCAAAGGTTTTATAAAAGCCTGACGAGAAACCATCGGGGCCTGGCGATTTGAGTGGGCGGAGGCGTGCGATAGCAGCTAGAACCTCGTCCGAATGAATAGGAGCCTCCAGAGCCTCTGATTTTGTTGGGCAAAGTGGCGTAATGTTGGCCGACATCAAATAGTCCTTGACTGCTGTAGGTGACACTTTCTCCGCACTGTACAGGGAGGCGTAGAAGGAGCGAAAGGCAGAAGCAACCTGTGTGTCATCTGTAATAGTGTGACCAGAATTGTCTCGCAGCTCGGTTATTTTCGAGCGTTGAGTCTTCGCCTTTAGGGCGCTTGCCAAGAGGCGTCCAGTGCGGTTGCCCCCTACATAATACGTATGGCGGAGACGAAGTGCAGCGAATTCCGCCCTGTCAGTATCTAGACTGGCCAACTGAGCCCTAGCTGCCTTCAGTTGGCGCCATATTCTCGGGGTGCAGGTACGACTGTGAACTCTTTCCAGTTCAGCTACTTGTGCTGTGAGGTCCACCCTTTTTCCTTTGCGAGCTTTGGCGTCAGCAGCAGCGATCGCTATCAGTTCCCCCCTAACCACGGCCTTCAAGGCTCCCCAAAGAGAGGATATCGAGATCGTAGGGGTGTCATTAGAGGCGAGATAGTCCGAGATGCAGTCCCGAATTTGTTTGACAACGGCTGGTCTCTGCAGGAGGGGCTCATTGAGCCTCCATGAGCCTGGCTTGCGTGGGGACCTGGGCACCCTGAGTGTCAGCTCCACCGCGTCGTGGTCAGAGAGGGCCGCTGGGGTTATGGAGATCTCGGCAATGTGAGGAATCAGGTCCGAGGTGCCCAAAAAGTGATCTAGACGCGCATAGGTGTGGTGTACGTGGGAGTAGAAGGTGTAGCGCACTGTGGTGGGGTGCGTTAATCTCCAAAGATCTACTATGTCTCTGTCCTGCAGCCATAATCTGCCTGTGTCTGAAAGCGCGCCAGTGTCACCATAGCGGTGCCCGGATCTATCCATATTCGTGTCCATGACAAGATTGAGGTCCCCCCCAACGATCAGCTGAGAGTGAGGTTATTGTAGTGTCTCAGAAAGTGCAGCTTTCAGGAACGTTTCTTGGTTCGTGTTGGGAGCGTAAATGGAGCCTGTCGTGTACGAGCTATGTCCCATAAGGAAAGTATGTGTCAGAAGGTGTCCCTTGATCTCCCCTGCTTTGGCTCCCACCCGGCCTCGGAAACGTCGGGACACTAGAATGGCTACTCCCGCCTTCTTGGACGGCAGAGAGGAAAAGTATTGTTGGGGAAAGGCCCGGGAGCGCATCCTGTGCCAGTCCTTGGGCAGGAGGTGTGTCTCCTGCAACAAGCAGATGTCAGCCTCCGAATTTTCTAAGAATGAGATGACCGCCCTTCGCTTGATCGGATTGTTGAGGCCTTTGAAATTGAGAGACAGTACTTTAAGTGTGTCAGCCATCATGTGAGACTGCGGGGAGAATCGAACAGAGCAGTGCCGGATGTCTTCGCGCCGGACAGAATGTAAGTGGCATTTTAACCCTGTGGAAGTCCCCTGGCATACTGGTCCCCACCCTCGCGTCCCGTGCCCCACCCCCAGTCCCGGGAACCTGTCCCCTGCCCCCCCAACCCCAAACTCAACAGACCATCCCTAACCCCAACAGAGCAAGTCTTCCCAATCCCTCCAGAGTCCCCCTCCATCCCGGTACCTGTCCCCTCCCCCACCCCAGAACAAACCCCAGAACTAGAACTAGTTAGAGTCTCGGGCCTAAACGTGTATGACACAGGTCCGTAGAAAGTCATCAGTAGGGGTACCATGGTAGCAGCCGAAATGGCGGCTCCCCGACTCACCGCCCCGGGTGAACGGGGCTAAAAAGAGAGCTCCATGGATTACAATGTTTTACTCATCTGCCGCGGTGTTGTCCATCCCCTTTTCCTCTGCTGCCTCCTGCTCCTGTGCAACTGTGGCCGGGTCCGGTTTTGAGACAGTTCTTGGGGAGCGCCTCCGGCGCACCGTCTGCCAACCGTCCCTCGGCCGCTGGGATGAGTCTTCCTGTGTTCGACGTGGAGACGCGTCTCTGGACCCGGACCCCTCCGGCACTTCAATGTTCAGGAGGGCGCAAGTGTCTCGGAGTGATCTGAGTTGATGGAGCGACCCCTTCCATTTAAAGATCAGGTGGAATGGGTGACCCCAGGAGTAGAGTATACCATTGTCTCTCAAGAAGTTTGTTGCTATGCGAAAGGACTTGCGTTTCTGTAGAGTGATGTGGAAAGGTCCTGAAAAAGAGCTACAGGTACATCGCGGAAGTGAATAGGCTGTGCCTTGCGGGCCTCTCGCAGGATGCGTTCCTTGAGGGGAAAGTCTGGAAGGAAGGCCAAGATATCCGGAGGAGGGGCCGGGGCGCGACGCGCCAGGCCCTCTCTGTGTGCTCGGTCGATTCTTATCGCAAAGTCCTGAGGTTCACCTAAAATCTCTCGGAACAATTCTTGCAAATATTCCACCAGATTGGGCTTTTCTGCGTTGGATGGAACTCCGCGGATTCTTATGTTATTTCGCCTGGAGCGGTTCTGGAGGTCCTCCGAGTGCGATTGCCGGTCCACCTGTTGGTCTTGGAGCCGAAGAATCTCCTGCTGCAGCCTCTCCACCTCCATGCTGCGTGACTGATCCGCCTCCTCCACCGAGGCCACCCGCTCGCCCAGGCCATCCAGGTCTCGACGCAGCTCCCTCTGTTCCCCGGTGAGTTCTTGTTTCAGAGTTTGAAAGTCCTCTCGCAAGGTATTGAAGAGGGAGGCCAGGAAGGCTTTGGTGATAGGGGCGGTGTCGTCCTCCTGTGTCTGGGGGCTCACCTGGGGCTTCGGGGATGTAGCCGCTGGGGTCTTTTCCACCTTCGATGCAGATTTATGCAAAAGGTCCACAATGTTTCGATTACCCTTGCGGTTGGAGTGAGCCATGGTGTCGAAGCCAGGAGACTGCGGATCCAGGCAGAGGGGGAAGGAGGAGCCCGAGTGGCTCCCCGTGGGGCTCCGGAGCTCCACGCAGGCACCGGTATTGTCGCAAGGCAGGTGGCCGGAGCTGAGCGTAGTACCCCAACAGCTGGGCGCAGGCGGGCAGCAGGCCGCGCTCGGAAGTCAAGCGGCAGGTCCGCAGGGGTTCCTGGGCGGTGCGTTGGATGAGGTGAGCAGACAGCCACGAGCAGCGAGGTCGAGGCGCTCCCCTCGGTTCACCCGAATGTGGGGGCTCCGGTTGAGGGGGTCCACGCCGCTCAGCAGTATCCGTGGGCGTTAGAGGCGCCGAAGGCCTTCAAAGGCGTGCGGATGAACCGTCCTGAGGCCGGGGAGGCAGGTAGCGGGCCGGCCGGCAGCTGGGTGCCACCAACAGGGCCAGGGTCAGAACTCGAAGGTGTGTGCTGAGGCCGCGTGTAAAGCTATGTGGTGGCGTGGCGCAAGATTGCACTGAAGTCAGGACCAGTGGCCTCGGCGGTTGAGCTAGGTCCCTTGTGGTCCGATTTCACGTGGTGGGTCTCCTGACCTCGATTCCGCAGCAGGCTAGGGACGGCCCGCATGAACCGCCACGCGGCGGGGCTGAGAAGCTGGAGACCTCGGGAGGTCTCACGAATCACGCCAGCCGCACCGCACTCCGACAGGGCGAGGTCCCCCACTGGACGTCGGGTGTGAAGATGGTCCAATGTAAGAACCGGTGGTTCCTCGGTGCCGGGGCGAAGGTCCCCCGCCGATTAGGCAGTCCAGACGGGGGGGCAGGGCAGCAGGGCAGAAGCGTGATGAGGGGGGGCCCGGATCCCAAGCCGCCGGGGGCCCCCAGGCGCGCTGGTGGTGTGGATCGCTTCCGCGAGTCAAGGCCCGCGCCGGGGCCTCGAGTATGGCGCAGCTCCCGCAGGAGGATCGGCGGTGGCAAGCAACGCCCCGGCCCCAAGGTGAAGCTCTACGCCGGGTCTCGGCGTCTGGAAGGGGGCCGGGGCGGGATGTGTGCTGCGGCGGGCAGTGGGCGGTACGAGGCAGCCCCGATCGGGCCCGTCCCCGCCGCATAGGCCTGAAGCCGGGGGCTGGATTTGAGGGGGCCCGCCGAGTCCCCGCGGGAGGTCCTGAAGCAGAGGTCCCGGGCGTCGGGTAGTCGGCCGCGGTCAAGGCACAGGGGGCTCTTACCGTCTCCCGCCGGGTCTCTTAGCTGGCGTCTTGGATGCTCCTCTCCGCCCGCGAAGTCGAGCAGATTCACTTGCGCGCCGCCATGTTGCTGGGCCTCCCGGGCTCCGTTGCGATGTTCGGAACAGGGCGCCCCGGCTCTCCACCACTCCGTAAGTCAGCCTGGGGGTCGTCGCGGTGGGGCGCTGCCCTGCGGCTTAGACTGAAGCTGGTTTTGGGGAGTTTTATGGCAAATTACAGCGTGCTAAAGGGCATTGGGCTGGGGAGCCACACAGAGCACGTCCGTTCAGGCCGCCATCGAAGCCACGCCCCAGTCAAAAGCTTTTTGACATTCATCGGTCAAGGGTAAAGGCTCATGCACATCTTTAGTGGTTAAGTATAGGAGAGGTTTAGTAAGAAGAGAGATATTAGGAATCCATTGCCGACAGAAAGAGGTTATGCCAAGAAATGCACAAACATCACGCTGAGTACGAGGTACAGACATGTTAGAAATAGTAGTCACACGTTCAGGGGTTAGTCTCCTCCCCTCTTTCGACAGTAGATGACCAAGATAAGTCACCTCCTGTTGACAATATTTAAATTTGGAGAGGGATACTTTGTTACCGTTGGCTGCCAAATGAGACAATATTTTAACCGTGGCTTCCTTGCAGCCCTCTTCAGTATCGAAAGCCACTAACAGGTCATCAACATATTGGAGGAGCACGTTGCCAGGGGGTAGGGTCAACTCATCTAATACTGCTTTCAAAGCCTGGCTATAAATGCTAGGACTCTCGGTGTACACTTGGGGTGCGCGGCAAAATCGAAAGCTGCGCCCAGATAAGGAGAAGCCGAAAATATGACGGCTATCAGGATGGATCGGAATGCTGAAGAAAGCATTCTTCAGATCGATAACCGAGAAATACTTTGCAGTGGGAGGAATCATGGTAAGAATAGTAGTGATGTCCGAAACCACTGGATACTGCGGCACCACTAATTTGTTAATTTCTCGTAGGTCAATTACAAAACGATAGGTATCAACATGGTCAAACTCATTTCCAACAGGGGCCTTCTTTAAGATTGGTAATATAAGGCTATTGCATACATTTGCAGCTGTTTCTTCCACTACACCTTTATCAATCAAATCCTGAATGATAGCAAGCAAAGCCTTTTCACCAGCCGGTGATATCTTGTACTGAGGTATGTGGGGCAAACGAGCGTTTGGTTTTAATGTATTAGAGATAATCGGAATTTTTAATAAACCGACATCTGTATCCCCCGTCGCCCACAGAGTCGATGGAATAACGGTGAACTCCGGAGGGAGGGGTTCATTCTTGGTTAAACTTTGTCGGGTATGTTCACCAGGTGATTGTATAGTCAAATAAACACCATCAGGAGAACAATGAATTTTAGCATGCAATTTCTTTAGCAAATCCAATCCTAACAAATTTTCCCAGCAATGTGAAGTTAACAAAAACGGAGAGTCCACCGTGACCGGGCCAATCGTAAACGGAACAGGTTTAGAGATGGGGCTCACTACCAGGATTCCAGAAAATCCCACCGAAATGTTATTTCACCCAGACAGAGCAGCCCCCGGGACCAGTGAACGGGTGATCGAACTATTCATTGCACCCGTATCAACTAAAAAGTTTTCAGATGTCCCCATCAATCGACCTTTCACATAGGGCCCTTGCTGATCAACGGGTACTGACACCTGGCCCCAACTCTGTCCATGGCTCTCCTATGTATAACCATACCCATCGGCTCCTTCAAACACACAATCCTCGTTGTAATACTGCCTTCCTCTTGGATTATCAAAGTAATTCTTTCCTGACTCACTAGGCGCTGCTTTTTCTCTTCGCATATCACTTCGATCCACGCCACGCCACCTCGGCCTCTTCCTCTTCCCCTCACTGCCACGTTTAGAGCAAGCAACAATGGACACTGAGCTCACCAATGCCCTTCCTGTTTACAGTAAGAGCACTGGTTTATTCCCAAAGCAACAGCTGTACCTCCTCCTCTTCCAGTTCCCGCCTCCCTCGGGACAAACCCTCTCCCGCCTCGATCTCCGCCTCGTCCTCTTATAACTTGTTGTAGAAATACTCGTGTCTTAAGATCCTTTGCTTTCTTTTCTGACTTATCCTTACTCTCATTTTCCCTATGCTCGTAGTACTGAGCCATGCTTAGTATAATCGAAGGGGTGGAAGTGGTCCAAGCACTCTCAGCGGCTTGCAGCCGTGCAGCTATCTCGGGTAACAAATTAGTCACAAAACGATTAACAAATAATCGTACATCGCCTTCCGCAGCCAAATCCTGGCCACTAAAGTCAATAAATACCCCTTAAAACCTAGTAAAGAAATCCGACACACTCTCGTCCTTTTTCTGTTTACACGCTGTCAATTTATCCCAGTCTACCTTACGAGGCAGAATCAAGGAGTGCATGTAAGTAATAATCCGACCTGGAAAGCCAATACTTCAAGTCTACAAAAGGGGGTGGTGATGGACGGAACATCTGAACCAATCAAACACTCACACCCAGTCTAAAGATCTGGGTTTAATCCATCACCGTTCTTTAGCCCACTCTGCCACCCCAGTTCAGACATGGCTACATGCAAATCAGTCTGACCCTGTGCCTCATGGGAACAGTCCAGCCCGAACTGCCAAGCCATGCCTTCCCTGGACCGGAAACAAGCTTCCGAGGACCGGTTTCTGGCATTACAGCCGTCTTCAGCCCGGCTTGCTTGAATCCAGTGGCAAAGTGAGCAAGGGACTCACGTCTGAGCATACCCTGCCACACTTATGGCGGCCAAAAGCGGAGCATCTGAACCAATCAAACACCGTCCATCACCACCCCCTTTTTTACCAATACTTCAAGTCTAGGCTTATCGCCAGGCTTTCGTTCCTTGTCCCAGTCCTTAATCTGGTCCCAAGTCCCTCCCAACTCTGCGACATGATCCTGAGAGGAGGCTGCCACTGTGACTTCCTTATAGTAGGCAGTAGGATTTTTACGAGGTTCGGGGAGTTGCGCCTTCAGGGAAAGGACCTCACTTCTTTTCCAAGGGATGTAGACCCATTGCTCCTGAAACCGTGCCTCCACACGAGCTCTAGTTACCTGATTCTGATTATCTCTTAACTCTGGTATCTCAGGATGATAAATAGGATGGTCTTCCCGCATAGGATACTGGGAATCCAAATTAGGACATTTCAGGTGCAGTCGCCCTCTATATTTCACCAAAGTCTCCACATTCCTATACACATCTTCCAAGCCTAATTCAAATTTATGAGCCCAGTCCAAAATATCATACATTACTTGTGGGGCTCTTCCATCCAGAAAGCACTGTTCCCACAAGGAAATAAGACGTGTAGCCATATGCTCCAGGGCGTGTTGTTGTATAACAGGGTCGTAATCTCTAAGAGTACTCCATATATCGGCAATAGTATACACAGGGTTCCGCATCCATTGGGATGCCTGATTCGCGACCATCTGTTTCTCTACCAACAGTACCGCTGATCGAGTATACAATCGCCGTGCATCAAGACCCCCCGGACCACGAGAGGGAGTTTGATCGGCTAAGGCGGGGGTCGTGCTTGAAGACTGGGAAGTCCAAATTGGAGAAGGGGAAGCCAAAACAACCGTAGCTACGGAAGGAGGAGATAATGTATCGGGTATTAAAGTAGCCGATCCCAATACTGAGGGAGACAAAACACAAGGAGTACCCGAAGTGGTAGATATAGGAGCCACAACAGGAGCCTAAGCCACTGGGGCCGAAGCTGGAGTCAAAGGGACTGTAGGATATATGCATTGTGGGGCATAAGGGGGAGGTGGACGCGTATCTAACAAATCCTCTGTCTCATCTTCTGGTCCGGTCCTAGTCACATAACTTTTATCCACCTGCAACCTATGTTGTCTATTTGCCCAGTCAATATTTGTCTCAGTCTGATTTTTATCATACGCCACGGCCTTTTGTGTGATCGTCTGACTTCCTTTCAATTTGTATAACTTCTCCTCCCTAATGCGCCTGCGCTTTGCTTCTTTCTGCCACATATTCAAAGAATCAAACATTGCTTGTCAACTTTGTTTAGAAAATAATCGATCTTGCAGGTAATTTATTTTTTTCTCATCAAAAGACCCGGTTAAAGGCCATTGCAGTTTCACATTATCTTTGGTATACTTGTGCCATAATGTATTAAACAAAATAGGCGAAAGACCATGTTTAACATACATATCATAGCTCAGACTACCCTCTAGCGGGGCCGGTTGACTTTGATCCAATCGTGCGCCCTTTCGGCGACAACAGCATCCAAAACACAATTTACCGAAACACAACATCCTTATTCACTAACAATCTGATTTAATTCAGAACATGATCTTTCAAACATGGCCATGTTCATACATTCTCACACCTTATTCACCAATCAGACTTCAAACAAGACAATCCAAACAGAAACATATTCAACGGGATAAATTCAAAGCGGCATGTCGTCTTCAATGCAAAAGAACGGAGCCTGTTGACTCCTGTTCATGGAGAACCAATCAAATGCAGATTTTCCGACTAACAGATACCAAAATCAGGCAGTCCGGAGACTACCAAGAGATCGTCAGACAGGGTTTAACCACAGACCGACCTACGGACCATCCCGCAATCTTCCTGGTTCACCCTCTGGACTATGCTGACTAAGCCCGCTACCTTAGCGTTGCTCCAGATATGTCCCAAAGGCTACCCATGTACAACCACAGGCTTTTCCGAGAGCAGTCCGGTGGGTGCACACCACACGTGTCACACTAAGGAGTCCAATCGGTATCTCTATTATTCACCAAACAAGTCAGTGGAGCATCTACCCGTGCAGCCACAATGCTGCCCCGTCAGACCCCCAAAGTTCTCCGTTGTACACGAACACCAAATCAAATACAGTTAACTGCTACAAAATGCTGCCCAACAGCGTATTTCCAAAGGACACCAATCACAATTCACTCACCTGGCGCACGCAGGTACTATTCCATATTCCCCACTGCCAACTCCTGGAGACCAACACGGTCAGCTCCTGGGTTACGCCCGTAGGACTCCGGCGAAGGGTCACTAGCAGCTGGGGCTCCCTGATCGCGAGAGCGGAGTAAGTCAGAATCTCTGGTCAGTCCACCCACTCGACCAGAGCGCCCCTTTTTCTTTTTCCTTTTCTACCCGTTTATGGGGGACGACCCCAACGCAGAGTCCTACCAGAGTCGCCAACTGATGTACCATAAAAAACTAACATAAGGAGCTGTACTTACCAATAGCCCCAATACCAATTACCCAATAACCAGTCAGTTGGCAGTGAAGGAAGTTCAATCATTTATTATACAGAATACTCTATAGAGGAGCCTCTCGCATCCTCACCCATCCAGGTGTGTGGAGAAGACTGCTGGCTTACATTCAAAACGACACATATATACTTTGGACATAGCGCATGAAACACCGTAGATGGAAAAACACTACTTGGCTCTTGGCCCTCGAGGAAGGACCATATATGACACACATGATTAGTACAAAGCTCTGCTTTAGTTATTATTGGGGAGGTCAGGAAGGGTGACTCGCGTTCGTCTCAGTGCCCGGGAGTGCAGGCACGGTGCCTTCAGGAATGCGCTTATCGCACCCAAAGCCAGATGTGACCTTGAGTCTCAGGACAAAGAAAGAATAACAGGTCTTCAGCTGTCTCCAGCAAATCAACTAAGTTAGGGCCTGACAGCCATTGGAAGGTAGCTCGTGATTCACTGTTCATGCCTAACGCAGAGAAGAAAAGATGGCGTCTGTATGGTTTCAACCTACACAAGGAAAACAGGACACACACGCATATATATCCTTACTAACTCAGTGAAAGAAGTTATAGATTACATTCTGTGTATACCTGTATAGTAGAAATATATAGGTACATCATGCTAACACAATATACATATACGACCCATGCCACTAACATAGGGGAAATCGGAGTTTTATCCCTCAACATGCCTAAGATATTCTGGATGTCTATTGGTTCATAATCTTTTTAATTATTCTTCAATTACACTCACATTGTGTGACTTACGCACTTTAGTAGTTTCCTGCTGTAGGCGACCACTTCTCTCAGTTCCCATAACGAGGCTCAGGGACACTTTGTCTGCCATGTCTTCATGGATGGCCAGAGAGATTCCATCCAACTGATGCAAAACTCAAGTGCAGTGACTGCTGACCCAAGAACTTGTTTCCGGTCCAGGGAAGACATGGCTTGGCAGTTCGGGTTGGACTGTTCCCATGAGGCACAGGGTCAGACTGATTTGCATATAGCCATGTCTGAACTGGGGTGGCAGAGTGGGCTAAAGAACGGTGATGGATTAAACCCAGATCTTTTGACTGGGTGTGAGTGTTTGATTGATTCAGATGCTCCTTCCATCACCACCCCCTTTTGTACCGCTTTTGGCCGCCATAAGTGTGGCAGGGTATGCTCAGACGTGAGTCCCTTGCTCACTTTGCCACTGGATTCAAGCAAGCCGGGCTGAGGACGGCTGGAATGACAGAAACCGGTCCTCGGAAGCTTGTTTCCGGTCCAGGGAAGACATGGCTTGGCAGTTCGGGCTGGACTGTTCCCATGAGGCACAGGGTCAGACTGATTTGCATATAGCCATGTCTGAACTGGGGTGGCAGAGCGGGCTAAAGAACGGTGATGGATTAAACCCAGATCTTTTGACTGGGTGTGAGTATTTGATTGATTCAGATGCTCCGTCTATCACCACCCCCTTTTGTACCGCTTGTGGCCACCATAAGTGTGGCAGGGTATGCTCAGACGTGAGTCCCTTGCTCACTTTGCCACTGGATTCAAGCAAGCCGGGCTGAGGAAGGCTGGAATGCCAGAAACCGGTCCTCGGAAGCTTGTTTCCGGTCCAGGGAAGACATGGCTTGGCAGTTCGGGCTGGACTGTTCCCATGAGGCACAGGGTCAGACTGATTTGCATATAGCCATGTCTGAACTGGGGTGGCAGAGTGGGCTAAAGAACGGTGATGGATTAAACCCAGATCTTTTGACTGGGTGTGAGTGTTTGATTGATTCAGATGCTCCGTCCATCACCACCCCCTTTTGTACCGCTTCTTCATAATAACAACAATACATCACTTCTTCCAGTGCCTTGCATATCAACGTAACCCCCTGGCCACGGGCGGAATTCCGCGCCTGTGCGGCACATTCAGATCGCGGGCGTGGTCATGACGGCTCCCGGCCGTCATCAGCACACGCCCACCGTAACTCATGACGGCCGGGAGCCGTCATCAGCACCGAAGGGGTTAAACTGCAAGTCATTCTCACACTAGTAATCTCCAAGGTTGACTATGTCAACAACCTATACCTTGCTGGATCTGAGTTCACTATATGCAAAATACAACTCATTCACTTTAAAAAATATATATATATTTATTAACTTTTTAAGTGTCATAATACACGTATACTGTACAGTGCATGAGTACTTCCACAATTACAGAGCAGTTTAAACATTTGTAATGATCATTACTCATTTTGCCGACAGTCTACAATATGAACCATAGTCTGTGACACTTTTAACATAACTACTGAAAGAACCCCTCCTCCCACCCCATGAACCCTCATGAAATTATAGGTGGCCGGTATAAAAATACAACACACTCCAGCAAAGTTCAGTCCAGTAGCAACTCTCTTGCATACAAAATGTTACCTAAATGTTCTTGTATCACGTCTTGGACACGTCCTACGCAGCTGCGCAAATATAACTGCAGGACCCCGTAGCCTCCAGACCCCCTCCATGTCTCTGTTACAACTCTTTCGCCTTAAAGTCTTCCAATATCGCGTTCCACTCTAGGGAGATAGGCTTTTTGCGCAGACCCCAGTCCTCCTCCCTCTTTAGTACAGCGCTCTCCGCTGTCACCCATCTCACCACCTCGCTATACCACTCGTCACCGGCGGTGCCCTAGTGGCTTTCCAGCGTTGAGTGATCGTACGCCTAGCCAGGATTATTGCTAAGTTAACAAATCTGATCGTGGGGTTGCCACTTTTGGACTTTATACCCACCCCCAGTAAGGAATGTTCCGCTAATACACCCCGCCTCCCCAGAGCCACCCCCCCCTAGGAACTTGTGCACTTCCACCCAATAGTGTTGTAAGCGCGGACACGTCCATAGCATATGCATGCAACAGGCCGGTACTAGGGCTCCTGCACCATGGGCATGCATCTGATATGTTTGGATACATTGCGAGTAGCCTGCGGGGGGGTTAAGCACGCCCTATGCACAATCATAACTTGGATAAATTTAAACTTTGCATTGTATGACACCTTTCTTGGATATTCCAACACTGCATCCCATTCCTTATCTGTGAATACCCATTCAGGTCCGCTGACCACTTATCTCGAAGTGCCCGCAGTGGTATTCCTTTTTTTAAGTTATAACAAGGGGACCCAATGGATGCCTAAGGACCATGGGTAGACAGTCTATTCTCGAAAACAGAGGTCCTAAGGTAAGTGTATGACATATACAATAAGAATATAGTCTTGAATCAGTCCTATATTTCGTTTTCCAGTACCCAGCCGGGACAGGAAGTTTTATTCAATATTTTAACAATTTTGTGACCACACAAGGGGTCAAATACAAGAATTGGATAGGGTACAAGCCTGCACCTATCTAGGAGTGAGTGAACAAACAATAAAAAAAGGGATAGAGATAAAAGAAAACAAACAATACCAGGCAAAAACAAACAAGGGAGCCAATTGTCTCTTGCTACTTAAATGACTGTTAAAGCAAGTTCAGACACACAACCTCTATAACAATTAATCGCAATAGATATATTACAGGGTTGTTTAGTCGGTCGACGTTTCGGTCCCCTGGCTCCTAATGAACCGGGACCATCATCAGGACTTAAATTTAGTTGCCTGTTGTAAATATCAAAGCTCCTGGAGGATTCCAAGATCGAACGGCGAAGGGTTCAGACAATACGGCCCTTAGTCCGCTGCGGTGATACCTCTCGTGGTCGTGTTAGGACACGAGTGTGTGTGAGATTTCTTCTCCAATTTCTCCTCGTGGGGGGAATTTGGCCCGTTGATGGTACGGTCAACGTAGGCGGTGTCGATTCAGTTAATACTGATGTTGGTTTGGACGTAATAGCGAAGCTCCACAATCGGGCTCCCTCCTAGGCGTCAATGGACTCGGTGGTCACTAGTGCCGCCAATGCGGAAATCCGCAGTGGTATTCCTGCATGAGACCAAATACCCCGGTAGAGCCATCTAGTTAAATGGCGGCCATTCCCCATCAAGTATTGTAAATGTACCAGTGCGTGTGTCGGGGTTTTGTCACCAGCCGTTGCCCAAGTGGTTCTGATGTATCACACTATGGTTGCATGTAGTAGGAACAGAGTGTTCGGTACTACTCTCTCCTCCACAAAGGTGTCATGATTCATTAGTATGTTATCTGTGAACAACATCCCAACAGTATCTAACCCGCCTCTGCCCACGTAGAAATGTGTCTTTGCGAAACTGGCCCCAACGGTGTAGTCATACCAAGTAGAGGTATGTTAGGTGCATATGGAGTACGTGTCTTTGTATAAGCTAGCACCCTTTTCCAGTATATTATTGCCACCTTCAGTAACTGGGAAGCAGCTGGCACAATCACTCCACCGGGCCGCAGCAGCGCGTGCAAGGTGCCTCTGTTCCATTCTCCCTGTGACATTTCTATTTCCTGGAGGTTGCGCCCTGCAACCCAATATGCCAACCACTGTAGTTGTACCGCGTAGTAATATGCCCTGAAATCAGGTACGCCCATACCTCCACATCTACTAGACAGTTGTAACTTAGCAAGTCCTATCCTGCCCCAACCCGGACCCCAGATCAGCTCCACCAACAATGTGTCCAGCAACTTGAACAAGCGCATTGGGAGCACAACTGGTAGGTTCGAGAAGTAGTAAAGTAACCGTGGGAGCATCACCATCTTGGCAATAGCCACCCTACCGGCCACCGAAAGGGGGAGGGACGTCCAGAACTTTATTTGTCCTCTCAACAAATTTATCGCACGGGTCACATTTCCATCAATGACATCCACTGGTTCCCTATACACGTTGACACCCAGATACTTAATCGTAGTCAGCGCTACCCGGAATGACCACTGCCCAAATTGTATGGCATGCGGCAGCAACCCTTCTGAAAACACGAAGCCATATGACTTAGTCTCATGAATAGCGAGCCCTGACAATGCTCAAAATGTGTGGAATAGCTCAGGGAGAGGCAAGGGGTCGCCACCGAAGTTCGCGAGATATAGGATAATATCGTCTGCATAAGCTGAGACGAAATGCGTTTCATGGCCAGTTGTAATGCCCTTGTGGAGCGCAAGCCTACGGATTTTTTCCAATAATGGTTCCAGAGCTAGCACAAATATTAATGGGGAGAGAGGACAACCCTGTCTCGTACCTCTCGCCACTGCATATTGCTTCGATATATATTGTCCCGTGCGAGCTTTAGCAGTAGGATTGGTGTATAGAAGGGAGACCCATTTTGTAAATGCTTCTGGTATACCGAATTTCGGTAGTGTTTGGAACATGTAGTCCCACCGGAGAGAGTCGAAGGCCTGACTCATGTCCAAGGAGATACACCCCTGATTTTAAGGGTACAGCCCAGATTGCGACATAAGCTGATGTAGCAGTCGGATGTTATGGGCAGTGCTGCGTCCCGGCACAAACCCACATTGATCCGTGTGTATCAGACGAAGAATGTGACACTGGAGCCTATTGGCTAACAATTTACTTAAAATGTTATTATCGGTATTGAGTAGTGAAAGGGGTCGATAACCCACAATATCTCTACTGTCCCTGCCCGGTTTGGGTAAAGAGACCACCAGCGCCTGAAGAATGTTAATTGGCAAAGCGCCAAGTGCCAGAGATTCCTGATACATTTCCCGTAGGTGAGGGACCAGCAAGGGCATATATGTCACATAAAACTCAGCCGGTAGGCCATCCAGCCCCGTGGTCTTATTTCTGGGAAGGGCCCTAATAGCAGTCCTGATTTCTGCCTCCGTCACTGGGCTCTCAAGCTCCTTCCTAATCTCATCCGATATCTGTGCGAGGGGGAGGTCCTCAAAGAAAGAGTTGAACTCGTTCTGATCATGATCTGCCGGGGCGGCATAAAGCGTCTCATAATATGATTGAAAGGCCTCATTTATTTCTAGTTGTGTGGTGGCGAGTACTCCCTCCTGCGTATTGATTTCAAGTATCGGAGCCGTCTGTGGGGCGTTACGTATTATCCTGGCCAACAACCTATCTAAACAGATTATCTCGTCTGAAATATCATAAAGGGAACTGCAGAGCTGTTCAAAGCTAACAGCATAAAGAAAACCATAAAACTGTGCTTGTCTCTCTTACACTTCATCATCCAACACACTGCCATGCACTTCTCCCATAACACGAAAACCACACTTTGGTGGTGATCACGCATTACATGAAAACACTTCCCACATAGGATCAAAACAAAATCAACTTCTTTCCAACCACACACCCTATATGATGTGGCATGCTACTCATGTAGGCAAGTGGTTCATCTTCCCAATTAGGGTAGTAAGCGATATATAAATGCTGCGATACAATTCAATACAATATGGTACAAAAACCTGAAACAAAAACATATTAAAATCGGTTGCATCACTTATTTCGGTGAAGTTTCTCTCTTTCCTTCATCAATGATCTATTAACCTTCAATGAATATCAATCTTGTACGTATGAATCGCACTCCTATTATATCACAATGCTTATGCACATCTATGCAATAACTCATACAACAACAACAGCCTCATTTGTTGTAATATGTTTTTAATCAACTCCTTTCAAAATGTGATATATATTTCTGAACTTCTCCATAAAATATGAATGAAACCCTGCAGATTCCAATTTATATTTCAAGAAAAGAATAAATCACTATGTGACAAAGTGCATTACACATGTCATGTGGGTATTATGATACACGTTTGAAATTGCTACAATCACCTACTATGTTATGTTCCATGTAAAGCGCACAGATACCGCTGGTGCAGTAGCGCTACAGTAAATTATTAAATAAATCAATAGATACATTGCGCATTGTAGCATTATACTATTTTAAATTAAATCGGTTGCATTTTATGTACTCAAAATACAAACCACTGAAGGGAGGTGGAGCTCATTGTGCACAGACACGCGCCAGAGTTCCAGAAGACACGCAGGCAAGACCTCGCCAGAGCAGCATCGACTATTAAATTAGCTTTTCTCTTATAATTAACTATCCTGTGAATAATTGATGAATTGCATTAATAATGAATGGATCACTGCAGTGGCTCTGCCCGTCGTCGTTCTGAAAGACAGATATCACAAGCACAGGCAGTGCATTAATCTCTCTGGTGAGCCTCTCTAAACTGTTCCTGAAAAGAAAAAGGGAAAGGAGTCCAAAATGTTAGCTCCTGTCAATTTACATCCACTCTAGGAATGCCATAAAAGGGGAGAGATGATTCTGATTTCAGCATACATTAATCACTCTTAGAGAGACTGTGCAGTGATCATGAGAAGGGATCCAGGGAACAGAGGTGAATGTGCAACATGAAAGTTATATAGAAGCTGCCACACTGGGGGGAACAGAACAGCTGGAGGTGAATAGAGTCAGCCCTCTGCACCTGCCACCGTATCCTGGCTAATAAGGCACCAGCACCACTCCAGAACCTAGTCACCAAGTATGTTCCATCTCGCGCTCTGCGATCCTCGCAGGGAGGCCTACTTAAGGTCCCGAGGGTGAAAAGAGCTTGCATGGGAGGAAGATCCTTTCGCTACCTGGGGCCTAAGAGTTGGAATGCTCTACCTCTTAATCTACGTCTGGATCCTTCTGAATCTAGTTTTCGGAGGAAATTGAAAACACACCTCTTTTCAAAATAGCCGGGATCCTTCCCCTTCTCCCTTTCCTGAGTACTTCAGTTAGCGCGGGGACACGCGTCAGCGTAACCATGCGCTCTACAAATTCCCCTTAATAATAATAATAATAATAATAATAATAGAATAAGAGTAGAATATCAAGTGACACGAGTTAGAAGGGCAGATATGAGAGCTCAGTAGGATAAGGTCGCTCCGAAAGCACGAGATATTTGAGAAGTGCATTGGTAAGAAATGCTATGATAAGAGAGTGACGCTTAAGTACAAGACCAGCGTGGACACAAGTGTGAAAGAAAAGTGAATGAGGCAGAAGGGCCCCACCACACAAGTGACATATATGCTATGTTAGACATGATGGTTTTGACAGGGAGATCTAAGAATGGCTCACAGGGAGAAACCTCCTTTAGGAGTGTGCTTCCTTTTGAAAAACAAAAGAAAATGAGAGCACAGGCTTCTGCTCTGAAGTCTGTGATGTCTGTCTGGTAGGTGGGAAATTCACAACACAGTGGGTAGTCCTCTGCCGAGGTGACTAGGCAGTAGCCTGCATTGATCTACCAAGCTACCTTCCAGGCTCTAAATGAATCCATATTTCCTCAGGCAGAATAGAGTGGTCAATGTAGAGGTCTTTCTCCTCCTCCTCTCTGACCCCTACTCTTTTCCCCCTCTCTCTCTCTTTGATTCTCATTCAACCTGCTGATCTTCTGGAATAAGAGGTCACCTTGGGTCTCCACATGAAGGCCCACTGATCTTAGCCCAACACCCACCCCAATCACTCACGCTAGGAACCTAGGCCCCATCCTGGACACCAATCTCACCATGGAGTCCCAGGTTGTCGCTTTTTACCTCCTCATACTTCCACATCCTCCTCATGTTATGAAAAATCTTCTAGTGGCTTCCACTGGACACTAGACCTACCATCACACAGGCCCTAATCACAAACAGATCGGACTATGGCAATGCACTTTAAGCCGGCATTCCAATAAATCTTCTTCACAGACTTCAAACCATCAAAAATGCCACTACCAGACTCGTCCTTAACCTTCTGTGCCAAACCCATACCGCACCACTCCTCAGAGTGCTGCACTGGCTCCCCATCCAGAAGTGTTGCCAGTTCAAACTCTTCACACACGCATTAAAGTCACTACTTAATACATGACCAGCATACCTTATCACCGACTTCACTTCCACCAATACACCAGACAACTTTGCTCAGCATCACTCTAACTTGCGCACTCACCCTGCATCTAAAGAAGCAGAACAGAAGGTCAATCAGTCTCCTACCAAGTCGCCAAATCCTGTAACAACCTCCCCCAACATATCAGGTCCTCTTCCTCACTTCTTTTTTTTTTCCCCCAGTGTCAACAATGTCCTGTCTTTTGTGCATGGATCAGTGGGGCCCCAGATACTTAGGAGACATAGTTTAATGTTGCAGCCGATTGTGCAGCCCATTAAGCGGTCCGTACATTTCTTCACGGACGACCTGTATCTCTGAATTATTGTACATTCTCAGAGTGTATGTATAAAAGTACCCTCCAGGCCACATCCCCTCATGCATCCTGCCTCCTCACTATAACCCATCTTTACTAACATGGGTCCTGCTAGATATATTTGATAGAGTATTTTCAGCTACACGAGACGGAGCCTGGAGGATATAGCAATTTCTTTGGGAGTGGCCAGGGCCTCAAGCCATTCTTCAACCGCCAGGCTGGCGACATCGCAATCCCACTTGTCCCTTAGTGAACTAGAGGTTCCGTCATGTTATTGACGAGTTTTTCATATATTAACAATATGGCTTTTTCTGGAAGATTCGCATCTAGGACCCTATCCTCCAGTGGGGGGGGGGGGGGTCTGGTGGCGTCTCTCCCTGTGTGCATGTCGGACCTGCAGGTATCTAAAATTCTTCCTCACTTCTTGAATCCCACAAGAAGCTTAAGGCCTGGCTATTCAAAAAGTCTTCTTGCAGGACCATCACAACCCCTGTATTTAAGCCCAGAAGTCTCCACACGCCTACACTCACCTACTCAGCAGCTGGATACCCCCATGGGTGACATGCAGGGCTCCACAAATCCACCGTACATTGCATTAAATTACCTGTCTACCTCTCCTTCTACCTGTCTTTTGATGCTGTCTATCTTATCAACCTTTTTTTTCTACAGTCTATGCCTCTCTGACGCTCCTTACCTACGGTTGGCTGCTAACTTCACACCTGTGCTCCTATTTTCTCCATAGTGCGTGTCTTCCACTCAACCACTCTACTCCTCCTACCTATTTTGGTTACTACAGTGCTCTGTTCTCACCACCCCTGGACTCCACCTTTATCCTTGCAGACCTCCTCCGTAGTTGATCCTTACTTCTATTCACTGAAAAAACCATAGGTTATAGACCATATATAGTTAGGAATTAGCATTTAAAAAACCTTATTTTACTCACACAAAACCATTGAAATTCCATATATAGTTAATTGTACTAACTATATATCGCGCACCCGCAATCCACTGCTGATCATGTCACATATTACATCATTCATGACATGGTCAGTGACATCACTGATGACATCACTGATGACATCTCAAATGACATCACTGATGACATCACTGATGACATCTCAAATGACATCACTGATGACATCACTGATGACATCTCAAATGACATCACTGATGACATCACTGATGACATCTCATTTGACATTACTGATCACATCACTGATGACATCATTCATGTGATAATACGATGAACCTCTTCAGACTCTATTAAAACTTTAGATATACTCAGTGTAAACAGACACTCACAGACTGTCACTCATCCATGGAGTTACTCACACACCTAGTCAGTCATGCAAAGAATCAATCACACCTCCATTTCCTCAACTATACAGTTATACACACCTTACTTATTCAAACATATACTAACACATATTTACTCTCTTTTACAATGCCTGATACAAGTTCACAATGATCCATACAGCCACTCACACATTCACTGGCTCTTATGCACAGTTATTTATATATGTCAACTGTCACATGTACTGTGTTTTACATATGTACTTACTTTGACATGTAGCACTGAGATATCCATTCACTCACCAATGCACTCAGTCAACCGCCCATACAGGTGTTTCCACATGCACTTTTGAACCCATACATCTAGTAAATCAACTGCTCACACATCTATGCACAGAGTCATACACCTCCCAGCCACCCACACACACACACTCAGTCTCCCATACAAATACTTGGGCAACCAATCAATAACCCATATAGTTACTCATATAGCTACTGATCAACACATGCAGCAGTTTACAGAACAACAGACATAATGATGCACAAATTAAGACAGTTTAGTCACTAACCCATAAACTCAGTGAGACACATTTAATCACTCACTCATACAGTCAGTCATGCACCTACTAAATCCTTCATCCAAACACTTATACATCCACTCATTCTTCAATATGTAAGACATATTTTAACTTTACAGAAACATACAGTCACTGGATGTTGTCATCAGTGATGTCATCAGTGATGTCATTTGAGATGTCATCAGTGATGTCATTTGAGATGTCATCAGTGATGTCATCAGTGATGTCACTGACCATGTCATGAATGATGTAATATGTGACATGATCAGCAGAGGATTGCGGGTGCGCGATATATAGTTAGTACAACTAACTATATATGGAATTTCAATGGTTTTGTGTGAGTAAAATAAGGTTTTTTAAATGCTAATTCCTAACTATATATGGTCTATAACCTATGGTTTTTTCAGTGAATTTTCAAGGTTTTGTAAATGCTAATTTCTAACTATATATGGTCTATAACCTATGGTTTTTTCAGTGAATTTCATTGGTTTTTTAAAAGCTAATATCTGTAGCTGTAAAATGTATTCTTCTTTAAATCCAAAAATATATTTTATATGTTTATTAATAATTTTTTTTTAATATTTTTTTTTGTTCGCTCCCGGTTCGCGAACCGGGAAGCTTCCCGTTAGCTCAATTTGATGCCGCGACCCGGTCCGCGAACCGGTAAACGTTCCGTTTGCGCAACTGCCGCGTTAGAAATCAACATCGTGACGCGTCACGGAAGCGCGACGTATCACGTTGTCGCGTAATGCGTCTTATGACGCGCCGTGTTAGCGCACCCGGAAGTGCTCCGGTACGCGAACTGAGACGCGAAGCGCAGCTCCCCGGAAGCGATCCGGGGCACGTCGCGAAAGCGCGACGTATCGCGTTGCCGCGTAATGCGTCTTATGACGCGCCGCGTTAGCGCACCCGGAAGTGCTCCGGAGCGCGAACCGAGGCGCGAAGCGCAGCGACCCGGAAGCGAACCGGGGCGCGTTCCGCAGCGCGTAACATAAGCGTAACAGGTCATGTGACTTGTTAATAAAACTTTTCATTGGTTCATTTCACTTTTGGTTTCATAATGATGTAAGGCTAGGTCAGGTGACCTAAAAATAACACTTTTCATTGGTTTAGAACTATTGTTTTTCCCAAATGATGAAAACCCCTCCTTCTTTCCTCACTCTGACTTTCATCTTTGTGAGAGGAAGACCTTTTTTGATATTTGAGCAATGGCTTCATTGGTAGCTTCAGATGGTGGACCCCCACCACCACCACCACCTCCTCATGGGAAGAGAGGACCACCTCCACAGTTCATCAGCAACACAGAGGAGGAAGAGGATGAACAAGAGGAAGAGGAGACAGAAGGACCACAGTTTTTACAAGAGGAGCCCCAGTTTTCTCATCGTAAAATCAGTTTTATTTGGCAGTTTTTTTCAATCCCTGAAGGGCAGAAGAAAGTTAATGCTAGATATGTGACGTGCCTCATATGTAAAGAGGAGTTATCTAGAGGCACCTTAAAAAAGTATAGCTTCGGCAACTACACCATGCATCGTCACACTAAACTACAGCCGGGCAGAGATGCGTGACCTTCAGGACAATCCTCAAACTCCTGTGGCCACGACATCAACACAGGTATATTTGACAGGACCAGAGGCACGGGAAACCGTGCCAAACATTCAGGACAACTTTGTCCATATGAAGTTTACCTGTTTGTATTGCGGTGCATTACTCTCATGTGGCAATATGAGCATTACCTTAATCAACCGAGCTTATGAAAATCACAAGTGCTCTAAACGCCCCAGAAAGTAAATTTTTTTTTTGCTCCTGTTGAGCCCTTTCCAATGCCTGTTTTTTGTTGTTTCCCCTCCCAAAAAAACAAAAAAAACATAAAACTGTTCAAAAAATACAAAAAAAACAACAAATGTTCAGAAAACTAAAAAAAAAATATAAAACAAAAACATTAAAAAAAAGTTCTTTTCAGAACTACCTCCCCTTTCAAAAAAAATTGCTAGAATGTTTAGCACTCTGGCAAGCTGTATTTCTTTTGGTTCGCTTCCTGGTTCGCTCACCGGTACGCGAACCGGGAGCGAACCAAAAAAAAAAAAAAAAAAAAAAGAAGAGTAAGTATAAGGGAAGTAAACAGAGAGTAATGTTAAAACAAAGACAGCTATAGGGTCTAAACCAGAGATACTGTTTAATAGATTTATTTACCGAAGAAAAGAGGGAAGAGGATATAATTGTGAAAAACAAAATAGATAAGGAAGTGAAAGAAAAAAAAGAGAGTAGAACAATAACAAAGAAGAGTTTCTTAGAGAATATGAGTAAATGTTCAAAATAAGATTAAAACATGTGGAATAACAGAGAGAAAAAACAGAAAGCAGAAAAGAAGAAGTAACAGAAAAAGAATAATTGAAACAGCAAAGAAATGTAAATAACATAGGGCCATATTATCAACATAGGCAATACAAGTTTTGCAGCTTTTATCGGCAGAAATGTGTCGCTTAAGCCGCTTTTGCGGCAGAAAACTGCCGCTAAAACCACTTTTGCAGCAGTTTTCTGCCGATAAAAACAGCAATAATTTTGTTCATAATATGCCCCTTAGTGTGCTTCAACTACACAGAAAAAGCATAATGAACAAGTAGTGAAAGAGTGATCAGTCAAAGACACTAAGAGTAATAGAGACGGAGTGAGTGAACAAGAGTGAGGAACTATGAGAAGAGAGGGACTGAGAAAAGGAGTGGAAGGAGTAGAGTAAGTAGGTAATAGAGAAAGGAATGAGGGAAGTAGCAAAGGCAGCAAACTGAGGGTTAAAGAAATGAAGCTGTGGAACTAATAGTAGGTGAATGTGATAGAAATGTAACGAAAAGAGTACAAAACATTTACCTTATAATTGTCGTTAACTTACTCACTTGTAATTTTTATACTTTCAATCTGTGAAAGAGATAACAAACATTTGAAAAATATTAAAACATGTATTTAAAAATTAGAAAAGACAAGGGAAAAGATTGAAGGACAAACAGTTTTTCAACAACTTTGACACTTACAGAAGCTTCTGCTTCTCCAGGCCCCCTACACAGTCCTAAAGATATACATTTTAAACTAACAGTATCTTGATGCAGATGAAGTGAGGCCTATCTTGGAACATGGTGCATCTTTTGCACTGCTGTTGTCTCACAAAAGTGACGCAATGGCAGCGCAAAAGAGGTGCACAATCATCATAAAACTGTTCCTAACATTTTAAATGATTGTTTTAGGATGGCAATAAGGTGTGTCCTATCCAGACGTTTGTTTCAGGTGAGGCCTACTCAGGGTTGCAGATCAAATTTAGACTTGTTCAAGAGTACAGAGGAGATAATACATGTGCAGGCCAACCAATAAAGTTCAGACTTCCTCTGTTTCCCTGGACAGGCCTAAACTTCATCTGCACAATGTGATTCGTAATGTTAGGAAACACAGGTAATGTATTTGAAAAACGTGCAATTTCTTTTGGTCATTTCACAATCACATCACTTGTGTTTCCTTTGGCTAGGTATCTCATTGTACAGATGTAGTCCAGCATATGAAAGAGTACGCACTGCATGCAACAACTTTGACACTTACTGAAGCCTCAGCTTCTCCATACCCCCTACACAGTCCTAATTATATACATTTTAAACTGACGGTATCTTGCTGGAAATGAACTGAGGCCTATCTTGCAACATGGTGCATCTTTTACACAAAAGTGACAAAAGAGGCACACAGCCTTCATAAAACTGCCCTTAACATTTTAAATAATTGTTTCTAGATGCTGATAAGGTGTAACCTATCCACAGATTTGTTTCAGGTAAGTCCTACTCAGGGTTGTAGATGAAATTTAGGATTGTTGAAGAGTATAGAGGAGATAATACATGTGAAGGCCTACCAATGAAGTAAGTCATGTCCACTTCACTCTTGAACAAAGGCCAGACCTCTTCTGTGTCCGTGGACAGACCTAAACTTCATCTGCACAATGTCATTCGTAAACTTAGGAAACACAGGTGATGTAATTGAAAAATGTGGAGTTTCTTTTCCTCATTTCACAATCACATCACCTGTGTTGCCTTTGCTTAGGTATCTCATAGTGCAGATGTAGTCCAGCATATGAAACAGTACCCAGAAATGCACACTGCATGCAACAACTTTGACACTTACAAAAGCTTCAGCTTCTGCATGCCCCCTACACAGTGCTAATTATATACATTTCAAACTGATGGTATCTTGCTGGAGATGAACTGAAACCTATCTTGCAACATGGTGCATCTTTTACACAAAACTGACCCACAGCGGCGCAAAAGAGGCGCACGGCCATCATAAATCTGATCCTAACATTTTAAATGATTGTTTCAAGATGCCGATAAGGTGTAACCTATCCACAGATTTGTTTCAGGTAAGTCCTACTCAGGGTTGCAGATGAAATTTAGGTTTGTTGAAGAATACAGAGGAGATAATACATGTGCAGACCTACCAACGAAGTGAGTCATGTCCACTGCACTGTTGAACAAATGTCAGACCTCCTCTGTCTCCTGCAACAGGCCTAAACCTCATGTACACAATGTGATGTGTAATGTTAGGAAACACAGGTAATATAATTGAAAAACGTGCAATTTGTTTTGCTCATTCCACAATCATATCACCTGTGTTTCCTTTGCTTAAGTATCTCATTGTGGGAATGTAGTCTATCATATGAAAGACTACGTAGAATGTGAGCACTGTATGCAACAACTTTGACACTTACAGAAGCCTCTCATTGTCCATGCCTCCTACACAGTTCTAAATGTACATCATAAATGCAAACAGTACAGAATTAATTATACATGTTAAATGGTTTATTTTTGCTGTTCTCAGAATGTATCAAATTTCACTAAAAACAGTGACTTGAAGGTATTCATCATATAACAGCGGGGAAAAAAAACACAATCAAAATGATTGTGTTTAAAAAACCCATACAACATAACAAATCAGAATTCAGAACTCCTTAAAGTTAACTTACTTTCCATGACGTCGAAGGATGTCCTATGAACAGCTTACACTCTGTTGTGCTGTTATTACTTTCAGCCCGCCACTTTCTGAAAGAAAACCTCCATCGTTTTGAAAAATATGTTACATACAATAAATGACTTCTCGCTCTCTACCACACGTTTCCACAAGGCCAAATCATGTAAGAGCCATTTATAACTCTTGGAATTCTTGTAAGCCAATCCCGTCATTTTATATTTCCGCAACTTTCAGAATTAAAATGTTGAAGATCATTTTCACAATCCTGGACTACTAATATCTTACCCTTCTTGCTCACTCATGTTCTACATTTCCTATGACACTGATACTGCTTACTATGAAGCAGACTTACACTACCTCTATGACTACTACAATTATTTAATTCTCTACATCACTTTTAATCACAAAGCAATATAAAACAGTAGACAGCATTGCAGACTTACATTCCCTCTACTCCATGTTTTGATTGGCTGCTTGAATTAGCTTATAAAAAGAAATAGTTTTTCTGAACTCATTCAAAGTGCAGTTATTTTTCCATGACGTCCAGTGTTATGGTAAGAAGTTATGTCTCTGTACTACACTTATCCTCAAGGCCAAATCGTGTAGGAGCCATTAGAACTTCTTGAAATTCCTCAGAGCACATCCCGAGATTCTTTCCCTAAAATTTTAGTTTTAAAAACACCAGGTAAGAATTTTTAAGGTCATACGGCAATTTTTTTTGGAAAATTAAAACAGAATCGTTGCAGAATAACCAGCCATTTCTAGACTTTAAATAAGCTGTGTAATGTCCTGATGTTATTGAAGGACCGTAATGATATATAATTGCTGCAGTTACAAAAGTCCTTCCTGATATTGACAACTGTGAAGCCACAACATTTTTAATTAAAGTTGTCAATTTTGTTCCATCAGGCCTACATCGTTGGAACATTAAAATGACATACTGGCCATATGTTCGTATAAATAATGTTGACATCATTTCAGATTTACATTGGCTACACTCCATGTTGTGATCAGCTGCTTTTACTAGCTTATTAAAAGAGACTGATTTACTGTCTGGCAAAGTTAAATATATAAATCTTTCTGAGTCTACACTAGTAGTACATGATACCCTACAGTTCTCGCAGTCATGCTGCCATTGATAAGAAAGCCCAAACAGGTGATCTACATCTACACCTTCAGCATGCAATACATCAAGTATATACATTAAAAACTCCTGACAATCTTGCTGAATATTTTGAGAGAATTGTGTTTGACCTGAACATCTGTCTAACAGATTTCGAATTTCAGACACACTTTCTATTTTTGTTCTATCAGTGCTACATTTCTCTAACACAGAATTTAACAAACTGCAAAATCTTTGATCAGAATTGACCACAATTTCTTCTTTTACATTTTCTAGAGAAAACAAAACATTAACCACTACATTAGCATAGCAGTTGACACCAGAACTGTTTTCAAATTGAAAACCAACAACATCTTCAACAGAATCCTTTTTGTTTCTGCTTATAATTTCAGGTTCATCGACTTTTCGTCTTTTTGCTACAACCTCCCTAGTATTGGTCACATTTCTTCGTTTCCGGCCTACCACACGTTTCTCAAACAAAGGATATTGAGGCAAATGTGGCGCATACTCTCTTCTTAACCTATTGTATTCCTTAACACAATCTAGATCCGCACAAATGTTTGTGACATCACACTCAATCAAGTACAATCCCGATAAAGTTCTAACTCGTGACAATGCCACATATGCCATACCCTCCTTGAACACAGAACTGCCAATATTCACCAATGCACTGTCTACACTTAAACCTTGCGATTTATGGATTGTCACCGCATATGCCAAGCAAACAGGAAACTGCTTACGGCGAACATATAAGTCTTTTACAAGCAAAAATCTAGCAGAACAACGACCAATTAGCTGTACTTCCTCAATGCCATCAAATTTAATTTTTAAAAATTCAATTCCATCTCTATTTCTGTATTTCACAAAATCAACAACATTACCCATTGATCCATTTACCAGACCTCTTTCAACATGTAAATTCCTTCTTAAAATTATACGGCAGTTTAAGCACACATTCAGAGTCTTTTCAAAACCTGCAGTTTTAGATATAGTCTTCTCTAATGAATCCAATTTTGTTTTTAAATTCTCAGACAAAATAATTGTTGATCCCATATGCTCTACTCTGTCAATAGCTTCCAGTTTCACAATCTCTTGCTTTTCTAAATGCAACATTTTGTTGTTGAAGATGGCACATTCTGCAAGAGTTGGCATCAAACATATTCCAGATTTCTTCTCAGTAATTTTCTGAAAAATATTCTCAGGCACAACATCTTGTTCTGGATATAAATTTGACAGTAATCGTGCATGTAAAGCTTCTTTCCCATGCTTGGTCACTTTTCCAATTCTAACATCTTGTAGAATATTCTTGTAAACTTCATCCTTCGCCTGACGCATATTTTCATGCAGTTCAGCATAATTGAAGTTTAACCATATATTGACGTAGCCAATGCTCCCTAGGCACTTCCTGGTATCTTCATGCGTGAGCATTTTGAACACAGGTTGTCCTTTCACTGGTGTCAGCTGCAGAAGATCTCCGAAAACAATGATGTGTTTGCCACCAAATAACACATCATACTCTGTTTTGAGAACTTCTTGCATTCTCAAATGTACAAAGGCAAGCATGACATTGGAAACCATGCTTACTTCGTCAATGATAAGAAGTTTCATTTTCCTCAAGATTCTTGAAACTTCACAACAAGCATCTCCAGATAGCTTGTGATATTGTAATTTGTTGTCATGCTCCACTGGCAGCATCAGTAAACGATGTAAAGTAATCCCTTTAATGTTATGTGCTGCCAGTCCAGTTGGAGCGGTGACAACACAAGACAGCGATGACTCAGTCCTTTCCTGCAAATAACATGAAATTGCTTTAATGAGGAAACTTTTTCCAGTTCCCGCTTCTCCACTCACGTACAGTCGGACAGGCTTCAACGACGTACATGAGCACTCTTTCTTCTCATGACTTAATCCATGATCAATTTGCTTGGTAACTTCGTCATATATTTTCCTCTGCTCAACGTTGAGTTGTCTTTCCAAGTCTTCTAAGTTAACTGCATCCTCCTGAGCATGTGCCATGGCTCTTTCCACTTCATTCATGGCAGTGGCAGCTTCATTTTCGATAACAGGTCCTCCTAGTGGATCCTGACTCAATGAAGCAGAACTCTGACTGTCCTGAGAACTGTCTCTGGCAATCTCGGCTGCAATCGTTGCTTCCTGCTCGATTTCCGCATTCAACATTTCTACATATTTAGAAAAAGCAGGACATTCTATGGTCTCCTTGGCGGCAGTGAAAGAGTCTTCGTAACAGAGGAAATCTCCAAGCAGTTCCTCTTCTGCACGCCAAGGCTTGAAAAGTTGCAAAAGTGCTAAATAGAAAAACTCCTTTTTTTCAGGAGATTCGCCACTCAATTTTCGATGGTTTACCAAGTGGCATTTTCTTTGCTTGACCAGACATCCCTCACTTCCAATTACAGCATACCCTCCTTTCTCAGTATCTTCTTTGATGTTCCTCTTGAATATGTAATTTTTTAGAACCTCATACAGACAAACATTCTCGAGGTGACTGCTTCGATTTGGATAATATGTATCCAACATGTTGGTCTTCAAAATGTCGGTACTGTTTGGCTCCTTTTCCGCCAAATACTCAATTTCCCGCACAGGTTTCAGAACTCGATTACGTGTTGCAGCAAGACCAAGACTCGCCCAAACGATACTCCTAGATTTGGCATAGAGACTTGCTGAAGACAACCGGTCAGAACATTCGTAAGCTCCGATTTCTCGATGCGACAACATCTTCAGACTGAAACTGTACAACTTCTTACTGAGGCTCTTTTCATGGGAAATGTCCTCCCACATATCCTTCAATTCTGTCTTTTCTTTTTTGGTGATGTAAGATGTCACATACCGAGCCACAGCCATACAGTTATCAGCCACAAACTGTATATCCATGTTAGCATTCCACATGGACAAAATCACTGGGTTGTAGTCGTTGATGTACTTGGTCTCTTCGTTCCTCTTCAAATTGTATGTGTTTTTAGGTGATTTCTTCATCACATTATGTCGCAGCGAAGACATCAAACTGTTTACTCTTCCTTTAGAAATCACCGGTCGTGGAAAGCCGAAACGACATTTGGTGTAGAACTTGTCCTTGTTTCGGAATTTACGACGACAGTACTTTCCACAACGATGGCTTTGGAAACGTAGAACTTTTTCTCTTAGGCTTTTCTTCTCCTTTGCGTTTGGAACAGCACACGTAGAATACTGTTGTATGAAACTCATCACTGAGTCTTCTGGATCTGTTCCAAATTTAGGTGCATCCTTGATCCACAACAGCATATGTATGTGAGGAGCACCTCTTGCTTGGTACTCCTTTCTCCAGAAGAAATCCAACACCTCTCCAAGAGGTGGATTCTTCTTATTCATGATGAAAGACATCATAGCTTCAAATCTATGATTGAAGTACCGGCATACATTGACTGGATCCAAAGAGCACAGTTCTCCGGGTGTCTTGAATTCGATGTTTTCGATGTTTCCATTTGCCTCTCGTAGAAATTCAAGTAAGTCTTCCCAGCCATACTCGGCACAGCTCAGAGTGAGGAACCATGTGGGAGTTCCTAAGTTCCTCAGCATACATTTTAAATCACCATGACGACGGTACCAGTACTCATTAGTACCACGCTGACACGCCATGAGATTAATCAGGTGAGAATCCAAAATACTGTCTTGGACATTGACTTTATCCATAAAGTCACTTGCCGAGATGTTTTGCATGTGTATACCACTTTTCAAGATGTGGTTCACTGCATATGACAGTCCAGACAGATCGCTTTCAAACAGGAGATGAAACAAATAGGGAATACATTGTCGAAACCTAGCATCTCCTGCATACAATCGCAAAGTCCGGTATTCAGAAGCAGGAATTTGATGAGGTCGCTCATCATATCTTCCTCCCTGACCTGTTGGAAAAAGCTGTGGGAAACACCGAGCTTCCAAACTTTCCTCCCAAACACTAATGGGACTCCCTTTGGCTTGTTTCATTTGAAACAACTCAATAGCATTCCCCATGACTTCCTTGGAATGCAAAGGATGAACACTATAATGTTCATATATTTCTTCACTAGTAGAGGGTTCTACTTTCTCAATTTGACCAGCACACAAATCGCTATCCTCTTCCTCACTTACTTCCTCTTCTGCAACATATATATTCTTATAGTACTTATTATTTTTTTTCAAATACAATGTTGCCTTTTTGACTTTCCTAACATCCACTAAATCTTGCCATATTTTCTTATTCTTTGTCGGAACCCCATTAACTAAGATAACCAGAGGGTCCTCTTCCACTTTTTCTACTCCAATTGTGTTAATGTTTTTCTTCAAATCTAGAGGCAAATAAACAACTCTTCCCTTTAATCCTCTCTGTAAATCTGATGGAGGCAATTTCCCTGTCTTTGGCTCCATTCTTACAATAGCCTGAAAGGGATGGATACTTTGAATCAAAATAGATTCATAAGTATTTAAATCCTTCAATTCAGAAGGAATCTCAACCAATTCCAGATTATTATGAACCGCTCTAGCAGGCATCTGGTTTTGATTTAATTTATTACAACAATAAGTACACACACGTTGATCCAATCCCAAATCAAAACAATTTTCTACCATCAAGTATGTTGTGAAATCCTTCCATTCACTATTATTTTCCCTTTCACTTTTTGCATATAAATCCACTAACTTTATCTGATTCTTATAATAAGTGCGTCGACAACACACACAAGTGAAATTAGGCCTCTCACTTGATTTCACCTGAAACATGGCAATTTCCTTCTGAAAATTATCTGTACTGGAAACCTGTACACTATCTTCCACATTACCCTCTTCTTGTGGGTCAATTTCAACATTCTCCTCTTTACTTCCAAAGTAACAAAACTCAATTTCTTCACACATATTCTTCACATCTATTTCAGAACCATGCAAAAGAGCAGCGCATAATTGTTTAAGCATAACTGCTGGACTCTTAGCATAATACAACATTCTAACTAATTTCCTCACTTTATTATGATGCACTGCTAGCATCCTGAAATGATGAAAAACACTCTGGCATACTCTCCTGGAAAGACAAGCCAGTGAATGACCATGCAAACCTGTCACTTCTCTCACTCTGCAAGGATCTAATTCTTGCAACAACTTCATTTTCTGCTTCAAACTTTTCTTATTAAATGTCCGTACAAAATCACAAAGCAATTGATGGAATCCTGTCGCACACTGCAAATACTACTACACTTCCAGGTGTACACAGGACCCTTAGGACGTCTTCCTAAAACCTCATTACCTAACACCTCTTCTGTCTCTGTTGTCACAAGTTTTTCTTTTTCAACTGGACAACCATCTTTCACCTCATAAGCTCGACCATTGGTGTCAACTGCATGCACCAAATCATTATCCTGGAAATACCTCTCCTCATTAAAAAATGCCTCACAACTTGAACTATACATCCATTCTCCGGAAAAAACTTCACAAAAATTACTACGATTAACTATTCTCTTCCATCTACTATTTCTTTTGAAATCATAAATTGCCTTGTTTAGCTTACTAATTCTATTGATTATCAAAATAAATAACTTTCGTTTAATTTCAAATGCCTGATCAATAACTTTCTCAACTTTTTTTTTTCTCTTATAAAAAACCACTTTCTGTTGACCTTTCTTAATATTTTTTAACAAATTGCCAATTATCCTGTTGCGGAACATTCGTTTACGAATGTCCCTAAACTGTTGTTTCCTTCTACTATCATGCACAGACTTATCTCTTGCTCTAGCAGTAACATTTTTGATTGGCCTTTCCTTTCCGTTTAAATTGCTTCTCTTTTTCTGGACTGAAACATTTTCTGTAGTAATACTTTTTTTACTACAAATATTTCTTATGAATGTTTTTGTGGTCTTACCCGGTGCTTTCTTGGTGACTTGACAAGTTTTTTTGGTAGAGGACTGCTGCATTATTTTATGGACCTGCTGTCTTTGACGTTTTGCAGCCTTTCTAAGTCTATCCTTGGTTGGCATGCTGAAATCTTGAAATGATCTGCAGTTGAATCTGTGGTAAAATATAATAAAAAATGTTATTAACCACTATTACCAAACAGTAAATCAATAACAGTCATCAAAAACTTAACACACTACTTCACATTTTTACATAGAATATTTTTTAGTGCTTGGCAAATTTAGAATACAGAAATAGCAGAAAAGAAATGGAATTCATATTCATTTTACCTGTGCTGTTTTATATGTGAATCTGATCTAATTTTATGAGCATATTTTAATATTTTATTGAAGACACTACACATAACCTGTTTTTGAAGGTGTCTTTATTTTTAAATGAAACGGTTTACATTTTTACTTTTCATTTATTATAAATTTTTATATGTTTATAGTTCCATAGGCTCAAGCACGTCAGCTTCCCACCCTATATCATACAATTCTGACAAATCGGCATCCTCATCATTTTCTTCATCATCCTGAGAATTTAAATCATCCAAGGGATCTACTTCCACTGACGTTTCAATTACAAGTTCAATGATAATGTCATAATCAACTGATTGCTGATTGTCACTCATGGTTGATGTTGTCGTTATCTTTAAAGAAAGAGAACAACAATGAGATGTTGCAGAGTAAGAGACAAATCTCAGAGATTATAATAGTAAAATTGTTTAACAAGAGTAACATTTTGCAGCTATTATTTAGCCATGTCCAGCGATGCTGAGGAAGTGAAGCCTATGTCCAAGTTTTCAGTGAACATGACTCATCTCTTCTTAACCTTGGATAAGCCTCACCGACTCTGTGTCCCCTGCTCATACTTAAATGTACAGGGGCAGATTTATGCTAAATGGCGCATCCCCACGGATGCACCAGTTAATGTGCACCGCTGCTCTGCCAGCCATAGTGTGCCGAATTTACAATGTGGAGCACCATTGAGCAAAAACAGCACAGATGCGTCACATATCTGTGCCACAAAAGCAGCACATTGCAGGAATCACGTTATAAGCGCGACATGTCTACTGCAATGCACAGGAGGAACCCTCACATTGCATGGTGCATCACTTCTTATGCCTGTTTCAAACAGGCATAAGCATTTGATTCAGCAATGCTATAAACTGACTCAGTGAAATCTTCTAAATTTCACTGTGTTAGTTTTACAGGGCTTTCTTGCAAATTAATGCATACCTTGCAACAAAACACCTATATGAAAACTGACGCAGGTTTCATGTGGCACAGGACTTTACAGCATGACACATCTGCCTAGATGCATCAATTTTTAAATATGTCGCCACATAGCAAATCTTTTGCACCACCGCTGCGTCACAAAAGTGACGCACAGCAGCGCAAAAGAGGCACACGGCTATCATAAATCTGTCCCTAACATGTTAAATGATTGATTCAGGATGACGATAAGGTGTGGCCTATCCAGAGGTTTGTTTAAGGTGAGTCCTACTCAGGGTTGCAGATCAAATTTACGCTTGTTGAAGAATACAGAGGAGATAATACATGTGAAGGCCTACCAATGAAGTAAGTCATGTGCACTTCACTCTTGAACAAAGGCCAGACCTCTTTTGTGTCCGTGGACAGACCTTAACTTCATCTGCACAATGTCATTCGTAAACTTAAGAAACACAGGTGATGTAATTGAAAAATGTGGAGTTTCTTTTCCTCATTTTACAATTACATCACCTGTGTTTCCTTTGCTTAGGTACCTCATAGTGCAGATGGAGTCTAGCATATCAAAGAGTACACAGAAGTTGAGCAGTGTATACAACAATTTTCACATTTACAGAAGACTCAGCTTCTTATCTTCTTGGAGATGAAGTGAGGCCTGTCTTGCAACATGGTGCATCTTTTGCATCACTGCTGCATCGGTTTCATGTGGCACAGGTTTTTTACAGCATGACACATCTGCCTAGATGCATCAATTTGTAATTTTGTCGCCACATAGCAAATCTTTTGCACCGCCACTGCGTCACAAAAGTGACGCACAGTGGCGCAAAAGAGGCATACACCTATCATAAATCTGTCCCTAGCATTTTAAATGATTAATTCAGGATGACGATAAGGTGTAGCCTATCCAGAGGTTTGTTTAAGGTGCATGAAGCTCTAGCAGTACATATCCAGAAATGTAATTGATTTCAAAAAACGTTTTTAAACACAACATATAAATCAATTGTATACCTACATTCATGGGGAAATGACTTAAAATGAAATTAAAATCGTTTGTGAGGAAAAGGAATGCTTTTAAAATTTATGACTAGGAAATAATGGTGTCTGCTTCTTCATTTCATTTCTCTTCAGCATTTTTGGGTCACTTTTAACATGGCTATGTAACTCAAAGACTCAAAATCTAAATTTGCCAAGCACAGGTGCGAGCATATTTACAAGGAATTTGCACCACGGGGAAAGGTCTTAAATTAAAATGGGAAAAATAACATCAGAGACACTCAAATGCCTTATAAAGAAGCAGACACCATTATTTCCTTGTCATAAATTTTAAAAGCATTCCTTTTCCTCAAAAACGATTTTCAAGTCATAATTTGAAAACACTGCACATGGGGAAATGACTGAAAATGTCCTTAAGACACATGAAAGCGTTTTTTGATTGCCTTTGCAGCATTTTTGGGTCACTTTTAACATGGCTATGTAACTCAAAGACTCAAAATCTAATTTTGCCAAGCACAGGTGCGAGCATATTTACAAGGAATTTGCCCCACGGAGAAAGGTCTTAAATTAAAATGGGAAAAATAACATCAGAGACACTCAAATGCCTTATAAAGAAGCAGACACCATTATTTCCTTGTCATAAATTTTAAAAGCATTCCTTTTCCTCAAAAACGATTTTCAAGTCATAATTTGAAAACACTGCACATGGGGAAATGACTGAAAATGTCCTTAAGACACATGAAGGCGTTTTTTGATAGCCTTTGCAGCATTTTTGGGTCACTTTTAACATGGCTATGTAACTCAAAGACTCAAAATCTAAATTTGCCAAGCACAGGTGCGAGCATATTTACAAGGAATTTGCACCACCGGGAAAGGTCTTAAATTAAAATGGGAAAAATAACATCAGAGACACTCAAATGCCTTATAAAGAAGCAGACACCATTATTTCCTTGTCATAAATTTTAAAAGCATTCCTTTTCCTCAAAAACGATTTTCAAGTCATAATTTGAAAACACTGCACAGCTCCTATGCACAAAAACACCCTGTCAGTACTAATACTTCACATTTTCTCCAATTACAATTTCTCAAAGAAACATAATCTATTTGTAAAACACTTGAGACAAAGCAACATTTTAAAAACTCAACTTTCTTCATAATTTTCTCCTTAAAACACACTATTCTCTATCTAAATTAAATAAATCTTTTCTCACCTTAGCAAATACTTTATGAGTTTCAAAACAGTCTCAGAAATACACCAATTTGTCTTCAGCAGAACAAAGGGTATGCACTCCAGAGGCTGCAGCTATAGAAAGCACAGAAATGCTGTAATTCTTCACACATATCTCTCATGTCACCCAATCAAAACTCTTCCCTCACTTTTTTCAAATCAAAACCCTTCCCCCCTCTGCCCTCTCTGCCTTTTTTGCATAGCAACCACCTCCTGGAAGACCTCTGGTGTTTGCAAGTTCACACAACAATGTTTCAATTGAACTCTGAACTCTCAGTGCACCTGCATATCCAGTGCAATCTTTCATTTAATGATTTTTTATTGACCATTCAAAATACATCTTTCAAAGAACTCATCCATGCACCCTAACTTTCTGTTTTCAGCAATCAAAATCCACCAATCACTGTTACTGCTTCATTAACACAGAAACTCCACAGTTTTTTTCATTTTAAACTCTTATTTTTTCAACTGCCATTTCATTGCCACACTTCATCTGACTGCAGCAGAACCTTCTCTCACCATGTTTTCTGTCTGGATTGTTGGACATAGTTACATCTATTGGGCTCAGAGGTATGCTGAGAACAGAAATTTACCTAACCTCAATTTACAAGATGTGGAAATTAAGTGGTTTGGCCACAGAGGATTAAAATGTCACCAATTGATACCATTGGTGAAAACCTTTATGCATTTGCCAAAACCTGACCTGTTAATTGTGCACTGTGGAGGTAATGATTTGGGCACTTTGACTGGGGTAGGTCTGGAAATGCTTTTAAAGGACACCTTTGAGCAATTAATGGCACTTTTTCCTCAAACTGCCTTGGTATATTCAAATATATGCCAAAGACAGAAATGGAGGTGGTCGAACCAATTTTGTCCACAAATTGAGAAGTCGAGGAAGCATGTAAACAAATCTGTTTCAGCTTACATGAGAGACCATGGAATGGGCTCCGTGTACAACAATAACTTGCGTTACTACATGCAAGATATCTACAGAGGAGATGGAGTTCACTTCTCAGATGAAGGGAACAGAGTTTTCATTCTGAATTTAAAAATGTGCATTGGTACCTACTTATAAGTACCTAAATGTACCATAAACCCAAAAGCTCTTCTCAGAGCTACCCTACATCTGATCACTCACAATTATTATTTTACTCTAACTTTTTTTACTAATTTTCAACAAAGTACGCTCCCCGGAGCGCTACCCGGTACGCGAACCGGAAGCTAACCGCGCGAAAGTTTTTAAAAAAATGATTTTTTTTCGCACATATGGGCCTCCTCAGCCATCCTCAGAAAACCTAGGGGGTCAAAATACGTCTACCGTGTCCCCTTCTACCCATTCTGAACATTATGTGCCCTCCATCTTGTATCTTAATTCGACCGAAACACAAAATGGTGGACTCCCGTAACGCTTAAGGTTCGCGTACCGGGGCGCTCGCCAGTTCGCGTACCGGGGCGCTCCCCGGGAAGCGCTCCATTAAAAAAGGTGGGAAAGTAATTTACAGAAGAAACCCTTGAGACACTTTCACCAAATATAGATTTGCTCATACTACATACCAATCCCTACCATTTTCACAAATTTGGTTGAAATTCCATTTAGCCATTTAGCCTGTAGACCTCTCTAAATACCCTGAGGTAAATTACTTCACAAAACACATCTGAAGTGTTGGAATTCACAACCAATTAAAATGTTACTTTCATTTTCTATTTTATTTTTACCTGACATTTGATTGGTTATGTACCTGAATATATATAAAGGAAGAGAAGGAAACACAGCCATTTTGACTACTACTTCCTGGTGTACATTTCAATAGGATTTTCACTAATCACTTCAACTTCTTTGTAAAGGTAAGTTGTTATTTTAAAAACTGAAGTATATTGTGCACTATAAGTAAGTTGTTATTTTAAAAACTGAAGTATATTGTGCACTATAAGTTAATATGGTAAACTTTTTCTGATAGTTATATACTAGCCCTCTGTAGTAGTTATAGATTTAGATAGACTTCTCTGTTATAGTTATGGATGGAGTTAGGTTTCTCTTGTATAATTATGAATTTACTTACGTTAAATCACATACACTTTTTTATATTCCTACTTCCACTCTGATACTATACACTGCCCAAAGATAAATTCACTGTTAAAAACTGCCTATCTAAAATTAATCCCAGCAGTGCCCTATCTCTACTAATATATTTTTTATCCAAATTTCAGACAAAATGGAAGGCGAACACAAAGTTTCATTTGAAATTGTCCTGCAAGAGACCAACCAAGAAATAATTGATCCAAATTATATAGAATTTATGGATGAAACTTGGGACCAAGAACTACTGCAATGTGTGCAAGCAGTAGATGTCCTCCTTGAAAATGAGGACATTTTACACACTCAAACATTACAAGCTATGTTCAATGAAAATAACGACATTTCAGACAGTGAAATGTTAGACATTTTATTAAATTTTGAAACACAATAAATAATTGCTTAAAAAAAAATAATAATAATCAACAAAACCAACAATCAATTAACATACAGTATTTGAAAAGTCTATCATTCTTTTTTCCTCATAGTACGCTCCCCGGGCCGCTTCCCGGTTCGCGAACCGGGCGCTATCCACGCAAAAAAAACAAAAAATTTTTATTTCTTTTTTTGCCCCGCGGGGCCCTTTTAAAGCCTCCACATCAAACCTAGGGGGTCAGGGAGGATCTACTATGCCCCCTTATGGTCATTTTCGCCTTTGTTTTGGCCTCCTCTTGTCTCTCGATCCTACCGAGAGACAAGATGGCGGCCGCTCCGGACTGTTTAGAATGTTGACAGACACCGAAGAGCCAATCAGCTTCGCTTCACGAAGTTCCGTTACGCGTCAAGTACGCGAACCGGGGCGCTGCCCGGAGCGCGCTTACAGATATATATCTTTTTTTGAACGTTAATTTCTCAAAATCCACTGGAGCACATATATTGAGACCTAGCAAAGGCACATCGGGCTAACAGTCCCTACAATTTTGCCAAGGTTCGTGCAAATCCATTCAGCCGTTCGGGCTAAAAGTGAGGCCAACCGCCCTATGGACATTAACATGGGAAAAACGCGTTTTGGGACCCCCCTTTTTTCTCGGCCCCCCCTTGACGAACCCCCCCCCCAAATTTTCAGGGCCTGCCCAGAAACAAAATGTTCCATTTTCCTGAAAATTTCAGCCAATTCCGTCCACAAACGCCAAAGTTATTAGACATAGAATTTTCAAAAATCCCATAGAGAAAAAATCCTAACTATATATACCTACTGGCGACCGCCAGTAGGTAATATACAATACTAGATTAATGCCAGTGTGTATACAGCAACATTACCACAGTTCGGCCTCTGACTGACTACAGGTGTGGAAGCATCGGCGGGGCCAGACAAACTTTTACGTGCCAATGATACTTGGCGATCAACCATGCTTCTTTTCAGTGTCAGCTCGGATCACCGTTGAATGTTTCACCGTCTTGTATATGCCAAGGCCCCCACCTCAAGCTCTAAACTCAAGATTGTAGGATTTGATCCCTTGTAAGTGGATGTCTTGTGCCCTCTGTGGCGCCTCTGCTTCATTCCCCTTTGCACATAGTATTATATTGTAAACTGATGAGATACAATCAATACAAAAACAAGCATTTGAAAAAAGAAAAAGCTTTTCAGAAAATGCACAATAAAGGCATTATGAAGCAGGGATGGTGGCTCTGATAGTGGAGGGCTGCTGCTGACAGTTGGTGTGACCTGCAGTTCATAAATACCCAACAAGGCCAACGCATCCTTCCATAATTTCGAGATTGGTAAGTCCAGCAGCAAACAAGCATTGAAAATGCAATCTGTCTCGCATTTTTTTGGGTTAGAGATATTGGCAATGTCTTTTACCTATTTGTTATAGAATGTATTTATGTGTTATGTAGTGGAATTTTGTGTGTTGGATTGGATTTTTTAGTTTGTGGCATGGAAGTGTGTGGTGTGGATTGAATATGTGTATTGGAATTATGTGACATGGTGTGTTGTGGAATTATATGGATCGTAAATGTGATTTTGAGTGTACTGGAATTATGTGGAGAAGGATTGTATGTTATGGAGTATAATAATGTGGAATTGTATTTTTGGTGTGTAGTGGAGTTTAATTATATGGTGTGCTGTTGAATGTTGTGGCATGATGTGGAATTGTGTGGTGTGGATTCGATGTATGTGGTGTGTTGTGTAATTGTGCTGTTGAGTTGCATTATGTGGTTTTGTGTCGAATTATGTGGTGTATTGGCTTGACTAAAAATACCAGAATGAATGTTCTAGGGGCTATGTGCACATCCGTGCCCCAGGGCAGTGTTGTGTATAATTTAAATTATAAATAGATTTAACCCGTCTTGACTATACAGACATTAAACAGAAGCGTTTCTCTCAAAAACAGGTACACAATGAGTCAAAGAAAAAAAGTTGTGTTGTTCCTAACTTAAAATATCCTTTATTTTGTGAGCATGTTGTAGTTTCACATTCATGATATTCAGTGCAAATATATCGTTTTTCGTGATCTTCTCCATCGAAGCAAAACCCAATGCATTTCTGGTCAATGGACCCTTCGTCAGGGTTCACTTTGATCAAACAGAAACATATCTTGTTTAATGATTTCAAATTAGATTTGTGTCAGGCATATACATTGATAAGCTCATTAAATGGAGATAACTGGATGAAAATTATGAGATGTTGTCCAAACTGGATACAAAGAAAAAAAGCGAAAAAGAAAGACACCCACGCACCATAGCCAGAAAGTAAAAGAATAGAAAAATGGCTTATGCTTGTTCAAAAACTACATGTTCCAGCATGCATAAAACCAGTTTTGTAAAAACATGTGCCTACATGCCTAGACCCGACCTGAACACCAGTTTCTTGGATAATAAAGTGAAATGAATTAACATAATCCCGACATCTAGTATCTGAAATTTAATGTTACATCTAAACTCTGATTAACGCAGTGCTTGTCATTGAAAAAATTAATCTTTTCAGAGATAAAACAATAGAGAAGCCCATGGTTAACCAGTGATCAGTGGCAAACAAATAAAGTCAATAGATTTCATGCAAAAAATGGCTTCGCCAACTTGTTTTGGCAGTGCTGTACTGCACTGAAACGCTGTTTCATCCTGTCAATAATACACAGAAAGGAAAACAAGAAGAAACACAAAAGTGGGCTCACCCATCTTCCGTCTTGTTTTAAGTGCACACAATTTTAGATGTTCGAAAGACGTGAACCTGAGGCAAGCACTGAACCCATGGTCTGCACACTAAATATGCCACGTTTTAGCGGAGAGCGTGTTACTCTGTGAAATGCCCAACTAGCTATGAAGAAGCAGGTGGCCGTGAAAAGTATCCACATGAAATATGACTTTTTAGCAATTTAAACCTGTACAGGTGCGACAGCAATCTAGGGGATATGCTATTAGAGGCCGAAATCGGATGCTGTTGCAGGTAGGGAGGTGGGTGTGGTGGTGTTGGACACCTAAGTCCCAAACAAACAACACATGTCTTCTGCAAGCAATAACAATGATTGTGCACAGCGAACAGGAGGGGGGTGGGTGTCATGAGATAATCCCACGTCATCGAGAATGACATTTGAAGATTGCATTTACTTTAAACAAATGCATTCTGGGAGGGGGGGTCTTGGCTCACTACTATTGAATATGCACAGCTGAGTTGAAAGGAAGATGGTGCCCCGGCTGCAAACAGAGTCTCCTGGTTTGCAACTTTACACTGACCCAGGCCCGCAGCAGTATTCTCCAGGAACACACTCCCATTTCTCCCCAGCCACTCTCGCATTCAAGAACCCCAGGGGTCACCCGCCAGGCAACCCTGGGACTGGAGTGGGAGTGAACTGACCTAGAGCTCTCTGGTGCAAAACCACCGACTGACAATGCAGGAGAACAGGGGCCTGAAGCCTGATAAACCCAGGGTTAAAATCAGGAGACAGTGATTGCAGGTCGGAGAGCCTTCAATGAGCGTGCGCCGCCACACAACAGGGTCAAGTCAGGAGGCAAGTCATGGGGGCGAAATCACGAGGCTTCGTGGAGGCACAACGCAGTGCAACGCACATTCAGAGGAAAGCTATGGGTCCAATGGGTCCAAATAAAATAAGCAGTCCCCAAAGAAGCATATGTACACAATCAGAAGGCAGGTCACAAGGGTGAAATCCAGAGACTCTGTGGAAGCACAACACAGCTAACATGTAGAGGAACGCTATGGGTGCAAATAAAATAAGCAGTCCCCAAAGAAACATATATACACCTACTGCGTAGCTAAACTGTAGTTGGCGGGTGCTCCTGAACTAAAAACGGAAGCGACGTCTCAGGAGTGCCAACCAATGAGGAGCCAACAAAGAAGAGCAATGTAGGAATGAACCAACCACAAGCAGTAGGTGGGATTACACTCTGTGTAATGATTACAGCAGGTCTTGTAGCAGTGCATGAGCACTGATGCTCGACCTAAAAACTTGGTGAGTGTAACATGATATTTGTGAGATTGTATTTATTTCCAGTTTTTTAATTTTCTTTATTGAATTTTCAATAAAGAAAAACAATGACAGATATAAAATGATTAAAAGCAATTATCAAACAGAAAATAGCACACAAGTAACTTTATAAAGGGGGTGGGAAAGTGGGGGGCGAGGGGGGTAATGCCCTCCATTGGTGCATATGATACATTGCTTCTCTATCAGCAGGGCTGGGAAAGAGTTGTGTAAGTCTCCAATGGTGGAATCCAAAGAGACTCAAAGGGTGAGGGCCACATGAGTCACAGTTTTTACAAACAGGAACGCACAGGGTACTCTGGCATCTGATTGTTGGCTGGTGCTGGGGTGGTATTGGGTGAGGAAATTTCTAAGACTGTTGTAAATAGCAACAGTAGATGTGCCATATGTCCTTTGATCTTTAGGCTGGGGTTGCCGCATAGCATATATCTCAGTTTGCAAGTCACAATATGACATGCTGCGTATCCAAGCTGTTTTTGTGGGAAAATGTTTGGTTCCCCAGTAGATTGCTATTTCCCTCTTTGCCAACATCAAATCGTTGGCGACAAATCTGCGTTAGCAAAGCTTAATGTTGCTGACCATCACTAGCAAAGCTAAGTTCGGCGAGGGAGGGGCGTGGTAATTATGTCTGGAATACATCTTCCTAGTATGTTTTTATATGGGGGCACATCCAGGTTATATGATGACTTAGTGGGGTCGTATTTGGCCAGCTTACATGGAGTGATGTATACTCTGTGTCTGAATTTAAAATGGAGGAGTTTGTGTCTATGGTTGAGGGACACCCTCTGTACCTGGTCAAGACAATAGGTCCATTCTTTGTCAGTCAGCCAATAGCCCAAGTCTTATTCTCATCGCCGCCTCACTCCTCTATCTCTGACCTGCTTGAGTGCCATGCATGCCCGGTACAGTTTAGTAACCAGATGCATTCCTTCCTTATCAATTATAAGTAATGTAAGTGGCATGAAATCGGAAGGGGGGGCTGGGAAGGAAGAACGCGATTAACGGAGTTCCCTAAGTAGTCTGGTAGCTATAAATTTATCCATGTATGTCAGTTCGGCGTGTGATGATATCTCAGACATGGTAAGTGCCTGACTGTCTGGAAATAGTGGGCTTAGGGAAATAATCTCAAGAACGTGTGATAATCATCGCAAAATTAGCTTAACGCAACTTTGCGCGTCGCAGTCTATCACGGGAAAATAACACTGTGTTCACGTGGTATTCTCAACACTGCGGCACCATGAGATAGTCCCACAATGACGCGTCAAATGACCGCGTCAACACCAATGCGATGCCGCAAAAATGCAAAACACGAACGTCCAAAAAGTTGCGATGAGGCCAAGCGCGATACAAAAATCAGCGATAGCCAGCGATAGGCCTGCAATTCCCACGCCTCATGCGGGAAAATGCACTATAAAAACAGAACAAAAAAAGGCAAAAAAAATTAACTGCTTGGCCCCATGGATGCACCCGGACCCAGTGCCCAGACCAACGCGAACCTAACAAGTCCCACAGACCACCAGCAAGGAACCCCGGGGTCGAGGAAGGCCAAGGAGAAGAGGAAGACGGGGTCAGTCCGCAGGAAAACCAGACCATCGCCACAGAGGTGACAGAAGACTAACAAAAAATGTCCGTCACCTCCACGGTGTCATTGGCAACACAGACGGAAAAACTGGCATTCCATTGTGATTTCAGTTGGAGTGTCGAGGAGGTCAAGATGTGCTGGCATGATGTGAAAAGCCAGACCAAGCAGAAACCCGCGACCAACAGGAAGGCAGCAACGGCGAATGGAGGTGGGAGTCCTGCGCCACAGGAGTAGCTGGAGCAAATGGAGGCCACAGTCATCAGTGTGGAGACGGTGTAAGGAGTCGGGAGTCCGGACTCAGCCCGACATGACCTGACACAACACCAACAGGGTGAGTAATGACCAGGGACTGGGGGCATGGAGGGTGATGGGCACAATGGCACACATGCACAACTATGTGTAGCACACCACACACCCACAATGACTCTGGATCATGTCCCTCATCCCTGTGGCACACTGCAGCACACATACAAACATCAAGTAGGCCCCCGTCCACCATGTGCTCAAAAGGGTCCCACCCCACACATCACCAATTCCACAACACACACATGCACCCGTGCCCCAACACAGCAAAGATGCCTATTTGTGAGCCACACTGACAATGCAACTGAGATTACATGATGAGCAGCATGGCTGGAGTACAATCACCATGGCATTGTGCATGCCCTGAGACTGATGTGGCTGAGTGTGGACCAAATCCGGAAAGGAGCAGGTCACACTCTGACACATCCACGTGCACAAACAACGACTGACGTCAACAATACATCTGCAGACAAAAAATGCACAAGAGTACAAAAACCGCCAAAGAGCACAAATGACCCAAGTTGCCAACATCACAGCACCTTAAAAGCACAATAGTCAAAGGCACACTGCCTGGAAGGGATAAGGGGGGGCAAAATCACAGCTGCAGGGGCGACTCCCCCACAATGCAGCACGCACACAGCAATCTCAGCACATCCACACTGACGACAATGTGGTACACAGTGCAACACTTACACTGCAGAACAGAGGACACAACTGGGTCCGCTCATGCGTATAAACTGGCCAATAACATCTGACATAGCAGTAAACTGTGAGAAGAAAATGTATGTGGACAACCTCACCTACATCATATAGTCCAAATGTCCACTGTTCCGCATCAAATAGTCTTCTCCACCCAAACAGTCACAATGCACATTGTGATGCAGTCCATATGTAAACTTGAACAATGTGTCAACATACATGCCAACACAATGTCAAAAAGTATTAACCCTTCACAATGCAGAGGGACAAACAACACCCCCAGCAGAGCAGACCAGACAACTCGACAGTGATGCTGAAGAGGACCTCCACACTTTCAACACAGACGCCTTACAACATTACATGGACATCTTAGGCAATCGACCTCCAGAAGCAGGGTGTGAGAAGTTGGCCTGATATATGATGTTTCCAATTCTGGAACCACCTTGTATCAGTGCAAACAACCCTTATGGTGTCTGGTTGTAAGTCAACCTTATTAGACAAGCTATCCTAGGGGTAGCATGGACTAAGCAGCCTAAAGGCTTAACTTAAGAGGTCGTGTTAAGCGAGCTGTTTTACCAAATACAATCCTGTAATATCAAATGAAAGGACACCACACAAGTATATATTATAAAAATATATGTATTTATTACTAAAAACAATCCCCAGTATTCTTTATGAACAAAGGGGCACAAGCGTTAAATCAAAAGCACAGTATAACATACAAAGTTGCACAATTTTGAATGAGGCCTAGGGGCCACTCAAACCATATACTAAAAAAATGGTATAAGAGATACCAATCGATCAGTGGTTAGGCCTAGGGCCTAGGGAATCGCTGGGAGCAGTCGGGACAAGCAATGCTGAAGTCGGGAAAAGCCCGCGGGATTCGGGTGCAGTGCTGAAAGCACAAGCATGTACCAATGTTAACCAATGGTGCTTAAAAGTTACACAAATAGAGTTTAAGGACACTTCCGCTGAACCTAGAAAGACAAAACTTTAGACACAGACCCTAGAGGTGTGTACCAGTGTGGGAACACCGGCGTTGCAATGTTACCTCACCCACAGGAAGCGGGTGCATAGGATCGAAGTTGAGTCGGGTTTCGTCACGCAGGTTCTTGGTGCTTGGAGCTGAAAGGGCTGCAGGCGAGGTGAAGGAGAAGTGTCCGGTGGAGTCCAAGGGTGGACTCAAGTCGAAAAGTACCTGAAAGCAGAGGGGACAGAGTCTGGGTCACTCAGCAGTGACCAGGGTGGAACCAGGACGGAACCAGGCAATGTCGGGCGCAATCAGGTGGTTGTCGAGGAGCTTCTCTCCGCTGTCACGTGGGCTCTGGGGCATCTACGACGTCCAGAAGCGGGTCACGATCTGTACCACGCAGGCTCTCGCCGTCGGCGCTGTCGGCTTCAAGATTGGAGCAAACAACACTTGGCAAAAGCAATCCACGCGAAACTGGGAGATTGCTTCTCACTCAAACCAGGAGGGTCAGAGTGGGGGCTCCTTTTCAGGGGAGCTGGTGCAAATCTGGAGGAAGCAGAATCGCAAGTCGTATTTCAAGTTTCGTTGGCACAGAGGCCACAAGCCAGCTGGCAAGTGACCGGGCCAACGCGTTGAGCCAAAAGAAGCAGAAGGGCCCCACGCAGCACTCGTTGAGTGTGGAGGGCTGAACTTCGGTGAAAGAGTGGCTCAGGGTTGAGGCTTCTCAAACCCCGGTGTATAGCTTCGAGGGTCACTCGTGGGCTGCACGGTCAGCGTCTCGTGGTCTTTTCAAGATGGCGTGCCCCACGCTTCTGGTCGCATCCACGGGTCTCAGCTCTGCAGGGACTGTGGATCGGGCTGTTGGAAGGCAGGCAAGCTTGATCTCGTTGATCTCTGTTGCTTGAGTTCCGGCGGGAACTGCAACAAAGCAGACATCGATGGCTGGATGGTGCCTGTTTGCACAGGGTGGTCACTCCTTGACCACAAGGGAGATTCTTCAGTCTTCTACGTCGAGTAGGATGTCGAAGGGTCCAGAGTTTCATTTCTTATGTTTCATCAGGATAATCTGAAGTGCATAGGCACTGCTCCCATTCTTATACCAATCTAGGGGGCTGGATTACCTGCTAGGTCCCCTCCTATGGGTGGGACCCAGGAAGTGGGTGGATACACCCCCTTCCTTTAATCCAGGCCATGCTGGCACGAGGGCTGGAGTGCCCCAGAACCAGTTTGGCCGGATTATGCAAGGGGCAGCCTTGTGCTCCCCACGCAGTGTCTGGTTTCTTTCAAACCTCCCTGCTACAATCCACTATCTCCTGTCTGGGGGGGTGTAACACCGCCCTGCGACAGGAAACCCTTTGTCCAGGCCCCCTTGGCTGAGTTTCGGTCAGCTGCAGGGGGTCAGACCTGTGTCTGTGGCAGAAGCATCCATTTTGTGGATTTGAGGCTCTTTTAAAATTAACCGCATTTCAGTAAAGTAACATGTCTTCGCCCTCTAGAGGGGTGGAATGCTATCCCCGTCGCCAGAACTGGCGAGGGTATAGTATTCCAATTCGTATGACACCTTACACGACATGTTTTGATAAAGCCAAACCAAAGTTGCTATATAACCGCGAGGATTATAATGCACTTAATAGTATATGGTATGGCATTATCCTGAAACAGCTTAGGGATTTGTTCCCGACGGCTGCAGACAGGCTCAGCTCATGCTAGAGCTCCATCTCACATTAAACCACGCACTCTGCCTCCAGGATTGATAAGGCCTTCCATAGGAGTGACTCACAGGTTTATATGTGTCCAGATATAGGTTTAGATATAGGTATACTATATCTAAGCAAGAGGTGATTACACCAACTTGCCCCAGCTGAGTGATCAGCCAGTTGTGTCAATTTAAGAACCAGCCAGGGGTGGCAAAAGATATGTTGCAGCCCCTGGTAGGCCTTGGTGGCACCTATGCCCTGGGCACCTATAGTGCATGGTACAGGGGCCTACAAGGAGTCCATTTCCAATTGTGATATGTACCTAGGGTACGTGGAATCCATTTTACAGAGAGAGCAGGTAGCCTGGGGCCCTGATTAGCAGGGAACCAGGCCAACAAAGTAAAAAACCAGCTAAACACAAGGCAAACAATCTGGGGTAACCATAGTCAGGTAGCCACCTTCCTACATAACCCCCCCCCAAACGAAAGGAGATAAGGCTATCCTTGGCCAGGTAAGCCTATATTGCCTGAGTGGCCATATAAGGAAGTACCTGCACTAGCATGGGTACCCCCTGTCTCATGGTCCACTAAGCAGTCCCTCACCCTTGGGGTCTCCACCATAGGGAATCACTACCTTGGGTGTGTTTATGCAAAGTTAAAGGCTGGTTTGGATATGGAGTATTGAAGTGAGGCTCCACTAATTTAGGGCTCAGCTTCCTCCAATTACCTTCCACCATGTGTGCCTTTCTTTCTTCAAGTGAGTTGCACTGTGCTCTCAGGGTCAACCTCTGGGTACCTAAAGCTGGAGGCTGGGTCCCTCTGTTTGGCTTGCTGGAGGGACAGTTCAGGTTTGGGCCCTTTGGGTCCCAGGTTTGGCTGTGCCCAACAGAATCCATCTCTGGGAGGTCCCTAACTATTTTTAAGGGGGCTCCCTCAGGAGTTTTTAAAGTTTTCACCTTACTAGGGCTACTAGTTTTGGTGCCCCTAATCTGTTGATGGGGGTGCTTTATTTGACAGGGGGCCCTCTGGGTCTCACTGTCCTTCTTGTCCTCTGCAGCCCTTGGCTGACTAAGGCAAGGTAGAGAGGGGCAGGTTACCTGCTCCAGACTGGGTCCCACCTGAGAAGGGTCCACTGACATCAGAGGCTCTGTCAGGCTAGGCCTAACCACCTCTGGGGCAGTTCCTTCATCAGGGGTAAGATCAATCAATCAATCAATCAATCATGCCATTTGTATAGCGCACTACTCACCCGGGAGGGTCTCAAGGCGCTTGGGGGGAGGGGTATGCTACTGCTCGAACAGCCAGGTCTTGAGTTGTTTCCTGAAGGCGAGATGGTCCTGGGTCAGCCAAAGGTGGATGGGGAGGGAGTTCCAAGTCTTGGCAGCCAGGTAAGAGAAGGATCTTCCTCCGGCGGTGGCTCTTCGGATGCGTGGTACGGCTGCGAGGCTGGTGGACCGTAGCTGGCGGGTGGGTGTGTAGAAGGTCAGGCGGTCGTTGAGGTACTTGGGGCCCAGGTCGTGGAGAGACTTGTGTGCGTGGGTGAGGAGCCGGAACGTGATCCTCTTGTCGACGGGGAGCCAGTGCAGGTTCCTCAGGTGGCTGGAGATGTGGCTGCCTCGGGGGACATCCAGGATGAGTCGGGCGGAGGCGTTCTGGATGCGCTGGAGTCTTTTCTGTAGCTTGGCTGTGGTTCCGGCGAAGAGGGCGTTTCCGTAGTCCAGTCGGCTGGTGACGAGTGCCTGGGTGACAGTCTTCCTGGTCTTGGTCGGGATCCAGCGGAAGATCTTGCGAAGCATACGCAGGGTGTTGAAGCACGATGAGGAGACGGCGTTGACTTGTCTGGTCATCGAGAGGGAGGGGTCCAGGATGAAGCCCAGGTTGCGTGCGTGGTCGGTTGGCTTGGGTGCGGTGCCCAGGGCTGGGGGCCACCAGGAGTCGTCCCAGGCGGAGGGCGAAGATCCCAGGATGAGGACTTCCGTCTTGTCCGAGTTCAGTTTCAGGCGGCTGTCCTTCATCCACTCGGCGATGTCTTTCATCCCATCGTGTAGGCAGGTTCTGGTGGTGTCGGGGTCTCTGGTGAGGGAGAGGATCAGCTGGGTGTCGTCGGCGTAAGAGATGATGTTGAGGTTGTGCTGGCGTGCGATGGCTGCGAGAGGTTTCATGTAGATGTTGAAGAGGGTGGGGCTGAGTGAAGATCCTTGCGGGACGCCGCAGATGACTTCGGTGGCCTCGGAGCGAAACGGGGGGAGGTGGACTCTTTGTGTTCTTCCGGCGAGTAACGAGATGATCCACTCCAGTGCCTTCTCTTGGATACCGATGTTGCTGAGGCGCTGGACTAGGGTGCGGTGGCAGACCGTGTCAAATGCAGAGGTCCAGAAGGATGAGGGCCACTGTTTCCCCCTTGTCGAGCAGGGTCCGGATGTCGTCGGTGGCTGCGATGAGGGCGGTCTCGGTGCTGTGGTTGGCTCTGAAGCCGGACTGCGAGGGGTCGAGGGATCCGTTCGTCTCGAGGAAGGCGGCCAGCTGTCTGTTGACGATCTTCTCGATGACTTTAGCAGGAAAAGGGAGGAGCGAGATGGGGCGGAAGTTTTTGAGATCGGTGGGGTCCGCTGTAGGTTTCTTCAGGAGGGCGCTGATCTCGGCGTGCTTCCAGCTCTCCAGGAAGGTGGCGGTGTTGAAGGAGGCGTTGATGATGTTCCGGAGTTGGGGTGCGATGGTGGAGTCGGCCTTGTTGAAGACGTGGTGTGGGCAGGGGTCGGTCGGTGATCCAGAGTGGATGGTGTTCATCGTGCGCGCTGTGTCTTCGGTGGTCACCGTGGTCCAGGTGCGAAGGGTGGCGGTGGGGGGCGTTGGTTCGACGGTTGGGTGCGTGGGTGGGGCGCCGAAGCTGTTGTGGATGTCGGCGATCTTGCGGTGGTAGAACGAGGCGAGGGAGTCGCAGAGGTCTTGTGACGGAGTGATGTCGTTGGTGCCGGTGCTGGAGAACTCCTTGACGATAGTGAAGAGCTCTTTGCTGTCGTGGGCGTTGTTGTCCAGTCGTTCCTTCAGGGATTTCTTCTTGGTGGTGCGGATGAGCTGGTGGTGCTTGCAGTTCCCTGAGGAGGCTGATCCTTTCCTAAAGTCTGGTGAGGGGGAGATTTCTCGTCCTCCTCTGTGCTCTCAGTTTGTGTGAAGTTATCCATCATTTCAGGTTTCACAACACACATATCAGTTTGAGTTTGGGCTGTGGCCATCACAGCCCCACCAACCTTTTCAGGAGGGGACTCCGTTTGGGGTTCTGCTGTTATCATAACAGCTTTGCTATTCTGTTCAGGAAGAGCTTTTGCTAAAGATGGGGCAGAGAGTTGCTCAGCCCTGCCAACCTTTTCAGGAAGGACATCTTGAATTGGGGCTGTAGCCATCACAGCCCCACTAACCTTTCCATTGGAATTTACCATTCTAGAATGGGTTTCCTGTTCAACCTCAGCCCAGGCTGAGATTTCTAAATCATTACCAAGTAGACAGTCCACAGGCAAGTTTGATGACACTGCCACTCTCTTTGGGCCAGTGACACCTCCCCAGCTGAGACTTACTACTGCCATGGGATGATTTGTTTGGATTCCATCAATGTTTGTTACCTGGTATGTGGCACCTGGTAAAAGTTGCTTAGAGGGGACTATACAGTCAGCCACCATGGTGATGCTAGCCCCTGTGTCTCTAAAGGCTTCAACTTTCAAACCATTGATGATGGGTTCTTGTCTATATTTGCTCAAGGTATTTGGGCAATCAGAGAAGTTGGCAAACCCCATGCCAGTCTCATAAACAAGAGTATTGGGTGATGGGGACCTGGATAGGCCAGGGTCCACCTGGGCTCCAAAAGTAAACCCACCCAGATTCCTGGGTGTGCTCCCACTTCCTGGGGGATTACTTCTGACAGTAACAGGAGGTGTTGGAACTGGCTTTGGAGGTATATTCTCTTTATTGCCATTCTTGGGACAACAGTTGTCTGTTTTGTAATGCCCAATCTGTTTACAGACATGACAATAAGGCTTTTTCTGAGTTGAAGAAGTGTCTTGGGACCCATCCCCATCCTTGGAGTTTTGGGGCCCTGGGGAAGTCTTTTCCTTACTTTTATCCCCACCCTTTTCTTGAGGCTTGGTAGACTCCTTCTTCTGGTTACTGTCCTGATTCTTAGGCCTAATCCTGGTTCTGACCCATTTATCTGCCTTCTTTCACAATTCTTGGGGAGAAGTCAAATCTGAGTCCACCAGGTGCTGGTGTAAGAGCTGGTTCTGACAATTACTTAGGATATGCTCCCTCATAATCAAATTATACAATCCTGTGAAGTCATGCACTTTGCTGCCATGTAGCCAACCCTCCAGAGCCTTAGTAGCACAATCTACAAAATCAGTCCAGTCCTGTGTCTGTGTCTTCTGGGTGTCTCTGAACTTCAACCTGTACTGTTCAGTGGTTAAGCCAAACCCATCTATTAGGACACTCTTCAGGACTTTGTAATTGTTTGCATCCTCATGTCTGACAGTGAGGAGCTTATCTCTCCCTTTCTCTGAAAAGGAGTACCATAAGATTGCTGCCCACTGTTCCTCAGGAACCTGCTGTACCATGCAGGCTCTCTCAAGAGCAGTTATCCACTTGTGGATGTCATCCCCTTCCTTGTAGGGGGGCACAATCTTTGTCAGGTTTCTACTATCATAGGACCTGGGTTTCTCTCTAGGAATATTGCTGCCACCAGTGACATCTAAGCCACACATTTTCTGTTCTCTTGCCAAGGCAAGTCTAGCTTGAGCCAGGGCTACCTCCTCCCTCTATATCTGGAGTTTGACAGCCCTCATTCTTGCCTCATGCTCTTTTTTCTGAGAGGGAGTCATTCCTCTCTGAGATTCTCTTGAGGCACTAGAAATATGAGAGTCCCCTGCTGGAGATCTCACTCTTCTGTTACCTGGGAGAATGCTACAGGGTCTGGGGAGGTGCTGGCCCTCTCCATTCCCAAGTAGGTTTAAGTTGGCCTGACTAAGCCTGGCAACTACAACCTGGCTACCCCTCTGATCCTGATCTTCAGGTTCTTCTAAGTCTGAACCTTCCTCCTCCTCTTCCTCCTCTTCTTCTTCCTCCTCTGGAGTGGTATCAGTTACAGGGGGGTTCACTCCATCTCCTGATTCTAAGGGAACTGCATTCGCCTTTTCTAAGTCATCCTGTTCTAGAATGGCTATCAGGGAAGGACTGGTGGGACTTCTGCCCCTTTTTAACCCTCTTGAGATGCACAAGGCAACCAAGTCTTTGTGGGTTAGCTTGTCATAGCTGGAAGTTGCCTTGGTAAGGTCAACTGTCACAGGAACAGACCCTGAGGCTTTTCCGGTGTCAGACATGACTCTAGTGTGGTGTAAGTGATGCACCTACCTACACTACGTGTTCCCCTACTGTACCTTGCTAGTGAGTTGTAGTCAGGGTGTGCTAATCCCTTTAATCTACAACTACTAAGTTCAGTAGAACTTAAATATGCTAAGCTTTTGATTTATATGTACCTAGAGGTACTTGATGTGATCTTTCAATTTGATAAAAAGATTGCAATGGTAAAACAAACAGCAAGCTCAAATCCGCACCGCTGCTCACCAATGTGAGAAGTTGGCCTGATATATGATGTTTCCAATTCTGGAACCACCTTGTATCAGTCCAAACAACCCTTATGGTGTCTGGTTGTAAGTCAACCTTATTAGACAAGCTATCCTAGGGGTAGCATGGACTAAGCAGCCTAAAGGCTTAACTTAAGAGGTCGTGTTAAGCGAGCTGTTTTACCAAATACAATCCTGTAATATCAAATGAAAGGACACCACACAAGTATATATTATAAAAATATATGTATTTATTACTAAAAATAATCCCCAGTATTCTTTATGAACAAAGGGGCACAAGCGTTAAATCAAAAGCACAGTATAACATACAAAGTTGCACAATTTTGGATGAGGCCTAGGGGCCACTCACACCATATACTAAAAACGGTATAAGAGATACCAATCGATCAGTGGTTAGGCCTAGGGCCTAGGGAATCGCTGGGAGCAGTCGGGACAAGCAATGCTGAAGTCGGGAAAAGCCCGCGGGATTCGGGTGCAGTGCTGAAAGCACAAGCATGTACCAATGTTAACCAATGGTGCGTAAAAGTTACACAAATAGAGTTTAAGGACACTTCCGCTGAACCTAGAAAGACAAAACTTTAGACACAGACCCTAGAGGTGTGTACCAGTGTGGGAACACCGGCGTTGCAATGTTACCTCACCCACAGGAAGCGGGTGCATAGGGTCGAAGTTGAGTCGGGTTTCGTCACGCAGGTTCTTGGTGCTTGGAGCTGAAAGGGCTGCAGGCGAGGTGAAGGAGAAGTGTCCGGTGGAGTCCAAGGGTGGACTCAAGTCGAAAAGTACCTGAAAGCAGAGGGAACAGAGTCTGGGTCACTCAGCAGTGACCAGGGTGGAACCAGGACGGAACCAGGCAATGTCGGGCGCAATCAGGTGGTTGTCGAGGAGCTTCTCTCCGCTGTCACGTGGGCTCTGGGGCATCTACGATGTCCAGGAGCAGGTCACGATCTGTCCCACGCAGGCTCTCGCCGTCGGCGCTGTCGGTTTCAAGATTGGAGCAAACAACACTTGGCAAAAGCAATCCACGCGAAACCGGGAGATTGCTTCTCACTCGAACCAGGAGGGTCAGAGTGGGGGCTCCTTTTCAGGGGAGCTGGTGCAAATCTGGAGCAACCAGAATCGCAAGTCGTATTTCAAGTTTCATCGGCACAGGGGCCACAAGCCAGCTGGCAAGTGACCAGGCCAACGCGTTGAGCCAAAAGAAGCAGAGGGGCCCCACGCAGCACTCGTCGAGTGTGGCTGAACTTCGGTGCAAGAGTGGCTCAGGGTTGGGACTTCTCAAACCCCGGTGTACAGCTTCCAGGGTCACTCGTGGGCTGCACGGTCAGCGTCTCGTGGTCTTTTCAAGATGGCGTGCCCCACGCTTCCGGTCGCCTCCACGGGTCTCAGCTCTGCAGGGACTGTAGATCGGGCTGTTGGAAGGCAGGCAAGCTTGATCTCGTCAATCTCTGTCGCTCGAGTTCCGGCGGGAACTGCAACAAAGCAGACGTCGATGGCTGGATGGTGCCTGTTTGCACAGGGTGGTCACTCCTTGACCACAAGGGAGATTCTTCAGTCTTCTACATCGAGTAGGATGTCGAAGGGTCCAGAGTTTCATTTCTTATGTTTCATCAGGATAATCTGAAGTGCATTGGCACTGCTCCCATTCTTATACCAATCTAGGGGGCTGGATTACCTGCTAGGTCCCCTCCTATGGGTGGGACCCAGGAAGTGGGTGGATACACCCCCTTCCTTTGATCCAGGCCGCGCTGGCACGAGGGCTGGAGTGCCCCAGAACCGGTTTGGCCGGATTATGCAAGGGGCAGCCTTGTGCTCCCCATGCAGTGTCTGGTTTCTTTCAAACCTCCCTGCTACAATCCACTATCTCCTGTCTGGGGGGGTGTAACACCGCCCTGCGACAGGAAACCCTTTGTCCAGGCCCCCTTGGCTGAGTTTCGGTCAGCTGCAGGGGGTCAGACCTGTGTCTGTGGCAGAAGCATCCATTTTGTGGATCTGAGGCTCTTTTAAAATTAACCGCATTTCAGTAAAGTAACATGTCTTCTCCCTCTAGAGGGGTGGAATGCTATCCCCGTCGCCAGAACTGGCGAGGGGATAGTATTCCAATTCGTATGACACCTTATACGACATGTTTTGATAAAGCCAAACCAAAGTTGCTATATAACCGCGAGGATTATATTGCACTTAATAGTATATGGTATGGCATTATCCTGAAACAGCTTAGGGATTTGTTCCCGACGGCTGCAGACAGGCTCAGCTCATGCTAGAGCTCCATCTCACATTAAACCACGCACTCTGCCTCCAGGATTGATAAGGCCTTCCATAGGAGTGACTCACAGGTTTATATGTGTCCAGATATAGGTTTAGATATAGGTATACTATATCTAAGCAAGAGGTGATTACACCAACTTGCCCCAGCTGAGTGATCAGCCAGTTGTGTCAATTTAAGAACCAGCCAGGGGTGGCAAAAGATATGCTGCAGCCCCTGGTAGGCCTTGGTGGCACCTATGCCCTGGGCACCTATAGTGCATGGTACAGGGGCCTACAAGGAGTCCCTTTCCAATTGTGGTATGTACCTAGGGTACATGGAATCCATTTTACAGAGAGAGCAGGTAGCCTGGGGCCCTGATTAGCAGGGAACCAGGCCAACTAAGTCAAAAACCAGCTAAACACAAGGCAAAAAATCTGGGGTAACCATAGTCAGGTAGCCACCTTCCTACACAGGGCAACCCAGCTGCATCAAGGATACCCCACCCCCTGCACAGACCACACAGCTGGACGCACCCACCACCACGGCTGGCTCCCAGCAGCCCACCGAAGCACACATCGCATTCCAAGGTCAGGTATTAGACTGCCAGAAGGAGGTGGCCGAACAGGTGCGGGTGGGGTTCGACCTCATGGTAGCTGAACTAGATCACATACATGGGTGTCTGTGTCCCATCAGGGACCACCTACACTCCCCAACGGAGGTCACACTGCGACAGAGACACGTCTTTTCACATTTCCATTACTGAACCACATCCCGAGCCACTGGATAATCATCCACACCCCCATACTGGACTGGCGTATGCAGGCCCAGTTCACTCTTCTTACGTATTGAGTGGGGGACGACAAAGCTACATGTGCAAGGTCTCACCCGCTGCCTGCGGTGACATGGCTGCGTCCACTGTACACGGCACAAGGAAATGTTGTTGGGTCCGGGGCCCTAATGCATACATCATGAGCACAAGGACACACTCAGATAGTTTGTTGAACTGGCTATGGGCACGTGCACTCGACAACTTTTTTGCCAGGGTCACATGTACAGTGATGCCAGTTCTGGATGTGTGTGGGGTGAGTTTAAGCCAGTCGTCATGGAGTCGTTGGTGCTGGCAACAACTTGAACAGTGATCACAATTAAAGCGGAAACAGAAAACAGCAGCACACCAGAAACAACTGTGAAGCATCATGGTGGTAGCCGGAGAAAGTATAGTATTCACCCAATATGCAACCAGAATGGTCCATGAGTTGTGGTGCACCCAAAGAGCTGAGCAGGGTATCAAGCTGATGATGTCACCCACGACAGTTGTGAGCAACTCTGATAGTCTGGCAGTAAGACACTTTCGACTCTGGCACCTGTTGTTTAGAGGTGGTCCTGGCGGTGGTGGCGTGTGCATCCTGTGGTGATGCGACGTCCGGGCAGGTCAGGACTCGATTTGATGTGTGAGCCCAGGTAGACCGCAGTAGAGGCCGGAGGCAGTGGGCAGTGCAGGGCCACAGACACATGGCGTTGATGAGCCCCAGGTCATCGACACAGAGGCCATCCAATAGTCAATCAGACAGGGTCCATGACTTGAGCTGCACAGAGTTAGTGGCCCCGGATGCACTGCGGCTGGCACAGGCACACCGCCACGGGACAGTGACTTGCGGTGCAGTGAGATGGGCCACGCGAGATCAGCTGGTCCTCGTCGATGTCGAAGGTGATTGTAGCGGAGGGTTGCGGGGGATCAAGACTGAATTCTGAAAGTGTGACCTACTCGACCGCAGTGTAGGCCCGAAGGAGCAGTCAGCGCGGGCCAACCGCTGTTCAGCGAGCTCCTCCTGGAACTCTAACACACGATGTTGACACTGCATGTGGGGGTGACTTGTGGTTGACGGAGGTAGAAGCACCAGAGCTGAGCTGGTGTTCAGTCAGTGACGATGCAGTGTCCCGCCTGGTACACTGGATTGGATTGGTGTGAGGCCTGCTGGACCGCAGTGTAGGCCGAAGGCGTAGTCATCAAGGGTAACATCAAAATTGGTGGGGTGGGGTCCTAGGGAATCTGATTTAAAGACCAGCGAGGAGAACTTCCCCAAAACATAATCAGTAACACAATATCACCTTGGGTCTATATTTTAGCACATGAACAATATCATAGCAGGGAAGTGCAATCAATGTCTGAACTGTCTCAAAATGATACTTCAAAAAAGGGAGGGGAAATTATCCCTTTAGGACTAGAACCCTCACTCACCCAAGGGTGACATGCTTCATCATATGGGTTCCTTCTACCAGTAGGAAATCCTAGTCCTACTGGGAGCTACAACTTCCTCACTGTGAGGAAGGAGCTCAGAGATGTTTTCATGGATGTTTAATCATGGAGTTAGGATGCTAAAATCCCATATGTGTAGATTCCGGTGTAGTGAGGGTGCAGCGCAAAAGGAGAAAGTGTGAACTATAGGTGAGTTAAAACTGCCTAGGAAGATGCACAAGACAATTTTTATTAGGATGCTCTCACTGGCTTGGTTAAAAAGCAGTGCAGAGAGTAGTATGGATTTATAACTACTCGAAAAACGGATCGACATGTTTCAGCCTGTTGATTAGTACTCTGTATCAGTGGCTTTCTTCAGGACCAAAAGGAATGTTGCTATTGCTGCTGCTAAAGCAGTAATAATAAAAGGAACGAAGCAACACCAGTATTCCTGCGAAGTGATGTCAGGAATTACTGGGAATATCCTCTACAGTAGGATAAAGTACCTCACCTCGACCTGGCAGGCAGCTCAGGGAAGGAGGCCCCGCTCTGTCCGTCAGTACCCAGTAGCGTTACCAAGCTGCCAGTGAGAGCCTTCTAATAAAAATAGTCTTGTGCATCTTCCTAGGCAGTTTTAACTCACCTATAGTTCACACTTTCTCCTTCACATATGGGATTTTAGCATCCTAACTCCATGATTGAACATCCATGAAACCATCTCTGAGCTCCTTCCTCACAGTGAGGAAGTTGTAGCTCCCAGTAGGACTAGGATTTCCTAGTGGTAGGAGGAACCCATATGAAGAAGCATGTCACCCTTGGGTGAGTGAGGGTTCTAGTCCTAAAGGGATAATTTCCCTTCCTTTTTTTGTAGTATAATTTTGAGAGAGTTCAGACATTGATTGCACTTCCCTGCTAGGATATGGTTCATGTGCTAAAATATAGACCCGAGGTGATATTGTAGTCATCAAGGGGCCACAGACATGTGAGGTTGGGATGCTATGCACAGACTTGGTGGCACCACAACGAAGGGAGTATAGTTATTTAACCTCTGACATTGTATAATCAAGAATCAGTCTCAAATGTGTGACCTCCTCGACCGCAGTGTAGGCCGGAGGCAGTGGTTAGCAGGGGCCCACAAGCACGTGTCGTCGGCTTGCGATGCACAGAGTTAGTGACACCAGGGCAGTTGTTGGTAGTGTTCGATCCCCTCTGTTACGTTGATCATTTTTTCCTCCAGACTGAAATGCGTCTTCCCCTTACACCTCTCCTTGCGTGCAATGATATGAACTCTGCCATGATGAAATCAAGACTCAGTTCCAAATGTGTGACCAACTCGAGCGCAGTGTGGGCCGAGGGCAGTAGTCCGCGAGGGCCCACAGACACTTGTGGTTGGAATGCTATACACAGACTTGGTGGCACCACATAAAAGGGGGTATAGTGATATAAAATCAGCCATAAATATGTACTCTGCTACTGTGTAATCAAGACTCAGTTCCAAATGTGTGACCTACTTGTCCACTGTGTATGCTGGTGGAGTATGTCAACAAAAAAGAAGCACTGTGGGCCTTACTGGAGGAGTCCGTGATGGTCTAAGCAGGCTGCCAAGCTTGCGGGCCGCAGGCTTGGAGGTTGCATCGGCACGTGGTGGGCCCTCCTTGACACACGCCGGTGTCAGCAGGTGAGCAGTGAGGCCTGGCTGCGCAGGGGCAGGCAAGACTTGCTCGGGGACCAGCGGCCCGGGGTGCAGCAGGTGCACAGGATCGCAGGCAACTCCACTCACGACAATTGCGTCGGCCTCATGGCGGGTGATAGGTGCCGCCCTGACAGAGATGTTGGGCATTCCAGAAGAGAACCACGCCCAGGGCTACGCTGGCCTGGTGTACTCCGTGCCAGCCCACTCCGCTCATGCTTACAGGGGGGGACGTAACAAGCTACATTTCCGCAAACTTCCCCACTGGCTGGCGTGACATTGTTGCGTCCACTCTCCACTACACTCCATACACTGGCGGTGTATGTTGACATGGATATGGGTGTGGTTTGCATACTGCAGTCTGGCCATCACATCCACGCCACACTTGCCATTTTTTAAATTCTCATTCATGAGTCACTTGCCTCCTTCGCACATGCCTGGTTCCCACCTCTCCCCACAATCTGCTATTGTGTGGCTGATGTGCCATGCCGTTGAAGGCTCATGTACATGGCTAACCCAGGTTGCCACAGTAAGTTGTGCTGTCATGTCTGGTGGGTGGGAATGTTGTTGGGCATGTTGTATGTGGGTTTGTAACGTGTGTATTCCCAGTATTGTGAGTTGCATGGTTTTGAAGTTGAGGTGTATGGTGTGTTCATTTGGTACATACCAACGAGCATGGGTGCCATCCTGCTAGCGCTAGTTGATAATGAACTGTCAGTAGAAGTGAAATCATGCACACTGCCTGTGTAGTTGGCGACAACGTTGATGGCGATTCCCCGGTGGTCAACTGTTGTCTGCACATTGATGGAATGCATGTGCTTTCCGTTGAGGTAATTGTGTGCAGTGTCACCAGGGGGCACAAGTAGCACATGTGTGCTGTCGATTGCCCCCAACACATGCGTGAATCCAGCTATGGCGTATAGTCCTTGCTTGGTTTCCAGATGTTTCTGCGCATTGTGGGGACGTATAGGTACTGGGGTACCAAGCTGGTGATGGCATCCAGGACAGGTGTGAGGAACTTAGATGGGGCTGGCTGTGAGACTCATCCGACTCTGGTAGTTGTTGGTTGGGAGGTACCAGAGGCCAACAGGTGCAGCACAGCCAGCAGCTTTGTCTGAGGTGGGATGTTGGTTGACCGCTGTGTTGGTGCCGTCAGCCTGTTGGGCGATGATGGTCAGAATGCGTAGGATGGTTGTGCTTTTGAGCCTGTAGTGGGCAATGACATCCTCGGTGTTAGGTCTGTGAGGCTGGTGCATTTCCTGAGGGTCTGCTGTCTATGTCCTCGCTGTCTCTGTGGTGGTCCGGGGGTGGTCCAGTGGGGGCAGTCCTGGGGGTGGTGGCGGTGGGTGTTGTGGCCCTGTTGGGGCTCCGAGCTGCATGATCAGTGGCTCCATGGCATCTGTTGGTCTTCAGGTGTGGCTGTAGGCTGGGCTTCCTTTTCTGGTGCCGGTTGTTGTCCGAATTTGCACCAGGTCACAGCAGGTGTAAATTTCCTGCTGCTAACACGCCTTATTGCATGTTTTGTGATCTTATTGCCGATCTGGCTGGTCGTTGAGAATGTTGAGGTGTGGTGTTGTCGCAGCTTTTTGCTCAGGAATGCCTACACTGCCTCTCATGAGCGATAGTTGCTGGGGTCATCTGTGGCAATGTATTTTGCGGATGCTATCACCGGAAAACAGGTAATATCGGCTGTTTGTCCCAGCTTGTGAATGGGGCAATAAATGTATTGCAACTTTAGCTGCGATAAAGTGCTGATAACTCAGCGATAGGTCCTTAAGACTATGCCCCCTAGAGTACTCAATTCCAGTTTAGTTAGGGTATACTGTACCAATGTCTCAAATGTGAGCGTCAGTAACGGGGTATTTTGCAGTGGAATAGGCGGGGAGTACAGAGGTGCGCTACCCAGAAGCTTATTGAGTTTACGCCAAACCCAACATGTAGTTTAAATGTCATGGGGACCAGTGGTATCCCCATTGGGAATATAGCTCCCAGTGATGGGCAAATTGAGCCTGTGCCACAAAAAAAATAGAGATGAAGATATGGGACTGCAAATCCCCCCATTATATGGGAGTGTCAAGGTGTCCCGTGCGATTCATGGTCTGCGTCCCGCCCAAACCAGTCGAATTAGTAGACCCCGTAGTTGCGAAAAAAAGGTGTTTGTGAGTGGATTAGGTATATTGACAAATAGGTACAAGAACCGAGGTAATACATTCATTTTAATAAGGGCAATGCGCCCGGCCATAGAGACAGGTAATTGGATCCATCTTTCAACCTGTAGAGTAGGTTGCTCGATTGCCGGCCCATAATTCAGGCGAATAACCTGTTCTTTATCTTTGTGTAGATGTATACCTAGATATTTAGTAGTATCACCAGCCCCCCGGAGGGAGAGCTCCACCTCACCAGCAGTAGCGGCGTCAGTAATCGGGAATAGCATGGATTTACCCCAATTAATTTTCAGCCCAGACATGGCTCTGAAGCAGCTAATCTCGTCAATAAGGGGCTGCAGGTTGGTGTTGGGATGTCTAATGAAGAGCAGACTGTCGTCCGCATACATGGACATCAACAGTGGCCCTGAAGGGAACTGCAAACCACAAAACATATGCTTTTCCTGTAAATGTTGGACAAGTGGATCCATGCTACTATGAAAAGCAGGGGGGATAAAGGGCACCTCTGCCATATCCCGCGGGAGATAGGGATCGCAGACAAAAGGGAGCCACTTACTCGGAGCCGAGCAGTGGGCGACGAATAAAGCAGCGCAATCAAGGGTAAACAGTTACCGGAGATACCTAATTTGCGGAGCGTAGCAGTTAAAAAAGGCCACTCCAGGAAATCAAAAGCATTTTCTGCATCTAGAAGGGCTATTGCTGCAGGAGTACTCGGTTCTATTTGATTAATGACTGAGAAGACGGTTCGGAGATTTAAAGTGGTGGACCTGTGTGGAATAAAGCCTGACTTTACCGGGGAAAGAATTTGTTCCAAAAGCAACGACAGCCGGGAGGATAACATTTTGGCCAGGATTTTATTAGCAAAGTTTATTGAAGAAATTGGACAATATTAGGAGCAGCTAGTGGGTTCATTGCCTGGCTTAAGTAATAGAGAAATAGCAGCCTCTCTCATAGAAGGGGGGAGTGCACCGACCTCAAGCGCCTCCGCATAGACCGCAAGCAATTGGGGATCTAGGCTGTTGTTAAATGTCTTATAAAATATTCATGACAATCCGTCAAGCCCTAGCACCTTTGCGTGGTCATTTTCCTTAAATTTCTCATTCATACTTTCTGAAAGCTGTGACTGGTTCGGGGTAAAACATATTTTTCTTTCGCCTGGCTTGAGGTAACTGTTTCATCTCTCCAACTGCAGATACGCTGGTGTCTCCTTTGTGGAAAAGTTGCAGGCTGATTTATGGCTTGTTTAATCTGGTTAACTTTTCTCTTGGGGCGTGATTATTTACCCTGTCCCAGGGTAGCTGGTATCATTAAATATAAGAAAAGAGAAAACGCGCATTCTAATAAAGAGTTGTGCTCTGTACTCACGGTTATTGATAGATTTTGACATTCACATTTACAGCAATTGAATTTGCCTTCTGTGGATTTTCAAACTGCTTGTGTGTGACATTTCCATAGTTTCAGTGTGCTTACAATTTGCACACTAACGTATCTGTTGAACATATTTAATGCAATAAGATATGGGGCAGTTTTTAATGTGTTTAGATAATTGAAGACTACACGTTCATAATTTGCTTTAATATGCACTATCTGTCACTGTTTTCTTTAACATTTTCTCTGGAGGAGGACCCCCAAACAACTTTTCGGTTGGTCGTGCTTGCGCGCTTTGCATGCTCGCTACGTAACACTCAAACCCAGCTTTTACTCCTCACCACTTTAAAATGTCACCAGCCGCCACTGAGTTTCCTATCTAAGTAAACACCTACCTTGTGTAGTATTCAATGTATAATCAACACATATTTATTTTGTCATTAATTACCTCCTTTTTACAAGTAATCAAGCCTTTAAGTTCTGCAATTTGCTGGAAGGCGCACAGACATTTCTGCGTTAGACGGGTGCTGAAGAAGAATGTTGAATAAAATATTATACTTTAACCTCCCATCCCCTACATCTTTTAGTCCATGGAGATATTAGAATCTGTTCCTAAAATAACATAGTGAAAGCAAGTGCTAAAGCAGTGCAGCTAGAAGCATAATTGGTTCTAGGCACTGACTTCTCACAAATACCAGTAGTTCACCTCATTTGCAAGGTTTTTAGGTCGAGCCTCAGGCATTGCTTTAGCAATGCTTGTTTGGCGAGATTATAGTAAGGCTTTCAAAAGTCTACCTAAACTGCGGATCGGGTACAGTTCCTGTGAGCCAGGGGAGTGCACATCGCCAGCCACATCACACATCGCACACACCATTTGTCTGAGCCTCGGCATTAGACTTCAAAGGAATCCGCTCCCCCGCATCAGACTTCAAAGGAAGCCGCTCACCTGCCCCCCCCCTGCCACGCAATGCCGCTCCCCCGCCCCCACCACGCAATGCAGAGAGCTTGTTCTCTTTCGGGCCGTGTAAAATAGTGCTCTTAAAGATATTAACTTAAACAATGCAAAACACCGAATTTAAAGAAACCAGCGTCTCCTCAAAAGGCCCTGCAGTCGTAGCCTGCACCTTCCTTTCCAAACACCAAGAACCGGCCCTGCTTGTTTGATATGACCGGAATTTCCTGTTGCCTAACACCATGCGATTAACAGATCATTCCGTGTAGGCCCAATCTTTGTTCCCTGACGTCCGCTCCGAGGACTGCTCATGCCAGAGACAAAGCAAACGTCTCTGCCCAACTCTGGCAGTGCACCGTGCTCGAGACAAGTGTCCTCACGTGGTAGTTAGGTTACAGTGAAATAAAAAGTTAACAGTATGGTATCATTTGGAACACAACAAGCCGCAAGTAAAAGAACCAGCTTCTCCTCAAAAGGCCCTGCAGTCGTAGCCTGCCCCTTCCTTTCCAAACACCAAGAACCGGCCCTGCTTGTTTGACATGACCGGACTTTCCTGTTGCCTAACACCATGCGATTAACAGATCATTCCGTGTAGGCCCAATCTTTGTTCCCTGACGTCCGCTCCGAGGACTGCTCATGCCAGAGACAAAGCAAACGTCTCTGCCCAACTCTGGCAGTGCACCGTGCTCGAGACAAGTGTCCTCACGTGGTAGTTAGGTTACAGTGAAATAAAAAGTTAACAGTATGGCGTCATTTGGAACACAACTATCTGCAAGTAAAAGAACCAGCTTCTCCTCAAAAGGCCCTGCAGTCGTAGCCTGCCCCTTCCTTTCCAAACACCAAGAACCGGCCCTGCTTGTTTGACATGACCGGACTTTCCTGTTGCCTAACACCATGCGATTAACAAATCGTTCCGTGTAGGCCCAATCTTTGTTCCCTGATGTCCGCTCCAAGAACTGCTCATGCCAGAGAAAAAGCAAACGTCTCTGCCAACTCTGGCAGTGCGCCGTGCTTGAGACAAGTGTCCTCACGTGGTAGTTAGGTTACAGTGAAATAAAAAGTTAACAGTATGGCATCATTTGGAACACAACTAGCCGCAAGTAAAAGAACCAGCTTCTCCTCAAAAGGCCCTGCAGTCGTAGCCTGCCCCTCCCTTTCCAAACACCAAGAACCGGCCCTGCTTGTTTGGCATGACCGGACTTTCCTGTTGCCTAACACCATGCGACTAACAAATCGTTCCGTGTAGGCCCAATCTTTGTTCCCTGATGTCCGCTCCAAGAACTGCTCATGCCAGAGAAAAAGCAAACGTCTCTGCCAACTCTGGCAGTGCGCCGTGCTTGAGACAAGTGTCCTCACGTGGTAGTTAGGTTACAGTGAAATAAAAAGGTAACAGTGTGGCATCATTTGGAACACAACTAGCCGCAAGTAAATTGTGAAAAGGTAATTTTAATGATCCCCACACACACAACCCCACACACACACAATCCCACACACACACAAACCCACACACACCTCCCACACACACACCTCTCCACACACACACACAGCCTCAGCCCTTGTTAATTCTGCTCTTGGGCCCTCCTTTCCGGTTCACTGCATCTGGGAATATGAACTCACATAAGCTGCTTTGATTACTTGAATTAGTTTCACTTATACAGAAAATCTGCTTCTTGTATTAGTGTTACATCTTTATATACTCACTCGCACTCTGACTTTTCAAATATTTCACATCCATTTGCTTTCTACTCTGTTTCTTTCTCTTTATTTCTTTCATTCTTTCTACCTCCTAATCCAAACACCGGGCTCTAAAGTAGGCGTCTTTGCCACTGCACCCCTCCCCCTCTAAATACGACCCTTCCCCAGATTTGCCCACAGATGGTCCCAGTGGTGTTGATTTAGGGGCACTCTCCTGACCCAGGCCGAGCGGGTTGCAGGCTATCTCCATTCCTGTGTTTTCTTGCTCTCTGTTGCCTTTATCACGAGGACTTTCCCACTGGATTTTCCTGGCGCCGCTCAGATCTGGCAGCACCTCCCCCATGTGAGCTTTCATTCTCTCTTTCACTTTCCATTTCCCCCCAAGCCTGCACTCTGCACCTCACCACTCACTCACTAAAAATGTATCACTTTTGTTTTTAACTAGGAAATATTCTTGGCAGTTGCTGTTGCTGACGAGCCTCAGGCTTAGTTCTCATCAGCTTTTGTAAAGTGACTCGACTATTCTGCCACCTCTCTTTCTTATCCACGCACTTTGCCTTCTTATATACATTCTCATTACACTGTGCCCTCACACACTGCCCCCTCACACACTTGCCCCTCACACAGACCACTCACACACTGCCCCCTCACACACTGCCCACTCACACACTGCCCACTCACACATTGCACACTCACACTACTTTAGGCCACACACACTGCACCCTCACACCCCGCACCCTCACACACCTCGCACCCTCACACAATCTCATTACACTGTGACCTCACACACTACCCCCTCATACACTGCCCCCTCACACACTGCCCCCTCACACACTGCCCACTCACACAGACCACTCACACACTGCCCCCTCACACACTGCCCCATCACATGCTGCCCCCTCACACACTGCGCACTCACACATTGCTCACACACACTACTTTAGGGCACACACACTGCGCACACACTACTTTAGGACACACACACTGCACAATCACAACCGCACCCTCACACACCCTGCACCCTCACACACTCTCATTACACTGCGCCCTCACACAATGCCCCCTCTCACATTGCCCCCTCTCACACTGCCCCCTCACACACTGCCCCCTCACACACTGCCCCCTCACACAGACCACTCACACAGGCCACTCACACACTCGCAGACTGCACACTCACAGACTGCGCTCTCACAGACTGCACACTCACAAACTGCATACTCACAGACTTCGCACTCACACATTGCGCACTCACACTACTTTAGGCTACACACACTGCACCCTCACAAACCCCGCACCCTCTCACACCTGCACCCTCTCACACCCTGCACCCTCTCACACCCTGCACCCCTGCACCCTCTCACACCCTGCACCCTCTCACACCCTGCACCCCTGCACTCTCTCACACTCTGCACCCTCTCACACACTGCCCCCTCACAGGGTCACCCCTCACACACTGCACACTCACACATTGCTCACTCACACTACTTTACCCACACACACTGCACCCTCACACCCCGCAACCTCGCACACCTCGGACCCTCACACACTCTCATTACACTGTGCCCTCACACACTGCCCCCTCACACAGACCACTCACACACTGCCCCCTCACCCACGGCCCACTCACACACTGCCCCCTCACACACTACCCCCTCACAATTGTGCACTCACACTACTTTAGGCCACACACACTGCTCCTTCACACCCCGCACTCTCACACACCTCGCACCCTCACACACTCTCATTACACTGTGCCCTTACACACTGCCCCCTCACACACTGCCCCCTCACACAGACCACTCACAAACTGCCCCCTCACACACTGCCCCCTCACACACACAACCCCCCACACACACAACCCCACACACACAACCCCACACACACACAACCCCACACACAACCCCCCCACACACACCCCCCACACACACAACCCCCCACACACATGCCCTCCACACACACAACACCCTCCACACTCACACACAACCCCACACACACAACCCCCCACACACACAACCCCCCACACCCACACAACCCCTCCACACACACAACCCCTCCACACACAAAACCCCACACACACAACCCCCCACACACAACCCCACACACACACAACCCCACACACAACCCCAAACACACACACAAACACACACAACCCCATACACACACAACCCCATACACACACTTAACCCCACACACACAACCCCACACCCAACCCCACACACACAACCACACACACACAACCCCCCACACACAACCCCCCCACACAACCCCACACACACAACCCCTGAAACACACCCACACACAACCACAAGCACACACACAACCACACTCAACCACACACACAACCCCACAACCACACACAACCCCAAACACTACACCCACCCACAGACACACACAACCCCAACCACAACACATACAACCCCTCACACACAACCTCACACACACAACCCCCCACACACAACCCCATACACACAACCACACACACAACCACACACACAACCACACACAACCACAACCACACACAACCACAACCACACACACAACCACACACAACCACAACCACACACACAACCATCTATCTATCTATCTATCTATCTATCTATCTATCTATCTATCTATCTATCTATCTATCTATCTATCTATCTATCTATCTATCTATCTATCTATCTCACTCACTCTATCTCTCTCTCTATCTATTGCCCTAACTCTATCGTCCTCACTCTATCACCCTCTGTCTGTCTGTCTGTCTATCTATCTATCTATCTATCTATCTATCTATCTATCTATCTATCTATCTATCTATCTATCTATCTATCTATCTATCTATCTATCTATCCCTCACTCTATCTATCTATCTATCTATCTATCTATCTATCTATCTATCTATCTATCTATCTATCTATCTATCTATCTATCTATCTATCTATCTATCTATCTATCTATCTATCTATCTATCTATCGCCCTCTATCTATCTATCTATCTATCTATCTATCTATCTATCTATCTATCTATCTATCTATCTATCTATCTATCTATCTATCTATCTATCTATCTATCTATCTATCTATCTATCTATCTATCTATCTATCTATCTATCTATCTATCTATCTATCTATCTATCTATCTATCTATCTATCTATCTATCCATCTATCTATCTATCTATCGCCCTCACTCTATCTATCGCCTCACTCTATCTATCGCCCTCCCTCTTTCTATTTATCGCCCTTCCTCTATCTATCTATTGCACTCACTATATCTATCGCATCACCACAGCATCACTCAGCACCACCACAGCATCACTCAGGGGCACCATAACGTCACTATGCGCTACCACAGCATCACTGAACGCCACAGCATCACTCGTCGCCACCACAACATCACTCAGCGCCACAACAGCATCAATCTGTGCAACCATTCAACAACAACTGGTTCAAATTGTTCTCTCAATGTTTCAAGCTTTATTACAAATGTCACAAAAAATGTTAATATTTCACTTCTGTTCTTGGATTTTCATCACAATAAAATACACTGAACATAATCTTCACAAAAGTTATTTACAACATTTTAAGCTATTGCCATTATAAATTACAATAACTTTTATTTATTAAAAAAAATAAAAGCCATTGTTATTTGTAATATCAATACATCTAGTCACGTAAATACAACACATATTGCATTACAAATGCTATAGGTGTCACATTTGCGAAAGTTATAACTATTGGCATTGTAAATGACAAAGCTATTGATTTCGCTATTTTCAAAACCAACACATAAATAAAAAAACTGTCATTTACAATACCAATAGCTCAAACTTTCCTAATGCGAGACCTATTGCATTGCAAATGCTTGTTTTCACTGTGGTTTAGAGAAACGGAGCCCTACGCCAAGATATATGCAAACAATGAATTGGTGTGATGAACACAACAATAAAAACTAGCAATACTGAATCGGCAATTGAACACAAATTAGTAATCAAACAGTGTACTGGACCAGTGGAAGTAGGAAAGAAATAAGGTAAAACGATTAACAAGGTTACCCCTTTCAGACTGCATCACTTGTTGGAAAACTTTCTCTCAAGAAAGGGTTAGGTCTCAAACTCCTAGCAGGAGATCTGTAGCAAATTAGAGCACCTCACCTCCCAAATCTAATGACTTTGATATTCAGAAACAATATTTTCTGTTACCATGGAAATTTGAGCGAATCAGCAAGGAAGGCAGAGTTCATGGTCTCTCGAAGCACTTAGCTCACAATGTTGTCATTGATTCTATTGCCTCAGTGGGGGAAGCGTGAATGACTTCTGCCCGTGCTGAGACCCCTGCTCCAGACAACTCGCCCAACCAAACCATGGAAACAGATAGAGGGTCTTCTGCTGTCATAATGGGGGTGCAGCAGGGGAAATGACCAGTAGCCGCTTAAACATGACCCCACACTTCAGCACACTACAACAGATGAGAAAAACATCAAAGGTTTCCTCAACAACGTGAAACAAACAAGTTCCGAAATCTTCGCTGTGGTTCGGCCATCAGGGAGTAAGGTGTATACATTGCTGACCCTAGTTTTGCAAGTTTCTGGGTCTCTTCCCTACAAACTGCATCATGTAGAATGTGTGTAATTTGGGAGTTACAGCATAGTGTGTCACTGCCACTTGTATAAAATAAAATACCATTGTTTCACAGTGTGGCAGGGAGTCATGAATAGGGTATCATCACGTACATCATGTCAGAGTTGAGGTGCATTGGCAGAACTTTGGGAAGGTTTTAGGAATGGATTAGCAAATGATGCTTAAAGTCAGGAATGGGGTGCACGGAGAGTGTGTCGGTGTAAGAACTATATGTGCTGAACTGTGCAAGTCAATCAATCAATCAGTGACACTTATAAAGCGCGCTACATACCCGTAGGGTCTCGAGGCGCTGGGGGGGGGGGGGGGGTGCCGCTACTGCTCGAACAGCCAGGTCTTCAGCTTCTTCCTGAAGGAGAGGTGGTCTTGGGTCAGGCGCAGGTCGGGAGGGAGGGAGTTCCAGGTCTTGGCGGCCAGGTAGGAGAAGGACCTTCCTCCTGTAGTCGCTCTTCGGATGCGGGGGACGGCGGCGAGGGCGTGGTTGGCTGATCGGAGGTGGCGTTTGGGAGCGTAGAAGTTGACTCGGCTGTTGAGGTAGCTCGGGCCTCGATCGTGTAGAGCTTTGTGTGCGTGGGTGAGGAGGCGGAAGGTGATTCTTTTGTTGACGGGGAGCCAGTGAAGGTCTCTCAGATGTCCGGAGATGTGGCTGGTTCGTGGGATGTCGAGGATGAGTCTGGCTGAGGCGTTCTGGATCCGCTGGAGTCTCTTATGGAGCTTGGCGGTGGTACCGGCGTATAGGGCGTTGCCGTAGTCCAGACGGCTGGTGACGAGGGCCTGGGTGACGGTCTTCCTGGTCTCGGTGGGGATCCACCAGAAGATCTTTCGTAGCATGCGCAGGATGTTGAAGCACGACGAGGAGACGGCGTTGACTTGTCTGGTCATGGAGAGGGAGGAGTCCAGGATGAATCCCAGGTTGCGTGCGTGGTCTGTCGGTTTGGGTGCGGTGCCCAGGGCGGGTGGCCACCAGGAGTCGTCCCAGGCGGAGGGTGAAGAGCCCAGGATGAGGACCTCCGTCTTGTCTGAGTTCAGTTTCAGGCGGCTGGTCGTCATCCACTCGGCTACCTCTTTCATCCCTTCGTGCAGGTTGGCTCTGGCGGCGGCGGGGTCATTGGTCAGGGAGAGGATCAGCTGGGTGTCGTCGGCGTAGGAGATTATGCAGAGGTTGTGTTTGCGTACGATGGCCGCGAGGGGGCTCATGTAGACGTTGAAGAGGGTGGGGCTCAGAGATGATCCTTGGGGGACGCCGCAGATGACTTCGGAGGCCTCTGACTTGTACGGTGGCAGGCGGACTCTCTGTGTTCTTCCGTCGAGGAAGGAGATGATCCATTCCAGTGCCTTCTCCTGAATTCCGACGTCGCTGAGGCGCTGCACTAGGGTGCGGTGGCAGACAGTGTCGAATGCCGCGGAGAGGTCTAGGAGGATGAGGGCCGCTGTTTCTCCATTGTCCATCAGGGCTCGGATGTCATCGGTGGCGGCGATGAGGGCGGTCTCGGTGCTGTGGTTGGCTCGGAAGCCGGACTGTGAGGGGTCGAGGGATCCGTTCGTCTCGAGGAAGGCGGCCATCTGCTTGTTGACGGTCTTCTCGATGACTTTGGCTGGAAACGGGAGGAGCGAGATGGGGCGGTAATTCTTGAGGTCGGTGGGGTCCGCTGTTGGTTTCTTGAGTAGGGCGCTGAGTTCGGCGTGCTTCCAGCTCTCAGGGAAGGTGGCGGTGTCGAAGGATGTGTTGATGATGTCTCGCAGGTGGGGTGCGATGACAGCGTCGGCCTTGTTGAAGACGTGGTGAGGGCAGGGGTCGGCCGGTGATCCGGAGTGGATGGAGTTCATCGTGCGGATGGTGTCTTCGGTGCTGATCGGGGTCCAGGCGTGGAGGGTGGTGGTGGGGGGTGGTTGTTCGGTCATGGTGTGCGTTGGTTGGTTGTTGAAGCTGCTGTGTATGTCCGTGATCTTGTTGTGGAAGTATGAAGCGAGGGAGTTGCAGAGGTCTTGCGATGGGGTGATGTCGTTGTTTCCTGCGCTGGGGTTGGAAAGCTCTTTCACGATGTTGAAGAGTTCCTTGCAGTTGTGTGCGTTGATGTCCAGCCGGTCCTTGAATGCTGTTTTCTTGGCGGCGCGGATCAGCTGGTGGTGTTTCCGGGTGGCAAGTTTGTAGGAGGTCCTGTTGTTCGGTGTCGGTTCCCTTTTCCAGACTTTCTCCAGGGCTCGGCAGTTCTTCTTGGAGCTCTTGAGTTCGTCGGAGAACCATGGGGCCTTCTTGCTGCCGTGTCTGCTAGGCGGGGTCCTCAGTGGGGCGAGTTCGTCCGCGCAGTTGCTGATCCACTTCGTGAGGTTGTCGGCGGCCTGGCTGGGGTTCGCTGAGCTGGCAGGGGGGTGCTGGCTCAGGGAGGTGGCGAGCTGGTCTGCTGTGATCTTGTTCCAGCTTCTGCGGGCGGCCTGTTGCTGGTGTTGGTGGGTCGTCGTTCTCTTGAAGGTGAAGTGGACGCAGCTGTGGTCCGTCCATTGAAGCTCTGTGGTGTGGCTGAAGTCGATGTCTGTGCTGGATGAGAAGACGGCGTCGAGTGTGTGTCCGGCGCGGTGGGTGGGGGTGGACACCAGTTGCTTGAGTCCCAGGTTGGCGAGGTTGTCGAGCAGGGTGCTGGTGTTGCGGTCGTTGTTGTTCTCCAGATGGAAGTTGAGGTCTCCCAGGAGGATGTAGTCAGCGGAGGGGAGGGCATGCGGGCTGACGAAGTCGGCGATGTCCTCGCTGAATTGCGTGCGTGGTCCAGGGGGTCGGTAGATCAGGGTGCCTCTGAGGGTGTTGTTCGGGTTGGTGTGGATCTGGAAATGCAGGTGTTCGGCGCTGGTCAGGGTGTTGTCGGTGCTGGTCGTGAGACGGATGGTGCTTCTGTGGATGATGGCGATGCCTCCTCCCATCTGGTTGGCGTTTCGGTCCCTCCGGACGATCTTGTAGCCCTCTGGGATGGCGATGGCGATGTCTGGAGCTGAGGAGGCGTTCATCCAGGTCTCCGTGAGGAAGGCAACGTCAGGGGCTGTGGCGTCTAGGAGGTTCCAGAGTTCCACGGCGTGTCTGTGGACGGAGCGGGTGTTGAGCAGGATGCACTTGAGGTGGGTGCTGCTGGTGTTCGACTTGGCGGGTGCTGGTGCGGGGCAGGTCCGGATGCAGGAGAACTTGCAGGCGTGGCAGCTGAAGGGTCCGTGGGTACGTCTTGGGGTGGCTTGATGGCATTCTGGGAGTCGGCCGGAGTTGAGAGCGATGAGGGTGGCGGCGGAGTACGTCAGGCGGGTCGGTCGGGGTCTTCGGGGGCCAGGGGTCCTGGCGCTGGTCGCGATCCGGTCGCGGACGGGCGCAGACGGGCTTACCTTTGGCGCGCCTTCGGCGCACAATCGGCGCGCCCGCTGCGCGTGACCGCTGCGCGTTCGCACGGTCGCCATATAAAGGAGAAGTGCGCGGGTGGGCGGAGCAGCTGGGAGGCGGGAGCGGGGAGGGAACAGAAAGAAAAAAGGGGCGGGGCTTGCGGTGGTGGCGGGAAGCGGGGCGGGAAGACGGAGGGCGGCGAGGGTAGGCGGGCAATCAGGAAGGACACAGGCTGAGAAAAAGAAAAATACAGAAAAAACAGAAGAAAACGCTAACACGGGCAAGGAAACAAGGAAACAATTTAGCAAGCACAAATGACGGTCAAAACAAAAACAAAACAAATGACAACCGAGTCGGCCGGCAGCGAGGCAGGCAGCGAGGCTGGGATGGGCTGAGGGGCACACGCAGCAGCTGGTGGCCGTGCGGCGCAGGGGTGTCCCACAAGTCCGTGTCTTCTGCATGCCCTGGTCAGAACAGTACAGAAATATAGTGGTGAGGTCGTGAGGAATGATGGTCAGACTCGAGGCGAACCGGGACGGGTGTCTGTGAGACCAAGGATTGTTATGGCAATGCTGCCACATGTTGGGATAAAGGGCAGTGACGATTGGGGACCAAAACATGTTGCAACGGAGCTGCCAGGGGTTCCTTCTTCGCCAACTGTGACTACTATGTTTCATGCTAAAAAGGGGCGAGTCATTGGGTGACAGATGACTGGGAAATGGCCGAGGCACAATGGTCGGGGCGTGGGGTGCAGCCGCCGGGAAGAGAGCGACATGTCGAAGGAGACGAGCAGAGACAGAGCTGGATGTGAGGTGTGGGGACAGACCGGAGTGAAAGTGACGCGGAGAAGGAATGGGGGCACGGGAAGTGAGGTCATAACGGGGAGTAGTTCCGTTAAGTAACAGCTCAAGGGCATCCTTTGAAACAATGAATGTTTGTGAGTCTGACAGTCGTGGGTTTCGAACTGCGGCGACGATATTCGGCAGTCCCATGCCAGGCATCTCGTCCTACCACGGACTTCTAACTATCTCACAGCGACCAGTGATTAGTTTGTATCGGGGCTGCGACTCGCAGTACATTCTCTGGAACTCAATTGCTAAGTTTGAAACATATTGGCTACAAAATCAAACTGAAACAGCCTTAAGAATGGGGCCTTTGTTCGGCCGTGCATTCCTATCTCCACTCCCTACAGACTGTAACTCTCTCCTTCCAGGCGAGCCTTCCTGTAATCTGCGCCTGCCCAGGCAGACAGCAACGCATGATTCTGACACCAAGCATTGGGAGCGTTGCCAGAGGAAAGAACACAAGCAAATCCAAACCTGTTCTTGTTGATGGAAATACTTTAAAATACAGCCTTACTACGCTGAAGGAAATACTTGTGCTTGTACCGCTTGCTATTAAAGGGACCGTTTAAAATGTTTTTGCGAGGCGAGTACTTGAAGAGACCAGTCATATTCTTGAAATCGCCCTAATCTTCCAGCTTCATTGTGTCTTTGAAACTCTTCCCAAAGGCACCTTGGCCTTCTCGATATGTGGACACACGCTTCCTTTTCAGGGGCCTCTAACTTCTTTCAGCTGGTCTGACAGATGCACTAGCCTGTGGTTGCTTATATTCCTGTTTGGAGCTCGGCAACCAAAAGCTGCTTGATAAAAATGCTCAAACGATACCAACTCCTCAGGCAATATGTCTCTTCCCATCTTTTTCTCTCTCTCTCTCTCTCTCTCTCTCTCTCTCTCTCTCTCCCCTCCCTTTCTCTCTCTCTCTCCCTCTCTCGTGTCAGGAGCACCAGGAGCAGTCTTGAGCTTCCAAAAACGCCCGACAAGAACTGTAGCCGATCTGGGAAAAACCTGTGGCTTAAAAGGCCTGTCTGGCCCTCCCTGGCCTGGGAGCGCCAGGGAGGTCTATAGTGGCACAGTAGGTGAAAAATGATGGACTGGAATCGGACCCAAGTGACTACCAGAGGCTGAGATTTATTCAAGCAATCCTGCCCTCCCTGCCCCCACTCCAGCACCCCTACCTCTGATCTGTGCTGGCCACTGCTGGATTTTATTCCAACACTTTTATATGTAGACGATGCTGACCTTCTTGCAAGGCCACCATAAAGTCTACAGACACCTCTTTATGCTTTTGTAAATTTTGTGACATCTCCTGTGAGCCATAAGAAATCCTATGTCATGTTATGTGGCTCTAAGTTCACAAAGTCTAAAGCGTTTGTGGTACAGGGTAACGTGATTGAGAAGGTTAATAATTTTTCTAAATTGTGAATTCTTTTTAATGCACAGCTCTCATTGGACCCTTTACAGACTCTAAGAGCCCAGAGGACATCGAGATCAGTGGAGGCTCTTTTTCGATTCACTGCTAAACTGGGACTGAAACCAATTAAAGAGATGACAACCAGTGCTTAATTTGTAAAAAAAAGAAGTGCAGGTGCTGAAAAGTTTGCCAAGGAGGCCACAGCTCACTTTTTTTCTCCTGTGAGCCCCACTTTCAATACTCTCACTGCCTCAGTTCCCTATCTTCTAACCTTTATCTGTTGTCTGTCCCCTAAGTCTTTGCTCTAAGAGTCGATCCTCTCACCTCTCTAATTTTTTCTATCACTATCATCTTTGTCACACCTGGCGTGTTACCTTATTCCCTGCATTTCTGATTTGCCCTCTATTCATTCTACCACTGCCCTTTTTCCTCTTCACTTTTATACATGCTCTGCTCTCTCTTCCCTCGATCTTGGGTCTTTACCTATCACTCTTCTCGCAGTGATTAGCTGTGTCTCCGTTTTATCATTTGCCTTCCTTTACTTTCCTCTGTCCTGTATCCTACATCCTTCCATCCTATCTTCTCTCTACTTAATGCTCTCTTCTTCATATCATGGCTGCTTTCTCTTTGTATCTGGTTTGCTCTCCTTTTCTTCTACTTAGCTCCATCTTATCTCTCTCCTCTCCTGTTGTTTCTTTCTCCTCTTTACTCCTGCTCTCTCTCTCATCTATAACACTGCTGCTGCCTGTGACCCCTGCCATCAGCCTGTACATGTCCCTGCTATTTTGAACTCTGCGTTTTCCTGTTGTCTTTCCTAAAGAAGAGGACGATGACATGTGTTTTACTTTCTTACCTACACCGAGTGCAAAAACAAAATGTACACCAAATGAAAAAGCTTTTTTTGCATATATTAATCAGTGCAGCACAACTGGTTTTTTTGCAGAACAGGTAGTTGCTCGAGCACAGCAGGTGATGTCACTACTAGTGCTGCCTGTAATTAGTAGGTCCAGGGATGGTACCAGCATCAGCATCCACGGCTCAGCTTGCTGTGACCCTGCCTGCAACAGCACAGGCATTGTCCTCAGCCGTAATGCTGCCAATGCCGGTAAGTATGGCTGTGGTGCCTACTGGACTCACGCACGCTCAGCAATTACCATGCTGGGGTGCAGCACACAGATTCTACAGGTGACACCATGGCGCACAAAAGTTGTGTTGGGCCTCCACGTTGAGGATAGGAGCAATGCAGGGCTACAGGATATGCTACTCTGGCTACACAGCAAGTTTAAAGTCCACACTTACTTTCGTTTATTCTTCCTCAAGAGCCCTCACTCCCAAGTTCCAAATGCGCTCTGGCAGCTTCCTTGCCTCAACTCCGTCATGAGCCAGCCCCAGCTACAATTATCCAATGGGAGGGTTAGGCTCAGGCAGTGACAGGGTGCAGCAGACTTGGGGAATAGAATGCAAGACATAGTTTGTCGATGACTTCTTGGATTTGTGATCGGCGTGATGACATCATCACTAACGTGGTGAAACACAATCATGCCTGCATGGCAGGCGTATGCTGGCCTGTCTATGAACATTTATCAGGCAGTCACCATACAATGTGTGTTATTCTTTTTATTTTGAATTTGAACAATTAATATTGAGACCACCACCTGCAGGGTCAGAAATTGTAGCCCCGGCCCTGTGAAATAAGTGCTGGTGCTGAGCACCTGAAAGCACCTGCTCAAATTAAGCACTGATGATAACTCTCTACAAACCAAAGTGCCTCTCGATTGCCTCTTATGGGGCAGGTGATTGGGGCTATAGTAATTGTGGCAAGCTCCAAGTTGTAGAGAATAAATTCCTTAGAAGGCTTTTAATGGTACTAAATGGCACACCAACTCCTTTTTGCCACTCTGAACTGGGCCCAGAATACATTAACACCATACAGACCTTGCCCCTATGTTGTTATGGGCAAAGGTTTGGCTTTCACTGGATGTAGATTTTACAAGATCTATTATTATAGATTGTCTCACTTTGTCCAACATGGAGATGATTTCTTGGTCCAGTTATCTGAAACTTATGTTTCATGAAGTGGGACTAATTGATTGTTGTAATGCCCCTTCTAGAATGCCTCCCCATGCAAAGTACAATATCAGATCGGCGTATATTTTATGGTCAAATTTACATCATCAGCAGGCATTGAGTCGGCAGGGTTGGCTATGTTTTGCAAGTGTTAGTGTCGTGACTAACTTTCAAAAATGTTATCTTACTTTTTTTAATGAATCCACAAGATAGATTTTATTTTGCTAGATCTGTTTGGGCACAGTGCACTTTTTGGTAGCCTTCCCACATAAAAGTGGTTGGTCTTCTGCCATGTCCATGTGATAACACGACTAAACAAACCACCTTGCAGTTTATTCTGTTTTGCGTACTTTATAAAACCTTGAGAGTTAAACTTCTGTTACCACTGCTGAGAGTGCACGGCCCTCGTTCTTATAGAGAAGGTTTTGGTTACTTGAATTTGCTGGTCTCTATTGACATTGATGTTGCCGCTGTTACACATTTTATAAGAGGAGCACCAGTAATCAGAAAGCAGTACGGATAATACAGTTTTATGAGATCCACCAAGCATTGCTAGATTTAAGGAGCTTAGGGCCACATGTAGGTGGCCCAATACCGGTCGGTAACGGCCGAAATTCGGTAATTTCGGCCATTACCGACCGGTATTGGGCATTCGGGATGTAGGGGACCAAAAAGTAGCTGAATCGGTAAATATACCGAATCGGTAAAGTTTCTGAATCGGTAACGTTACCGAATCGGTAAATTTACCGAATCGGTAAATTTACCGAATCGGTAAAGATACCGAATCGGAAACTTTACCGATTCGGTATATTTACCAAATCGGTAAAGTTTCCGAATCGGTAAAGTTACCGAATCAGTAAATTTACCGATTCGGTAAATAAGAAATGGTAAAAATGAATTTCGAGATGTAGGTCCCCTTTTAAATACCGAATTTGCATGAAATTCGGTATTTAAGAGTCGGTATTTACCATGGATTGGAATCAGGTGGTAACCAGGTGCAGGCTATAAAGAAGGCCCCAAAATGCACCACTTACACCAGAATGGCGGCATTCTATGTCATTGCGAGGCGGCTATGGCTCCAGGCAGAAAGAGAGAGGGTCTGGAGGAGGGAGAAGCAGGTGTATAGGCAGAGGATCGCACTATTCCAGCTCACTGAGCCTGAGATCCTACAGAGGTACAGGCTGGCCCCACAAACAATCCTGGACCTCATCAGGGACATACACCCACTTTTGGACCATCCTACCCCAAGGGCGCACACCATCCCACCCCATGTGCAGGTGCTGTGCAGCCTACACCTGCTTGCACCTGGAAGCTACCAGAGTGTGGTTGCTGCGGTAGGTGGGGTGTCCCAGAGCTGTCTGTCCCGTTTCTTTAAAAAATTCCTTGATGCCATGTTGCAGAGAATGCAGCACTACATTAGCTTCCTATTAGTCCAAGATATCCCAGCACTCCGCTGTATTTAGTCTAAATTAATACTTATTGTAAAATAGGCCAGATATCACAACATATTTATCAAATATTCACAGACTACCAACAGTTTTGGGTTCTCACAAAGATGGATAATTTATTTCCAAGACAGAAGATGTAAATCATCTCAAAATCGACAAACATACATACAATTTAACAAGGAGTTAGAAATATCTACGATCAGTAAAGAACATTAGATATTTATACAACACTAAAAATAGTTATGTATCCTTCTCTTCCGAGTCCACACAGGACAACAACCGACACGTGTTTCGTCACGTCATGTGACTTTCTCAAGGCTTTATATATTTCCCCAGGACAACTGTATTTAGACTCTTAACCTTAATTCTTCTTCGTTCATCACCACTAAAGTATAGCGATCTTCAATATTGTCAGTTTATTTGACGTTTGACAGATTTGAGTCCTGTTTTATCTATCTGGGTCACGACACAGGTAGAATAAATAATCTTTTCCTCAAGGTCAGAATCGAAGGAGCCAAACACACTATTCTAAAACATACGTATTCCTAATATTTGGTGCGTGATTTGAATGTCTAATATTATTCAAATTAGTGTTTTCACCATGGAAGTCATTATTGAATGACTGAATCCAACGATCCTTATCCTTATTTAAAGTTCATGTTCGAGCCGTAGTGTAGATAGAAAGGGGACTTTGATAGGCCTCATTAGCTTCCATGCAACACATTCAGAACTGCTAAGGACAAAGACAGACTTCTATCAGATGGGGCAGTTCCCTAACATCATTGGCTGCATTGATGGTACCCACATACCAATATGCCCACCTGCTGCCACAGAGTACATTTATCGGAACCGTAAATCCACCCACACCATAAATGTACAGGTGATCTGTGAGGCAAAATACGTGATCACTGACATAGTAGCCAAATTCCCAGGGAGTACCCACGACTCCTACATCTTCCAAAACAGTGGGATCTACGCACACCTGACTATGGGGGAATTCGGCGAAGGATACTTGCTAGGTGAGACACTGTGTGAAAATCACTTGAATCATATTACAGGTGGATGTGTGTGAGCATGTGATTATTGTTAATTTCTTTTTTACTAATAGGGGACAGTGCATATGCCCTCCGGTCCTTCATCCTCACACCCTACCTCAACCCAACAACACCAAGTCAGAGGAGATACAACAGGGCACACAAAACAACTAGAAACATTGTGGAGCGCACCTTTGGCATGTGGAAGAGCAGGTTTTGCTGCCTCCATAAAAGTGGAGGGGCCCGCCAATATACACCAATCACCTGCTGCAAAATGATTGCAGCCTGTGCAATGCTGCACAACCTGGCGGTCAAGAAGGGCACAGAAGTGGAAATCTCAGATTATGAGGACCATGACGACGAGGAAGCAGTGCCTGAACCACACACATCTGGAGGAGCAACATCAACTGATGGCAGACACAGACGGGAAGAGGTCACACGCAACTATTTTTAAGTAAGTAAGGAGACAAAGACAGGCGTAGTATGCTACAACACTAGTTTAATTTTGTAATGACATTGGTTTTTAAAAGCACAAAAGTGCAACAAAAAGCATTTAACTGCAATGCTCTCAGTTCTGGTTAACTTCACCATGAACTGTGAAAGTTATTTCCTTGCTCGCTTCCCAGTAACACTAGTAGGTTGTTCAACCTGCTCACTGTCTTGCTGGCCTGTGGCCTCAGCATGGCGCCTGCTCCTCCTAGTTTCAGGTACAAGGGTGCTTCCAATGCTGCTCCTGCGCGTTCTCTCCTCACTTACAGGCACATCCAGAGCAGCTGTGTGTGCAGTTTGTGCATTCAACAGCGCCTCAAGAGCACTGGTCATCCTGCCCATGCCCCTAGTGACCTCATTTGTGTTTTGTGTCATGGCCTCCTGCATGTTGGTGCTTCTCCTGCATAACAGGGATGTGGCAGTGGCCAGGCGGTTGATGGCTGTACTTTGGACATGTGCACGATGCCTATCCTTGTGCCTTGCAGCAAAATCATTGTCTAGTTTGGTGCATAGTAGCTGCACCGAGTTGTTGATTCCCCGCATCCCTGCTGCCATCTCCTTGTTAACCTGTACCAGCTCACTGATGCCCTTTCCTATCTCTCCAATGTTACTATTCAGGGACCTCAGCTTTCGTTGGCATGCCTGGATGGCTCTTCCCTGCATCCTTTGTATCCGCACCATACTCCCCTCCAGACCAAGGAACACACTTGGACCCTCAACTGGTGCATCTGCTGGCCTTTCTTGCAATCTGCGGCGTCTTGCAGTACTATGGCCCATCCCTGCACTGGAGTGTGTTGTGCCAGAGCTCACTGCTACAGGCAAGTTCTGTGGTCCGTCACCCTCTATGTCAGCTGCTACGGACTCCAAATCGGGGAGTGGAGCCACGACATGCCTCCTGCCTGGTTGTGATGGGGGTATCACATCATGCTGTGATGCTGGCATTTCTGGTGATGACAGCAGGAGAGGGGACTGAGATCTGCTAGGGGACGCCAGCAACTCTTGGGCCATTTCTGTGTCTTGGGCAGGTGAATGGCTACTTGATGCAGTTTTGTCTTGTGGTACGTTGGGGGTACTTTGTCCTGCATCCTGACTCTCCTCCCTCTCAGGTGGTGTCCCTTCAGCCTCCTGCGAATGCCTGCGAGACGTTTCACCTGTGGACATATGAGCGTACATTAGCTAAGCGCTACTGTCTCACAGTCACTACAATTAAATAATTATCACATTGGCCATGTTCTGTATGCAGTCATTACATGAACTAGTTGGTTGGTGTGCTGTATGACATGTCCTTACATTTCCTGTCTACATATCGCATCATGCATTGGCCCTGTATATTGCTAGCAGTACTGGACTTGGGTTCACTTGCCCACTAAGGGTACAGGTAAGGGTGTTGGTATTGGGGGGGAATGCAGGGCATTTGTCTTACCTTTTTTGCTTTTAGCTCTGGCCGAGCTGTCTACTTCTCCCAGTACGCAGACGCTGTCTGGTTCTATGGTTGAGGCCACCATCTCCTCCAGGTCAGTCAGGGGGGGTGCTGGGTTCTTGCCTCCGCCTGTTTTTGATGCCTGCTTGTGATGTTCTGCCATTTTCTTTTTGGTTTGGCTCCTCAGGTCATAAAAACGTTTTTTAAGGTCCTCTGTGTCCCTGGTGGTCACCCCAATGGCATTTACTTTCTCCATAATGTCCAGCCAGATTTTTCTTTTGGCTGATTCAGCCACAGTGAGGGACTGCCTGCCAAATAATTTGTGGTGCACCTTCACCACCTCCTCCACAAGGACCTGCAGCTCCATGCCGCTGAATTTCAGTTTCCTCCTCCTCTCAGGCTGCTCTTTTTCTTGGCTGCTCGTTTTTTTTGCACTTTTAAACTTGCTCAAAACCCTTTCTGCTGCTCCTGCACTCTTCTCAGCTCCAACTGCCTTTCCAGAAGCTTCTAATTAGTTGCAGCTGCCTGTGTAGCCACTTCCTGGTAGGGAGGGGGAGGGTGGTAGCACCTGATTGGCTGCCTACTTTAGTTTCACTTTGGTTTGCTTTCCGATTCGGTATTTACCGAATCGGTATTCCCTATTCATTCCTATGGACCTTTTGGCCCATAGGAATGAATAGGGAATACCGATTCGGTAAATACCGATTCTGTAAATACCGATTCAGTAAATACCGATTCGGTAAATACCGATTCGGTAAGTTCCGATTGTCCGATACCAAATTTTACCGAATCGGTATTTTTTACCGATTTTTTTCCTACATACCATTTTCCGATTCTAAAATACCGATTCGGTAAAATTCGGTATTTTAGAATCGGTAAAATCGATTTACCTACATCTGACCCTAACTTCGGTACATCTATCTTCTAAAATTACTATTGAGGGAAATGAGTTGTTTTAACATTTTGTGTGAGCATTGATAATAACAACACGTTGGACCAATCCTATTGAAGGCGCTTGATATATTTTTGATCCCATTTATACATATGCCGGTGCTTGTGCTCATGTTTACACTGCTAGTTGCTGCTTTTATAGAGCACACATTCAGTTTTTATGATGCCGTTTCATTCTAAATTACTAATATATTGACATTTCTAACATAATGAAATTTGGACTTTGTGATTTTATGATTTGTTTCCAAATCGAAAAAAGCTTTTGAACGGAGCTACTACTGTACTTACTAGTGCAACACATAAATAATTCATTTGAACTATAAAAAAGAATTCTCCAGGGCTATTTTTGATTAAAAAAAACAGCTGCATGTTTGCGTCATCCTCTGCCTTTCTGTGCCACGTAATCTAGTCAACACCGCCACGTAATTTGACTATCTACTGCTGTATAACTCTAGTGGCCATGCCTAAGCCCCACCCAAATATCCTAGAAAAGAACCTAAAAATGAAATTACCTTATCCAAAATGATAACTTGCTGTTCTTTCTGTGTGTTTTTTATCGACAGCCATCATATGTGGCTGCTCTCAGGTCACTTATTCCTCCGCTTCCTCGCAATGTGACTCTTCATAAGTCACTGGAATCAATTTACCATGACCATGCATAGTTCACAACAATCCCTGTGAGACACTATTCAATTTCAATTAAATTATTCCAGCTGGCTTGGTACTCTGCAGGCTTTCGGCTCACTATCTTGAGCATCGTGTCAAAGTTTCCCTTTGTGTACATTGTTTAGTTATCTCTCCCGAAGTCTAACAGTCCTGTCCAAGTGGTGTCACAGAGGTAAGGCATCCTGCCACCACAGTTCACCACCCACACTGGGGATGGACAAGAATCAGGATAATTTCCTGCTAGTTCTGTCTCGAACCTATCCTCCACCTGCAGCATTGTCTCTCTCTTTTAGGAGAGTCTTTAAGTATCTCTTTGTGGGGAGTTGGCTTCTTCCCCTTAATTTAACATGTCCTGGGCTCTTAAGCCTTCCTTCACATTCGTGACACGGTATGGGTTTTGGTCCACTTGAAATTGAGGGCCATACATAATTTGTTTAAATTAATTGTACGGCATCAGTAACTGGTTTAATAATTTTTTACTTCAGAAGTGTCCCTTGCCCGAGATCCTTTAGTAAGATTTCTCATCCCTATGGAAGACAACTGGCACCTGGCTCATATCAATATTTCATGCAAGGGCATTCTGGGATCTAGCCTTTGTACCCTTTCAATATGGACCACCTCTCCAACCTGCAAGTGCAGGATTTTCCAAAGAAAAGTCGTAAATATTCAACCACATTGGTTCCTCCTGCTCTTCCTCTACGTTCCACACTCTAATAGTGTTCTTCATTGTGCAAGATGCACAAACTGATCACCATTTTTTAGGTTTTTATTCCTTTGCTTGGTATTGACACCCTTCTGCTCCCTGACAGTTATTAGAGAGGAGATAACATCTGTACATCTTTTCCTTACTTTGTCTATTTTTGTTTACCGGCCCTAGTGTCACTTCTTTTAGAGAGATGTTCCAAGAAGGGTTTTAGATTCCCTTTAGACACAAAATAATCTTTTTTCTTGGCTGTAGTATCTGGCTTTAAACAATAGGCATGAGGCGTCATCAATACCGCTGTTGGTCGCTGTTATGCAGAGGCTTTTCACACTTGTCCCCGCCCAGAGTTTTCCTCTACACACTGTAAGAGTGAGGGTTTCAGAATCTCGGGTCGCCCATGTTGGCGAGAGCAACGTTATCAAAGCCTCCCAAGAAAATCAAGCTGGTGTCATCATTAGTAATACACATTTATATTCTGTTGAATCGTTGCACTTTGTAAGTCGAAGAAGTCAGAGGGGCATGCCTGCTGACCATGTAAAGAATGGTAGATGTTGCCCCTTAGCAGAAGATAATGCCTCCAATTCCTCCATCCACATACACTGAGTATGAAAGTGGAGTATTATGTAGTGAGGCTGGTTAGGCTTTAATATGCAATGCTCTCACAATACACCAAATAGGTTCTTTGGTTTCACACTAACACATCCCTAGTTCAGTCTTGATATTGTGGCACAGAGCGGTCAGGCTTTACTAGAGGAACATATGTTAAACATTTGAGAGTGCCAACATGGACGATAAGTAATGAACACAACTCGAAAGAAATTCTACAGTAATTTAAACAAAATATAGCAGATTGTTATTTAAATTTAGACACCAAAACAAAGACAAGTGCAAACACAACAATGATGGACAGAATGTGGATCAATGTCACACATTCACCCCAGTCAAAAGATCTGGGCCCAAATCCATCGTTTTTCCACTACACACCACCCTGGGTTAGACAATGGCGATATGCAAATCAGCGCTGACCCTGTTGCCCCATGGGAACAGTCCAGTCCGAACTACAAAAGCCATGTCCTTCCCAGAACGGAAACAAGCATCCGAGGACCGGCCCGGTTTCGAGGTAACACCTCTCATCAGCCCGGCTAGCTTGATTCCAGTGGTGTGGAGTGTCTGGGACTCACGTCTGAGCATCCCCAGTACACTTAGAGCGGTAACTGCAAACACAACAATGATGGACAGAATGTGGATCAATGTCACACATTCATCCCAGTCAAAAGATCTGGGCCCAAATCCATCGTTTTTCCACTCCACACCACCCTGGGTTAGACAATGGCGATATGCAAATCAGCGCTGACCCTGTTGCCCCATGGGAACAGTCCAGTCCGAACTACAAAAGCCATGTCCTTCCCAGAACGGAAACAAGCATCCGAGGACCGGCCCGGTTTCGAGGTAACACCTCTCATCAGCCCGGCTAGCTTGATTCCAGTGGTGTGGAGTGTCTGGGACTCACGTGGGCCCAGATCTTTTGACTGGGGTGAATGTGTGACATTGATTCACATTCTGTCCATCATTGTTGTTTTTGCAGTAACCAAAACAAAGACAATCACATGAGTGTAACCAGCGTTATGGATTTTTAAAGCAAAAATAAATCAGAGCATTTCATTATTGCAAAACATTAATGTTGCGATCAATGGGGAAAAACAATAGTCACAATTGGTCACTTGCAGGTCGAGGTCAGTGCAAACCACTGGACCGGTAAGGTGATTTGGGTCCCAGGACCAGGCTCCGACAGTCAGTTGAATCTTACCTGTTTCATAGGGCCTGGGTGCAGAGTTATCCTGGCTGTCCATGGTGCTGAAGCGGGAGCTGCGGGTTTGCTGGAATTACCGCTTAGATGGTGCTGGTTAGGAAACAAATGCAAAAACTTGACAAAAGGGCTGGTTAAGTGTTGAGTTGAATGTGCTGCAGGGTCCCCTCAAGACACTGCATCGAACAAAGATAGTGGTAGTAGGACTGGCCACCAACAAACCTTGGCAGTGGCAACCTCAGCCTTGGGTTACCTTGACATCCTGGAGTTCAGGGGAAAACGGTAACAGCCTGAAACTTGCTGGAGGTCAGGACTACATTTTACTCAATGCACTAGACCATTTACTTTTGGGTGATCCCTCTGTGGGCCCAATGGCCTGTGATTCTTTGGTTCTGGTAGCATGATTTAGCTGCAGGGGACTAGTACCTCTAATCCAAAGGAGGTCTGGATTTGCCTCTGGCTTGCAGAGATGTTCCTCTTTCCTTTGGAGCTGGATTGTGGTCCGAGACGAGTCACAGTCATGCAGTTGCAGGGTGGTTGCCATAGGTACGGGTTACTGTGCCTTTACTTGAGTAGACTCAGGTCTCTTTCCTTGGTTGCAAGTCGATTCAGATATGAGGTTCTCGTACCAGGGGAGACCCGCAAATCCTAGATTTGGGGGCATTAGGGGTGTGGGTGTTGGTAGCCAATGGACTATTAGCCCCATCGACTAATCCGCATCTGAGGTGACCACTAACTGTGTAGTGTGGCAGCTCTTCTACCCAGAAGCCTCTTTTCTGGTGGCACTTTTAAAAATGGCAGAAACATTCCTTGTCTGTACAGACCAGGTAGTCCACCCTAGCGGTGTGGGTAGCGTTCTGGGTTGTACACTTCCTGACTACCTGATTTTCCCACCTGCCTAGGAGCAAATGTGCCTGGGAGCAGAGGGCTGTCTGTTTCATCCTGTCAGGGAGGGAGGTGACAGCTCACACCTAGGCAGGCCTTTGTTTCCAACTCCTGGGAATGTTCACACCTTCTGTCAGGGGGTCAGATTCCTGTCTTGGAGGCAGCAGTTGATGAGACAAGTCATTTGATACCAAATACTACACTTTTCAGTGGGACCATAGTGGAGCTGGCACCCTCAGACCTCCTGGGTATAGTAGCCATTGATGGAATGATGTTACTATAGAGACAGATAAGTTTGCACTTACAAGTCCACACCTGTACTGTAATGCATCCTGCCTACTGGGCTCAGGAGATCTACCTTAAGGGCGACTGGCATGTATAAAAATAGTGCTTTGACTTTTCCACCCTTGGTGGGTGCATAAACGAGTTTGAGCAGTTTACACTGCCCATGCAGTCTGCAATGACATGCCTGCTGCCATATGTTTACTTGTGTCACTCAGGGTGGCACAATCAGTGCTTCAGGCCTTGGTGGCCCCTTAAACCCCCATACCCTGGGTATCACTGGTACTACTTACCAGGGGGGTGAAATTCCTTGCCACCTGGGTTTATTAATTCACATACATCCTATTTAGGGAGAGAGCACTGGCACTGGGGCCTAGTTGGCAAGTTACAGTGCACTTTCAGAGTCATAACTATCAGCACTGGAGAAACAAATATTGGGGTGGACATACAAAAATGACACTTTTCTACACACTGGTGTTCATTTCTGTAGTCCAATAGTCATCCACATTAATATAGCTCTCCCAACACTGCATGTTCTGTGATCCACATCCCTGGGAGTGGGTGTGTGCGGGGGAGGTTGGGGAACTGCTCTTTGGGCTCAGGGAATCAAGTTAGCATGCCCCAGAGTGAGTTCAGATTTAAAGGATGTTGTGCAGTCCCTTTTCATCTCCTGCACAGTTAACGATGCTCAGCATAATCTGGGGCTCACCAGCATTCTCTCCTGCCTCCCAACTTTAATATCACACCTTCCATGGTTGCTTCCCAACTAATCCACCTGTGTACAGGTGATCTACTTCTTTTATGGTGGGTGTTGGCTGGTTGACGTTAAGGCATGGGCAAAGTGGGCAATTGATATATAACACAAGGTGCAGAAACCTCCATCCCTGTCACATAGCGCACTGATGTGATGTCCCTAGGGCTTCTTCAAACAATAAAACAGTATAAACAATGAAAAGATATTTATCTTATGATCAACAACATAATCATTTTCTTCAATTCTTGATTTAATAGGTTAAACAACTGTCTTCAAAGTTGTTATTTCAATCGAAACAAAGATCATGTTCTAACACACAAACGTCTACCCAGACACAGGAGAAATTCCGTCTAAAAAGTAATTTCATGGCGCCCTTTTCGCATAAAACTCTAGACACTTTAGAATTACTCGTTAAAAAGGACATACAGAGCATTCAATATCAACATCCTAAACATACTAACTTATCATCTCAAGAAACAAAAAAATACTACGATCCTTAAGCTTGGATACAAATCTTATTATTCAACCCGCAGACAAGGGAGGAGTCATCGTAGTTATGGACAAACAATTTTATGACAAAAGAGTCAATGACCATGTACTGAACACAGTGACATACATTCAATTGACATCTGACCCCATGAAGTAACTTATGGCTGTATTGGAACAGATTCTCAAACATGCCGAAGAGATGGGATGGATCACTGAAACCACCAAGCGGTTTTTACAACCATCAGTTCCACAAATACCACACCTGTACATGCTGCCTAAGATGCACAAAAATGCAGAAGATCCTCCATTTCGCCCCATAGTCTCTGGATGTGGCTCAATACATGAACCAATTGGCCAAAACATTGACTTTTACCTACAACCGTTGGCCCAAGCATGGAGTTTCTATGTTAAGGACACTACTGATTGTCTTAACAAACTACACAGCATAACACATAGATTCAATGAGGACACATTACTATGCACTATCGATGTGGTGGCACTATACACTTCTATCCCTCATGGGGAGGGTATAGAAGCAGTAGAGTGGCAATTACTCAACAGTCAATTTGAAGAAGTAAATGGCATCTTTTTACTGGAATTACTAGAATTTTCATTGTATCGCAATCACTTTACATGGGATGACAAATACTTTTTACAAAGAACTGGCACTTCGGTGGGCTTTCCTGGAACGCCCTCGTATGCAACACCTACATGGCGTCCTTTGAACACAAACACATTTTGAACAATACCCAGTGGCGGAGACACCTAATCATGTATATACAATACATTGACAATATACTCATTATATGGCAAGGGAATTGTGCAATACTGGAAAATAGCATTCTACTACTTAATCAATGCAACCCACATATACAATTTATGCATGACATTCAAGTTCACAAGATTCAATTTCCGCACCTTGTGTTATATATCAATATCACGGGTCTTCATAGGCTAGACCTCAAGCACACAGCAGCACGTCTTTGATTAAATTAATTACATTAGTACACCTTGCCAAAGTTTGTAGAATAGGTGTGCAGGTTAGTACCCCAATATCTTGCATTCAGATTACTTTTAGACTAGATTTCCAACCAGCACCCAGACCACAATGCCATTTAAAGAAATAGCGGACTTAACCCCTAACCAAGCGGATACAACGGTTTATTAATCTGAAGATGCTGAAAGCATTTACCCACTCGTACAGGAAGCTAGAACATTCAGTACCACCCCTGGAACAGTTCAATAATTGCTACGTCAATAGAATATACCATGCGCAAAGAAATAAATCAAAGTTTACATGCGACGACACTCATAGAATACCACAAGGTGAAAAGAATACCTAGGGGTCTCAGGATTCCCCTAAAGTCGATGCTATTCAAATATAACAAAAATTTCATGGCACGCTGGTACGTCACTTTAAATAAATATTCACTGGATCTCCTCCTCTTAATAATTGAGGAGCTCTCATCTATCCTTGGGGAATTAGCCACGGAGGTCGACACACTCAAAGAGGAAATATCAAACCAAATGACAACTGAAGATAGGACAAAAACTCTAAATGCTATCAATACAAAACTGGACCAACATGCTAAAGAAGTACACAACCGCAAATTACATAAATTTAGGCGAGACACCATTGATTACAAATATGATGAGGTGTACTTATGGGCAGAGGCATACTCTCAAAAAAGATTTTTCTGAAAACTGGGCACAATGTCTTCAGAAGAAAGTATTGCGAATGATCAGGACTTATCTCTCCAAAGACCTCCTGCACCAACCATGCAGGAGCATATCCCTAGTACCCACGTGGAAGAAGGACCATTGACTAGCAGCAAACAATCTTTTTTAGACCAGGGTCGAACAACGAACCATCCACCGGACAAAGGAGAAACCCCACGAGGAAATGGACAAGAAGGGGAAAAGGCAAAAAAAACTGTGTAATCATCCATACCGCAACAAAACCTGAAGAAGACAATGACTTAGTGATGAAAATCTCGCATAGAGTTCATAAACCTGAGGAAACAGCGGCATTAAGCAAAGGAATGTCCTTTAATCCATCTTATACTTCAAATGCTCAGGAAACAGAAATTGCATTATTCAAATTTATGCGGAAATTACGATTGAGTTTTTTTTTTCACTCATGTTCCAACACACAAACGCCTACCCATACACAGGAGAAATTCCGTCCAAAAAGTAATTTCATGACGCCTTTTTCGCATAAAACTCTAGACACTTTTATATTACTCGTTAAAAAGGACATACAGAGCCTTCAATATCAACATCCTAAATATACTAACTTATCATCTCAAGAACAAAAAATACTACAATTCTTTTTTTGTTGTTGTAACTTTTTATTACATAAAACAACAAAAAACACATCAACAACAAACAAGGCAATAAGACGATAGTACAACCATTAGGCATGTGCTCAAGGAGGGCGGGAGATACATGACAAGAGGAGAAAAAAATTTGTCGAATACAGATGAGGGGGGGGGGGGGGGGCGAAGGCGAAATTGCATATAAACAGTACAATATACCACAGCATTGCCGGAATGCAGGTCAGGGCGATTGAGAAGGACTAGGAATCTCTGCTACTGGGGGCGTACATATATCTCCCCGGTATGAGTTCCACTGGTTCCAAATCTTTCCCCATTTTCTGGGTCTACCTCTTGCTATATACACCGTTTTCTCTCTGAACATGCACCAGTCCATACTCTCTTTCCAGGCAGGCACTGTGGGTGGCCTCTGGGACCCCCATAATTGTGCAATATCTCATTTGGCTATGATATTAGCAAGAGTCACCCATCGAAGCTGCGACACATCATAATCATTTGGGCCCCACACATTCAACAGACATTGCCGGGCTTCTGGCATCATCACAACACCCGTTACTTCATTCATCACTTCATGTATACGATTCCAAAAACGCATCACCTCAGGGCATTCCCAGATTATATGAAGATAGGTGCCAAGGAGACCACAACCACGCCTACCTAAGCCATCAGCGGAATAGCCCATATGGATCAGACGGGGGCCGGTGACATAGATTCGATGGAGGATCTTGAGTTGGACCAGGCGGAGACGGGCCGGAATGGCGACCTCCCTGGGAGAGGAGATCGCGGATTGCCAGTCCTCATTATCAAGTTCAATACCATCAGCAATCCAGGTATCCCGAAGGCGATCAAGCAAATTCGATCGGTCATTAATCATCTTTTTATAAAACAATGAGATGGTACTATCCGGCACATGACCATCCAATATACGATCTTCTAGGGGGGAGGATTCCGGAACGTCACTACCCACAGGAAACACCGAATTCAAGGCATGGCGTATTTGAACATAACGAAAAAATTTCCTGTCACTCAGCTGATATTCCACTTGTAAGTCCGGAAAGGTCTTCACCCCACCTTTAGCCCAAAGATCACGCACTTTACTAATACCGATCGTGTCCCATTTATCAAACCCCTTCGTCTTCCATAGACAACCCAATTTTGTGGAAGCATAAAGCGGAGTAGCGCCGGTAAGTCGATTGCTCCAACCCATAGCCGCAGTTGCGCTATGCCATACACGCACGGCTATAGCGGTAGGTCCCGAAAGTCGTAAACAGGAAGATCCCGAGTAGTGCGCCCTGTTGTAATCACCACCCGGGAGCAGCCACCTATCCATTTCAAATGCTGGATTCAGTGCCGGACCATACATCCCATGGTTGATGGCAGCAAGTTGGGAAGCCCAATAATACCTTCGAATATCCGGAAGTGCTATGCCGCCATCATACCAGGGAAGTGTTAATTTCGGAAGAGCGATGCGTGAACGTCCGTCCCATATCAACTGCCTTTGCAATGATTCTATCTCCCGAAAATATTTCGACGGAATCACATCAAAACTGTTCTGAAGTGCATATAGGAATCGCGGTAAGGACATTATTTTAAAAAGGGCCGCACGCCCTAAAGGAGACAACGGCAATTTAAGCCAGCGCACTACATCCGAGCGCAACCGTTGGAGTGGTGGGAGTAGATTGCGTTCATAGGGAACCGCCGGGTCCAGCGAGATAAACGCACCCAAGTATTTAAAACCAGACTGCGACACCTGGATTGGGCAGCCCCGCGGTAAACGAGGGACACCACCCGCGAGCACATAAATATAGGATTTGACCAGTTAATAACAAGGCCAGAGTTCTTCCCGAAGGAGTTAAGCACGCCGAACAACACGTTAAGCGATTTTTGGGGAGATGTGAGGTACAATAAAATATCATCCGCGTACAAGGAGATACGATCCTCAAAGTCCGGAGTCCAACGTATACCATTCATTGAGGGCTCCCACCGTAGCCAAGCAGCAAGTGGCTCCAACGCAAGAGCAAAGAGAAGCGGGGATAACGGACAACCCTGCCGCGTGCCCCACCCAAGAGCAGAAGGCATGGAGACCCGACCATTGACCACTACCTGCGCCAGTGGCGTTTCATACAGGAGTTTGACCCAACTAATAAAGCCAGCGCCAAAACCAAACTTGGTGAGTGCGGCCCAAAGATACGACCATTCAATTGTGTCAAATGCCATCGTGGCGTTGAGGGATGCCAAGATGGCGGGTTCGCGCAACGTCTGGGCCCTCGCAAGAACACCATGCAAACGCCGCAAATTCAATGCCGTGTTACGATGAGGGATAAAGCCCGACTGATCCGGATGAATCAGGTCGCTGATCACCGTAATCAGACGATTAGCGAGTAACTTGGCAAGAATCTTAGGCTCCGCATTTAAGAGCGAAATAGGTCTGTAAGACGCGCAACGATCCCGTGGCTTTCCCTCCTTGTGGATTACCACAATGGTCGCAAGACGCTGATCTCGAGGGAGGGAGCCATTTTCTCACGCAGCCAAAAACATATCTCGAAGATAAGGTGCCAGCGTATCAGGGCGTAGCCTATACAATTCGATAGGGAGGCCATTGGGAGCCAAAGCCTTGCCGGAGCGAATAGAGCGCATCGCAAGAGCTACCTCATCCACCGAGGGCGCGGCATCCAAACAGTCCCGATCCGATTCTGACAAACAAGGAAGTGCGATATTTTTAAGTAACGACTGAGAATCCTCCTCGGGCCTGTCGGACACCGAGGTATACACCTCTCGGTAATAATCAGCAAAGCATTCAACAATTTCAACAGGGTCTGTCACACGCATACCATCCAATTTCTCAATCACAGGAACCACACGACTCGCTCTCTCCTTTCTATCCAGCCAGGCAATCAATTTTCCTGCTTTGTCGCCCACATCATACAACCGTCCCTGCTGTTCCCTACTCATCATCTTGGCCGCATCAGTAACCAAAGTTTTATATTCCAACTGCTTAAGGTGGAGAATATGCAATGCGTCTCGAGTTACATCCCGCTCCAATGTAGTCTCTAATGCAGTAATTTCCGTCTCGAGACGAACAATTGCCTCATTCTTACATTTCTTGGCACATCCAATCAAAGACAATGCCTGTCCCCTGATAACAGTCTTGAAAGCTTCCCACAACGAAACAGGCGAGGACACGGAACCCACGTTTTCAGCAAAATACAAATCTAGTGATTTAATCAATTCAGTGCGGGTTTTGGGGTTAAGAAGATACCAGGGGTTAATCGGGCCTACCCTCCCTTCAGCGCCTGTGTTCAAATTAAAATGAAACCAGAGAGGGGAATGGTCTGATATACCCCAAGCCAGGTGTCTAATCTCTCCAATCGAAGGGGACAGGGCAGCCGGCACTAGGATGTAATCCAATCTAGAAAGACTACCATGTGCTCCCGAGTGGAAAGTAAACTGCGTCTGCTCCGGATGCATAAGCCGCCCACAATCCACCAGCCCCAATGTCTCCAGGAAGTCACCCAACCAGGATTGCGCAGCAGGAAGGTCTCTTGGTGGAAAGCGGTCCACTCCGCCGGAGACGACGGAGTTAAAATCACCACCTAATATCAGAACACCCTCCGGGAGACCCAAAACCATCCGCCCCAAGTCTGCAAATGTTGTGGATTGTAGGCCCGGAGGAACATAGACCGACACAAACGAAACTGTTCTTCCTTCCCACCTCCCCACAAGTGCTGCATATCAACCCCTGGTGTCAAGAACCACATCATCAACCTCGAGGGGGAGTGAGGTCTTAAGCAATACACCCACCCCTCTAGAACTAGATGTAAATCCAGAATGGGCAGCAAGACGATAACCCCATCTGTTAAGAGCGTAACAAGTATTCCCAATCAAGTGTGTCTCTTGTAACAGTACAACATCGGGCGAGAGGCGCCGCAAAAGCTGCATAACCACCCCTCTCTTTATCCGATCACCCAACCCATTCACATTCCAGCACAGAACCCTCTATCCCCTACCCCCATCCAAACCCACGACGAACTCCCATCTCAGAACGAGCACCACACCAATGTCCAAAATAGTAATAGTTTGTTGCCTTGAAAAAGAAAAAATGAACAACCCCAACACATTTCCCCCCTCCCCCCAACTTTCCCAAAACAACTCCCCCCCACCCTGCACAGACTCAGAAGCCACCCCAATTTGCAGTGTGCCTGTCGCCCTAACAATAAAAAACAACAACTAATCTACACAAAGAAACCCCAGAGGAGGAAAGGGTTCCCTCGTCCCTGCTACCTCCCAGGATAAGCAGGGAACGATCAAAGAAGTCAGTGAGCCACAGCTGTCCACGGTAAATAGTACTCCGGACACAGACACCAACCTCATTCTTGGTCCATTAGGCCCCCCTCAGCACCACCAGTGTGGTCCTGGCCAGCAGGGGGAGCGGGCAAAGTGTCCAACCAGTTCAAAATACAAAAATACACTTTATTCGATTTGATTAAAATCATAAAAGCCACTAAAAACACAGTAATATTTACAATTAAAAAAAGTAGTACATACAGATCTTCAGATTGTGCAACACATTTAACAGTCATGATTAACCGGAAAGTAATGTCAGCATTCAGGTAACAGCGTTCCCCTTTTTAAGCCTTGACTTGGTTCTAAATGCAGCAACTAAAAAGCTAGCTACAGAGTATGTAATGAAAGTACTGCCTAAAGACTGTAAATACAGCAGGGCAAGCCTGACTTGTGTAAAACCAGCTTCCTTTAAAACAGGTACTAAGTACTTATTTCTTGGCTCCCTGAAAATGCTGCAAAACATTATAAAGTGCAACGTGTCCTGCGTTGAGAAATCATCACATTTACATGGGGCTCCTGATTCTGGCATGCTCCAATGCTGGAAGCAGCCCAGCACGTAAGGAATATGGTTAAATCTGAATTTAATAAGGAGATGTCTATGTAATGGATTGGTAACAAAGGTAAGGTAAGGCTCTATGGATGGGGAGGATAGCAGCATGTAGTGTGATCTTACTGATGTTTTTGTCAGCTCTAATTCCTCCCGAGCCAGCCTTGCATTCTCCATAAAGTGTTTTTTGACCCATTTAATATCCTCAACCCTGATAGAAGATGGCAAGTTAAATAAACCTGGGCGTCCAAGTTTTTCGAACACCAGGCGTACATATTCTAACCAGGGGATTTTCTTCCTTTGGTCAAGAGACATGACATCCTTCACAATAACGTGATTAAGAGATAATTCCTCATTAAGCCATAACTTTACCCAGCACGTTAAAGGAGCCAATCTCAGTTTGTCTAGAATATAATCTAGACCCAGCTCTGCATGCATTGAGAAAGTGGGGGTGGATTGGGGAACGGAAAGTAGTTGACGAAGGAATTTATTTTCTGCCCTTTGTAAAAGATCATTGGACGAATACCCCCATAGAGGTGCGCCATATGTAGCTATAGCAATACATTTCGCGTTGTATATTTTTAAAATGGCCTCCATGGGTCTTCCTCCCAGCCTGTTCGCAAACCCCACTAGGGCTGAGGCGGCTCTAGTCATGGCCAGCTTTTTTAGCTTAATCTGTGGGCCCCAGGTGCCCTTCTCATCAAAAGTTATGCCCAGGTAAGGGAACGATGTTACTTGGGACACAACCTCTCCTTTACAGTACAGGGGCAGCTTTATGCTTCTTACGGGCCACCACCATGGTATGAGACTTCTAGGTGTTGATCTTGAGATTTAACTGATCCATAAAATTACCAAATGAGTCTAACAAGCGTTGGAGACCCACCCCGGTGCGGGCTATCAGGATAGCATCGTCCGCGTATAGGAGAGCAGGTATTTTCCTCTCTCCTACACGCGGAACATCCCCCTTCACGGCCAACAGGTGTTTCTCAAGCCCGTTTATTTAGATCGTAAAGAGGAGAGGGGCCAGGATGCAACCCTGCCGTACCCCTCTCTCCGATCTAAAACAAGTGGTGCACCTACCCTCTTTTGTCACTCTCACTTTGGCAAACAAGTCCTGATGTAGGGAGGCTATAAAATTCACCAAAGAGCCGTCCACCCCCATCTCCAGCATAACTGGCCACAGTTTTGCCCTATTGACCATATCAAAAGCCGAGGAGAGGTCCATGAATGCGAGAAACAAAGACCCCTCCTTGGCAACCGTATACTTGGCGATCAGTAGTTGCAAGTTGAGGCTTTGGTCCACAGTTCCTCTCTTATCCCTAAAACCATCCTGTAAATTAGACAGTCCCTCCCCCTTCTTGATGTTTTCTCTCAGTTGGAACAATAGGACTCTGCCAAGGATCTTAATTGCAGAGTCCAAGAGGGAAATGGGCCTGTAGCAACCTGGGTCATCGCGCTGGCCCTTTTTGAATTTTGGCACGATAACCGCGGTTGCCCAGCTTTTGGGAAAAATATTCTTATTTGCCGCTGTGAAGACATGGCTAAGGACACCTGCCCACAATTTTGGAGCAGACAGGTAAAAATCACCAGGCACCCCATCCGGGCCTGGGGCTTTCCTTTTAGAGGTCTCAAGGATAGCCCTTTCCACCTCTCCTGCAGTGAAGACCAATGGAGCACACACCAAGGGTTCCCACTGTTCAGTTTGGTTGGTCATCTCCCCAGAGGCATAGATTGTGCCAAAGTGGGATAACCACTTATCATCAGGTATCACACAATCCATGGAACAATTGTCTGACTCTGAGAGAAATGGTTGATTCACGGTGGCCCAGAACAATGAGCTATCCCGGACAACTACTGAGGAAGTTAGATTGTCCCAGGCTGCTTCTTTGAGCGCTTTTTTTCTCCCTGTGATGGTTGCTTTATACACCCTTCTTGCTTCTGAGATTTTACCCCTGTCTCTCGGGCTGCAATTCAGTGCCTTCATAAGTGACCTATGGGCTTGTGAGCACCTGTCATCAAACCACCTGTGGAGTTTAGGAGGACCTTGAGTACATTTAACAGTTAGAGCGGCTGAGACCTCTGAACAGATTAATTCGAAGCTACTCATAATGGCTTCAGCAGATGTGCCTACCTCCTGGCAGATCACTATATGGGGCCCAATCTTAGGTAAGATTTCCTGCATGAAATTCTCAGGGACCACATTCGCCCATTTTAGTCTGCGTCCTTGATCTGTGGGACGTACTGACGGTCCCGGGACGTCCCCTCGTGACTTGGTATACAACCAGTCCTCCCCCTGTACCACTAACAGGACAGGATTATGATCGCTAAAGGCTACAAAAAATGCATTATGATTCTTAGCTCTGGATAATATACCCGGTGACACAAAAATATAGTCTACTATGGAACCGGGAGATGTTCCCTTAAAGGTAACTGTCCTGTCACCCTGCTCCGTGATGGTTGCTTCGAACAAATTATGCGATGCCATTAGTTCCTCGAGGGCCTCCCCCCTTTAGAATGTTCAAAATGTGGCACCTGGTTATACTGTAAATCTTCCCAATCATCAGTCCTACATAATTCGTTGCATAAATGTACATTAAAATCACCTAGTAAAACCAGCTCGAAATTAGGGTGATTATTTGAACTATACAATGAAATAAAATTATCCAGCCCAGCCATGTGTTCTCTTTCATTACTTCTCTCCCAAGCATTATAGAAGTTTATAAAAAGGATGGTACAGGCTGGCGAAACAACCCATTCTATGGCTAAGAGATTTGATGAATCACAGTGGATCTGCCTAAGGTTGCCCTTCAATTTGAGGGAAAACAGGGACATTAAACCCCCCTTGGCTCTACCTGATCGGCTTGGGACTGCGGGTGTAGTGAAGGTGGTGAAACCATCCACCCAGAAGTCGGGGGAACTATCCCACGTCTCCTGGCATGCAATGATATTGTGTGCCTTAATAAACTCCAACCAGGATGTATCTGTCCTCTTGGCTCTTAGGCCTGCAATATTCCAGCTAATAATTTTGCAGACCTCTGCTTCTCTAGGTGTGTTGGGCGTAGGGCATGTGTTATGTGCAGGGGCTGGTTGTCAGTCCATTTCCTCTATATCTGAAAGAGGGGCAAAACGATTGGTCTGAGTCACTGACAAGGGGTCATTACACAAAAGCTGGGACGCCTCAATCGGCGTAATGTTAAGGGACAAAATACTCCCATGAGTGATTTGTGACTGTGTCCCGGGCCTATGCCCGCTTGCCCAAGGGCGGCTGGTCTTCCTGCGACTAGTAAGTTGGGTGTTCCTTGGTCCCCAAGCCGGTGGAGAGGGCGGGTAAAAGTACCCTAACGGGATAGGTCTCAAAAAATCTTCGCTAGTAATGTTAGAACCATCCCAGAACAGTCTATGTGCCGCATCGGGGATGTTAAAATTTACAATGACACAACCACCATTAATGTGTTTATCCCTTTTCCCAATCCAGTTTACCCTGCGAGCAAATATCACATTATTGGCTATATCAGACCCACCACTACATGTCCCTGCACACCACGATTTTGCCTTGTTTACAAGGACCGATGACAATTCCGCCACCCCCTCTAACAGTGGGGGAACTCCCACAAAAACAGCCACAAGCGGGGCTGCTTCTGGGGGTAATTCAGTGGTTGGATAGCCAAGCTGTCTGTCCCGATACCCATCACTCAGTTTGGGTTTGCTGTCAATTGTCTGAGGGGCTTGCTTAGGGTTGATTAAAAGAGTTCTTTTAGCTGATTGTCATCCAGTCCCATTCGAGTCATTAGTGCTCCCACCGCTAGTGGGTAGGGGGTTCGCCGTGACTATGGCGTCTGGTGGTTCCAAATCCCTTAAGGCAGTTCCTCCGATTAGCTGTAAGGATATAGTAGCAAAATCTTTTACTAACTTATCAACTAGGGAGCATTTAGCCAATAAGCCAGATAGGCAAGTGTTAAGAGTTTCCACGATGTCCTTGGCTATATCAACGATTAGAGGTTCAATGCGTGAGGTAAACAGGGTTTCTAGTTGATCGCCCAAAGGGCTCTCTGACAATAAGGGTATAGAGAGTGTACCCCCCGTTTTCTTCCTCTTTTCCGTAGTATGCTTTGCGCCTTTTACTTGTACAGGGGCAGGCTCTGGAACTAGGGGGGCCATAGTCCTGGTGGGTGAGGTGGACCCCACTATGGTAGCAGCTGTAGTGGGCTTTACAATCAGCACCTCAGGGTCCAGAGGGATGGGTGGTGCCGCAACTAGTGAAAATGTTTGGTGCAAAGGTGACGTTAATGGAAGGCCCAGTTCAGATTCTGCATGTGCTATTTCTTTGGTAAGGGCCCCTACCGCTGAGGAAAGGTACGATAGTATAGATTCAGATTGAGTAGTAGTTTTCGCCTTCTTACCTTCCTGTTCAGAATGCGCCGTACCTTTCCTTTTGCCCATGATGCAGAGTTAGGGGGGGTGGCCCAGCCCTGCCTCCTCCTGCCCCGGACGGCCACAGATGGCCCGCCCTCTGCCCGGGCTCCGCCCGGCACCGCCCGCACGCGTCCCGCGGGACGGGAGGCGTTCCGCTCTTTGTTGGCGCCTCCAGGCGCTATGAGTGACGTCCCAGGTGCGCCTCTGCCACTGGGGCACCTGGGAGTTGTGGTTTTCAGTGACCGTTCACGGCGTGCTGAAGCGCTGGAGCTGGTGTAGCTGCCGATTGCTAGGCTAAGCCGTTCCGGTCACGGCGGTGATCTTCCCTGCTGCCCCCACAGAGCGCTCGGCGCTCCGCTCTTTGTTGGCGCTTCCAGGCGCTGGGAGTGACGTCCCAGGTGCACCTCTGCCACTGGGGCACCTGGGAGTTGTGGTTTTCAGTGGCCGTTCACGGAGTGCTGAAGCGCTGGAGCTGGTGTAGCTGCCGATTGCTAGGCTAAGCTGTTCCCGTCACGGCGGTGATCTTCCCTGCTGCCCCCACAGAGCGCTCAGCGTTCCGCTCTTTGTTGGCGCCTCCAGGCGCTGTGAGTGACGTCCCAGGTGCGCCTCTGCCACTGGGGCACCTGGGAGTTGTGGTTTTCAGTGGCCGTTCACGGCGTGCTGAAGCGCTGGAGCTGGTGTAGCTGCCGATTGCTAGGCTAAGCCGTTCCCGTCACGGCGGTGATCTTCCCTGCTGCCCCCACAGAGCGCTCCGCTCTTTGTTGGCGCCTCCAGGCGCTGTGAGTGACGTCCCTGGTGCGCCTCTGCCACTGGGGCACCTGGGAGTTGTGGTTTTCAGTGGCCGTTCACGGTGTGCTGAAGCGCTGGAGCTTGTGTAGCTGCCGATTGCTAGGCTAAGCCGTTCCCGTCACGGCGGTGATCTTCCCTGCTGCCCCCACAGAGCGCTCGGCGCTCCGCTCTTTGTTGGCGCCTCCAGGCGCTGTGAGTGACGTCCCAGGTGCGCCTCTGCCACTAGGGCACCTGGGAGTTGTGGTTTTCAGTGGCCGTTCACGGCGTGCTGAAGCGCTGGAGCTGGTGTAGCTGCCGATTGCTAGGCTAAGCCGTTCCCGTCACGGCGGTGATCTTCCCTGCTGCCCCAACCAATCACTTGCATCCTCAGGCCGGACGAAAAAGAACGTCCGATCGTCGTATTCAACACGCAGTCGGGCCGGGAACAACATCGCGTATTTCAACTCCATGTTTCTAAGCCGCCGTTTCACCCCTTGAGATCCCATTCGTTGCTTCTGGACTGACTGGGAAAAGTCCGGATAAAAGTTCACAGCAGCATTCTTGAACTGCATAGGACCGCTTGTCCGTGCCGCCTGCAAGATGGCGTCGCGGTCCCTGAGTTGAAGATTCGTGCGATAATCGGACGGGGGGGGGAACCGGGCTTTGCCTGACCCCCCCCGGTACCCTGTGTGCACGTTCAATAGCAAAGAATTTACTCAAGCCCTTGGGTGCGAGATGATTGAGGATAAGGTCCTCTACTCGAAGATCAGTAGAGAGTGAACTAGAGTCTTCCGGGACCCCAATAATACGCACGTTGTTGCGCCGTGCATGGCCCTCAAAATCCTCCAAGCGACGAGCAAAAAAGTCATTAGCAGTTCTAAGGTTGCGCACTTCTGTTTGCAAGTCGGACACATCCGTCGTGAGGCTGGATGTCTTTAGATCAAGTGACTTCACCTTCTCGTTCGTCTTGGCCAAATCAGTTCTAATTAGGTTGACATCAATGGCCACCATGTCCAGCTTCAGAGCCAGGGCGTCATACTGTTGGCCAATAGAGGTCTTGATACCAGCAATGGCACCCATTACATCCTGCAGCGTTAAGTCCGCCGACATCGCAGGATCATCAACAGCCTCCTCCCGGGTCTTAGGTATGCCACCGGGGGATCCTTTAGAAAGTGTGTCGCGGTCCATGACATTCGTCTGGGCTGAGCCTCCTCGGAAGATGGTCTTGACTCTCCGTTTTTCACCCTCGGACTTGCCCGACATGGCGAGCCGGGTGCCCCGAAGGGAAGCTTGGGATCTGGTCCAAATGGCTCCTTAGAATTCACCCACAAGAACACCAGAGGCAGAGACGAGTCAATTTGGATCCACCGCCAAACTGTCGCTAGCTCCGAGCCCAATGCGCTGGCATAGGAGCCAGCCCGACCAGCCCTCACCCGCAGAGGGGATACAGTGTACAGGAGAAACGAAACCGAAAGTGAGGTGAGGCTGTGAACTGATCCCCGCCAGCCGTTGTTGTTGAATTACGATCTGGGTAAAGCCACTACTCAAGGCCCAGGTTGTCCCATGGAGAAGGCCACAAACTTCAGCTGGGATGGTGCAGTGAGCTAAAAAACGGTGATGGATCAGGCCCTGATCTTTTGACTGGGTATGAGTGATCTGTTTAACTCAGATGCTCTGTCCATCACCATCCCCTTTTCTGAATCACAAACTTCAGGATGGCGTAACTCGGGGACCCGACGTCCGATTCCGATCCTGGAACCTGCTGGTACATCAGCTGGGCTGTGTCTTCAATGATCTTCCTTCAAATCAGGATATTGTCCAGGATAAATGCGGGAGGCGGCGAGGGTTCTCGGGAGCCCTGTGCTCACGCGGCCATCTCGGATGCGCGCGAAGCTCCTCCCCCAATACTACAATTCTTAAGCTCGGATACAAATCTTATTTTTCAACCCGCAGACAAGGAAGGAGCCATCGTAGTTATGGACAAAGAATTTTATGACTAAAGAGTCACTGACCATGTACTGAACACAGACACATACATTCAATTGACATCTGACCCCACAAAGGAATTTATGGCTGTATTGGAACAGATTCTCAAACATGCCGAAGAGATGGGATGGATCACTGAAACCACCAAGCGGTTTTTACAACCATCAGTTCCACAAATACTACACCTGTACATACTGCCTAAGATGCACAAAAACGCAGAAGATCCTCTATTTTGCCCCATCGTCGCTGGATGCGGCTCAATAGATGAACCAATTGGCCAATTCATCGACTTTTACCTACAACCATTGGTCCAAGCATGGAGTTCCTATGTTAAGGACACTACTGATTGTCTTAACAAACTACAAAGCACAAGACATAGATTCAATGAGGACAAATTACAATGCACTAGAGATGTGGTGGGACTATACACTTCTATCCCTCATGGGGAGGGTATAGAAGCAGTAGAGTGGCGATTACTCAACAGTCAATTTAAAGAAGTAAATGGCATCTTTTTACTGGAATTACTAGAATTTTCATTGTATCACAGTAACTTTACATGGGATGACAAATACTTTTTACAAAGAACTGGCACTTCTATGGGCTTTCCTGGAGTGCCCTCGTATGCAAACACCTACATGGAGTCCTTTGAACACAAACACATTTTGAACAATACCCAGTAGCAGAGACACCTAATCATGTATATGCTATACATTGACAATATACTCATTATATGGCAAGGGAATTGTGCAATACTGGAAAATATCATTCTACTACTTAATCAATGCAACCCACATATACAAATTACACATGACATTCAAGTTCACAAGATTCAATTTCTGGATATTGAAATACATAATACAGCAACAGGTTTAGAAACATCAGTGTATTGGAAACCTACTGATAAAAACAACACCTTACACTTTTCCAGTTTCCATCCGATTTAATTAAACAGACATCTCCCGGTTTCACAATTTATTTGAATCAAAAGAATCTCTTCTAACACCGCAGAAGCTGACACTTTAATTCAAGTTCAGGTAGAAAGATATCGAAAATGGGGTTATCCATCAGATATACTTGAAAATGACAGGTCAATCGAGGAAAGGAAAAAACGTGAAGATCTACTCCAGAATACATCAACTCTGACAAACAAACGTGAAGTATTTATTTTGAAACATTCCTGGGAGGCCATAAAAATCAAAAAGAGATGGGAAATTGTGGAACAGGAGCCAGATGTCATGGAAGTATTTTTGGATAAACCCCTTTTTGCACACACTCATTCTAAAAATTTGAGAGAACTTTTGAAACCAAGACCCATACAGCCTACCTCGGTATTTAAGGGCATGAAAATTTTTTTCAATTGTGGACAATGTGCCAATGTCATTCTTGGCAACATTTTTCATCATCTCCACACGGGGAAAACAATCAAACTAAAACATACCTCGGACTGCAACACTGAGGGAGTCATATATGCCATACGATGTCCATGCAGACGTATAAATGTGGTATGAACCTCCCGTAAAATCAAAACAAGCATTATTGAGCATAAAAGTATGATACGCAATAGGAATAGACACTCTTGCCTAGCAGCACACTGGATAGATACACCACACACTATCCCACAACTCAGATGTACTATCCTGGAAAACATTAAGTATAGAGCTGGCATATATACAAACACATGGTTAGCTCAAAGCGAAACATTTTGGATAAAATTTCTCAACACAATGATTCCCAAAGGTTTGATCACTATGCAATGCTATGTTTTCTGTAACTGTTGTATATCTAATTATTCATATTAACTTTTTAAAATGTATTTATTTATTTTATTTCCACAATTGGATCAAGTAGACAATATCGATTATAGTCATACAATTAATGCAAATAATACTTTTTACTTATTTGTTAACTTTTGTACAGGATGAGAGGATGCACTAATCACATCTCTAAATGATCTTTAATCGCCCCCCATATTAACATACCAAGTCTTCGCTTCCTGATCCCCTTTAACTCATACAAACTCCATTCCATTTCATAAAGATTGTATAACTTAGCTCTCCAAAATTCAAATGATGGAGGCTCAGGTTGTAACCATTCTGTAGCGATACATAAGCGTGCTGCGGTCATTGCAATAAACAAAAAGTATTTATGCTAACATAAAACAGTACCTTTTCCCACTGTTTGTCCCCCACCTAATAACAAAAGTGTAGGGGAGATTTTTATCGGGATATGAATAACCATTGTAATAAAAGTTTCTATGCTGCTCAAGAAATGCGCTAGCTTAGAACAGCTAAAAAAATATGTAAGCTATCAGCATCCTCCCCACCACAGCGAAAACATTTTCCATCATATTGAGGGCCCCAGGTAGCCATCCGTTTAGGAGTATAGTATAACCTAAACACCATCTTGTACACTTGCACTTTTAAATTAGCTGAGAGGCATAAATCTTTCACCATCAGTATGGTAACTTCAATTTCAAGTGTTGGTTCCCCTAACTGATTCTGCCAATACACATTGTATTTATGCATATCATCAGGTCTATACTCCATCATGATCTGATATATCGTACCTATTTTTTTCCCAAGGCGGATTGCCTCCACCAACTTATTAGGGGCAGGTCTAATATGTTTTCTTAAACAAAAATCTCGAATTTGGAGATATTTAAAAAAAGAAGATTGAGGTAGCTTATATTTAGCAACTAAACTTTCATAAGTACAGAAAATCCCATTAATTTCAAATAGATCCCCGATTCTAAATATCCCCTTATATGACCATTCCCTTGCCACTCTATCCCAGAATACAGAAGGAAGCAATTTATCCGCGCCAAAGGGTGTATAATATGTAATTCTCCCAAATTTACTAAGTTTAGATACCTTTCTCCACACCTTAAAGGCCGAGTCCAATACTTTAAAGCGAGTATGCTTAAAATAATTTCCTCCAATTCCTTCATTAAGCACCCCTTTGCATGCTACCCCAATAGCAAATAAAATATAGAAGGAGCGTCTGCTGGTTCCTCAATTGATTCTCCTGTCAACAAGAGTCTCATTCTTTGCAGAAAACATACATAATAATAAAACAGGAAATCAGGTATCCCACGACCACCTCTTTCCACCGGCAACGTCATCCATTTCATTGCTCGTCTAGTTTTCCCAGGAGCCCATAAAAATCTTGTGCATGAAGACTGAAGCTGTTGTATATAAGTTATAGGGATCTCCAAGGGGATGCTTTGAAATAAGTACAATACTTTAGCAAGAATATTCATTTTAATGATGTTGCCTCTGCCAATAATGGACAACTGTAGCCGTCCCCACCTATCTAATGATTGCTTTACTTGCTGAGTAATAGTGTCCCAATTGATATCAATTATCTCTTTCATTTGAGTTTTGATTTTTATGCCTAAATATGTTACTTCCGACATGACCCGGGGATCGTTAAATTGAATATTGTCAGAACATAAAACCTGAGTTTTTACTGAGTTTAATTTATACCCTGAGATTGCACCAAAATTGCGGGCTAATCGCTCAATCTCCACTATTGCCTCAGCTGGATCAGTTGTGGTAATAGCGATGTCATCAGCGTATGCAAACACTGTATGTGGTATATTTTTTACTATAAATAGTTTTATATGCGGTGTATTTAACAGATTAATTAAAAAGGATTGATAAATAAAGCGAAAAGAAGTGGGGAGCAAGGGCATCCTTGCCGAGTCCCTCTGGTTATGCTAATCTTTTTGGATTTAATACCCATAGTAACTATTCTTGCATTTGGAGCCGTGTATAAAACCTGAATTGTTGTCAAGAAGCCTTTCCCAAATCCCGCTCTCCTCATAACCTCCCATAGATATTGCCACTCCACACGATCAAACGCTTTCTCAGCGTCTAGCAATATCAGCGCTAATTCCCGTTTTTCCGCTTGAGCTATATCAAATAGAGTAATAACCTTATTAATATGTGTAACTGTGCCTCATTTTGGGATAAACCCATGTTGATTTAACGAAACAAGCAGTATAATAATTTTAGCTATCATTTTAGAATATATCTTGCTATCGCAGTTGAGTAAAGATATTGGGCGATATGAGCCAGGTAATTCAGGGGGTTTACCCTTTTTAATAAAAACTACGATAGAAGCATAATTCCAGGATTGTAGAGCTTTACCAGTTTTTGCGATTCTGAAAGTCTCAAGCACAATATTTTTCAGTGGTTCAAAAAAACACTTATATACCTCTCCTGGGATAAGATCTGGACCTGCCGCCTTCCCATTAGCTAAAGTTTTAATTGCCACCTCCAATTCCTCCATAGAGAATGGACTATCTAGAAATTCTTTATCACTATCCGTTAATTTATTAAAAGTGCCCTCCTCCCATACCATGTCTGTTTCTAGAGTAGGTTGGTGAGTATATAATTCCGAATAGAATTGATATAATATTTCAATTATTTCTTCTAGTTTCTCATGAATAGTACCATTCTGGTCTTGTAACTTAGGGATTAGACGCGATGATTCCTTCATTTTTAATTTTAGCACTAACGTCCTACCAATTGCCTCTCCATATTCGTGGGCATGTCTTCTATTTAAATAATATTTCCGGGCTATCTCTTCACTCCATAGCCCCGTTATCTTTGCTCGACAGCGTGCTACTATATCTTCAAATGTAGATATATTTGACAAATTATCTATCTTCCCTATTTCCTTAACCAAATTTTCGCACGCAGTCCTTAGACAGTTATTCAAATCTCGAGTTTGGGACCGTAGTTTATTTTGGTTGTAAAGCCCATAACTCACTGCCTCCCCTTTAAAACAGGCTTTAAATGTATCCCATATCATATCAATACTTGTTGAATTCAAATTATTGTTAATAAAATCAGGTATCAGGTATCCATCTCAACATGTGAATTCTAAATTGTTCATCGAGGCATAATTTTCTATCAAAGGTAAAACTCCTGGCTTGATTAGTCGCTTTTAATTGTTGGAGTTCAATTAAGATTGGTGAGTGATCTGATGATAACCTGGGGAATAATTGTATCTTTGTTCCCGTATATAAAGATATAGATACAAAAAAGTAATCCAACCGGACAAATTTCTTATGCGGAGATGAATAAAAGGTGTACCCTGGAAGTGTTGGATGGCTTTTAGTCTAAATATCCACCATACCATGATCTTGAACCAAATTATATAAAGCTTTAAAAACTCGTGGTTTACGACCCTTATATTCCTGCAAACCCGCACCTAGTTCCCCCGTATTTAAGTTAATATTCAGATCTCCGCACAATATTAAAGGAGAAGTCCAGTTTGCAAGTTCAATGTTTAACCATTCCAAAACTTCTGCCTCATCCAAATTAGACCCATAAATTAAACAAAGGGTGAACTGTGTCCCTCCAATCTTTAACTCCGATATTGTCTGTCTCTCCCCCGGTCGTCTCCTGACCTCGCTTCGCACGTGCACCTTTCGGGGCCATCGCTCCAGCTACTCTTCCTGCTCCTTCCGTACTGCCGAGAGTGAAACGGCGTTCTCCACGGAGCCAACCTGCAGCACCTGTGTAAGTTACCGCCCACCAGGCACGCCGAAGCTTCACAAACGCGGAAACCACTTCGAACATCTTCTATTATGGTGCTTACAGAAATAAAGCCCAATCGTATTTCTGTTCACCAGACACTTCAGGCGCTATCCACCATATCGCCGGGAATCGTGATCTTCCTCTGAAACCACCATCCAAGTCTCAAAGCATTTCGTCCTGTGGGTCAGCGAGAGGACAGCTCACACGTCCACCCAAGCGGACGCCATCTTGCCTCCTCCGATTATTCATATTAACACTGTACTTGTTCTTTGTGCATATGTTTGTACATCTGGACTTGCACTCACTATCATTTAATACCATTCACATACTTTGGGTGACCCTTTCTTTTTAAATAAATACCTTGTGGCATTACTATTATTTTTATCTCAGGCACTATCACTTATCTTACAGTTTCTAATAGAGTCAGAGTAGTGACCCTGACTTCAATACACTGTAGATGTATCCCTCATTTGATGTTTTTTGGTCTGCATGCCCCCACACCTTAGAAATATTTTTGGTATTCGTTTTTTAATGTGAACGTGGCACTTTAGTTTTATTGTTTGACTCAGCCCGCATTTTGCATCTAGCGATTTCAAAATAAAGTTTAGTGAAATACTTTAACCAAGGTGAATACCCCTTTAAGAGTCCCGATCACGTATTTAGATCACATGGGGCTCATTGACATCGTATACATGTTCCTTTACTGGTGTTTACTAGCTAGGGTTACGCTTAAGGATTTTTGTTTGCTGGTCGGTGGACTATCGTGTAAGACTCAGTACGTTCATGTTGGAAGTTCCTAAACACAGTACGGGCGGTTTTCTGTCCCGCTTGGTTTGGAAGCTGAAAGTTGTTTTTTTTCCATTGATCAAGAATGACAGTCAAGTCCTCTTTTTGAATCGTGGTTGTAGAGTTAGCGGTACAGGTAACATTCCCTTCTTTTAACATCAGGGGACTTGCTCGGTTTACGGATAGTACACACGTAGTGGTATCTACAGTAATTGTCTATATTGTCTTTCAGTTCTGGATTTTTGTCCACCTAGGAAGAAACACGCTCCGTGGGGAATGCAGTTTTACCGTCATATCCCTTTCAACCCTTAGAGGTAATGGCTGGCACTTAATGGTAGGCATGTATGTGCGCTGGGTGACACCGTTATAGTGGGTTTGTACACTTTAAGAACAGAGTGGTTTCCCCCAGTGGACTGTACATCTTGGGAATTTTTGCATTTTCGGGGACTTCGAGAAATTTTGTTGGTGACTTGGACACGACTGTGATAGCAGCCTTGGTTGAGTCTTTCCTTCTTTTCCTACTGAGTCATCTCCTTTTACTTCTCTGCACCATTGGGCATAAGGTTTTCAATTTCAGTCTGCATGGTTAATATACCTTTTCTTGATAGGGGCTGCAAGCACAGATATTTTTATTTGGCTTCAATGAGCTAAGCTTATATAGATCTTTTAATTTTTTTCCTTGTTCCAGCAGGTGGTTACAAATACTTGAAATCACATGAACAGAAGTCAATATTACAGGAATGTTATGCCCCTGATGAAGGGTTATACCCGAAATGCATTGGGTTTCTGCAAAAACTTGTTACAAGTCTTTGCATGTGGTTGTTACAGTTTAAAATTGCAGTTTTGACCTGCCTGTGATTGCATATTTTATTACCTGTTTTGTGTTTTAAACTTGTGGTTTTCCCTGCCCATGATTGCTTGCACTTAAGGTGCTGAATTGTGGGATTTGCAGTCCAACCTCTGTAGTTTGTCCCTCTCATTCCTTGGTGGCAAATCTGTTTTCCCTCCAAATTTCTCCTTTGCTCTGTGCTAAGAACTGTGTGTTAAAACAGTGCACCCCCAGTCACCATTTTGTGTTCACAAGCCAGTGAGGCCAGCCTTCCTGCCCCCCCCAGCATCAGGGATATTCAACATCAGAGGGTGCTTTGTGAGCTGTTTAAACTGTATTTACTGGGGCCTGTGCACTTCGTTTTTTGGCCAGCAGGGGCAGTAACGTTTTTTTATTTTAATTTCAACTATTTTTTATTAGAAAATATTTCTTTTTGTTATACAATACAGAGAAAGAGAAGGCAGTGTAGGACATTGTTATTGTGCTGTTGCAGTTACATTTGGCTTACACAACATATGTTAAGGCATCAAAAACGAAGGTAACTATTTGGGGCCCGTGGCTTTACTAGAGTGGAGACATATTGCATTACCTTCGAGCGAGGGAAAAGAAAAAGGTAGAGAAAGAAAGGATGAGAGATAGGAAAGTGGTATTTAGTTAATACCAAGGTCCCCTAGTTTTGTGTTGGGAGGTGGATAGATACAATATTTTGGAGATGTGCTTTCTGCCTAAGGCGGCTTATGAGATCCAAGGAAGCTGTCTAGTGTGTGCCACATCTCTCCTTTTGAGTGCATCTCGGGGGAGTATTTTAAAGTTATGTTGCCCGCCCCCCTTAGGAAAGTTATCCAGTTGAGCCAGGTCTTGAAAGTCGCTTTCCTTGTGTCTTTCAAGTTGGAAAGAATAGGTTTTACGGCCGCTGTGAATAGGAGGTCTAAAAGATGGCTATCATCTTGTGACTGGAGATCTGGCTCCATGAACGCCGTGACTACACTATGGAAGTGTATAGGTGGTGAGTATCCTAGGATGTTGTGTATGAAATCTCTGACTTTCTCCAAAAAGGTCCTAACTCTGGGGCAGTGAAAAATGAGGTGTGCCAAGTCTCCCTTCTGTTCATGGCAGTTCCAACAAAGGTCTTTATTACGGAGACCGACTGTTGCTAGGCATGCCGGGGTCCAGTAGGTTTTGTGGAGGAGCCAGTATTTTGTCTGAGCTAGGGTTGGTGTGACTTTGTTCTTTGACGCAGATGTCCATATCCGTTGCTTTTCAGTCTTGCTAAAAGGGCTGTTACGCTGAGTTTCCCAGTAATGGATGTTTTGTTATTTAATCTCGATGTGCTCGGGCTCAGGAGTTTGTATAAGTGCGATGTTTGGTGACCGATTTTGTTTAGTTTAGTCATGTATTGGAGAATTGACGGGACTTCTTTGCTAAGGTCTGCCCTTGTAAGGGCCGCCCTGATATTTAGGAAGCTGTAGAATTCTATGTCTGGGAGGTTATGTTTTTGTTTTAGGTTGGTGAAGGGGATTGGGGCATTATTCTCTTCTAGCTGGATCGGGGTGGAGATTTCCTTATTCGCCCATGAGTTAAAGCTAAGTGTTTTATCCCTGTATTTTATTTTGGTGTTTGTCCAGAGAGATTCCCATTTTGTGTTCCTAATACTCTTCTCCATTTTTTTGTCTACTTTAAGTAAGGCATTCTTAGTGTTTTTGAGTATTATGTTGTTAGCCTTGGGGTGTTTGTTTGCCGTGAGTAGGGCTAAGGGGGCAAGGCTGTTTAGCATTGCTCTCTCTACCTCAAACCATACCGGCGTGTAATTCTGCTGTGGTGTCAGCCAGTGTATCCCCTGTCTAGCTAAGCATGCTGTCTGGAAAGTCTTATAGTTGGTTCAATTAAGTCCCCCAGGTTTTTATTAAGCCTTAGTTTCTGTAGACTTATTCTGGCTTTCTTGTCTCTCCAGAGGAATTTTTTTATTAATATGTCTAATTTCTTGTGGAAATGTTCCGTAAGTGTAAGTGGGAGCATGCTGAGCAGGTAGTTGACCATCGGTGTTAGCAACATTTTTATTGTTTCTACTCTACACCACCAGCTAACGTATTTTGGTGACCATGAACCGGTTCTAATCTTTAACTTGTCCAGCGGTGTTTTTTTCATTCTGGTCAAGAGTCGATTTTAGGTCTCTCCCGAAGTAGATACCCAGATATTTTATATAACCTTTCTGCCAGGCCAATCTCGAGTTACCTAAAACACCTAAAGTGTGAACGTTTAGAGGTTTGCATTCCGATTTGTCCTTATTGAGTTTGTATCCAGCTGCCCGTAAGTATATATCAATGGTGTTCATTAGGGCTTCTATAGAGGTGCCAGGTTCTTCCGTTGTGATGAGTATATCGTCTGCGTATGCAGCAAGTTTGACCGTGTTACCTTTGATTGGGATTCCCTTTATTTCTGTGTTATTTCTAGTCATTGTAAGGAGTGGTCAAGGGAGAGTAGGAAGAGTGCTGTGGATAGCGGACATTCTTGTCTGGTTCCTCGCTGTAGGGTAAGAGGTTCCGAGGTGCCCCCGTTGATGACCACACTGGCTTTTTGGCCATTGTATAGGGCCATCACCATTCTCCTGTACTTATCTCCTAGTCCAAATTTTAGCATGCACTGTTCGAGGAAAGGCCAAGACACTCTGTCAAAAGCCTTTTCGGCATCTAGGGGCAATCATCACTGCCGGATTAGTGTTTGTTGCTTAGTGGTTTAGTAGGTGGCATAAAAGTCCCGTGTTATCGTGAGACATTATATTCTTCGGAAAGCCCACCTGCGAGTTGTGTATTAACTTTGGGAGCTGTGCATTTAGGCTGACTGCTAGGACCTTTGCATAAATCTTGCAGTCTACATTAATTAAGGAGATAGGTCGGTAGTTTTGCGGGTGGTGTGCGTCTTTGCCTTCTTTTGGGATGACTATTAGGTTAGCTTCTGCCATCGAGAGCGTCATTCTCCCTTCCATGATACAGTGACTAAAGACTTGCCTCATTGTTGGTCTAATTAGCTCAAGAAACTGTTTGTAAAAGCATGCGGTAAACCCATCTGGCACTTGTAGTTTATTGTCTTTTAGGGATGCCACTGCTTTGTCTATTTCTGCCTCGGTGATGTCATGCTCTAGTGTGGTTCTTTGCTCATCTGTCAGTTTAGGTAGGGCTAATTTGTCTAGTAGGCTAGCTCCCCCATCCTTATTCAGATCCTCGTCCTTACTGTAAAGATCTTCATAGAACTCTTTAAAGACCCTGAGTATTTCTTTGTTTGATGTTTGTGAGGTCTTGTTGGTGTCAGTTATTGCTGCTATTGTGTGTTGCCTTTGTTTGCTTTTTAGGTATAAGGCTAGTTGTTTACCAGCTTTATTTGCTGCAAATAGGTTGATGGCTTTGTACTTGTTTATCCAGATACCTGCCCTTTTGCTTAGTATTTTGTTGAGCTCATATTTCTTGCTAGTCAGTTCAGTAAGTGTGTTCTTGTCCGATAAATTGGAGCTATGGGTCCCCTCTAGGTTCTTGATCTCATTTTCTAATTCTAGTACCCTCTTGTTTCTGTCTTTATTCATTCTTGCCTCAATGTCTATGACTGTGCCTCTGATTGTGGCCTTCATGGCATCCCAGAGTATTCCCTTATCTACGTTTGGGGTATCGTTGTGTTTAAGGTATTCCTTTATGGCCTCTTCTATACTGGTTACATGTTATGTTATGTTATGTTATGTTATAACAGATTTCTTAAGCGCTCTGTCACCAGAGGTTTCCTGGCGCTAATTGGATTGGGAAAGAAGGGGAGGAAGCAGGGGAACAAAGGAATTTAGTGGGGGAAAAGTGTTGTTTTTAGGGATTTCCTGAAAGAGAGGAGGGAACAAGATGACTTAAGTGCGAGAGGGAGGGAGTTCCACAGCCTAGGAGCTAAACAAGAAAAGCTGCGGCCACCTGATCTTGAGAGTTTGAAACGGGGGACAGCAAGGAGAGAGAGGTGAGTAGACCTCAGGGTGCGAGGGGGACGATAAGGAGTGATAAGGGCCTTGAGGAAAGCAGGGGCGGGACCAGTGAGAGCTTTAACCACTTGGCTGCTAAGGGGTGTGCGAGGGGTTCCATTGACTTTCCATTGAAATCAATGGAAAGTCCATGACGAGTTACCCTTGTCATTAGCGCTGAAGGGGTTAAAGATCAGACAGTGAACCTTGAAAGTGATTCTTTCGTTCACTGGTAACCAATGAAGATGGCGTAGTAAAGGTTGGGCCGACTGCCATTTGGGGATTTTAAAGACCAGCCGGGCGGCCTGGTTTTGGACGATCTGCAGCCTCGATAACAAAGATTTAGGGAGACCATAGTAGATTGAATTCGAGAAGTCCAGCCGGGACATCACCAGGGCTATTAGGACTTGCAACAAGGCTTCAGGTGAAAGGAGGTGAGCGACTTTCCGAATCCTGTAAAGTTGGAACATGCAGGAAGATGTTACTGCGCTCACCTGTGCCTTGAGGGTGAGCCCGGAGTCAATCAAGACTCCGAGGCTCTTGACATATCCAGCAGGAGAAGGTGGTGTTCCGAGCTCAATCGGCCAGTACTGAGGGCCCCAAAAATGGTCCTACTTTTAGAATGTCATTGTTAAACCTCCAACGGCGGCTATTGTTCTCGTTATGGCGCCCATTTAATGTTAGGCTGATATGGGAATGATCTGAAATTGTTCTTGGTGCAATTTCAGTATGTTCGATGAGGTTTGTGTGCGTGGAAGGCATGAGGATGTAGTCAATCCTGCTGTATGAGTTGTGTGGGTGTGAGTAAAAGGTATAGTCCCTAGTGTCAGGATGCTGTAGTCTCCAGGGGTCTCTAAGCTGCAATTTGGCGCACAGCTTTTTAAGAGTGTTTTGTGTATGCGTGCGGTAGCTGCTTCGTTGAGGATGTCTATCTATGTCGTGATCTAGTACCTGATTAAGGTCCCCCGCAGTAGATCGTCTGTGGGGAGGGTGTTCAGCCTGTTCCTGACCTCTTCCCATGTCCGTGTTGGGCCCGTAGATGTTGGCTATATGGATCGTTTCATCACCCCGTTTGAACGTTGTTATTAACAGTCTCCCATCCTCATCGGCGTAGCACTCTTGTGCTGTTAGTCTAGAGTTTTTGTTTATTAGTGTCACAACACCTCTCTTCTTGCCCACTGCCGGTGAGCAGAAAGCTTGCCCTATCCACTTTGCTTTAAAGCGTTGTGTGTCGCCAGTCGTCAGCTTGGTTTCTTGTAGAACAATCACGTCTCCCTTTAGCTTAGCAAGGTGATCTAATGTCTTCCTTCTTTTAACAGGGTGATTGAGCCCTTTAACATTAAACGATATAACCTTTAAGTTTGACTGAAGTTGTGTTTTTGTAACCTGAAACCAATGACTAAAAACTAAAATAGGCATTATTACTCTGCTGTTCCCCCTTCTGATCCCGTTGGTTACGTCTATTCGGGTACCTCCCCACCCCCCGGAGTCACCGTTCACAGAACCCTTAATACTGTTATTTCCCATAAGGATACTTCTGTCGCATGCTCCTTTCCTATGACCGCTTTGTAGAAGAGATATGAATAAGTATATTGAGGTAGATCCATTGTATCTTGAGGTAGAACCTTGTTGTCTGCTGCAGAGGGGTAGTAAGTTGTTTGTTCGGATGAAATGCAGCCCCAAATTGTCTATCTTGCCTGTCCCGAGCTGGAGGGGCCGTTAGCACCTGTATTGTCCGGCGACGCTCTACTTTTTGCTGCTCCTTGAAGTTGGGCTTCCATATCCTCTGAAACTGGGTCTTGGAGATATCTTCTTAGCTCACCTGGGTCCTCGAAAACCAGTGTTCGCCATTTGTCTGTGATTCTCAGTCCTGCTGGCCCTGCAAAGTTGAAAGTGATGTTATCTCTTCGCATCCTCTCTCTTAGGGCTAGGAATCTCTTTCTAGTCTCCACCGTTTGCCTTGAGAAGTCTTGCGTTATTATTATTTTGTTGCCGTTCCATCTTAAGTTTGGGTTTTTCCGTGCTATGGCAAAGATGGCCTCTGTCTGCTGCGATCTTAAGGGTTTGCATATAATTAGCCGTCGGCCCTGTCTTTATGCTGATTTTACTGCTGGCACTCTGTACGCTTTGTCTAATTCAAATTGTTTGTCGAACTTGATTCCTGTTAGTAGTGGTATTAGTTCTTCCATGAGGGCTAGGCAGGATCCGGATTTATCTTCTTCCCCTTCGGGAATTCCAAGCAGTCTTAAGTTCCCTCTCCTGTTGCGGTCATCTTGCTCAGATAGCTGTTTTTTTAGGGTATTTGAGACTTTAGATATGGACTGTGGAGTCTTGTTTGACTGTGCGTTGTCATCCTCTACATTGCTGATTCTTTTTTACGCAGTGTCTTTCCTGCTGTTCGTTTTGTGTTGGTCCGCCCTTATGGCTGCTAGCTCTAGCTGCATAGCGTCTATTGTCTGTTTGGTCGATTTTGCTAGTTCGTTTCCTTCGTTAATTTTCCTGAGGATCATGTCCAGTGTTATTTCCTGTTTCTGCTTTAGAGGCGAGTCCGGTAGGTCCTTTTTGTATTTCTTAATCTCGTTGGGTGTTTTGCTTTCTTGTCCTGCCATTGTTGTGAACCCTCTTCTGGCTAGGTAGCTTTCTAATCTGCCACCTTTCCGCTGTGTGATTTTTGATCTGGTCTGTTCTTCCTGTGTAGCTGGTTGTCCCTTCTCTGGGTCTTGACAGTCCAGCCTATACCTGCTTGGCTCCCGGATGGACCTTGTCCTGGTCTTTGCACCTGCCAGTTCCTCAGTTGTTCCATTACTCTCAGTTGTGGTGTTTGGATCTTGTTCTGGGCTGTGGTTTGTTTGTGAAGCTTGCGCTCCTTTGCTCTTTGCACAGCGTGTTCTGCGGTAGCCACTAGGGAGTTATTGTTCCTTCAAGTCTGACCTTGTATTAATGGCAGTACTTCCTCCACTTGTAGTTATTCAGCCTATGATGTGGGTAGCTGAAGGGGATCCTTTCCTTTATCAGTGTTCCTGGCTGAGAGCCTGGTGAGTACAGTGGCTTGGGCGTGTGGTTAATGGGGAAAACGTGTGTCTCCCTTGTTATGTTTTAAGAGCGGACGTATGTCCATTTGTCTATCTTTTTGGCTCTTCTTTTACTCACTTCGCCACGTCTCCAGCCTCACAGGTGCAAGTTCGCTGGGTGTATTGTGGCACCTCCCTATGATCGAAAAAACAACAGAGGGTCCCTGACAGCAGATACTAGGAGAGGGGAGCAGGGAAAATACAAGTACAAGAACAAAAACCTCTCACTGAAATCTAATTAAATTTAGGTAATATATCCTACATCAATTTAAATAATGACATTGTCCCACAAACAGAAATTATAAAGAAAACATTGTCTTTTTTATTTATATAATTTTCTGATAAATAAGAACATTATAACACAATCATAGCTCCCTATGATCGGCCACTACGGTAGTTTATTACGTTCCAGCGGCAGCGTCTAGTTTTGAGTGGTGCAGTGTGCCTGTTGTAGCCGTTTCTTTGCGCTGTTTCCAATACAGCTTGCCTTAAATTGAAGTCCTACTTATGGCCAGGTAGGGTTTTCCTGGGTGACCCTTCTGCTATTGGGTTTATCGGCACAAAGCAGCCTTGAACCCTGTGGCAGCACTTGATCAGGATAATGCCAGTATTCTCAATTCGTTTAGATCACAGATGCCTGCAGCGGCCTAGTTGTTAGGTCACGTGATTTTAGCAAAATGGCGGCTCCTGCTCGGGTGCCTTCAGTTTCGTTTTCGGCCTCGGTGGACCAGTTGCCGCCGATTCTCCTATCCCGGCTTGCGCTTATTTGGGGCTTATTTTGAAGTTGTAGCAGCGGAGGACTGTGGGGTCAATGGTGATCCACTGCGGGCACTCACGCTGTTTCTATGGCTCTCCGCCTCTTTAGAGCCGCTATTATCATAAGTTGCAAGGTGTGTTTTTTAGCAAAATGGCGGCCCCCGAGCGGGTGCCTTCAGTTTCGATTTTGCCCTCGGTGGATTTGTTGCCGCCGACTCCTTTTTCCCCCGTTTGCACTTACTTGGAGTCTTATTTTGAAGTTTGTAGCAACGGAGGGCTGAGGGGGTCCGCGGTGCTCTTCCGTAGGCACTCACTCCGTCTCTAAGGCTCTCCGCTTCACGCGAGCTGCTCTCTCTTTAGTTGCGGGCGCCATTTTGTTGTTTTCTTCACTGCTTCTCTCCCGGATGATGTCGCTGGGATTCTCTTTTGTTGCTCGTTGTTGGGGGGATTCCTTGCACACAGTGCACGCCCTAGGTGTTCCGAAGCCTCTGTGTCTGCTTTTGGATCTGAAAGGTGCTCATTTCGCTATTCAGTTCGCCGTTTTTCCCCTCGAGGTGGTGGAGGTATTGGACTCAGGCGCGTTAGATTTCGAGTTAGTGAAGCCTTTACCTGCAGAAGTCCAAAGTGTGGATTGAGCCTGTCTGTCTTCTAGGAGATTCTGAACAGGAGAAGCAGCTTCCAACTCCCTGGCCAGCAAACCTTGTCTGAGGTCGCTGGGACCTTATATGGTCTGCTAGTGGTTGGCACATGTGTACACTGATTGGTGGTTGTATCTGGTGTTTCTATTGGGTTAGGGTTAATGTCCACATTGGTTGGGTATTTGAGGGTTCTGATTGGTTTCTGGGTCTGTGATTCAATCATTGTAGGGTTGGGATTAGGGCTAGGGTTAGGATTTCTATTGGAAGTAGGGACTAGGGCTTCCTATGTTATTGGTTGTTGGGAGTAGGGACAGACTAGGGCTAGGGTTAGACCTTTAATTGGAAGTAGCTATTTAGGGCTTCTGGTGTGATTGGTTGTTGGACTAGTTGTGGGAATAAGAGTAGGGTTAGGCTTTCTATTGGAAGTAGGGACTAAGGCTACCTGTACCATTGGCTGCTTGGACTTGGGTTGGGACTACTGGTAGGGCTAAGGCCTTTATTGGACGTAGAGATCAGGGTTTTTGAACTGATTGGATGCTTGGACCAGGGCTAAGATTGGCAGTAAGGTCCTGGACTCCTATTGGTTCTAGATTTTTAGGGCTAGTGTTGTGATTGGATAGTGTTAGGGCTAGGATTCCCATTGGCTGAAGGGGTCACCTGATTACTAGGGCTATAAAAAAGGCCAGGGTTAGGGCGTCTCAGCCCGGGCGTCGAGGCTAAGGGCGGAGAGGGCAAGGGTAGTTGCGTTTTTGAGCCTGTTAAGGGCGGAGAGGACAAGGGTAGTTGCCTGTTTGAGCCTGTTAAGGGTGGAGAGGAATAGGGTAGTTGCCTGTTTGAGCCTGTTCAAGACCGGTCGGGACTAGGGCCAGAAATGCTGCTCTTTTTCTCATTTAGCAATACCCAGCCCACACCATCCACATCCACAAATAGAGCAACACACTCACACCAAATGTACACCACACCCAACACTATGCACAGATTAATGTACCAGCATGCACCACCAACCCAACCAAACCACATCTACACACCCTACTATCCCAACTACCACACATATTCACCATCACCCACAAACAGTACACAACTGTATCCTATAACCACTAACCATTATACTCATCACTAACACAATGCCAATCAACACCATACATAACTACATCCCATTCAGACACACTCTCCCTGCTGTAATTACACCTAACAAACATATAATCATCCTTCCATCAGTTGTCCAACAAACACCTTCCTCTCCCTTCTACCATAATAACACTAACACACAACACACACACTGCACACCACCACACTTTGTAACTCTTGAAACAAACCAGTCTAAGATAAACACTCTCACCTCTACTTCATTCTCTCCTACACACACCATACACTCTACTCATAAACACATCACCACACCCTCTACGTCACAACCTCCTCTCACAAACAATACTACACAACCAAATCCGGTGCATGAAACATATACATCAGCTCCCCTTTTCACTACACCTCAAAAGCAAAACATATCACACACACCAGCACAACAAGATCTTCAGAGCACAACACCTCATAATACTTATCATCACAAAATACATACATATACCCACCTTTCAAACCACACAAAGGAACAAACTCCAATGCCAAGCTTTCACTCTTCCACCACACCTAACACAGATACAGCAATACAGCACCTCTCTTCTAACCACCTCTCATCCATTGGACAATTTAGAACATTACGACATGACCCACATGCTGCACCACCTCCCCTAACTCATACACCTTCCACCTTAAACACACCCAAAAACTATAAGCAACATGCCACACCTAACAACTTTGCTTCCACAAGTCTACCTCACAACAATGTTACACCACAAAAGCAACACAGCACTCCAACTCACTCTCAAACACCATCTCCAACATATACACATGCAGACCCATCAAAATGTCTTCTTAGCATGCTGGATGAAGAACACGATACAGAACAGCTACACGATTGCTATCCTAATACAGCTAATACCAGCACTAAAAACACACCTGCTACACACCCACACAATACTGATCACTCTTCTACAAAACAAAGTCCCACTATCACCATAGGCCACTCTCTACACTGTCTACTAATAAATGCTCGATCCCTCTCTAAAAACAAGCATCACATCTACGACCTTCTCACTGATGCAAAACCAGACATACTATTCATAAGCGAATCATGGTTGGGAGAGGATATGGCTCCAGTCCTGCATAAAGCCATTCCTCTAGGCTATCAAAGAATCACCCAAAATCGTATAGCCAAAAAAGGAGGTGGTCTAGCTGTTGTATTCAGGCAAAAAATACATATCACTAAAGTTGACAACATCTCCATAAAGAATTGTGAGGCTCTTCTAACAAGATGCAATCCTACACTGTCTTCCACCTGTAACTTCCTGCTCCTTTGCAGACCTCCACCTAGCAAGGCAACATTCCAAGACACAGTTTCAAACCTGATAACAATACACTCCAACCTATGCGTTCTGGGTGACCTTAACATTTGGTTTGATAAAACCAATATGACCCATCCAAAAACAATAATCGCCGGCCTAGACGCATTGAACCTCCATCAGATTGTCCACAATCTGACACACACCGCTGGACATATCCTAGATATCATTTTTTCTAATACTGAACTAGTTACCTTTCAAACTATAACTCCAGTCACATGGTCAGACCACCACTTGCTTGCTTTCCAACATAAAACAACACTAAGCGACTCACCTAAAACTACCTTACATCCATCCACCTATCAGCCGTGGAACAAACTCAATTTGGAACACTTGGAAACACAACTAACATCCAGTATAAATCTGAAAATCATAAATTCTGTTCAGAATCTATATGAGTGGCTACAGGAAGCTTTTGACATCATGATACTACTACAAACCACACAACAGAACAAAAGTAAAAAAGCGCCTTGGAGAAACATAGAAATAAAAGACAGAAAACAATAAATTAGAAAGCTGCAACGTACCTGGCTCAAAACAAACGCCAAACAAGACAAACTTCACCTAGAGAAAATGAATAGATTATATAAGTCAGCTATCAAAAAAGCTAAGAAAAGGTAGTATTCAGACAGAATTCAAAGCGCTAAATGTGCAAATAAAGATTTCTATAAAATACTCAATGAATTTCAAATACAAAATTGCCTAGATGGGACTCATCCTGTTACTCAAGATTTCACAGACAAACTGGCAAATCATTACACGGACAAAGCAGACACGTTGGACTCGTACTTAAAACAGAAACAAAGCACCAGCACTAACCCTTGTACAAAATAACTATCCAAGAATGCTCCAATCAAGCCTCTCCATTCCTTCCAACACATCTCACACAATTAATTTATGGACCTGGTCAAAGCAAGCAGGCCTACCGGCAGCCCTTCTGACCCCTGTCCACCACAAACTTTCAAGACAATTCTTTTAACAACCTCTGCTGCCATTCCAGTAAGAAAAATCATCAACGATTCCATAACTACTGGAATATTTCCAGAAGAACTCAAAAAGTCATACATATGCCTTTTACTGAAGAAAACAAACTTGGACCCGCTGAACCCTGACAACTACAGACCCATTACAAATGGACCTTTCCTGGGCAAACTGATAGAAAGAGCAGCGTTCACCCAGATGTCACAATTCATTGAAGATAATGACATACTTTTAGATTTCCAAACAGGATTCCATCCGGGAAGAGGCACTGAATCTGCCCTCCTTGCCATCTGGGATGACCTAAAGAATAAAGTTGACCGCAACGGGGTTGCTGCGCTACTCCTCTTGGACTTCTCAGCTGCCTTTGACACGGTTGACCATGACACTCTGAAACAAAAACTTTATGAAGCCGGCATAGAGGGAACTGCTCGAGACTGGATTGCGTCCTACCTTCGAAACCGACCTAATGTCAGCCATACCCCACCTTTCTTGTCCAAACCGTACTCCACAAAAGCAGGGGTCCCTCAATGTTCTATCATCTCGCCCATGCTTTTCAACATCTACATGAAGTCTTTACCAGTACTGATCAATAAATTTCACCTCACGTGCTACAACTATGCAGATGACACGCAAATACTCCTTTAACTGGAATGCCCCAAAAACATTGGAAAATCACCAATTTTCAGCTGTCTCAGAGCCGTGGAACAGTGGATGACTTGGAGTCATCTCAAATTGAATGCTTCAATAACTGAAATACTCACGTGTGGCGATTGGAAAAATTATAACCTGCTTGCCGCATGGCCTGATGAACTGGGATCACTGCCTAAAGTATCGAAGGATGTAAGAAACCTCGGAATGACCATGGACTCCAAGCTGTCAATGAATGCCCAAGTGGATAAACTAGCAAGATCAAGCTATGCTACTATAAAAACGCTGCAACGATAATTTTCCCTCATTTGGGACTTTCACACAAGGTCCAAGCTACCATCTCCCTTGTTCTGTCCAAACTCGATTATGCCAATAGCCTCTACCACGGATCACCTTTAACGACCATGAAAAGACTACAACGGATTCAGAACTCGGCTGCCAGACTACTCTTGCATATAAAACCGCGAGACCACATCTCCCCTGCCTTGAAAGCCCTGCATTGGTTACTGGTTGCCAGAACAACGTTTAAGCTGCTTTGATTTACCCACAAAGCAATACATGGAATAGGACCACTCTTCATCAGGAATAAAATCACCAACCACATTCTACAAAGGAACCTCTGTTCTAAAGGAGCATCTTGCCTCAAAATCCCAGCATAAGAAAAAAACCATGGGTGGCACATCCTTCTCTTTTCAAGCAGCCAAACTATGGAACTCTTTACCCCCCAACATAAGATCCACCGACAACCACTTTAGCTTCAGAAAACTACTCAAGATTTGGCTCTTGCCCACATAAGCACCATACGGAAACAGAAATTTGCAGCATATCCCTCTGTATATAAGCATTTGTTTTCACTATAGATATGTACCTATCTTTGTATATTACTTTATAAAACATGTAAAATAATTATGTTGTTAAGAGAAAAAATAATAATAATAATAATATTAATCAATAAATAAAAATCATCTTTGGTCTACATGTACATACTTCCATTGTGCATCTATGTACCATCCATGTACTTGGATCTGTGTGTCTGTTACTTTTCTCTTGAAAACGCATATCCAATGCACTACCCTATTTCTCATCCTGTGCCTCTATCAATATATTTAATCTAAATATACTTACTTCCTTTATGTATCTATATACTTTCAATGTACTTATGGATCTATATATTTATCACTTTCTTCTAATTTATCATTTCCAATGCACTAGCCTATTTCTCTGCCTATACTTCGCTCAATATATCTTCTAGCCCAACCTTCAGACTCATCTCAAACTTCTTTCTACTACTCCTTCCAATGCACTACCCTATCTCTCATCCTATACATCTATAACTATATCCTCTACATCCACTCTCTCATTTATCCTAAACCCCATACCACTACTATGATCGCCAAAATAACCCTTTCTAGACTCTCTCCTGCTCTACCCCTCCTTGCATCATCAGACACCTCTTTTTACTACACCGATCCCCTAAAACAAACCTTTCTAAACTCTCCCCTCTGGCTCCTCCCTTCCAAAACTCATTTTTACTCATCCAAAAGCCTCTTACTACTGCTAAGACCTAAAAGAAAAATCCAAAAAATCCTTCACTCTTTTATCCCTCCACTATCCTTTTCAATCAAAATTAAAAGACTAACATGTTCACTTCTTAAATTCCAAATTCAACTATACTAATATACTGCCCAAATAACTGAATAACATATCTACTACTCAAATTACTTCATATTTATACTATACTAATTTTCAACACTAATCCTCTATGGTTTCCGGAGTGGCGTGCTACTCGCCAGAAAAGCGGTTCAACACCCATCAGGTGTAACAAGTACTATATGAATGCTAATCTTTCTTCCCCTTTTATCCCTCCGCTATCCTTCTCACTCCAAGTAACAGACTAATATCCACCACTGAAATTACCTCATATTTCACCATATTAATTCACCACTAATCCTTTATAGGGTTTCTGAATTGCATGCGTCAACAAGCGATAAATAAATACAAACCTTTGTCCTCCTCTATCCTTCTGCTATCATTCCATATCCAAATAAGTGACTAACCTATCCACCACTTAAAATGTACTTGCATGTTTCACTATACTAATTCAACACTAATCCTCTATGGGTCCCGGAGTAGCGTGCTACCCACCGAAAAAGCGCTTCGACGCCTCGGCAGGGGTAATAAGCGCTATATAAATGCAATTACAATACAATATTTGGATCTTTATTTTTATTGAAATAACAACTTTGAAGACGATTGTTTGACCTATGAAATCAAGAATTGAATAAAATGATTATCTTGTTGATCATAAGATAAATATCTTTTCATTGTTTATACTGTTTATCATTTGAAGAAGCCCTAGGTACATCACAACAGTGCGCTGAGTGACAGGGACGGAGGTCTCCGCACCTTGTGTTATATATCAATATGACGGGTCTTCATAGGCTAGACCTTAAGCACACAGCAGCACGTCTTTGTTTAAATTAATTACATTAGTACAGCTTGCCAAAGTTTGTAGAACAGGTGTGCAGGTTGGTACCCCAATATATTACAAAGTGGGCAATTACAAAGGGACCCAGATTTCAAGGATCCCCCTAGTAAAGTGATTGCGACAGTCAAAAGCCCAGTCATAATGATGAATTGTACGAAAAATAATGTTTTTGTAAAATATACAGCTAGATGCACATAACAGAAACTTAGCCCCTCACTGCATTTGGCCTTGTGGGAGATACATTATTAATAAATCCTAATTAATACAGATTCCTAGGGAATATATATTTATTAGGCAGATAAATAACTCATCTTGCATGTTTCCTAGTTCAAAGTTGAATATGTTGTTTTGGTACTTCCTGCAGCAAAATTTGCAGGTCCGAGAGGTTATCAGAAATGTTTTTTTATGTGTTACATTTTGGCAGCTTTCAAAATATAACTGTTAGGGCCACATTTGATCATACACGGTAATTGCCAGGTGTGGTAATCTTTGGCAAGCTTGTAATTTTGAAACCAGCACAAACAGATGTTTGTTCATGAGCAGTAATTTACTGGACCACTTGTAATTGCTCACAAGTGCAAACCTGGCCTGCTTTAATCTAATCTAATGATCATGCTCTCAGGCAGTTTGTGTCAATTACATAAAAAAAACTCTCACTCTGTATTTCACCTCACCTCTTCTAACTCACTCCTCTTGTAATTTTTCTATCTCACTCTCTACCTAGCTCTACATATTGATGTACCGCTCTCTCTAACGCAACTCTGCACCTCGCCTATGTCTACATCTCTCTCAATATACTACTCTGTATTCCATCTCTAAACCTTTTTGATGATCACACCTCTGTCTTTCTTTTCCACATATTTCACATCTAGCTCAATCTCTTCTAATTTTTTAACTCAACCCTCTACCTTTCTCAATATCTTACTTCACCTCTTTCATTCTTCTCTCTACCTCACCACTCTCTACTTCGCCCCTCCCTTTCTCATTTCTATACCTTTAGCCCACCACTGTCTCTAAATATCTAGACTCTGAATTTACCTCACTATTTGTTTGCAACCTGTCCTCTTCATCTGCTTTCTCTTCCTTTGTTCTCAAATTTTCACATCTCTCACTACCTTGGTTATTTTCTCTATCTCTTATTTTTTACCTCTTTTCTCTTTCATTAACTCTCTCTCTCACACAGTGGCGTAACGGAACTTGAGGGGGGACCCCTGCAACGTATGTGGAGGGGCCCCCTCCGGACAAGATCAGGAGCTCTTCGGCCAGGCTACTTTGCTGAGGGGGGACCCTGAAGCTTGCCCCCCCCCACATCATGGGGGGCTGCTGGAGCCTGTCTTTCTGCCACAGGGCTAGCCCAGTAGGGACCCAAAATTTTTCTTGGGAACCTGCTACCGACGCTGATAACTGCCAGAGGCACCTCAAGTCCAGTGCTTTAAATGGAAAAAACTAAGTGCAGGTACTCACCAAATTGAGATGTGGACTAGGGGGTGGGGTCTGGGGACAGGGCTCAGGGCAGTGCTAAGGGGCCCTACCAAGGGCACACATTTAATTTGATTGAGATTTAATTGGTGTGGAGATGTGCATAACAATACTAATGCATTTCTGGTATATTTTGTGTATTCCTTTTGTCCTTATACGTACAAAAGGGTACATTGAATATTAAAGTGGGCTTTTCATGGTACAAACTCTAAATCTCATATGGCTTGCACAAGCTATTTTCCTTAACATTTTTGAAAATGTTTAACAATGGTTAACCCTCTTGTCTCATTGCCACCTAGCAGATATTCCCTAGCCCCTCCTTGATGATGGCACAGCTTTGCCTCAAAGCTCCTTACCTGCTGTAAAGTCTGATTCCCTCTTTCTGGAGGTGGGTAAGCTGCTGAAAGCTCGAGCCAGGATGCCTGGCTCTAACTCAGTTCCAGGTCCTCTTGCACTCTCAAACCCAAAATGAACTGAACTTTGATGGCGCGTCTGACTGCAAACCAAACTCTAGTCTCATGTGCAAAGAATAAAGACAAAATAGTGACCTTTGTTGTAATACAGGAGAGTAAGAAAAATGTAGCCATGTAGAGGCTGAATTGCACAATGTGAAAGCAGAAACTCTAGACTCAATCTCGGCTTCCCCACTTAACCAAATTGTGTGATCCTAGACTAATATTTTACCTCACCAAGCATCCTTTTTCTTCATTAGCACAGATGATAGTATATTCAAATGCACAATTTCAGGGTGTGTCCTGTACATTCACATTTTGTGTTAGATTTACTACACTATAGTGTTGCTTCATCATGATAAATAAGCCATATATAATGTACACATGAAAAGTGATTTGTTTCCTAGTTTCCAAATGGCATTGTCATCATGGTGGGAGCACAAACTCCTCTCAATGCTGTGATATAAGCTAATGCACCAAGGTGAAATACTTCCACGTGTTAGAGAATACACTGTTATTTCACTGTAAATGTTTTCAATGGTCGACTTAGCACTGGCTTTTAAGGTCAAGCCAGGCTTATTGGTTCGGCTCTGACTGGGCTCTCCTCGTTAAATTGGTGGTTCGCCCACCTCTACCCCTCCAAGGGCCCCTCCATTAATCCCAAGAGAAAAAGGCCTCTAAAAATCAAAACACAATCATGTTGAAACACTAGAGTCGCCAAGCATTTGCTACAAGCAAACTTTTTCACATGCGCTTCATGGGCAGAGTAGCGGCGACGCCTCGCTGCCTGGGTCAGAGCCAGCAAATGAAAAATAAAACAATATAATTGTTTTATTTTTCATTTGCCGGCTTGGAGCCAGCTTGCACAGGGAGGAGTGCTATGTGCACTCCCTAAGTGCGCATATGTATTTGGTCGGCTGCCTCAGGTCGACCAAAACACACGTGTGAACTTTGTTTTCTCCAGCCCAGCAGCATTGAACAGCTGGGCTTGAAAACCCCCCAGAGACTCCCTGGTCTGAGCAGAGCTTCTTTCCAGCCCGCTCAGACCAATCCCTGTGCTGCTCTCACATGAGAGCAACGCGGGGATTGCAGGGAGCCAGCGACGCAGCCCCAGTGCTTGCTGGGACCTGGAAGGATGAGGCCGAGCATGATGCGGGAGGCGGGTGGCAGCTCCAGGTGAGTGTCTCGTTTTTATCAACCCTCATGCGTGCTGAGGAAAATGAAATTTTGCCTGACCAAGATGCCCCCTACGTGTACCCTATGTTACATGTATGTGCATGTCACCCATGCATATTTCTCTTAGTGGCTTGAATCACAAGGCCTCTGCAATCACGTCCTGCATTAAGGCGCCTGCCATCAAGTTTCCCAAACGTTAAGCTAACATGAAGGCCCATGTATTTGCATTGTGCACTTTTAAATAAATATCGTAATAAACCCTTTTTGTGGTTCAGTCTGAGCCACTTTCTGAATTAGGGTTTTCATGACTCCTGACACACTGCAAGCTGCAGTTACGTATCTCTGACCTCGCATACTTCTAGCTCAGCCGAAAGAGACCCAGCAAGGGTTGCCAAGATAGTATTATGAATAACTGTTATCTGCCTGCTGTACAGAGTCACATTCCTGCCCAGTGAGGAAGGTAAACAAAACCCGTCCGCAGAAGATAGGGCCTAGCCTCTCTGTCTCCATTGAAGTAAATCACAGTGCTTGCATCCATAGAAAGCTCACAGCCCCCATGCAATGCACGAAGAAATATATGCTTTTTCTGATTCTTAGCGATGAGCAACCTTTGCTTCAGATAATACATCCCCTGACTTAAGATATCAGTTAGTACCAGACGTGCTGGTCGCCTTGACACTAAAGATCTCTCTACTAGACTGAAAGTCAGCTCTCCTCCCAGTTACACGTCAATTGCACGTCATGCTCAAATTGCGTGCACAAGTAGGGCAAAGTTCCAGCCTGCCATGTAACTCCTCCTCTATGTAGCCACCCACCTATCACCCACCTGTGACTCATCAAGTGTACACCCTCATGCACGCCCACATGCTCTTATCTCTTTCTTTCATGCTCTGCCTGGAGCGCTCCTCCCTATGTACAAGGAAAAATGTATATATGTGTTGTTCTCTGTAAATAATGTTAGAAGACCCTTCCTGAACCTCAGTGGTGATGGAACAGATTCTCCCTTAACTCGAGTTATTGGAATAAAGCCCTTTTAACTTGGACACCACGGACTCTCTGCCTCTCATTTGATACATGCTAATTGTTAATGCCTAGAAATTATGCCAGGGTAATATTTCATTTACCACATTAATTTGGCGCCCGAATAGGGACATATCCTTTTCCCCACGCGTCGGAGTTGTAGGTCCAGCTTTGCCCCCTTCTACAGCCGTGACGGACTTTAAAGTGTACACGCCATCGGGATTTCCCGCTACTCCCTCAGGCCCAGGAGGAGGACGGACTGTGACCAGGCATCCATACGAGGCGGTGAGGATTGCGGATCGTCTCAACCAGAGCCCGACCTGTGAGAGAGCAAGGTCCGAGGTTTCCAGAGGTCCACCCGTTCCGAGGCGCATGCGTAGACGTAGACGTAGATGCGTAGAAGTCCGAGGCCTTCAAGTTTCAAGTTTTGCTTCTCGGTGAGTACCACTATGGGGAATGCATAAAGTTTCAAGACGGGTTAATTTTATATGAACACGTTAAAGACGGGTCCACGGTAAAACGTGGGCACGGTAAAGACGGGTTCACGTTATTCGTGAAAACGGTAAAGACGGGTTCGTTCACACGAGCACGGTCAAGACGGGTCCATGGTAAACGTGGGCACGGTAAAGACGTGTCTCATTTTTGAGACCGGTATGGTTGTACTGTATTCCAGTGCATATAGTTTTTCAAGTACATGTTTAGTTCTCTGTATTGGTTTAGATCATGTTTGTTTTAATGTTATGATGTTTTAGTGTGAATGATTGTTGATTGTTTCAGTCTATTTTTGTGTATTGTATTTCCATTGTGTTGGTTTCAACATGCCACTGTTTTCAAAATTGCGTCAGATAGGGACCAGAAAAGGTATACTAGAAGAGTCAGTTAACATCCCGCCTAGAGACACACCTGGTCATTATATGTATAATAAGCATGGATTAGACACCATCTTGTTTTTAGATTTATGGGTAGACTATACAAAGGACCTGGAGGAAAAGTATAGATGGCCTATCTCAGGAACATGGGATTCAGAATGCATTATGAGAGTAGAGGAAGCGCTATGGAAAAGGAAGTCAAGACCCTCTCAGAAAGATGCCATCGAGTTATGGCGCAAAGAGTCACACAGGAGAACAGAGAAAGAATTCAATAAAGCAGAGAGAACTAAACAAGCAGTGGAATAAGCCAAAGAAAAAGAACTACGGGAGGAGGGGGAACGGGTCAAAACAGAACAGACTGATAGAGAAAGAAACGCTGTCGTTACTGGTATTTATCCCGTCCTGGCTGAAGAACTAGCTAGAGTGACCACCTCAGAGAGACCCAGTAGGTCGCGAACGCCACCACCTGTACCATATAGAGAACGTAGAGTAAAGCCGACAGCATCAGAGGCGTTCATTTCCTCGTATCTAGATGATTCCCTTCCGGACTACGTTAATGCAGGTTTCCCTCCACCCCCACCAGCAGATCAGCTCCAGCAACTTCAGCAGCAGCTAGTAAAAGATGACGTAGGTCCCGGGGCAGTGGGAGGGGTGCCTACTGTAGATGTAGCCATTCCATTTTGTGTATATGATCCAGAACCAGGAAAAGGTTCAATGGTCGTGATTTCACTTAGGCTAAGACAAGCCGTTGCATATCTAGAGACATTACCAGACATGAAAGAACACCTAGATAAAATGTACCGTTTTATTAGAACGGGGGAGGGACCAGATAGTATAGCACAAGCCATGGCACAAAGAAAGGTAGGGGTTAAGAACCATATCCTACGTTTTATTAGTAACTGCCTGATCAGGGAACAAGACGAAGGAGACGGAGATGTAAAACAAGGTTTGATAGAATGGAGCGAGCACATAGATGCCGGTAGACATGATAAACAGGGACAGATAGATGCCATGTACAAGAAAATACGAAAGGAAATAATAGAAAGACACAGAAAAGAGTCTGACGAGAAGGGCGAGTCATCAGCGGAAGAGGTAGAGGATCATCAGGATCCGAAAGGCAAGATTAATTATGTAGGAAAAGCGCGACAGTTTGACAGACCCAAGTGCCTTGATTACCGTAAACAAGGGCCAGCTATAAAAGAAAGGTATTCCCTTGAAGCTCTATTCCAAGCTACTGAACAAGCCCTGAAAAAGCGGATAGGGAGTGAGAGACCTCCCACCTCACACGAAATAGAGTTGGCCCGGTCAGCCACCCAGTGGGTGTCCAATTCCAATATATACAGCAGTGATATAGTGGCTCAGACTTTCTTAAGCCTTCCACCGAACGAACAGCGTTTGGCTGGTATTTACATGGTCCAACACTTAATAACGTTGTATGAGAGTCAATATTCCGATCCCGGTACACTGTATAAATTATTAGACGACTTGCTTCTAGACAGATGGACAGGCCTAGGTACTGAATTAATTAATGTTATCCTGGATCAACGACATAAGTACATAAATTCTCTGACCACATGTATGCCTCCAACCTCACACCACGGCGGAAATAACTTACACGTAGACAGACAGAACCCCCTACGAGAGGTACATCCCGTCAAAGATGCGGACAATGTGTTGCAACGGGTGTATGTTTACACCCCCTTAACAAAAATAGAAATACTAGAAATGAAAAAGATGCTGCCCTGCCATGATAAAGACCCGGGGGGGTTTCACCGAGAATTAAAAGACATCCTCCGCATAGGAGATTATACGTACGCTGACATTCTGAAGTTATTAAAAGTACTGTTACCTGCTGGTATTTATGAAAAGCTTAAGGAAAAAGACTGGGAGGTAGGCGAGAAAAAGTTAAGCTGGGATGCACTGGAAACGGAAGAAAAAGGTAGGCTCCCAGGGGTTGGTCTTGGGGAAAAAGCTAGAGAACTGCCTGAACTCCTGATACAAGTTTTACCGAGATTATTGATTACTAAAAAGGAAGACTGGGATGCTATTTCAGCATGTAAACAAAAGCAAGACGAGGACACAAGTGATTTCTATTCTAGGTTTGAGAAATGCTTTACTATTAATAGTGGCCTTAAGCCAGGTAGCGAGTCATTTCCACATCTTTTTGTGAGCAAATTAGTTGAGAATTCCTTGCCCCAGATCAAGAATAGAGTACTGAAGGTTGAGAGTACTTGGCAAGCAAACAGCCCTTCACAAATGTTACAGATGTTACAGTATCACCAGAACAGGATTAGAGAAGAGCAGGACCATGAAAAGAGACGCATGAAAGAGACAAAAATGAAAGTGCTGGTTGCCCAGACGGTACCGGCAAATTCAAACAAACATAGCACGACACCTGTCAAGGGGAACTGTAATTATTGCAAACAACCAGGTCACTTTGTAAAGGACTGCACTATTCTGAAACACAATATAGCTACAGGCAAGACAAAAGAACGACAGTACACTCCTAGACAGAATAGCACGCAACAGAACACACAACAAACAGTAGCGAATTTTCCTCCACCACCGCCTGTACAGGGCACACCACAAATGTATCAGTACACACAGTCTGACTATCCTGAGTATCAACAGTTCTCATGAAACAGCCTCGAGAGGGAAGTAGGCTTGCCCCTTATTGAGGTTCCTGTAGATCAAGAGGGTCCGTATGTACATAGTCGTGTACTAGGACAAGACCGAAAATTTCTGATTGACACAGGGGCGAGCAGGACTACCCTCAGTCATGACGAGGTTCCAGGGGCACCTCTCTCAGGCTCACAGAATGTTTCCCTGGGATTTTCAGGAAAGCCTATTGTTAATGAAGTATCGAAACCAGTTTCCCTAGGAGTTGGTCCACTGTCACGTACCACAGACTTGCTACTTACTAAGTCATGTCCAGAAAACTTACTTGGTATGAAGACATTAAAAGACCTAGGAGCAGTTATCTGCTGCTCTCCAGAAGGAGTACGCCTGTTCTTACGTGATTTTAAAGGTCATTATGTACTGACTGATTTTGACCACAGACTCAAGAATGTGCCACAGACTCTATGGGCACAAGGACCGACTGACGTAGGTTACATGGACATAACGCCACACCATGTCACACTCAAAGCAGGAGTAGTACTTCCACGTATTAGACAATACAAGTTACCACCTGACGCCGAAACAGCCTTATTGAAATTAGTTGACGAACTTATTGCACGAGGAGTAGTGGTAGAGACTGACTCGAATGTATGTAACTCGCCTGTCATCCCTATCCTTAAACGATCTGACCCTAGTGTACTGCCAGTGTACCGACTAATTATTGACCTACGAGAATTGAACAAATGTGTAGTACCACAATATCCAGTGATGCCAGACATTTCTTCATTATTGACTGCTATTGATTCTGAGGCCACAGTCTTCACTGTCATAGACTTGAAGAATGCTTTCTTTAGTGTACCCATTCATCCAGATAGCCAATACCTTTTTGGATTTAGTTTAAAAGGGCGTAGCTTTGTCTTTACAAGAGCTCCTCGAGGTTTTACAGAAAGCCCAAGCATTTACAGTCAAGCATTAAAAAGACAGCTAGACAGTGTTCACATGCCTCCCAACACTGCTCTACTACAGTACGTAGATGACATCCTAATTACAGCACATTCAGAACCAGAATGCGCAAATGCATCACTGACAGTGTTACATTTTCTGGCTGACAAAGGGCACAAGGTGTCCCCTTCCAAGTTGCAATTCTGTGAAAAGCAAGTGGTGTTCCTTGTACACTTGCTGTCCAAGGATGGGTGACAGCTAACACAAGAACGTATACATAGCTCATTCCTAACCTTTCACAGCCCAAGACACAAAAGGAAGTACGGGCCTTCATTGGCCTCACTTCATACTGTAGGCAATGGATTCCCCAGTATGCCTATCTAGCCAAACCACTCATACAGTTAACTACAAAGGAGGCAGCCACTCTGACTGTCCTCCCTTGGACACAAGAACACACCTTGGCATTTGAGGAAATAAAAAGAGCATTATGTCAAGCACCAGTTCTAGCGACTCTATGTTACAGCAAACCTTTTATGCTTTTCGTAACTGAACGAGATGGAACAGCGTTATCTGTCCTCACACAAGATCAAGCAGGAAAACACAAGCCTTGCGCTTATTTTTCTAGTACACTAGATCCAGTGGCCCAGGCTCTGCCTGCGTGCCTGAAATCAGTTGCAGCAACAGCCCTAGCCATAAGACAAAGTGACTCGATAGTGTTGGGTCACCCTCTGACAGTACAGGTTCCACATGCAGTGGAGGTTCTCTTAAACAGGACACAGACACAACATTTGACTGTAGCAAGACTGACAGGATATGAACTGACATTATTTCAACCACACATAGAGATCAGACGTTGTAATATTCTGAATCCTGCTACACTTTTGCCCTCAAGTACAGTAAATGCTAATCCTAAGGGGGAAGAGTTAGAATCCTGGCTGATAACAAAACATTTGCCGCAACTACCTGAAACAGATACGGTGTACCTGGATAGTGAGATAACAGAAGGGGAAATCCTGAGTCAATTGAAGAAAATGAAAAAAGGGAAAGCGGCAGGCTCAGATGGGTTGCCAGTGGAGATCTATTTGGATAATAAAGACCAACTAGTGTCTCCATTAAAGGAACTTTTCAACCTTTTATTGATTCAGGGTTTCTCAGCACCTCCCTCATGGGGAGAAGCCATTATAACGCTCATACCAAAACCAAATAAGGATGTCAAAAGAATAGAGTCTTACAGACCTATTTCTCTGCTGAATACAGACATGAAGATTTACTCTGGTATTTTAGCAACTAGACTATCGAAGGTTATTAAGTCTATAATTCATCCTGACCAGAGAGGTTTTATCCCAGGGAGACAGTTAAATGAACTAACTTTTCAAGCAATAGGAGCTATAGACTACGCCAACGTTAAAAATCTCCCACTGGCCCTGGTCGCCATAGATGCTGCTAAGGCCTTTGATCAGGTCAATTGGAAGTATCTTTGGGCCTCTATGGCGGCTTTCGGGTTCCCTCAATTGTTCATAAAGGCGGTTAGATCCCTATATTACAACCCAAAGGCTAAGGTTTTAGTTAATGGAATTCTATCTGAATGGTTCGATATATCCCGAGGTACCAGACAGGGTTGTCCCTTATCCCCTCTTCTGTTCGATGTTTATATGGAGCCTTTTGTTTGTGGGATTAGAGAGGACAATATTATCCAACCTTTTTTGCTCGGAAATCTGTCCTTGAAGGTGGCGTTATACGCAGATGATCTTCTTTTATATACCTCCGACCATTTAGTAGCAATACCAAGGTTATTTTATTTATCAGAAGAATTTGGGAAACTGTCAGGTTACCAGATAAATAAGGAGAAAACTGAGATCATGGGATGGAATAACAACGTACCTATATTAGGCGCTAATCAGAAAATGAGGTACCTGGGAATTTATTTAACCCAATCATTAAAAGACATTACATCACTCAGTTGGAATATGGTGGTTAAAGATATTAATAAAACATTGATAAGATGGGGAAACTTGCCCCTGAATATATACGGTCGAGTTAACCTCATTAAAATGACTATTCTCCCAAAAGTGACTTTCCTATTCAACTGCATCCCCTTATCATTCTCACTGAAAGATATTAATACCTTGCAGGGTAAAATTGGATCATTTATATGGGCCTGTAAGTCTGCAAGAATCGCATGGAAGAAACTGAGGAGGGGTTTAAGTTTAGGAGGGCTTGCCCTCCCAGATCTCCTGTTATATTGTCACGCATTTCATTTCAGAAATTTTAGGATTCTTGCAAATAAGTTAGATGCATCATCACAGGGCCGCTTGTTTCAAGCCTTATTAACTGACTTACCCTATGACCACGATTATTTTTTGTTTAAATTTGGAGACCAGAAATTTTTTTAAAAAATTCGCCTTAAAATCCTATCGACCGCACTAAAAAACTGGGGGTTCATCAGGAAGATATTTGATATCCCATATTACCATACATATACCCCAATTTGGGACTCTCCTGGTACACCTTTATGCCTCCAAGATCATCTGTCACAACCTTTAAGAAATGCTGGGTTAAAAATATGGGGTGATCTTAGGAGGGATTCGGGCCTGGTGGACTGGAATTCTTTAGCACAACTTACTGATGGGCAGTTAACTAGGTTCAAATACTATCAACTATCTTCCTGGTGGTCCAGTCAAAATATGCAAAAAGAGAAAGATACAGATATTTTTGACTATATAGGAAGGAGGGAGAAATGGGTAAAAGAACTCTCATTTTGGTATAAACTGTTGATCAAAGAAGAAGAGAGTAAAACCAATTCAGAGGTTATAAATTATGGGGTCATTGTATACCGGACACTCCTGATGAAGTTAACAAAGTATGGTTAGATTCCTTTTTGTTGTCATCGAGGCTAATTAAGCCAGCAAATTTAAGACGTAACCATATATTTACGGCCTATAGAGTATATTGGACTCCGGCCAAACTGAACAAGATCACACGAAAAAACTATTATTGCCCCCGATGTAAACATAATGCAGCTGACGATATTCATATTTTTTTAGAATGTCCAGCCATTCAAGACTTTTGGAAAGCGGTTATGGATTTTTTGTCTGATGTACTATTAACGACTATTATTTGTTCTCGTAGACTTGTTTTTTTCGGTTTATCGAAAGATTATGATATCAATAGTCCGGACTCACAGTTTATTTTTTATATAATAATCATTGCTAGGAGACAAATTTGTATGGAGTGGAAGTCAGTGTCTCCTCCTCGCTTTGCAGAATGCCTGAAGTATATAATGGAAGTCTGTAAAATGGATTTGGCTGGTCGAATAGAGAACATTGAGAATGTTTGGTCTAAACTGGTGGTCTGGATAAATAGGTGAACGGTCCTGTGATTATGCCAGAGGTTGAGTCGGTCTTGTCCTCCACCAGGCCTAGGGCGCCCAATATAGGCTTGGAGGAGTGGGATAAGGAAAGCAGCCTACCTCTGGGACTTCTCTGTATGCTATGATACTGTCTCCATGGCGGACTCGATAAATGACAGTATAAGAGGCATCGGTGAGACCCATCTAGAGCAAATATATTCTGGTGGCAAATATGAGGACAAAAAAAAAAAAAAAAAAAAGTACAGTAAATGCACCGCCACACGACTGTGTGGAAGTAATGAATATAGTGACGAAACCAAGACAAGACCTGACAGATATAGCACTTCCAGACCCAGACTTAACGCTCTATGTAGATGGATCCTGCATGAGAACGAGTGCAGGAGAATTAGTAGCAGCATATGCTGTGACCACTGCTACTAAAGTCATAGAGACACAGAAAATAGACACACTATCAGCACAAGCAGCAGAGCTCATCGCTCTGACACAAGCCTGCATAAGAGCTAAGCACTTAAGAGTGAACATTTATACTGACTCACAATATGCTTTTGGCGTAGTTCATGATTTCGGGGTACTTTGGAGGGAGAGAGGTTTCTTGACCTCCCATGGGACCAAGATCCAGCACGGCCAGCTCATTCAAGCCCTGTTGGAAGCAATACATTTACCTACAGCCATTTCTATCCTGAAGTGCAAAGCTCACACCAAAGTTACAGACACCATTTCCCAGGGTAATGACCTGGCAGACCGAACTGCTAAACTTACAGCCCAGACACCAACAGACACGACAAGGACAGAGGTACCATTACTGACAACATGTATGACAGTCAGGGATCCCACTCAAGATGTACTCGACATACAGACACATGCCACTGCAGATGAGATAAAGAAATGGACTGAGCAAGGAGGGGTCCAGACTGAACAAGGTTGGATGACTAAGGGAAAAGGTACATGGTTTCTTCCAGATTCTATGGTACAAGTAATCATAAACCCAGCACATAGTCCAGCACACTTGGGAGAAAAGGCAATGATAGACATCTGGTTTAACAAGCACATGCGTGCAGCAGCGAACACTTGGAAATTCCATTGTGTAAGACACCCTGAAGCAGCAGGCCTTGTAGAAAGACATAATCAGACAATCAAAACAAAACTTCCTAAGATATGTGCAGAAAAAGGCGTGGATTGGATGGTAGCTTTACCGGTTGCCCTCTTTTACATGCGTATGGTAGCTCATTCCAGAACAGGCCTATCCCCGTATGAAGTAGTCTTCGGTAGACCGCCAAATATGTGGGGTACGCCTATGCCTAAAAGAATAACTGATGTTGACAGTAACATGCTGACAGATTACCTGGCTTCCTTGATGTCTGCACTACTTTCTTGTCGTTCACAGGTTGCTGCCGCCTTCCCTGACAACACCCAGGTCAAGGAACATGCCATAGTCCCTGGTGATTTCGTGTTTGTGAGGAACTTTGATCGTTCAAGCCCCCTTGAGCCACGTTGGAAGACGCCGAAGTTGGTGTTACTGACCACGAGGACTGCGATTAAAGTAGAGGGAAGAAAGGGATGGCTTCACGCTCATCACTGCAAGAGATACTTTGGACAATCTGGAACTTTTGAAAAGAATAAAAACATTAAAGACAATACAGACTTTGCGCCGCTTGCGCCGCCTGCGCCGCCTTTACTAGAAAAGACTCCACAGCAGGAGTATAGGTCTAAGTTGAGATCTAGTAAGTCAGACGTAGTTTAATTGTTTAAGTCCACTCGGTGGTGAATCGGTTAGACTAGATTTCTGACATGTATAAGATCACATACGAGAAAAGTAAGAAAAAAAACATGAAAGCAAAATACTGCAAGCTATTACGCAGCAGATGTATAGTTACTTTGATCATTCTTTTTATTCTGTGCATTGTTATAATCTGTGTCAGTTTATTACTACATGTTTTCTTTCCTATTTCCTCACATATACACTCTTCCAGTAACAGCACCATAGAGCATACATTTAGTGAACTGCCACCTCATGAATTGTCATATCGACTTGCATTGCATAACAATACTTTTATTCAAATGTTACACCATTCTCACCAGACCAGCAATGCGACTGATTGCTGGGTATGTGGCCAACTGCCACCTTATCAAAGGGCAAAGGGAGTTCTGCCCTTCTATCCTCTACCGTTCTCACACAATGGTTCATGTGGAGCATGGTTTGCCTTAATGACCTCAATAGATAGAAAGTACATAGCTTATCCAGGTGGCTGGATATATGGAAACCTGAATAAAGTAATGAATGAAGCATGTTTTCCAGACAAAGACGGATTTCCCCAAAGGAAGGGAACCGATCTAGAGAATGAAGAGTACGAGCAGGGAAATGCATCCGTTAATTTTATAATGTTAAATGTTCAGCCCAAGCAAAATACAGGTCCACCGTTTATTTCAGTTCTACCAGCAAAATGTGATTTATGTGTTAATAAGAAAGGCTCAGTACATATGGGACACAGCGAGTGTAAAGCTGTAGTAGAGATTAATGATAAAGGACTTTCTTCTTTCAAAACATCACGCCATACCTATTTCATTTGCGGTCACACAGCCTATGTACATCTGCCCTTAGACTGGGGTGGGACTTGTTATATAGCATTCTTATTACCACCTGTATTCTTGGCCCCATCCCATTATCATAGAGATTCACGACTAGAACATGTTAGAGTAAGGAGAGAGACAGATGCCTCAGGGATTGATCAGACTGAAACAGCTTGGGAGCAATATACAGATTTCAACAAAGGATTCTTTTTCTTCATAGGTCCCGTCCAAAACAGTAAACTGATACGCAAGTTAACTAGGACTCTTGAGGCAGTAGTGAATGTGACTGCATCTGCCCTGGCGAACTTGACCCAGGAACTGTCTGCTATGAGACTTGTTGTTCTTCAAAATCGCCTCGTTCTAGACGTCATCTTGGCGGAGAGGGGCGGAGCTTGTAGCGTGATCCGATCTATTTGTTGCGTTTTCATCCCAAATAACGCGCCATCTGTGTATGCAGCGATAACAAGGCTCCACAAGATTGCTCATGGCATACATCAAGACCCAGGCACATGGACTTGGTCCAGTTGGCTCTGGGCTGTGATATCTGCTTGGGGATGGAAAGTGTGGTCCTCCCTAGGAATGATCCTACTTATGATATTTGGTTGCTGTCTCTGTCTGCAGTGTGGCCCGGCCATTTGCGGCCTGTGTGCAACTGCATGTGTTCCACATCCAAGTATACAAAGGGTTAAGGACGAACAAATGATGCTGTATGATCAACTATACGGTCTCATGAATATAGATGTATCCTGAAGGGTTAAGTAGGGGACAAGGAGGGAATGAGGAAAATGAAATTTTGCCTGACCAAGATGCCCCCTACGTGTACCCTATGTTACATGTATGTGCATGTCACCCATGCATATTTCTCTTAGTGGCTTGAATCACAAGGCCTCTGCAATCATGTCCTGCATTAAGGCGCCTGCCATCAAGTTTCCCAAACGTTAAGCTAACATGAAGGCCCATGTATTTGCATTGTGCACTTTTAAATAAATATCGTAATAAACCCTTTTTGTGGTTCAGTCTGAGCCACTTTCTGAATTAGGGTTTTCATGACTCCTGACACACTGCAAGCTGCAGTTACGTATCTCTGACCTCGCATACTTCTAGCTCAGCCGAAAGAGACCCAGCAAGGGTTGCCAAGATAGTATTATGAATAACTGTTATCTGCCTGCTGTACAGAGTCACATTCCTGCCCAGTGAGGAAGGTAAACAAAACCCGTCCGCGGAAGATAGGGCCTAGCCTCTCTGTCTCCATTGAAGTAAATCACAGTGCTTGCATCCATAGAAAGCTCACAGCCCCCATGCAATGCACGAAGAAATATATGATTTTTCTGATTCTTAGCGATGAGCAACCTTTGCTTCAGATAATACATCCCCTGACTTAAGATATCAGTTAGTACCAGACGTGCTGGTCGCCTTGACACTAAAGATCTCTCTACTAGACTGAAAGTCAGCTCTCCTCCCAGTTACACGTCAATTGCACGTCATGCTCAAATTGCGTGCACAAGTAGGGCAAAGTTCCAGCCTGCCATGTAACTCCTCCTCTATGTAGCCACCCACCTATCACCCACCTATGACTCATCAAGTGTACACCCTCATGCAAGCCCACATGCTCTTATCTCTTTCTTTCATGCTCTGCCTGGAGCGCTCCTCCCTATGTACAAGGAAAAATGTATATATGTGTTGTTCTCTGTAAATAATGTTAGAAGACCCTTCCTGAACCTCAGTGGTGATGGAACAGATTCTCCCTTAACTCGAGTTATTGGAATAAAGCCCTTTTAACTTGGACACCACGGACTCTCTGCCTCTCATTTGATACATGCTAATTGTTAATGCCTAGAAATTATGCCAGGGTAATATTTCATTTACCACAGTGCTCCCCCTCCCGTGCTCCCCCACAACCACTCCTCCCACCCCACCACCTCTTTATGGTGGAAGCTGCCACTGGGGCACAGTGTGGTAATACAGGGCTTGATGGGCTTCCAAGTATATACCTGCCGTGCTGGACCCTGCAGACAACATTCCCTCATGCAAGAACACGCACTTGGACATAGAAGAACTGGTGCATACAGACAGGCACTCAGTTCATGTGTTTTAGAAACGTTTACATTTGCTGCTGCCCACATTACTAAACCTTGATTCCCACCTACTTTGCCTCAGCGTGACTTTCACCACCTTCCTCCTCAATCTGGCTCCAAACAAGTGCTGACACTGAATGGAAACTGTGTCAATTACCACAGTGTTACTCTAGCCCCTCCCAAACTCCCTGCCAGCTCTGAATTAATGCATATGGGCGCTGCTAGGGGCGCTAGGTGGCGCACTTGCAGAATCTGAACCCATTGCTCCGGGAGTTTCTGGTGTTTGGCGGCATGTCAGGAGTGCATATAAATTGGACGAAATTGCAGTTCTTTCCGCTTACGCCAGCAGTTACAGACTTTTCCTTAGATTATCCATTGGAAAGGTGTCACACTGACCTTCGCTATTTAGGTATTCAGGTCTCTAAGAACAGAGAAGACACACTTCGATTAAATTATGGGACTGCCATTACTAAATTGACGGCGAGTGTGACCAGGTGGATCTCCCTTCCCCTGTCAATGGTGGGTAGAGTCTCGCTTATTAAGATTGTGGTCTTGCCTCGTTTCTTATATTTATTTCTTAATATCCCGTATTATCCAGGAGCTTTCTTTTTGAAAGCGCTACGTACAGAACTGATACGGTTGGTATGGGGTGGGAGGCAGCCAAGGCTTCGGTGGGCAGTCATGACACAACCTTATGATAAGGGGGGGTTCGATATCCCCGACTTCGAAGTTTATTATGTGAGCGCGCAGGGACACTATGCGTATCATGGATGGCACCCACACCGTTCATGCCACAATTGGCGGCGGAGGATTGGCTGGCACGACCGCTCCCCTTAAACGGCATCATACATGGCCCGGTAGAGGTAATAGATACGCAGCCTACCACAATCACATGCACGGTTGATGCATGGCGACGTATGGCAAGGCTCCTGAAGATCACATTGTTGTACTCGCCACGACTGCCTCTCACTTATCACCCGAGAATGGTTTTATTGCAGGAGGCGGGGTTTCGGGCCTTGTGCAGATGAGTCAAAGTAGCTACGTGGGGGGACTTATTTCTAAATGGAGTGTTTCGCACCATGCCCCTGTTTTTAAGGATATGACCCCTACTCCCCTGGATGTATTCTATTACACACGGCTAAGACAAGGAATGAGGGAGGTTCTGGAAGATTTACCTAAGGAGCCTGTCAATATGGTGCCTTTGCAGCTTATGCTAAATTCTGAAGATGGGAGACACTTAGTATCAAGTATGTATAATAGTGTAAGAACGAGTAGACAGGAAATAGAGGGGACAGCTAGATTACATTGGATTGAAGATATAGGGAGAGACATCACTGACGAACAATGGGCATATTGTTGTGGACTCACAGGGACTATCTCTGCTAGCTGCAGATTTAAGGTCATTCACTATAAGTATCTACAGCGGATATATTAAACTCCGGCAAGGAAATATAGGTTTCAATTAGCTGATCATGACAGATGTGAAAGATGCAGGAGCCCTGGAGCTGGTTTTCTACTCCTCGCTTGGGAATGCCAGGGTGTAAGGGATTACTAGAAACAGATACACATAGCATTAGAAGACATGTTAGGCATTACCATTGATAGAGATCCGCTGCTAATTCTGCTAGGTTATACTGCCACCATACCCAAAGGTTGTAGAAAGTTATTGGATATCATGCTGCTTCTAGCTAAAAGATGGCTTGCATGTCGATGGGGCCGGGGGAGAGCCCCAAAGTTCAAGGAATGGTTGCAAAATGCTATATATTGTCAAGAACAAAATATGATATATGCCGAGACTCAACCAATCGCATCAACGCCTAGAGACATATGGGGTCCTCTACAGGAATATCTCACACGTACAAGAGACACTGATGCGGTGGGGATGTCTCAAGATGCTGTTCAGGACCTGGCGGATGGGGGAAGAATGTCTGGCCCCACCTAGGCAGTGAATGCCCGATGTACCTGCCTTAGCACATTATGTATCAATTGTAAAGTCCCATATATTACTGTTTGAAGGGTTGTAGACTGCGAAGCCACCCTTGTGCTATTGTGTTCAATGAGTGTGGTTAACTGCGTATTGCTGAAGTTACAATCCCACCGGGAGGACGCAGGTCACCATTGATGTCGTCAAGGGTGAAAGGGACAGCTTGCCTATGGGATGTAAAACAATGCAATGTCATACGCCTTCTGAGATGGATCACAAGAAACATGTCAATTGTTGTGTTTATCACTGAAAAAGTATAAATAAAGTTTAAAAAAAAAAAATGCATATGGGCGCTGCTCAATTAGCACTTTGTAAGGGTAGATTAGCACTCGATTATCAGAGTGTTTCATGAAAACAGATCGACTCTTTGTCCGCTGTGTTACGCTTCTTTCTGATATATACCCATTTCACTGGGCTTACCTAGCTGCCCCATGAGTACAGGTAATCTTTTTGGACAAGCAGAAGTTCCGGTACACAGGCGCAGAAAATTTAGAAGTGCCGGTACTCAGTACCGATGAGTACCGGCCCAATTAAAGCAAGTCTGTTCCTTGAACCACTCCACACTTCCTGCTTCTTCTTCTCACTCTTGCAGGTTATCACTTCCCTCCTGTTTCCTTTCTTTGTTTTCCTCTCTTTCTCTCTCCCCGACTTCCTCCCTTTTATGACTTACTCTCTTGCTCTGGTCCAAAGCAGTGCTTGGAAATTGCAAAAACAGTCACACACTGAGGTCCACATTTATGAAAAGCTTTGCATCGCTGTGTTAAAACAGCGATGCAACACTTTTCACTACGCCCTCCTTGTGACACCCTGGATGTGCCATATTTACTGTACATATCTGTCGGTGCAAAACTCGTGCATTACTGGAATTGTGTCGTAAACATGATACAACTCCAGCAATACATGGAGTGGGCCTATACCTATTGCACTGCATCACCCTTCCGCCTGCTATGAGGCAGGCGTAGGGTTTTGACGCAGTGGCATCCTAGAAGTGGCGCAGTGGAAGCTGATAGATTTCACTACGCCACTTCTACGAGGCTTTCTTGCGGGGGAACGCCCATCCTGCATAATTGTACTTGATGCAAGTATAATGAATTAATTACAATGTGCGACCCACTCGACCTTTGACGGATTGGGCAATGTAATATGAACAGGCAGATGTGACTACAAGGGATTTGTTTATATAATTACTTTAGACTGATTCTTGCTTTTTACTTAACACAAGCTCTTATATATTGCTTGCAAATTAATTTCTTTATGAATAGTTTAAATTGTTCATGCACAAACAACTCACAAACAATTTTAGTTTTCTAATGAAATATGAAAACATCAGATTATATCAGAATTTGTCAGAAAATGTTTCTGACATTTTGTGACAAATTCTGATATAATCTGATGTTTTCATATTTTTGTGGCCATTTCTCGCTGCACCTGCCTATTCCGAATGCGGTCCTCGACTCCCTATAGTCGGTGGTTAGTCCGCATGCTGTGTTTGCACCATGCAGTGCGGTTTGTGACCCCTGTGCCGTGGCGGTGATTCTCCTCAGTTAGACACGAGCGGCCGACCATTTTATGGTCGTTCGTTCACTTAAAATGTTTTCTTTTTTTCTCCCTTTTCTCTTTTTAAAACATTTTAAACTCCTTCACTTCGACTGATTCATACATTGCAGTAATAGTTCTTATGGGATAAACATCTTTGACCTGACTAATGCAGCGGTGATTTGGCTTCTGGCTGTTTGATGTTTCCTCAGTGAAGGAGTTTCTCCCTAATATGTCCTCCTACAAGTGACTTTACCTATCTGCAGCCTGGGTCTGCCTCTTTGATGTTCCTATTGCTGGAAGTCTGCTATGATCCTTCTTTGTGATGCCTAGTAGCTCTTGAGAAGTGTGTAGGCATTGAGGTCATTTGGTTCAGTGACCTCCTTTTTTCTGGATATCCCCTTGTAGTCTTCTCTTCGATGAACCATTTCAGCTGTCAGTCTACTCTCTGGTGTCTGGGTCTGATTCAATCTCCTCAAATCCTTACGCGACGTCCAACTCACTATAGCAAGATGGCCAGCGACTTACATACATCTTCCAACCCATCTTCTTCAGGCACAAAACCAAAGAGAGCAAATAATTACCCTCCTTCTCCTCTTTTATCTTCTCAGAATCCTGTCTTAGATTGTTGTGAGAGGTGGGCGAAAAATAAAGCGGGGAGGCCGTATATGTCTCTCAATTTTGGCGTTTTTATTGTGGGAAGACACTAGTCAAAAATTAAAGAGTGTGCACAAAAAATAAATAATTATTGTTTTAGTTAATTGGGTTTTAGGTTCTTTGTCTGTCCAGTCTTTTCTTATCCGCGTATACTATTCTCTCCTTCTTTTTTTCTTCTTGGTTTCAGGTTCCTTTTCCAGTGGCATGCCGTCCCTAGGTTGTTAAAAGAAAGAAAACAAGGAAAGCACAGTAAGTATTGGTTGTATATGATAGAGACCGTCACCACACCCTGTAGTGGACAGATTTGTTTGAACCCCACTGTGTAGGGGAGTTTTCAACTTTTAGGAAGAAAGAAAAGAGAGGAAAGGTGGGAGGTGGAATATAATAAATAAAAAAAAATACTATCATGTTGTTTGTTTTGGCTGGTGTATCATTTTACCCAGTTACTTTTTGTTTCACCCTATTTGGTATTTTCTTTTCTACCGCTTTCACGACTCCTTCTCTTTGGGGAATTTACAGCCCTGATGCATATGCTGGCAATTCCTTCGTGTCCCCTCATCAAATACTCCTCAGGCATTCCCATTTAGTGCTCATTCTGATCTCCCGATAGTTTAATCTTCTTCCTGGCCAGTCCTGTTTACCCCCCCCCCCCTCTTTTGCACTGTGAATACCAACAAAAACTCCCCATCCCTCCCGTCCACATACCGTGAATGGCCGTAACTCTCCAGAGTTGCGCGGGGAGTTCAACTTTCCTGGGGCGTCCACCACTCCTCACTCCACGTCTCAAAGGCATCGTCATCCTTTGTCTCCCGGCTTCTGGAACCTGCTGTCAGAATCAGCGTCTTTTCCCTCCTTGCCTCCGTCGCGTAGAACCTCTGCTCCACCATCACTTCCTGAGTCTTCCTCATTCCGCCCTTTTACCTCCGCCTCCAGCCTGAGCGTTCCTCTCTCCCGGACCGTGCTTCCTGGTGATTGGTGGTGCCCGACCACGTGTTTGGCGGTTCTTGTTGTTGGGGCTTCTCTTCCGGGTTGTTTACTTCCTTTCTCTTCTCGTTTGCAGGAGTCGGGTCATCGGAGTGATTCTGTAGGCTGGAGAGGAATAGGTAAGTGAGGGTGCGTCATATATGTCGGGTTGGGTTCTGAAGGGGGGTGGACTGGGCTGATTTCGGGAGGTATGTCTGACCATTCCATACATCCCCCCTCCCTAACTGTTTTCCCTGTAAGGGGGGTTTCCATTGGAGAATGAGACAAATAATCAGCATTAAGTTTTTTTTTACCATTCCTGTGTTGGGTACTGAATCTGAAAGGTTGTAGCGATAAAAACCATCGTAATATTCGGTCATTGTGTCACTTGATGCGTCTTTTTTTTTTGATAATCAACTTTATTGATTTTATTGAGTTTGTAAAAAAGAAAAACAATTACATTCATTGGTAGCAGATCAAGCGTTACAAGTAGGGAAGTTTGAGCAAATACATTCAACAACAAGCATAGATAGGCCATTTGAATTGAGTACGACCATTCCATAGTTTCAGGAGCGCACAAGTGCCATCGGGTCGTCACACAGGTAATAGATTAAACCATTTACCCCACACCTTCTCAAATAATTCAGGACACCCCCGGGCCTCACAGATAGGCTCCTCCTGCGCTCCACACCAGTCCACTCCCTTCCTCCACGTCCGCTCAGTTGGGGCCTTAGCCTGAGCCCAGTGCGCGGCTATGTCCCTCTTTGCCACCGCCATTGCTGTCCCCAGGAATCTCTTGTCAGCCCTGGAGCCATCTAGGCCATCAAACACCCCCAGCAGCAAGCGCTTGGGGTCGTGGGAAACCTCCCATCCGAGGGCCTGAGTAAGTTCGAGTTTTACCCCCAACCAAAACGGCGCCATACCATGTGATAGAAATCTGCAGGGGCAGACTCGCAGCACGCGCAGGCTGGGAAGGGTCACAATCGGGCCCGGAAGAGGCGCTCCGGAGAGAGGTACGCTGCATGGAGGAAGTAGAGCTGGATAAGGTGTAACTTAGAAGATGTTGTCCATGTTTTGGGCACCATAAGCGCATTGCACCAGTCGCACCAGTCCGCCTCCTCTAAGGGACCCACCCACCCCTCCCAGCGATCACGGAGCCGGTCTAGGGACGCAGGGCCATTGTTTACCAGCACTAGGAACAAGCGGGAGACCCCACCCCTCCCCAGTTTCCCCATCATCACCTGGGCCTCCAAGGGGCTGAATTGCGGGAGGGAGACGGGGGATGGAATGTGAGTGTGGAGGGCGTGCCTGAGCTGGAGGTACTTGTAGAATTGGGAAGGAAGAAGGGCGTGGCGCCGCTGCAATTCTGCAAAGGACCGAATGTGATCTCCCACCCACATGTCTCCTAGCAGCAACAACCCAACCAAATCCCAGCGGCGGAAATCCTGTAAGGATGAGACCTCCCGCAACCAGGCCCCACTCCACAGCGGCGTTTGCCTAGTAAGCTTCCGGTTCCATTGCACATGTCGAAGGGATGTACGCCAGGCCACGAACACCGTCCTGGTGACAGGGGGAAGAGCCTGTGGTATCGGGCTACCGTAAAGAAACGCCTGGATCTGTGGGAAGTCCATTGTCCTCAGTTCCACCTGGTAAGCAGGGTCAGACCAGCCACCTGTGAACCAGTCGTGGATCACAATGAGTTTCGTGGCCAGGTAGTAGAGGTGGAGATTGGTCACCCCCATGCCCCCATCAAAGGGGAATATACGACAGTGTGCCAAGGACATTCTCGGCCTCTTCCCTCCCCACAAGAACCGGGCAAGAGCGCCATCTAGCTCCCGAAACCAGCTACCCGGAAGATGAATGGTGACATTTTGTAGAATGTAGAGAAAGCGGGGTAGGATCATCATTTTGAAGAGCGCGTTCCTGCCCAGGGGGTTAAGGGGTAGGGCGTGCCATCTTTTAAGGTCTGCCTTCATACTAGTGACCAAAGGTGTAATATTCAGAGCCCACTCAAGCTCCGGCAGGAGAGTGACCCACACACCCAGGTACTTGAAGGACTGCCTCCGGAGGGGAATAGTCGCCTGCCAATCAAAGCAAGCGCGAGTAGGGTGCAGGGGGACGAGGGTCGACTTAGCAGGGTTGAGTCGCAGCCTGGAAACCTGCTCGAAGGTCTAAAGGGCTTCTAGGCACCTGGGTCCAGAGCGGTCCGGGTCAGCCAGAAAAAGCAGAACATCATCCGCGTATAGACCAATCTTGTCAGTCTGACTCCGGTCCCAGGCCCAGCCTCGGATGAGAGGATCTTGGCAGATGAGTGCCGCCAGACGCTCCATTGCCAGCGCAAACAAGAGCGGGGAGAGTGGACACCCCTGGCGGGTACCCCTCCAGATGGGGAATGCCTCAGAAAGCTCATCATTGATGAGTACCCGAGCCCTGGGTTTACTGTAGAGGACTCTAATCAGGCTGCGAAAGGGAGGACCAAATCCCATCAGCTCTAGCACATCTCCAAGGTAGCCCCAGTCCACAGTATCTAAGGCCTTTTTAAAATCAATAAATAGGAGCGCCAGATACGGGGTCAAATGGTGACGGTGAGCTAGAGCCAAATGGAGGCAATGAATGCAGTGACCAGTACCCCTGGCGGGCATAAACCCGCGTTGATCAGGATGAACTAAGTCTTGTCGGAGCGGGCGGAGCCGCTGGGCTATTGCAGTGGCATAAATCTTCATCTCTGTGTTAATCAATGAGATCGGGCAATACTCCGCACAGTCCAAGGCGGGCGGCTGCGTTTTGGGGATGACCACGATGGTGGCCACATCGGTTTCAGGCGGGAAGGACCCTTCTTCCACCACATGGTTAAAAAGTTCCACTAACTGGGGAACCAAGTCGTCGCGGAAGACGGCGTAGTACTCCTGGGGGTAGCCGTCTGGTCCGGGCGTCTTGCCCGAGTGCAGCAGGGAGATCACCCCCTGTATTTCTTCCGGGGTAAAGGGGTGGCCCAAGGTATCCGCTATCTCCTGGGGAAGACACAGCAACCGAGTACCGGTCTCCCTCAGCAAGTCCGCCAGGGAAGCACCCGGAGGACGAGCTCCGTACAGGGCCGCGTAATAGTCCGCGAACGTCCGTGCAATGGCAGCGGATGTCCACTGACGGGCCCCATCTGCCGTCTGAACTTCGGGGATAATGATGTTGACTTTGGGGTAGGACACCAGGTTATGGAGAAGCTTGCCGTTCTTATCGCCCCATCCATAAATACACGCCACTGAAGAGCGCCAGAGCATTTTGGCTGACTCTAACGAGATCCGACGAATCTCTTCGCAGATCACAGCAAGCTGGCGGGCAAGGCCATTGCTATCGTCGGTCATTTGAAGTCTTTCCAATCGCTCCGCCTGTGCCATCTGCTGGACGAGCTGGGCGGACTGTTCCACCCGTTTTGCGTGAACCAGCCCCCTGGCTACACCTCTTACAACCGCCTTGCCGGCCTCCCACAGCGTCCCCCGGTGAGGGAACCGAGCCCGTATTGGTTGAGAAGTAGTGGTGCAGTTCCTGTCCAAGGGACTCCACCAACGCCGAGTCCTGCAGGAACCACGCGTTTGGCCGCCACGTCGCACGTGGACCAACCCTTGGGGAACCGACGTGGATAGAGACAGGGGAGTGATTCGAGATCCCCCTGGGCAATATAGTAGCTCCAGACAGCAGCTGGCAGTCTGTTGCGGGCATCAAGATTAGATCTATGGGGGAATGGGTATGATGAGCTGCCGAGGTGTGGATGTATTGATCCTTACGGGGGTTCCACACCCTCCAGACGTCACAGAGGCCCAGGGCCTATGCCCAACCCACGAGGCTCTGTGCGGAGGCAAGACGGTGCGCCGACGGAGTGCCCATCGCGTCCAGCGGGTTTGCAGGACGGCATTGAAGTCTCCCCCGACAACAGTCAGACCCTGTGGAAAGGAGGAGATCACCAGTGTGAGACGGCGAAGGGCGGAGGCCAGGAGCGCGGGGGGAGCATACGCGCCAGGGAGGTTTAGGGGGCGTTCTTCAATCATTCCCGACATAGCCACATATAGGCCTTGTGTGTCAGTGTCAGCCCTATCAGGGTGAAGGGGAGCCCGTTCCTGAGTAAAATAGCCACCCCTCGGGATCCCCGCGCAAAGCCAGAGTGCCAGACCCTGTCAAACCCGCAGCGGGCCAAGAAATTGCATTGCGAACCCAGAAGGTGTGTCTCTTGAAGAAACAGAATGTCGGGTGAATGGCGATGGACAGTGCGGAGGACAGCTACGCGCTTGATGCGATCAAGGAGGCCTTTGACATTCCAGGAGAGGATGTGGATGGGTCTATGAAGGGTTCCAGACATCTAGGGGAGGGATACGCGGAAGGAAAGAGGCATGCGCTGGGCAGTACTCAACCCTGGGGAAAACACCCCCCAGGCCCGGGATCCCATGAGGAAGGCACGGGGTACAGTGACCTGCTTGCCATCAGCAGAGACATCTAGGAACGCGTGACTACCAATGTAGACAGAACACAGCTGCCCGTAGGCGGCTAAAAACAACAAACTGCTGGGAGACAATGGTCTCCCCCCTCCCTTTGCCCCCCAACTCGCCCACCCTACACTTCTGAAGTGGAAGCATCTGTCGCCCTGAAGAAACCCCAACCAACAACTACCCCACACTAAGGGGAACCACTAATCTAAAACGGTTAGCAAACAGTCGAGTGATAACATGGTAGAGCTGGACCCCCCTCCATGTAGTCAGATGGCACGCTGACAGCTGAAAAGAGAGGGAAAAGGCTTAGTCTTGTGACTCCAATGGGTCTCCGGATCCTGAGGAGACCATGCAGGCACGCCGGGTCGGCCCCAGCCCACAGAGTCAAGTACAGTCACACATCAAGGAACCCCAAAGGGTGAGCTGCAGAGTGATCCTCGCCTGGTGATAGTTACACTCCTTCCTCCTCGCCCATTACCTGGATCACAGGGCTGCCGGACAGTTCCGAGTCTGACATTGCCCTTCGCAAATTGTCCCCGGGCTCAGGAAGGCTGCCCATATCAATCAAAAAAGGAGGCAAGCTGGGGGAGGCAGATCCTTGCTGTGAAGGTCGGTCAGAGATTGCTTGGGCTGCGCCGCTGGTGAGCGGGATGCCTCCCCCGTCTGTTGCCCCTCCTCCGGGACCCGGTACGGCGTCACTGGGACTTGGGTGCATCCTGTTTCGGCTGTGTCTGGGCTCCCCGATCAGAAGAGAGGGTCGCTCTAGGCAGGAGGGGCCGCTCGTCCGTGAGCCAGATCCATGCCAACTGGGGGTATCAAAGAAGAATGTCTTATTCTGGAAGATTATCTTAAGCCGGGCAGGGAAGAGGAGGCCATAGGGAAGGTCCAGCGCCCTGAGTTTTTGTTTCACCTCTTCATAGGATCGACGCTGAGTCTGCACCTCTCTGGAGTAGTCGGGAAAGACCATAATTCTGGAGTTCTGGAATTGCAGAGGTCCTAGCTCCCTAGCCGCCCCCAGAATCGCATCCCTGTCTCGAAAGTTGGAGATCTGGAGAATGATGGGCCGAGCAGGGGTGCCAGGCGGAGGTCGGGGGCGAAGGAGCGGTGGGCTCGCTCCTCCGCAAACCAGGGGGAGAGCCTCTCTGGGCATCCAGGAGCGGACCCAGGTCTCGATAAAAGTGTCAGCGCGCCCCTCCTCCACTCCCTCCGGAAATCCCAGGAGGCGCAGATTGTTTCTTCGCGCACGTTTTTCGGCGTCTTCGGCCCTGTGATGCAGCTCGGCCATCTGAGTCTGGAGACGGGCCACCTGGGACTTGAGGGTACTCACGTCATCCTCCACCATGGAGATCCGGGATTCCGTTTCCGTGATGCGGGCAGTGGCATTCCGCAGATCCTGGCGAATGAAGGCCACGTCCACTCGCACCTCTCCTATCCTGCTCTCCATGGAGGTCTGTGACGCACTGATCGCCTGCAGGATGGTAGAGAGGTCTCCTCTGATAGCCCCAGAAGCAGCCGCGCCCCTTCCACCCGGGTCTCGGTCCAATGTAGTAAATTGGTCCATCTTTGTTTGGGTAGGAGGAACGAGGGTCTGGGTGGCGTGGGGTGGGGTTTGCCCATGCTCTCGGAGATGATGAACTCAGGCGCCTAGAGGGGGGGTAAGAAGGTGAGCCAGCTCCACCGCCAAAGGCCTCCGCCACCCGATGTAATGGCTGCCCCTCAACCCCACTGACCGACTCCGAAGGACAGAGGCCGCCCTCCACCGGGACCCAGTCCAAAGAGGGCCAAGTCACCTCCGCACCACGCCACACACCCACCTCCAAGACACGTCGATGGTCCTACCTCGGGAGGGGCCGCGGGCAGCCTCAGTCCATACGGGCCAACCTCAGCGGGGGGCACCTCACCAGCCGCAGGACTGTCGGCCCGTGAGGTCTTCGAGGCAGAACGAGCAACGAAGGGGGGCCACCCCACTCGAGACACCCAGGGTAGCACTCAGGGAGGCAGGGACCCCCAGCAGGGCGAGTGCAGGCCTTCCCCGGGGCCTGCTGGGCAGGAGTATCCCAGGAGCAGGCCAGTCGCAGGAGGCAAGCGAGGGGACTCGCGCAGGCACGAGTGCCCAGGGAGTCTTCCAAGCCAGGGGCTCTCCCGGCGGCCCCCAGCAACGGCGGCAAGATCTACAGCACCTGGGAGAGAAGGGGGGTGGGGCGCCCGTGTGCGCCCGTGCCACCGATTTGGAAGCCGATGCGCTCCCTCCCCCGGGCCGCCGCCCCCTCCAACAAACCGGGCCAAAGAACCAAGCAGGGTACCCCGGTAGCGGCAGCCAGCCCCCACCAGGCACAGGGGTCAGGGGCAGCCGATATAGCACACTTTGCCCCAGGAGTCAGAAGCCACAGGAGGGGGGGTGCAGGGATCAAGCCTCTGCATGGAGAAGGGGGGACAGGAGGTCCAGAGCAGGCCTCAGCTGACTGATCCGCCCCGCAAGGCTCCTCAGCAGTCCAGGGGGGGACAACCTCAACCCCCTATGAGCAGCGGCCACAGCGCCCCGGGGGCCGACACCCTGCTCCAGACAGTCTCTCCCTCAGCAACCGAGGGCCGGAGAGCTCTGCACACAGGGCCGGGGGGGCCTCAGTCGCACATGCCCCATCCAGCCGCCGCCGCAGCATCCAACTCCGGCAGCCGCACTCACCAGGTCACTGCCATCGCAGCTCCAGGTCACTTCCACCTCCTCGCTCGGAGGCCTGCAGGTAGCGCCACACCTCCAGTGGTGCAAGCCTCTCCGTTCGTACACGCGGGGAGGGGGCCCCGTCTCCCAGCAGCGGCCACCAGGGGCCTCCACCAGCTAGCCTCAGAGGCCACCGCCACAGAGGAAATTGCAGGCAGCGGGCAGCTGAGCTCCGACCATCGGGGGCAGGGCACAGAGGAAATTGTAGACAGCAGGTAGCCGAACTCCGACCATCAGAGGCAGGGCACAGAGGAAATTGCAGGCAGCCGAACTCTGACCATTAGGGGCAGGGCGCAGAGGAAATTGCAGGCAGCGGGCAGCCGAACTCTTACCATCAGGGGCAGGGCCGTCGCGTCCGGAGATGGACCGGCAGGGAGGCCGCCATTTTAGAAGCAGGGAGGCCCCGGGATGGAGGAGGCTCAACGAGCTGAAGGAAGCATCAAATAGTCCTCAGATGGAACCAGGAGCGAGCCAGCAGTGAGGGGAGCCAAAGCAGGTGTGAGGTAGGAGCCGATGTCAGCTGCAAGCGGGCGGATGTGAGGCGGATGACGGAGGGGGTCCAGAGCACTCTTAGAGTGCGACCGCCATCTTGATGCCTTAAGCCACGCCCCGTGATAGCCACTCTAATAGGGCATGATCTGTATATAAGATGAACTCTATCAATTCCAGATACTATTGTTGGGACTCAATAGCCTATTTAATGGCCAGCATTTCCTCCTCTATTACAGCATAGTATTTTTCTTGTGCGAATAATTTCCAACTAATGTATATCACTGGTCTTTTATTTCCACTGGTGTCTGTAGGGGAGAGAACTGCTCCCAAACCATGCTCTGACACATCAGTTTGTAAAATAAATGGTTTGTTGTAATTTGGGCTGAGAAGGACTAGTTCAGATGTGAGGGACCGCTTCAGTTGGTGGAAGGCGTGTAGAGTCACAGAGGAGGGATTCTTTAGCTCTTTTTCTTTTTTTCTGTCCTTCTTTAACAGGTCTGTTAGAGGGGCGGCTATTTGTGAAAAGTCTGGAACAAAGCGTCTGTAATACACTAAGGGCCAGATGTAGGTGGCCATTTACCGTCCGGTAACGGCCGATTTCGGCCGTTACCGACCGGTAAATGGGTTTTTGGGATGTAGGGGGCCAATTTTACCGATTCGGTAAATTTACTGAATTGGTAAATTTACCGAATCGGTAAAATACCGATTCAGTATTTTTACCGATTCGGTAACTTCTAGATGTAGGTGGGACTCTTGTGAGTCCCAAAGGCCTTTCAGATTCGGTATTTTACCACCCAATCCAATTGGGTGGTAAAATACCGAATCCTGGTGTGCTTGCACATGTGTGCATGCACACCTATGCCATGTGACAGACAGACATGCCCTCAGGGCATGTCTATGTGCCACATGGCACACATGCCTGTATTTGGGGTGCTAGAGGGTGTCAAAGTGACAGCCCCTGCACCCTTGCTGGAATCGGTATTTGCCGATTCTGTAAATACCGATTCGGTAATGCCCATTGATTCCTTTGGGCTTCAATGCCCATAGGAATCAATGGGCATTACCGTAACGGTATTTACAGAATCGGTAAATACCTAATCTTAACGATTCGGTATTTACCGAATCTGTAATACCTACACCCCCCCCCCTCTATTTTACCACTTCTTAAATACAGAATCGGTAACATTCGGTATTTAAGAAGTGGTAAAATAAAATTACCTACATCTAGGCCTAAGACACCTAAAAGGCTCTTAGATCCTTCTTTGTCTTTGGAAAGGGTAGGTCTGCGATGGCCGCCACTTTTTCCTTTTGGGGTTTTATGTAACCCTCTCCTAAGAGGTACCCCAGGTACTTCACTGATTTCGCAGAAATGCAACTTTTTGTAGGGTTAATCATTAGCCCTCCTCCCTGCAAAGCTTGGATAACCCTAGTTAGGTGTGTCAAATGCTGCTCCCAAGACGCACTGTGAATGATAATGTTGTCTATATAGGCAGCCGCAAACGTGCTACATGGTCTTAGTATGGTGTTAATAAGTCTTTGAAAAGTCGCTGGGGCCCATGTAGACTGAAGGGCAAGCCGGTAAAATGATATAACCCCCCCGGCGTGAAAAAGGCTGTCTTCTCTTTGTCTTGTCTACTCTTAATGGCACCTGCCAATAGCTTTTACATAATCGAGAGTGCTGATGTACTGGGCCTCACTTAATCGTTCTATCATTTTGTAAACTTGTGGGAGTGGGTACCTATCAAATTGTGATATCTTAATGACCTTGTGGAAGTCAATACAGAACCTTATCGACCTGTTGGGTGTAGGAACGATGACGATTGGGGAGTTCCATTCGCTGGTGGGTGGTTCTATAACCCTCATTTTAAGCATATGTTGTATCTCGTTTTCAACCACTTTTTGACGAGATTCTGGTATTCGATTGGGTCGCTGTTGTACCTTTTACCCTGACAGAGTATGGTTGGGTGTTCTATAAGTGATGTTTTCCCTGGAGTTAGAGAAAAGGCTGACTGATATGGTTGTAAACATAAGTCTATTTCTCTTTTCTGACCATCTGATAGATCAGGGTCTATGCCTTGTTGATATAGGGGTGAGAACTCCTCACTAATACTCAACAAAGCGGGTTTAGGTCCTTCCCATTTCTTTAGCAGATTAATATGGAAGACTTGCGTATTATTTTTCTTTTCTGGGTCCATCTCTAAGCGGTAGCTGACCAGAGTCACTTGCTCTTTTACCCGAAATGGGCCTTGCCTTTGGCCCAATATCTTATGGTCAGAGGTGGTCATCATGAGCAAGACTAGATCTCCTACAGCGAGAGTCCTTTCTTTAGATTTTTTTTGTCATACTGGGTTTTTTGGATGGCTTGGGCTTGTTCTACATGTGATTTCACGATTTTGCGTATTTGGCTTAACTGGTTCTTTAAAGTAAGGAAATATTCGGGCAATGTTTTTCTTGTCTCCCTTTCCTCTTCCCACTCTTCCGTAAGCATGTCTAGCAATGTACGAGGTTGCCTTCCGTATAACAATTCAAATGGGGAATACCCCGTACTTTTTTGCTGTTTACACTGAATAGCAAAAAGGGCAAGGGGCAGCATATCCTCCCATTTACGTGATTCCAGATTCAACACTTTTTTTTATGTTGATTTCAGTGTGGCGTTATATATATCTCCACAAACCCATTTGTCTGTGGGTGATAGGCAGATGGTCTTATTTGTTTGATATTAAGCTGCTGGCACACTTGTTTTAGCAGTTTGGACCCAAAGGGTGTACCCTGGTCGGTCAGGCTTTCTCGCGGGAACCCTACACGAGAGAAGATAGCAATCATGGCTTTAGGTATTTGGGTACCGTTTGGTTGTCAAAGGGCTACTGTTTCAGGGAACCGGGTTGTATAATCATCCAAGACAAGGGCATATCGACATCCGCTATGGGAATGAAGAAGAGGACCAATTCTGTGAAGGCCCACCCTTGAGATGGGTTCTTCTATTATTCAATCAACCAATCATAGCATTTGTAAAGTGCGCTACATACCCGTGAGGGTCTCAAGGTGCTGGGAGGGGTGGGGGCGCTGCTACTGGTCGAAGAGCCAGATCTTGAGAAGTCTCCTGAAGGTTAGGAGGTCTTCTGCCTGCCGTAGGCTGATGGGTAGGGTGTTCCTCGTCTTAGCGGCGAGGTGGGAGAATGATCAGCCGCTGGTGGTAACTCTTCGGATGCGGGGGGCGGTGGTGAGGGCGCGGTCTGCGGAGTGGAGCTGGCGGGCGGGGGTCTAGAGGCTGAGGCGGTTGTTGAGGTACGCAGGTCCGGTGTCGTGGAGTGCCTTGTATGCGTGGGTGAGGAGCTTGAAGGTTATCCTCTTGTTGATAGGGAGCCAGTGCAGGTCTCTCAGGTGGGGTGTGATGTGGCTGCGGCGGGGGATGATGAGGATCAGGCGTGCGGAGACATTCTGGATGCGTTGGAGCCGTTTCAGGAGTTTGGCTGGGGCTCCTGCCTAGAGTGAGTTGCCGTAGTCCAGTCTACTGCTGAAGAGGGCCTGGGTGACCGTCCTTCTAGTTTCGGTGGGGATCCACTTGAAGATCCTGCGAAGCATGCAGAGGGTGTTGAAGCAAGAGGAGGAGACGGCATTGACCTGCTTTGTCATGGAGAGTGTGGAGTCGAGGATTGTTGGACCCGGCCTCGTGGCGTGGTTCATCTCTGTCCCTCCACTCCCTGTGAGCGTAGGCTTGTACCCCGAGTCCCCTGCGCAGCCACCCCGTTAGTGTAGCCTGCAACCCGAGCCTGGTCGTCCTACCCAGTGACGCCTAGATCCCCCGAGAACCCTGACCAGGCCTGCCCTTCCCGCTCCTCGCCCGGCTCCTCGCGCCTAACCATGCCTGCCCCACAAGGCCCGGACGCCATCTTCCCTTCCCGACATCCCTGTCTCCCTGGTCCTAGCGTTACCCCGGCCCCAGCGAAACCCAGACTCCAAAGGCGCGCCAGTCCCGGCTGGGGGGTAAAGGGCTCCCGAGTGAGATAAGCCAGGGAGTTTCGATGGCACCTCCGGCCTCCCCTGAGGGGCTGGTTTCTGTCACACCTTGGGCCCTCCCCTGTGGGCCAGGTTCAATCACCCCTCTGGCCTCCCCGAGGGCTGGCTCCAGACCCGCTGGGCGTCTGGGAATTCCCGGACCCATCTTTCAAAGGGATCAAAGAGCCAACCGCCGGACCTCGCCAACGACCAGCCCCCCCCCCGGGCAGGAGACCTCTGCCTGCGAGGGTCCGGAGATCAAAGAGCCAAAGGACTATAACTGGGGCCGCCCGACAACTAGCGGGCAGTTGTATCTTGGACCTGAAGCCTGCTGATCTGATCGCGGCTGACCCTGAGAAGACTCATCTGGAACCTCTGAGCCCTGCTGACGCTGTCGCGGCTCCTTCTTCGCCTTAAGGAACTGAACCACCTGAGCCCTGCTGACGCTGTCGCGGCTCCTTCTTCGCCTTAAGGAACTGAACCATCGGAGCCCTGCTGACGCTGTCGCGGCTCGACCTCTAAGACCATCGGAGCCCTGCTGACGCTGTCGCGGCTCGAGCTGAACTCTAAGACCATCCGAGCCCTGCTGACGCTGTCGCGGCTCTCACGAACCTCTCCCGATCGAGCCCTGCTGACCTCGTCACGGCTCGAGGAGTACTCTGGTCCGGCCGGACCATCGAGACCACCATCACGACCGAGCCGACTCGACGAAGGTGAGGCAGCCAGTACGACCACCATCCCGTACCCCCCGACTCGAGGATTGAGAGCTGTGCGTGGGGTACGCCTCGTACTGACCCAGAGACTAAAAGACTGTCCCGCTTCCCCCTTCCCGAATCCTCAGAGACTTTGTGGTCCTATGGCCACTGTGTATATAAGAGTGCTTCCTTCGTTATTGGCTTATATAAAGAACTTGTTCCTAAAATCCAACGGTGTAGTGTCTGTTCGTAGTGTGGTGTGAGTTCAGTATGTACGATCCCAGACCCAAAGTCCTCCCCGGTGAGGACCTCACAATCAAAACTCGGCAAGTTCTGTGGGAGAGGTGGATCTTGGGGTGTCTGGGTGAGCACAGACTGGCCCTCGGAGATTGCCCCTTCTAACATTGGTGGCAGCGTCGCGATAAGAACCTACGTCTAGGGATTGTACAGTACTGACACACTACCCGAACAAAGAGCAGCCATGAGCGTCACGACCGACAAGACCACCTTCCAGATGGAGCTTCTGGGAGACTATTCACACCGTGAGCTCAAGCAATTCTGCAAAGATCTCCATATCCCGTCAACGGGATTAAACACCAAAGAGGACTTCCAACAAGCTCTAACAGCCTGGGTGGAGACCGGAGCCCAACCTCCAGCACCGACGGAAGCCGATGGAGGGGGAGCACCCCTGATCGAAACCCGCGCCCCAGAACAAGAAAGAGCAGAGTCCCCGACGCGGACTTACAGCCCCGAGAGAGGTCTGTCTCGAGAAGAGATGACCGACCGAGAACGCAACCGAAACCACGAGCTAGAACTAGCCCGTTTGAAAATGGAAGGAGAACTCAAGCTGGCCGAGAAGAAGCTAGCCATCGAGCAGCTGCGGCTGCAAGGAGAACTGGAGGAGAAGAAGCTCCAGCGAGAACATGACGGAAAGAAGCTCCAGCTGGAGCACGAGCGCAGCATATTGGAAATCGAACTAAAGGCCCGGAACGAAGGCAACAAAACAGCAGTGACCCGAGAGTCTGTTCCCCCAGTGGAACCCAAGGTCCACATCCCCAAGGATGTGGTCAAAGAATATTATAAAAATGATGACATCCAGCAGTGGTTCAAGGCCTACGAGGTAGCTATGACCTCACACCGAGTTCCGCAGAAAGATTGGGGAGCCGGGCTGTGGGGTCGATTCCTGAGTGAGGGGAGAGACACCCTGCTCGACCTACCGTCTGCCGAACAGACCTCCTACAGCCACATGAAAGAGGCCCTCCTCACAAGGTACGGGCTCACTCCAGAAATGTACCGCCAACGCTTCCGAGAATGCAAGAAGATCCCCGGCACCACGTGGGTAGAGTATGTCAATTTCTACAGCCGGGCCCTGGAAGGGTGGATCAAGGGCAGCAAAGTATCCACCTTCGAGGGGCTCATCGACCTCATTGCGTATGAGCACTTGTCCCTGAATTGCTTTGTGGAACTCCGACAGCACCTCCTGGACAGCAAGTTGGCCGACCCCCGGAAGCTGGCCGTCGAGGCCGATAGCTGGGTGAGCACCAGAGTACCCCGGGGGCCCGGGGGGGACACTGGCCGAAACGAACAAGGACCATCCCGCCCAAGGGGAGGAGGGGGTCAGAATAGACAGAGGGGTTCCCAGGTAGGGTCCCCGCGCAGTCCCCCCAGAAACCAGCCAGGTACCTCGCCTCCCACAGCGCGCGCAGGGTTTCCCCCAGCTAGGCCAGGGCCCCGGGTCAGCCAAGCCTGCTACCATTGCCAGAAACCCGGGCACTATGCCAATGACCCCCGCTGCCCCTTGTTCCAGAAGCCTGCCGATGCAGGGCCCCCAGTGCGCCACATCACCTCAGTAGCCCTAGAAGAGGAGGGGGAGGAAGAGTTCGAGGGAGCTGAACCCGCAGCTATGATGTTAGTCTCCCTGGGTGATAGGGAGATGGTCCCCGGAGCTCCCCTACCCGACAACACAGAGAAGTACCGGCAGCAGGTGACTGTCAATGGCCATCACATAGGGGCGCTCCGAGACACTGGGGCCAGTATCACCACCGTCAAACGGCACCTCGTCACCGAGGCCCAGATTGTTCCCCACATCTCCTGCAGGGTGATTGCAGCCGATAACTCCGTCCGCACCTGCCGGATAGCTCAAGTCCCGTTCGAGTGGGGGGGCGTCTCTGGAGAGTTACGAGTGGCGGTCCGCTCCGACATGCCGGTGGACTGCCTGCTCGGCAACGATCTAGAGAGCTCCCCATGGCAGCGGGTTGAGAAAAGGACCCACTTAGAGATGGTGGGCCTACCCGAGTGGGCCTGTGTGAGTACCCGGTCGATGACCGCCCGAAGGACCACCCCCGAAGGGGTGACCTTAGAGGCGGCCCCGGCGACCCCCGAGGACCCCGAGGTCCCTGAACCCTTTGAGACCCCTGAGCTATTCCCCGGGGAGAGCTTCCCCCCGACGCAGGGCCCCTCGGCCCCGACGTCGATACATTTTGGCCCTCCGGAACCAGACGAGGAAGTTCCGAGAGCTGGCCGAGGCAAACCTCGAAGCCAGCCAAGAAGAAATGAAACGGTGGTATGACCAAAATGCCACTCTGGTCGAGTTTCAGCCCAGACAGCAGGTCTGGGTTATGGCCCCCGTAGAGCCCTGTGCCCTGCAAGACAAGTGGACAGGGCCCTTCAAGGTGGTAGAGCGCAAGAGTCAGGTGACCTACCTCATCGATGTAGAGTCCCCCAGGAACCCCTTGCGGGTCCTTCACGTGAACCGCCTCAAGCCCCACTTCGCCCGGTCTGAGTTGAGCTTGCTCCTCGCCACGGACGATGGGGAAGAAGAAGAAACGGAGCCTCTCCCCTAACTCCTGTGCGTGAAAGAAAAAGATGGCTCCGTAGAGGGGGTGAGTCTCTCCTCCTCCCTCTCTCCCGAGCAGCGCGAGGACTGTCGCCAGTTGTTGGGACAGTTCTCGGACCTCTTCTCCCTCACCCCCGGCGTCACCAACTGGTGCGTCCACGACGTGGACACCGGGGACAGCCCACCGGTACGGCACAGAGCCTACCGCGTCCCTGACCGAGTCCGGGCCTGTATCAAGGCCGAGGTATCAAAGATGCTAGCTCTCGGGGTGGTCGAATCCTCTGACAGCCCATGGGCTAGTCCCGTGGTCCTGGTTCCGAAGGCAGCCGCCCCCGGTGCTGTTCCCGAGCTGAGGTTCTGCGTTGACTACCGCGGGCTTAACGCAGTCACCAGAACCGATGCTCATCCCATCCCCCGAGCCGACGAGCTTATCGATCGCCTCGGGGCTGCTCGCTTCCTTAGCACGTTCGACCTGACCAGTGGATACTGGCAGATCGCCCTCACCGAGGGAGCCAAGGAAAGATCCGCGTTTTCCACCCCGGATGGTCACTACCATTTCCGGGTGATGCCCTTCGGGATGAAGAACGCCCCCGCCACCTTCCAGCGGCTGGTGAACCAGGTACTGGCGGGGTTGGAGGAGTTCAGCGCTGCGTATCTGGACGATATCGCAGTGTACAGTTCCCACTGGCCCGAGCACCTCCAGCACCTCTGGGCGGTGCTGACGGCCCTGAGAAGAGCCGGTCTCACCATTAAGGCAAGCAAGTGCCAGATCGGACAAGGGTCCGTAATCTACCTCGGGCACCAGGTCGGAAGCGGCCTCGTAGCCCCCCTCCAGCCCAAGATCGATGCCATCGTGGCCTGGGAGGCCCCCACGACCCAGACGGAAGTGCGGGCGTTTCTAGGGCTCACGGGGTACTACCGCCGGTTCATCAAGAGTTACGGCAGCATTGTAGCCCCCCTCACGGAGTTAACCTCCAAAAACCAGCCGAAGAAAGTCAGCTGGACCTCCGCCTGCCAAGAGGCGTTCGAAACTTTAAAAGACGCCATGTGCACTGCCCTCATCCTACAGGCCCCCGACTACTCACGAGAGTTTGTAGTCCAGACGGACGTGTCCGAGCATGGCATCGGAGCTGTCCTGTCCCAGGTGAACGAGAACGGCCTAGACCAACCAGTGGCATTCATTAGCCGGAGGCTACTCCCTCGAGAACAAAGGTGGAGCACCATCGAGCGGGAGGCCTTCGCGGTAGTTTGGGCCCTGAAGAAGCTGAGGCCCTACCTGTTCGGTACTCACTTCCGGGTCCAGACCGACCACCGACCTCTCCGGTGGCTAATGCAGATGAGAGGGGAGAATCCCAAATTGCTGCGCTGGTCCATCTCCCTCCAGGGGATGGACTTCACTGTCGAACACCGGCCGGGCTCTGACCACGCCAACGCCGACGGCCTGTCCCGATTCTTCCGCCTCAGCGAAGAGAACCCCAAGAGGATGGGTAGTTCTCCCCGCCTTCAGCTGGGGGGGACGCGTGTTGGACCCGGCCTCGTGGCGTGGTTCATCTCTGTCCCTCCACTCCCTGTGAGCGTAGGCTTGTACCCCGAGTCCCCTGCGCAGCCACCCCGTTAGTGTAGCCTGCAACCCGAGCCTGGTCGTCCTACCCAGTGACGCCTAGATCCCCCGAAAACCCTGACCAGGCCTGCCCTTCCCGCTCCTCGCCCGGCTCCGAGCGCCTAACCATGCCTGCCCCACAAGGCTTGGACGCCATCTTCCCTTCCCGACATCCCTGTCTCCCTGGGCCTAGTGTGACCCCGGCCCCAGCGAAACCCAGACTCCAAAGGCGCGCCAGTCCCGGCTGGGGGGTAAAGGGCTCCCGAGTGAGATAAGCCAGGGAGTTTCGATGGCACCTCCGGCCTCCCCGGAGGGGCTGGTTTCTGTCACACCTTGGGCCCTCCCCTGTGGGCCAGGTTCGATCACCCCTCTGGCCTCCCCGAGGGCTGGCTCCAGACCCGCTGGGCGTCTGGGAATTCCTGGACCCATCTTTCAAAGGGATCAAAGAGCCAACCGCCGGACCTCGCCAACGACCAGCCCCCCCCCCGGGCAGGAGACCTCTGCCTGCGAGGGTCCAGAGATCAAAGAGCCAAAGGACTATAACTGGGGCTGCCCGACAACTAGCGGGCAGTTGTATCTTGGACCTGAAGCCTGCTGATCTGATCGCGGCTGACCCTGAGAAGACTCATCTGGAACCTCTGAGCCCTGCTGACGCTGTCGCGGCTCCTTCTTCGCCTTAAGGAACTGAACCACCTGAGCCCTGCTGACGCTGTCGCGGCTCCTTCTTCGCCTTAAGGAACTGAACCATCGGAGCCCTGCTGACGCTGTCGCAGCTCGACCTCTAAGACCATCGGAGCCCTGCTGACGCTGTCGCGGCTCGAGCTGAACTCTAAGACCATCCGAGCCCTGCTGACGCTGTCGCGGCTCTCACGAACCTCTCCCGATCGAGCCCTGCTGACCTCGTCACGGCTCGAGGAGTACTCTGGTCCGGCCGGACCATCGAGACCACCATCACGACCGAGCCGACTCGATGAAGGTGAGGCAGCCAGTACGACCACCATCCCGTACCCCCCGGCTCGAGGATTGAGAGCTGTGCGTGGGGTACGCCTCGTACTGACCCAGAGACTAAAAGACTGTCCCGCTTCCCCCTTCCCGAATCCTCAGAGACTTTGTGGTCCTGTGGCCACTGTGTATATAAGAGTGCTTCCTTCGTTATTGGCTTATATAAAGAACTTGTTCCTAAAATCCAACGGTGTAGTGTCTGTTCGTAGTGTGGTGTGAGTTCAGTGTGTACGATCCCAGACCCAAAGTCCTCCCCGGTGAGGACCTCACAATCAAAACTCGGCAAGTTCTGTGGGAGAGGTGGATCTTGGGGTGTCTGGGTGAGCACAGCCTGGCCCTCGGAGATTGCCCCTTCTAACAAGGATGACCTCTAGGTTTTGTGTGTGGTCGGTGGGTGTGGGGGTGCTCCTAGTGCCGTCGGCCACCAGGAGTCGTCCCAGGCCAAGGGGTGGACCCGAGGATGAGGACCTCCATCTTGTCCGAGTTCAGCTTCTATTGGCTGTTCCTCATCCAGTTAGCGACGGCCTTCATTCCTTCATGGAGGTTAGTTTTGGCGGTGTGGGGGTCCTTGGTGAGAGAGAGGATCAGCTGGGTGTCGTAGGCGTAGGAGATGATGTTTAGGTCGTGCCGTCGGGCGACGTGGGCGAGTGGTGCCATGTAGATGTTGAACAGTGTTGGGCTGAGAGATGAGCCTTAGGGGAATGCCGCAGATGATCTCGGTGGCTTCGGAGCTGAAGGGGGGGGGGCGGATGTTCTGGGTTCTCCCGGAGAGGAAGGAGGTGGTCCAGTCCATGGCCTTCTCTTGGATTTCGGCGTTGTGGAGGCGTGCTCTTAGTGTGCGGTGGCAGACTGTGTCGAAAGCGGCTCACAGGTCCAGGAGGATAAGGGCAGCGGTTTCTCCCTTGTCAAACAGGAACCTGATGTCGTCGGTGGCAGCGATGAGGGCAGTTTCTGTGCTGTGGTTTCTGCAGAACCTGGACTGGGATGGGTCCAGGGTGTTGTTCTCTTCCAGGAAGCTGGTCTGTTGTTTGTTGACGGCCTTTTTGATGACCTTTGCCGGTAACGGAAACAGGGAGATGGGTCGGAAGTTCTTGAGGTCCTTGGGGTCGCCTTGGGTTTCTTTAGTAAGGCGTTGATCTCTGCGTGCTTCCAGCTCTCCGGGAAGGTCCCTGTCTCGAAGGAGATTTTGATGGTTTTCCGGAGGTGGGGTGCGATGGTGCTGCTGGCTTTGTTGAAGATGTGGTGTGGGCAGGGGACTTCCGGGGATCTGGAGTGGACGGTGTTCATAATCTTGATGGTGTCGTCGTTGTTGATATTGGTCCAGGCGCACAGGCGGTTGGTGCCGGTGGTGGTCGTGGGAGTGGGGGTGTCGGCGGTTGCCGGGGTGGTGACAGCGTCGAAGCTGTCGTGGATGTTTGCTATCTTGCGATGGAAGAAGGCGGCCAGCGAGTTGCACAGGTCTTGTGACGGTGAGATGTCGTTAGTGTTGGAGCTGGGGTTGGAGAGTTCCTTCACGATGCTGAAGAGCTCTTTGCTGTTGTGTGCGTTGTTGTCTATGCGGTCTCTGAAGGCGGTCCTCTTGGCGAATCTAATGAGTTGGTGGTGTCGGCCTGTGGCGTTCCTGAGGGCTGTGTGACTTTCCGGTGTTCTTTCGTGGGTCCAGTTTTTTTCTAGTTTTCGGCAGGTTCGCTTGGAGGCCTGGAGGTCTTCGGTGAACCAGCTGACTCTCTTGCTGGTGTGGGTGTTGGGGGGCTTCTTGAGCAGGGTGAGGGTGTTGGCGCAGTCATTGATCCATTGTCTGAGGCAGCGGGCTGCGGCGTTGGGGTTGGTCGGGTCTGCGGGTGGGCTCTGGGCGAGGGCGGTGGTTAGCTGATCCTCGGTGGTCTTGCCCCAGCTGCGGCGGGGCATTTGCTGGTTGTGGTGGTGTGTGGTGGGTTTCCGGAAGGTGAAGTGGATGCAGCGGTGGTCGGTCCAGTGGAGTTCGGTGGTGCGGTCAAAGAAGACGTGGGTGCTTGCTGAGAAGATGTGGTCAAGCGTGTGGCTGGCGGAGTGCTTGGGTGTTGTGACGAGCTGTCTGAGTCCGAGGTTGCCGAGGTTGTCGATCAGTGTGGAGGAGTTGGCGTCGTTGTTGTTCTTGAGGTGGAAATTCAGGTCCCCGAGGAGGATGTAGTCTGTGGAGGCGAGGGCGTGTGTGCTGATGAAGTCTGCAATGGAGTCGCTGAACTGTGCTCGGGGTCTGGGGGGTCTGTAGATTAGGGTGCCTCTGAGGGTGGTGTTGGGGTCGATGTGGATCTGGAAGTGCAGGTGTTTGGCGGTGCTGATGGTGTCGTCAGCGTCTGTCGATATTTTGAGAGTGTTTCTGTGGAAGATGGCAATTCCTCCTCCTATTCCGTTGGTGCAGTCCTTGCGGGTGATCTTGTAGCCTTCTGGGATGGCTATGGCAATGTCAGGTGCCGAGGAGGGGGTCAGCCAGGTCTCTGTCAGGAAGGCGATATCTGGGGCGTTGGTGTCGAGTAGGTCCCAGAGTTCGACAGCGTGTTTGCGGGTGGAGTGGTGTTGAGCATGTTGCATCTGAGGAAGTTGGGTTCCTTGTTGGGCCGGTTGGCGGGCCGGATGCTGGTGAAGCTGCATTTCCGGGAGGCGAAGGGTCCTTTGGTGCGCTTCGGGGCGGCCAGGCAGCAGGTGCTTGATCGTCCGGCGTTGAATGCGTGGAGCGTGCTGGAGTCGTAGCGGAGGCGGGCATCGTGGTGTGTGCGGGGGGCAGGGGTCCTGGTCCAGGCACAGACGGGCTTGCCTTACGCACGCCTTTGGCGTGCCCATGGTGCGCCCGCTGCACACGTCCTCTGCGTGGCCTCTGCGCGGCCTCCATATGAGGGGATGTGGGAGGGAGGAGCAGGGAGCGGGGTGGCGAATGGGAATACTGGAGGGTGGGGCCGCAGGGGACGCAATGGCGGGAAACACGGAGGGGTTAGAGGGCGGGGGTCACAGAGGGCAAATGGGGACACAGTCAAAACGGGGGCACAAGGGAGACACAGGCAAAATTGGGTCAAGTCAAGTCAAGTCAAATTACTTTATTTGTATTTCATTTAGAAAAACATAAAAGCACAGATTAAAATACACTTCCAGGGAAATAAATAAGGCAGTACAGTTACTTTGCAACCTGATCGTCTTTCTTAATCTAATCACACATTTTAAATAGCTTACTGCAAGCCCCATTGTCAAGTCATCTTCCATACATTGTAACTTTAGATATGCCGCTCTACAATGTCTTAGTCCGTACTGTTTTAGGATCGGTAATAAAAACGACCTTCTTGGCAACGTGTAAAACCTACAAAAAAGAGTTCCATGCAATGTTGATTGTGTCGAGCTACCGTCACAGGGGCATAGTGCCAGAGTACGTGACCAATCGTTCATCATGGGGAATGTAGTGACCCTATGCACAATACCTAGGCGAAAGCGTGTCAATAACATCGGATCGAAGGGGCTTGTCACATATGACAGATATTGCTGAATTCCAGTACATGACAGCATAATGTGGTTTTTCATGACCAAATGTTTTTCTTTCTCCAGAAACCATTGCTTTTCCTCCAGATAGGACAAATATTCCTTTTTTAAAACCTTTCTGGAGGTGATGTTCATACAGTCTGGGTTTGTAAATAATTCTGGATGGCCAATTTCGTCTGCGGTCTCCTTAATATGTCGTAGCCATGGAATGCGGTACACGTTATCCAGTTTTAAACAATCCATGATCACATCCCGGTTAAAAACTGCTTCGGGGGTATTCCATATCTTATGCCAAAGTAGTAAAGGGCAAGACTTTATGATATCTACAATATGCTTCAAGCCTACCTCAGAGTGACAGATATATGTGGCAGTTGAACTAGGTACTGCTAATAAGTAGCACAGGAAGTTGTTTTCACAATTCTGTACACATTGTCCGTTAGTAAGACCCCATATACCTGCGCCATAAGTGGCTGTTGAAACACATTTGGTTTTATAAATTGCAAGCAATTCTGGGACCGGTCGAGAACCCAATTGTCTTGACAAACTAACAAGCGCACTGGTAGCTTTTAAGAGCATAGTTTTCCGGGCTAATATTGCAGCTGGCCAGGTACCCTTCTGATCAAAATGTATCCCTAGGTAGGCAAATTTTTGTACACACTCAATTTTTTTTACCATTGATAAAGATATCACATTTCTTTGCAGTTCTTTTCCCACACTTCATGCTTAATGTATTACTTATACTCACTTGCAGCCCCCCCACCTGCATGGAATTAGCAAAGTGTGTTACTGTTTTCTGGAGGCCTATTTGTGTCCTTGACATTAAAACCGCGTTGTTCGCGTATAATAATATTGGGACCGAGTTTCCATTTATATTTGGGTAATCATGGGGGTAAACAGGATGTTGAGCTGTAGCTCTAGGTGGCGCTGTTGTTGTGTATCCGCTGTGTTGTCGAGCAAGAAAGAAAGACACCGAAAAGACGCCGAGAGTATCCCGGACGCAGCGGATGCTAAGAGCGACATCACTGGTGCAGCCAGGGCCGTGAGAGCCCCCCGGACGCGGTGGGTTTCGTGGCAGGTGTTGGCGGGTGTTGAAAACCGCATTCCAGCTGCGGATCTGTGGAACCGCGGGAGCTGCGACAGCCGTGAGAGCCGGACCGGGCGCGGCGGGCGCCGTAGGCTGTGCTGTAGCCGCGAGAGGCGTGGCGCTTAACAGGACGCGGCCGAGATCCGTGATTGGTGCTTTGAGAACCCCTACGAAGGCGGAAGGCGCTGCATGTGGCACCCTAGGGGGACTGAACCGGCGAGAGCAGTGAAGAATCCCTTGACGTGGCAGGGCCGCCGCAGGGCCGCCGTTAGGGATATCCTGGGGTAGCTGGAAGCTACGCGAGCCCTATCCAGACGCTCCTGGAGTTGCGAGTAGTCCCCTGGAGGAAGCTGAGGATCCCTGGGACGTGGAGCCATCAGACCGGCAGGAGCAGATAGAGCTATCTGGACGCGGTAAGAGCTGTGAACTATATCTTGGCACCTGGGAGAGGCTGGAGCGGGTAGACATGATAGTTGCCGCAAGTGGAACTGAAGCCTAAGACCCCCTTGCATGTCCCAGCAATCTCTCATGTGAGTCTCTCTGATCTTAGTGGGAGCGGCGAGAAGTCCTGAGTAGTTTTCTAAAACTGCATAAACCTACAAGGAACGAACTTGGGGAATTGGAACTGGGTGTCAGTGCTGGCGTTGCATGAGCGGCTCGCCGGGCACTGGTCTTGTTTCCCGATTGTGTTTACTGGAAGCAGGCCTGAGTGGCACCTTTATCGCGGGTCAAAAGCAGGGAACAGAAAGGGAAAACATATAGAGATTCCGCCCTGTTGGGACCCCTGGGCAACAACTTGTCATCTCCGACTGACCTACTACAGCGTAATGGCTTATAAAAAGCTCAGATCCAGAACCATCTTTATGAAAAGAATGGGAACGGATGAGGCAATTAGAAAGAGCACCAACAAGGCGATAAGAAATGGAAAGACAACAGCAACCCCTGGGATTAGAAAGTACTTCGCAAAAGTAAACTCAGATGACCAGGAGCAAATAGAAAAAGATCAGATACATTTGGAATTAGTAGGTGTTACGGAGGATGGAAAAAGTGCAATATACCTAACTCAAGATCAAATCCAAATAATTCCTGAGGCAGTGCAAAAAAATATCCTAATTGACCAGGTGGACGCAACTTCAGATTTAATGGCAACCGGATCAATAACACTGGATCTATCTAAAATACAAAAGCCTTTCGATTGCAATACTATTTGCCCAGATACTAACACCAAGGATGGAAAATCTCAAATGGGACCCCAAAGGGGGACCGAAAACATACAGAACAATACTCCACAAAAATCAATGGATATAGAGGGTCTCCTCGAAAATTCGCCAGATCTCTCTATCTTTAAAACTACTGGCTCGACCAACAATCATACTCCAGTTTCCAAGTCACTGTTTATTTTGCAAAATATTCTGGAATCAGTTCTCAACCATTTAGGCAACATATTGGAAAATTCTGATCAAACGCTTGACGCACAAATTGGAATTTTAAAATTTCTGTTCGAAGAAAAAAAGAAGAAAGAACAAATCTGGGCATCAAAAATAACAAAAATAACAGGAACTTGTGGCAAATGTCAAGGGGTAATTGGCGACAACTTAAAAACCAAAATGGACAATGTGCCACTTCCCCTGAAAAAAGAAATTGCAACACAAACCGGAAAGAAATCATCTGGTGAAAGTGTGGGAAAGCAGGGAGACATCATCACATATTCCCTCAGAAACCTTTTTAAAGAGGAAACTAATTTAGAACCACACCATCAATCTGTGACTTACTACCCAATTTCTACAAAAAGCAAAACCAAATTTAATACGACCAGCCCTGTAATACTTGACCTCGAAATAAATGCTGATACCGGTTAAACTAGTGAGGATGCGCAGGACTTGGAAAACACAAAAAAGAAACCACGGCAAAGAAAGATAAAAAAGAGAAAGGCGACAAGAAGATTTAAGAGGAAGAAGGCTAATAAAATCAAATTTCAGAATACGACTCCCCTACCTAGTGCTTTACAAGATCAAGAAGGAAGGCCAGCACTGCCCCTGACACCGAGGATAAAGCGCCAGAAGTCACCGGTGAAAACTGACAACAAAAATCTTCATCAACAGTCCACATTAAATCCAAAGGCTACTAATTTTATACATGGCCCGCCAAGTCCAACATTAAGAGGGACCTTTAAAAGACCTTCAGAATCACAGAGAAAAGGATCACAAGTAGAGGAGATAAGATCCAACTACCTACAAATTATAGAATTATTCCCTACCAATGATGCTCCACTCAATCGCGGTCGAATCATTAATTTACTACAACAGATCCAGCCGCTACAATTTTTTGTGCGAAATGAAATTAAACTAGTAATGTTTCCGGTCAAAGCTAAAACAAAAACTGCAATTGTAGAATTCTGGTCCCCAGCCTTACCAAGAATTATTCTAAAAGAGAGTGAGACTCTCCACAAATGTGGTTATGACTTGATCCCAGTCTTAAAAAATTAAGTTCACAATATGTTGTATCCGCTTGAAGGACCTCAAAAAACGTGCCAAACTACAAATAAAAAAATCTATCCCTTAGATTGCCCTGCAGCAAATATATTTGTCTCCATAAAGAATGGTGAAAGGGAAATTTGGAGTAAAAGCACCCTCAGTAAGGAAACAACATTGAGGGATCAGTCATGGGATTGGATATGTGAGACCCTGAATAGTAATAAGCAAACTAAGGACATCAAATCTTCTGTTTAGCACAGACTTAGTGATTTCCTCTTGGAATATAGCGGGAAAAACTAATGAAAAAATGGCAGAATTAGTAAAAAACTCACCTGCTATTGTGGCCCTACAAGAAACATGGACTACACAAAATTTCAATCTGGAGAGATATTTTATATACGACATCCCTGCTCTGCGGGTCGAGCGGGGTCATGCGAAGGGTGGGATAGCAATCTTGCTAAGCGAAGACTATAACTGGGCCCAAGAAATAATCCCAACGAAATCTTATAACTATCAATGTATCAAGATTAAGTGCTGGATAAACCCCTCAGATTCCCTAAAAAACGTACTCATTTTAATTTCAAATTTGTTTTATTAAGTTCAAGAGCAAGAATAACAGGCACAGTAAGGCGGTAAGCATGCAGTAGGGTTATGTAGCGAGCGAGACAGACAGGCACGTCTTCTCTGAGAGGCCATTCAGAAGCATATAAATCACACCTACACAGTATGGCGATGCCGGCATATAGTTGAAGGTGCCATGTAAGAATTACAACCAAACAAAACCAAAGGAAGAACTCAACCCCCCACCCTCCACCCAACAGCCCCTCCATCCTCCCCCCTCCCCGACCAGTATGCCAGTAGTTCGGAGTCTCCCTGAGTGCACTCTCGGGCTGACAAGTAGCAAGGTGTTTAAGGTTGTGGCGGAGCCTGTGGTGGGTCTGTGAGCCGCAGAATGCGAAGGTATTTGGGGCAAGTGATTTCGTGAAATTCCTTGGATAAGAGGGACAGGAGCGGGTGCCAGGTCTTCTGGAAGGAGTCAGTCGATTGTGTGAGTGTGGCCTGGATGCGTTCCATGCCCAGTGTGAACCACAGTTTGTGTAACCAGCCAGTGTGGGTGGGTAATGTGGTGGAACCCCAGAGTGACAGAACGTGTTGCGACGCTGCTTGCATGGCGATTCCCATCTGTTTGCCTCGCAGTGACCTTAAGGGAAATGTGAGCGCATTGGGTAGCCCTAGGATAGTGTATGCAGGAAAGCGCGGGACTTCAGTTTCAAAGGTGGAATCAATATCATCCAGTACCGCTTTCCAGTACCCTTGCAGAGCGTCGCAGTCCCACAGGAGGTGGGTCAGAGTGCCCCTTGCGCCGCAGCCTCTCCAACACAGAGCGCTTCGGAGAGGATTGCCCTGATTGAGTCTCGCCGGAGTAAGGTGCCAATAGATGGCCAATTTTATCGCCGACTCCCTGGCCGCAGTGTTACGGGTGGTGTGTGCCGCTCTATAGAATACAAACCCCCATTCCATGGGCGAAAGTGTTCTTCCGAGCTCCGATTCCCAGCGCCTTTGCCCCGCCGTTTTAACTGGGCCGGCCACAGGTGATAACATTTTGTAAAGGTCCGATATCAGGTGCCTATCCGAGTCTTTCGTGATCAGCCATTTCTCAAACGGCGTCATTGGTCGAGCAACTAGGGGAGCGTGGTCTGGGTGCGTGAGCCAGTGGCGCAGCTGGAAGTATTGGAACATGTGAGGTTTAGTCACTCCGTAGCCTTGTGTGATGTCGGCAAGGGGGAGGAAGCCCTCTAGGTCAAAGAGATGACCGGCTGAGCGGCAATCTGTGCTCCGCCACTGCAGGAAGGCACGGGGATCGGTGCCCGGCGGGAAGTCCGGGTTATCAAAGAGCGGAGTGAGCGGGGAGGGGAAGGTCGTCAGGCCCCGCCTGACCGCCACCGTGTCCCACGTCCTCATGACGGTGCGAGTAACTGGGGAGCGGAGAAGGTATCGCGGTCTATGCTGGCGGGCAAGAAACGGTACCTTCCACAGCGACATCTGAGCCATCGCTCTGTCTTGAAAGAGCCATCTCTTTTCCGACTCTGGCCTGTACCATTCCACCAAATAGCGGAGCTGTGAGGCCTGAAAATATTGCTTGAGGTTAGGGATCCCGAGTCCCCCCTCGTCAATGCATCTGTGCGCCACCTGTTTGTGCAGTCGTGCGCGTTTCTTTTCCCAGATGAACTGGTGGAAGGCATTTTGCAAGTCAGCAATCGTACCTGGCGGCGGCGTGACCGGAAGGGTCTGGAAGATGTATAAGATCTTGGGCAAGGCTGACATTTTTACAGCCGCTATGCGGCCCAACAAGGAGAGGGGTTGCTTTGACCAGCGCGCGAGGTCGGCTCGAATTTGAGAGGTAAGTGTTTTATAGTTAAGGGTCACCGTTGAGTCCGTGGAAGCAGTGAGGGTAATCCCCAGGTATGGAAGCTGCGCGGAGGATTGCAAGTCGCAGCCAAAATCAGGTGGTGGGGTAATAGGGAGGGCGTTCTTGCCCAGGGGTAAGATCAAGGATTTCCCCCGGTTGATTTTGAAGCCCGAGACCGCTCCGAAGCTCTCCACTTCCTCCAGGAAAGCAGGTATAGAGCTGGACGGTCGGTCCAAAGCAGCGATGATATCATCGGCGTACAGTCCCACCACGTGGGGTTCATGGCCAAAGGAGATACCGCTAATGCGAGGGTTATCTCGGATTTTCTGCGCCAGGGGTTCCACGTACAGGGCGAACAGAAGGGGCGAGAGGGGGCACCCCTGACGTGTGCCTCGTTGAATTTCGAAGGGGTCCGAAAACGTACTCATTTTTAATGTATACATCCCTCCTGGAGCAAAAATGGATGGAATGTTAATAGAGATCCTAGATGACATCGAACAAATAATCGAAAGACAAGATTATCCATCGTTTCTCATCATGGGTGACCTTAATGGAAAATTATCCAACGAGGAAATATTAAAATGTACCAATTGGTATAAAGAAGAGGCGTTGAAAATTCCATACCATTACTTCCTAAAGGGAACAAGGCGGATAAAAGAGGAAAAATTCTACTAGCGTCGCTCCCAACGTTAAATGGAACCATATTAAATGTGAAAGGCGACATTCCCGCCTCAAACATGAGACAGGGAAGTAATAGCTCCTCACTTCTGGATTATATGATATGTAGTTTTGACTTGTTTGGGTCCGCTTTACAACTTAAAATTAATTTTGTCCATGGTAGTGATCACGCCATTCTACAGTTACGTATAGAATGGAAAATAAATTTATGTCCAACCAGCCAAATTATGTATAAGTATAGCACAGTCATGGTAAACCAAAAACAAAGGCGGATTCATTGGAACTCAGCGACACTTAATAAGATAACTACCATAATAGACATTAACTAGCTTCTTCAAGCAACGCATTCTACAAATCCAATAACAAATTTTGAAATGATCATAAAAAAACTAACGCAAAAATTGCAGAAAAAGTTGATGCAACTAAGAACTACAAAGACTCAAAACAAAAATCTAAAACTAGTTACCAGTACAAAGCTTTTAAACAAACTGATAAGAGCACAGTTCTTAGAAGGTTCATCGTCTAGGCAGGTAGAAATTAACAAATTAAAGAATCAACACAGGAGAGAAAAAGAAAAACACAAGAGAATAACCCAAGACAAAAACTGGGTGGATCTGCAGATAGCAGCAAAGCAGAACAACCAACGTGCTTACTGGACCATAATCTCCAAAGAAACGGGCACAAAAAAAACATTACAAACTATTTCGGTGCCCCCAAAAGAATGGAAAATTTATCTCGCTAATCTATACAAATTAAACACCACCTCAGAAATGGCCTATACGTTTTCTAGTAATACAGAAATCGAATCCTTAAATAGCGGAACATCTACCCCCTTTGCCATTGAGATACATATAAGAAAGGCGAGATCAACAGGAGCAACTGGCCCTGATCAAATTCCAATTAAGGTCCTTCAGTCCGACCCCAAAGGATGGAGTAGGGTGCTATCCCCCCTTTTCAGCTACATTCATAGTACTGGGGAAATCACGAAGTCGTGGAAAGGGAGCATCATCATACCTATACATAAAAAGGGATCAAGACTCCAACCTGGTAATTATAGACAAATTGTTCTTCTGGATGCCACAGGAAAGATCTTCACGGCAGAAGTATTGGATCAACTTATAAACTGGGCCTTTTCATCTGGACTGATTCCTCGATATCAGGCAGGCTTCAGACCAAAGCATTCAGTCGCGGACAATATCGCTATGCTGCAAACCATCCTAGATAAATATGTGTCAATTGAATCTCAGGTTGTCTACGCAGCCTTTATCGATTTTTCGACTGCGTTTGATTGAGTGGACTTGGGAATACTCTGGGAAAAACTTAGTAAAATGGGTATCCCTGATCAGCTACTACGAATATTAATATCACTGCATACAGACACCTGGTGCCAGGTTCAAATGGGGAGAGAAAAGGGATTAACTAGCCCTATCCCAACCCCTAATGGCCTCAAGCAAGGATGCCTTCTCGCTCCCCTACTGTTTTCACTTTATCTCAGTGATATGCCTCAATGTCTCCAGCAAGTACGCAATTTTCCACCAAAAGTAGCCTCCCACAATATACATACATTATTATACGCAGACGATATTATTATATTAGACCTAACTCCATTCGGTCTACAAAGCAATCTCCAGGCACTGAATAAATACACGGAGGAAAATTATTTAATCCCTAACATCACTAAAACAAAAATAGTATCGTTTCAGGAAGGAAACAGAGTTCAAAATACAGCTGGATCCTTGGGGGAGAAAAGGTGGAAGAGGTAAATGAATACACCTATTTAGGTAGAATCTTTACCAAGACTTTACAAAACCGGTCACATACTGTGAACTTGACCAGTAAATCTGAAGTACATGCAGGGGCTATTTCAAGGTTATACACAGCGTCAGGACACAGGCATTTTTCCTCCCTGCTCAAGGTATATAGTGTCAAGATACCGCCAGTACTATCATACACCTTGGAATATATCCCTATAAACCAATGGAATTTTCTAGATCTAAAAGAAGGCAAAATACTACGGAGACTAATGAAGGTGTCTCAGGCTGTTCCAGTACAAGCTCTCCGCCTCAAGCTTTCACTAACCAGCTCTTATTCTCGAGGAATTGCTAACGTCATCAGGTGGGAGTATAATCTCCTGCATGCGGATGAAGGAACTCTTCGATCTTTGCTCAAAACAGAAACTTTTGACCGCGGCTTGTCCAAACACCTTTTTAGCAAGAACATGTCAACAGCTTTTAAGCTAGCAGAGATTAACACCAATTTGCTGCTAGCTTGGACATCAACCCAGTTAAAGCTCTTTATGAAACATTTTACTCCAAGACTCCGTTTCGATCTTGACTTTTCGCACTGCTCTAAAATATCTGTATATAAGAATTTTATTGAAACTATAACATATAAGAAATCTCAGCAGTATATTGCTTTCAACCTAAATCATAGTGTCAGGAGAGCGATTGTTCTGCTCCGGTTCGGTATATTACCGGTCAAAACCGTAACATCTAAATGGCACTTAAAGGAAAGCTCTATATGCAACCTGTGCAATGGCGGAGAGCAGGACTTGGAGCATTTAATGTTTGTATGTCCAAATCCAAAGGTGGTAACGGCAAGGAAGAGGTTTTTGCAATCCATATACGTTAAATGTAGGATTAAATCAGCAAAGGAACTGATCATTTTATATTAATTTCCTCCAAATGAATTTGTCTAACATAACTTTTATACATTTTTAAAACCTTTTTTAACTTTGTATTAGCACAAGAAATTTTTAATGGTGTAAAAAAATTGAACATTATGCTTAAATTATTTGTGGTCCTCAGTAGAGTAACAAAGCAAATAAAAATAAATAAAAATAAATAAATAAATGGGGGAGCTCGGCCAGTCATTCACCCAGACTACTGATGGCTAATGAAAAGAGGAATGGGGCAAGGACGCATCCTTGCCTCACTCCTTTTCCAATACCAAATCTGGCTGAGCACTCCCCATTTTTCCCATATCTCACCCTTGCTCCCGCCTCTCGGTAAAGTTCTCGAATAAATAACCGAATATCATTTTTAACTCCCAGCTCAAATAAAGTTTCCCATAATTTATCGTGTATAACACAATTGAATGCGGAGGATAAATCGACAAAAGTTAAAAACAAATTTCCGCTTTTTGCCCTAGTATATTTATCAATTATAAGACTAAGATTCAAGTCTTGCTCTATTGTGCCCAGTCCAGATCTAAAACCATATTGTAACCGTGATAGCACCCCATTTCCTCCGCCCATGATTGTAATTTGTTTAAAATGACCCTCCCTACCACCTTTAAAAGGGAATCTAACAGTTATATGGGGCGAGAGCATTTAGGGTCATCACGATTTCCCTTCTTAAAAATGGGTATTAAATTAGCATCTGACCAGGACTTTATAAAACAAATTTGACAGCACTTGTTTAAAACATTCATTATAATTGGTGCCCAAATATCAGTGTTTGACCGATACACATCAACTGGAACACCATCAGGCCCTGGAGCCTTGCCTGGAGCACTTTTTTGTATTGCACAAACTATCTCATCCAGGGTGATGCTAATATCGAGAGGGTATACAGATAGACCCACATTTTTCTCATTAATACCCTCTGTCTCAAAACCTTCTACTTGAGATGTTTCCCTCCCCAGCTCATTTTCTACTGGGCTTGTACCAGCACGGTATAAATCACTAAAATAACCAATCCAGCTATCTTCTGTGATGGCTATATCCATCTTATCACAATCCCTCTCCGTGAGATATGGAGAGTTCACTATCTTCCAAAACTTAACGTTATCTTTCTTTATACAAGCCTCATGTAGATCTTGCCAAACTTCGTCTTTTAATTTATACCTTCTTTTCTTTTGGGCCTGTTTATAGAGCAATCTTGCTTTCCTTATCTCTTCTCTATTCCTGGGTATCTTTTTCAGGACTATTTTTTAATTCTTGTGTGCTTTGCTACATTTGTGATCAAACCACCCCGACTTTTACACAATGTCATCTTCTGTTTGACCATAAGGATTTCTTTATCTTAGCTGAGATATTCAAGAATGCTTCTATCACATCCGCTCCTTCATTTTCCTCTGTTAAACACATATTAAAATCCTCTTGTGTTTCATTTACAAGCTGCCCCAAAAAGACAGTGGGTCTTCTGCCATTTTAATGTATACCCATTTCTACTTGATAGATTTATTTCCTGGTTATATGAAGAACCCACATCTCCCTTTCTATTGCGGGTCCCATTCTCAAATACAAGAGAGACACTATTGGGGTAGTGATCACTCACCGCATTACAAAGTGTAAAAAATGTTAAAATCCTTATAAATTTCTTATTTTTTGAGAGCTAAACAAAGTCAATCATCGTATTGCAACCTCTCCCTATGTATGTGGGCTTAAAAGCTACAGGAGAAATACATAATTCATTAGCATAATCTAGATTGAATTCAGACATAATTTCATTTAACATATCTCCCACAGCTGAATGAGGTACAGCTTCATCTGTTTCCTCCCCTAAACCACATATACCGCTCTGGTAGTGCCTACACAGAGAACAATTGAAATCCCCTCCCCATCTACAGCATGGTTCCCCTTTAGGCCTCTCTTGGAGTTTCCTCAAATCCCTTTGTAGTTGGTTCAAGAAACTCAGAATCATGTCTTTCGGTGCATTATTATAGAAGTTAATAATTATCAAACAGCCAACTCCCTACAACTGTAACTCCATGATCTGATAAAAATCATTCTTTCTTACAAACATTGCTTTCTCAATACTTAACAAATTTGAAATATAAGTACATAGGCCACCTTTGGATCTGCCAGCATTACTAGGAAGTGCTGGGGTATGGTAGGTCTGAAATCCCTCCATATGCAGCTCACTAATTTGCCAAGTCTCTTGTAAACAGATTATCAGGTGATCATTCACAACCTTCAACGATGCTGGGTCATGTATTTTTGCGGCCAGCCCCGCTATATTCCAAAACAATAACTTACATTGTTGTTTCCCTACTGATTGTGGCCTATCAAATGGATCTAGATTTGCATTATTTATGTCAACTTTAGGGATACTATTATCAGATTGTTCCTTTACATGACTCAGTCGGTTATTATAAAAAGGCTGAAGGTCAGTCATTAAACAGCTCTCCGAGGAGTCATCCACATCATGTTGTACTGTAGGCATAACTATTACCCTATTGTCTACCCTCGTCATCAGAACCGTGCAGTTGGTTGGCGTTTAATCCTTACTGCCCCCTCTAGGGTCTTCGGACAGTAGTCAATCCACGTTCCCCAACGACGATAGAGGTTCAAATCTATTTTGTACAGCCATATTACAAGGATTCCATCTGGCTCTATAATTCGGCCCAGGGTAGATAGACTGTCTTTCCAAATTTGGAGGATTATAGAAAAAACCAAGAGGAAGTACACACATTTCTTTCTCATTAATATATGTTTTACCTATCCTTGTCAATAATACATGAATAAATCTGGGATCGCTAAACGTTAAAACAATACAGTCCCCAGCCGCCATTTTCCCTCTATTTCCTACCCAACTAACACAGCAGGCCATTTTAAAATTTGAAAAAAGAGCTTCATCCAAGCCAGTTTTTTTCCCTTACCTTGAAAGTGATCTATTTCGCAGAGTTTCCCAGGATTCATGAGCTGCTTCCGGTAAGGGAGGAACATTTGCTATTACAATAACATAAGGCAATGCAGCCGGTGGCAAGTCAAGGTGGCTGCCTTTATTACTATAAATCTTAGGTGTAGACAGCTCTATTCTTTGTCTCTCTTCTAACCCCATGGACTTTTGCAACTCCAGACTATGACTCTGGGTGACTCGGTTTGCCATGGTATTATTGTTGATAGTGTTATCAGACTTTATCGTGTCATCATTCTTGACAGGGCCATTCAAGCAGGAAACTACCGGGTTCAATGGCTGCGATGAGCTACCATGTAAAGATGGGTGTGTTGCACTGGCATTAAGCCTCAGTTGGTTATTACTTTTTAATTGAGTCTCAATCGCCTTAATTTTTTCAAAAAGTTTTCCCATTGAGCCTGTTAAAAAGGAATACGATTTATCTAATATTTTTGTTATATTGACCAAATCTTTTTTATATTCCTCCGAAGGGTGTCCAATTTTTTTCAAATCCGACTCCCGCCTGTTTCTTATTCCGAGTTATCTTAACAGTTTTACTAGTGGCTTTCCTTTTTCTCCCTGGTGTTTTTTTATTTTTAGCCATATTTATATTCATATCTTCAATCACATCTTTGCTACACCGACTTATTAACCCCTTTGCTGCGGTGGCTATTCCACCGCAGCGCTAAGAGGGAGGCGGGGCCGCGCGGCGGTCCCGTGCTCCTGACGGAACCGCTCCGTCACGGCCCTCGGGTGAGCTGTGCTTGTGACGGGACGGTTCCGTCACGGCCCGGCCCGCCCATTAGAACGTCAGCGCAGGCGCGGAATTCGCGCCTCGCAGGCGCGGCGAGCGGGCCGTGACGGAACCGTTCCGTCACCAGCACAGCCCACCTGAGGCTCGTGACGGAACGGTTCCGTCACAAGCATGGGAGGGGTTAAAGGGTTTTTCGATCTTTTAGTTGGAGGCTCAATCTCTTGTTCGGAGTCTGTCACCTCAATATGATCCGAGACATCCAAGACGCACCCATTTATTGCGCCTGTCTTAATTACCCCTACATTGGTAATCTCACCTTGACTATGTAGGTTTTCTACCCCTAAACTTGATTCTGCCGGTAGGGATAATCTACCCTGTGATAGTGTCTCCTCTACAGATATTATTTGTTCCTCGATAGCTCCCATGGCCCCTTTTAAATATGTCATTAATGATTGTTGTCCACCTCGGCCTCCTGTTTCTGTATTAATACAGGAGGTTGAAACATTCTTTCTTTTCCCCATGGTGTGGAATTTGTACTATATCCTACCCAAAAGAGAAATTATACCAGTAATACAGCAACACACTACGAAGGAAATTTGCAAATTACGCTGGGTTGGCGAATAAAAAGAGAAAAAATGAGCCAGCAGCAAGATACTGGAATGTTCAGAGGGTACTTGTATTATAACAGCACACTACAGAGGAATCTACAAATTATGCTGGGATGAGAGCGGAACGATAAAGTGCTAATGTGCCTGTAGCTGAATACCAGAGTGTGCAAAGCGTGCTTGTATTACAACAGCACACTACAAAATATGTGCAAATGTGCAAATACCGCTAAGCTAGGAGCTGGGGAGATAAGGTGCTACTGTGCTAACAACGGTATAACAGAATGTGCATAAAAGCCTATGCTAAATTTAATGGGCCAGATACCATAAAAGCCCATCAATTGTATACCACATAGAAGATAAGTAAAAACTGGTCTCAGATGCTAACTAAAAAACAATTATAAAAATCACAATTACATGCCAATCGGGCTAAGGTGCACATTAGAGAGAAAAAAGCCAGGAGGCTCCCTCTTCCGCCTGTCTCTATCAACAAAGAGGTAATAGCTGGGATTACTTAAAAAGCCAGGGACAGTTACAAGATGTCCGAATCTTGAGCAGCGTGTGGGGATATGGAGATGATATTCAACAAGTTCAGGGAGGGCAACTATAAAAGTCTAAGTCACTCACAGTCCTCGGGCGTTCTAACACGGTACCTCTCCTCTGATACCAATGTCCTAGCGAGATCCTGGTCGTTAGAGAGGGGACCCTGCCCTGCCTCCTCCTGGCGACGATGGGCAAGGACGGGCCCGCCCTGGGCCCGGGCTTTGCCTGGGTGAGCCCGCACGCGACCCACGCCGCGGGAGCCCTCTGCCCGATTTAGCTCCTGGTGGTCGTGCTGGATCTCGCCGCACCTCTCGCGGGACCGCACTGCCTACTGGGAGGTGTAGTCTTCCTGGCAGTCGCGGCCCACGATCCGGAGGTCTGCTGCACCACTGCAACTATGCCCAGTAGGATCCCGAGGGAAATGATGAAGGCAGCAAAGTAAAGTTGGCCACAATAGTAAGGGTGTCCCGCGCTGCGGGAGCCCTCTCCCCGATTTAGCTCCTGGTGGCCGCGCTGGATCCCGCCGCACCTCTCGCGGGACCGCACTGCCTACTGGGAGGTGTAGTCTTCCTGGCAGAGGTCTGCGGCACCACTGCAACTATGCCCAGCAGGATCTTGAGGGAAATGATGCAGGCAGCAAAGTAAAGTTGGCCAAGACAAGCAAAACAGCAGAAATTACACAGGAATAGCAGTGGAGGAAAAGCAGGCACAAACCAACTACGAGGCACACACCAATTACGGGCGGCAGAAGCAGCGGGGCACAGGGCACAAAGGGGGCTGTGTGGCAGTGAGGGGAGCGCCCTGCCTGGTGACAGGGTCGAGGGTCAATACAATACAAGCAAAAAGACAGGGCAGAGAGACAAGATCACAGAAGTGGCAGAGAGCAGTATCGAACCCTACCAGAGTGGGGTTCGAGATGCAGCAGTGTACAGTGGAGCTGTGGAGGAGAGAGCAGGCCTCGGACCGAGGGTCTGGGGTCTAGGTCGCGCTCCCCGCTGCAGTCACCATAAATAGGGGAGGGGGGAGGAAACGAGCAGCTGGGACCGGGGATGGGAAACAGCGGTAAAAACAGTGACAAGGGCACAGTGAGGGGGGCTGAGAGGGGAGATGGGCACGGGTGGCGAGGAGGGAAAACCACAATAAGGTACAAAAATGGGAGCGGATATAACAGAACTCTAGAAAGTAGGCTTCGGCAGTTTTTCTGCCAGATCGGGCATTCCTTACAGTACCTACGTACTTGCTCATAGATCCCTGGCCAATAGAATTTCCCTAGGATAGCCTTCTCTGTCTTTTCCCATCCAAAATGGCCCCCTAATAAGTGACTGTGGAAGGAGAGCGCCGCGCAACCCGGCTGGGCGGCCCTCGAGCCAGGATACCTTGACGACTGACCCTCCGGGCGTCCCTGACGACCAGGACTCCTCCTCTCTTTTTTCCTATGCAGGAAACGGAGCGACTCACGGCGTCATGCAACAACCCGGAAGTGAACCCCTGTGGCTCCGGATGTCCCGCCCCCATCAACAACCCGAGGTACAGAAAAGCCGACGACGAAGAGAGGAGAGCGTTCGATGCGGTGGACTCGTGGCAGGAGACAGCGTGCGGAGAACCCGGGACGGAGAGCGGACAGTGCCGGAGCGGAAGCGAGGAAGAGGAGGACGTCTGGACGGAAGACTGGTGGAGTCCTCCGGAGGTGGCTGGAGAGCGGCCGCAACTCACCGGAGAGTTGCGGCGGGGCACGTGAGTACACTGTTACCCTTGTTATCTCCGTGTCTCCCTGTAGATATTTGTATATTGTGTGTATCTCGTGTGTATATAGAACCCCTCACGGAGTACCCACTGCTGCACTGTAAATAAGTTGGAACTCACTTCACTTATCCAGCTGTAAATATAGCCCGTACACTTCACCCTCACGACTGCACGTTTTTCCCTTCCCCTCTCGTCTACACCTTCTCTTGCCCCTTCCCTTTCCTGCCTCCTCCTCACGGTCTGACGGTCCACTAACTGTGAAGGACTAACTGCCCCTCTCTCTCTCCCCTTTTATCTCCGAGGCGACACCGGACCCCGACCTCAAGAGCCGAAGCCATTCCGAAGCCCAGCTCATCTCTTCGGCAGAGAACGGACTTCCAGCCTACCAACCCCGCCTTGTTCCACACCCTCTTGATTAACCCATTGGTGACAATAAAATAACTGCTGCAATAGCGCACTATATCCGGCCTCCACGCCTGTTATTCCGGTCCGCCCATAACCCCAGACTACACCTGGTGTCAGAAATGGGATCCGGAAGCATGGAGGCCGCGGTTAAACAGTTAGCAGAGAGTCAAGAGCTGCTTGGGAAGATGATGGAACGCTTCCTTAAAACCGCTGAAGATGATCGTGGCCAGCTTCACAACGTCCTAAAGGATCAAGGAACCTCTCAGGATCAGGCTCTTGGGAGGCTAGCCGACGTCATGGGACAACAACGGCCAGCCGCCTCCCTACCCTCTGTGGTCCTGCAAAAGTACGTTCCGGGTGAGGACCCGGACTTTTTCTTTACAAACTTCGAACGCCTGGCGCAGGCCGCATCATGGCCGGCTGACCGATGGGGACACTACTTGGGGCCCCTGTTGACGGGGGAACTGCAGGCGGCCTACCAACAGGCGAACGTGCAGGGCCAAACGCCATACCAGGATATAAAGACATGCATCCTTGAACGCCTAGGGATCGACGATGAGACCTATAGAGTTCGCCTACGGCAAGCCCGTGAAGGACCCCAAGAGACACCCCAAGCCCTGTCCTTCCGCATCCAGGATTTGGCCAACCGATGGCTGAAATCGGCCACGGCCTCAAAGGAGGAGATACTGTCCAAAATATATTTGGAGAAATTCCTGGCTTCTCTTCACCCTGCTACCCAGAAATGGGTGCGAAAACATGCGCACCTGACGCTAGACACGGCGGTGGAAATTGCGAGCGCATACAGCCAAGCACAGGAGTCCCAGAAGAAGGACGAACACCATCCCCGTCTCCCCTATGGAAGTCACCCTCGACCCCAAAGGCCTGCCGTTCCCCGAAAGCCGGACCCTGTTCCCTTGTTTCCCTTTCCTATAGTGTCTCGGCCTAGCCCTCCTGGTCCCCAGTGCTATCACTGTGGAGGACACGGACATATAGCCAGGTTTTGCCCCCAAAAGGAAGAACCCATGGAGGTCGGGCTGGCAAGGAACTACGTTTGCCTTACCGCAGACGCTAGCCCACCTCCTTTCCGGTATCCAGTTAAGATCGACGGCCACCCCATGATGGCCCTCACGGATTCCAGCTGCAGGCAAAGCGTTCTACGACCCCAAGAGTTGCCCACACCTATCAGGTCACGGACCGGCACAGTGGACATCCAATGTGTTCATGGGGACACCAAGAGGTATCCCACCGTCAGGGTCATTGTCCAATCCTCCTCGGACGAGGGATGCCCTCTTACGGTGGGGTTGGTCCCGAACCTACCGGAACAGGTAATTTTGGGGAGCGATTAAAGCGGCCTTCCTCGTCTACTGCACGACGCTACCGACTCACTGGAAAGATGGTGGACTGAATCTCCATTCTATCAAAGCACCCCCCCCTTGGAACCTACCGCCAAAACCCCGAAAACCAGAGGCCAAAAGAGGAAAAAGAAAAGAACCTACGCAGCAGCCTATCCCGTTCACGTGGATGACCATCCCTGGGAAACCGACCAAGAATACCGGGCGGCCCAACAAGAAGACCCGGTGCTGCAGGACGCTTGGGCACGCGCCGTAGAAAACGAGGATCCACTACACGTATGTCCTTACTTTTTCAAAAAGAATGGGCTGTTGTACAGAAAAGGGGGACCCCAAGAAAACCCTCAGCTCCTCGTTCCCGGGCCCTTTCGCGACAAAGTCTTGTTCCTGGCTCATAGCCATCTGTTAGGGGGACATTTTGGAGACGAAAAAACAGGGCAGGCCATTCTGGAAAAATGTTATTGGCCTGGGGTTCACAAACAAGTGGGTCAGTACTGCCGTGAATGCCCAGAGTGTCAGAAAAACAGTCGATACCGACCACCAAGGGTACCCCTCCAACCCCTCCCTCTCATCGACATCCCTTTCATTAGGGTGGGGATGGATCTTATAGGGCCTATGTTACCATCCAAGAGCGGGTGTAGATATGCTCTCGTCCTTGTGGACTACGCCACCCGTTTTCCGGAGGCCGTTCCCTTACGACACCCTACCACCCAGAACATCGCCAAAGCCCTTATCACTATCTTCACCCGGGTGGGTTTTCCCCGGGAGATATTGACTGACCAGGGTACCCCCTTTGTCTCCTCCCTTATGCGCCAGGTATGTTCCCAGCTTGGCATCAAACAAATCAGGACCTCCGCCTACCACTCCCAGACCGACGGGCTGGTGGAACGGTATAACGCCACCCTAAAATCCACCCTGAAGAAATTGTTCGGACTGGAGAGCCGTTGCTGGGAGGAAATGCTGCCCTTAGCCCTGTTTGCAATAAGATGCAAAGTCCCGAGCAGTACAGGCTACTCCCCCTATGAACTCTTGTATGGGAGACCACCCCGGACCCTCTTAAATATGGCCCGGTAGGCCTGGGAGGCTGAACCGGATCGCACCAGACCTCTGCCTGAATACGTTGCCAACCTCAAGACTCACTTAGGTCAAATCCGAGAAATTGTAAGACGAAACCTGATGACCGCTCAAACAGCTCAAAAGCGCCAGTATGACCGAGGTGCCAGAATGAGGTCCTTTGTTCCCGGAGACTTGGTACTACTCCTTATCCCCTCCTCCGACCACAAGATACTAGGCCAGTGGCAAGGCCCGTACCCGATAATAAGACAAGTGACTCCAGTAACTTACGAAATTGAATTAGACCCCAACCGCCATCAGACACAGATATACCATGTGAACCTCTTAAAACAATGGGTAGGGCCTCAACCGGTACTCGCCAGTGGTCGGTGTCCGGAGAGCTTGCCTTTTGAGTGTTGTATGGACCCTGACTTACCCGAAAGCAACAAAAACGAGCTCCGCAATGCCCTAGCCCCAATACAAGCGGTATTTTCCTCCCTACCAGGACACACCACAATCATGGAGCATGCTATCCACACTGAACCGGGGAAAACGGTGAGACAGCGCCCCTACCGAGTCCCTGAAGCCCGCCGAAACCTGATCAGGGAAGAGACCAAACAGATGATCAGATTGGGCATAATAGAACCGTCGTTTAGTAGCTGGAATTCGCCCATAGTCCTAGTCCCCAAACCTGATGGATCCACAAGATTTTGTATAGACTTCCGGGAGGTCAACAAGGTATCGAGCTTTGACACCTATCCCTTACCCCGGGTGGACGAGATGATTGAACACATAGGCAAAGCCAGATACATTAGCACCTTGGACCTCTGCAAAGGCTACTGGCAGATACCCCTGAAAAAGGACGACAGGAAGAAAACGGCGTTCTCCACGCCGGATGGTTTATTCCAATTCCGAGTCATGCCCTTCGGGCTTCACGGCGCCCCGGCGACGTTCCAGAGGGCCATGAACATCGTCCTACGACCGCATGCCCAATACGCAGGAGCATACTTGGATGACATCGTCATTCATAGTGATGACTGGAAGGACCACCTTTCCCATCTTAGACAAGTGGTCACTTCCTTGGGAAAGCACGGGTTTACCATCAATCCCACCAAAACCACTCTAGCAGCCACATCCGTCAAATATCTGGGTTATCTACTAGGGGAAGGAGTGATCAGACCGCAAGACAACAAAATAAAGGCCATCCAATCCATCCCCTTCCCTCAGACCAAGAAAGACCTCCGTGCATTCCTTGGGCTGCTAGGGTACTACAGGATGTTTATCCCGAATTTCTCCCAAACTGCGGTCCCCCTGACCGACTTGCTGAAGAAGAGCACAGTAACAGAAGCCGAGCTGCAACACCCTTCTGCCCAAATGTTGTCAGCCTTTCACGAACTTAAACAATCCCTGGTGTCTGAGCCAGTCTTTATCAGCCCCGATTATTCACGACCTTTCATCCTGCAAACAGATGCCTCAGACCAGGGACTGGGTGCCGTTCTATCCCAGAAAGACCCGACCGGGGTGGAGAGGCCCATACTCTACCTCAGCAGGAAACTTTTCCCTCGGGAGGCTAACTATGCTGTGGTGGAAAAAGAGGCCCTAGCCATCAAGTGGGCGGTCGAAAGCCTTCGTTATTATCTGGAGGGGCGTGAATTTATACTATATACAGACCACGCCCCTTTGGAGTGGATGGCACGAAACCGAGGTAACAACGACCGTGTACTGCGCGGTTCCTAGCCCTACAGCCCTACAGATTCAAAACCCTGCACCGAAAAGGGGCCGAGCAGGGCAATGCGGACTATCTTTCCTGATATCCCCCACCTCTCTCCCCCACAAGAAAGACAGCTAGGGAAAGGGGATGTGGAAGGGGAGCGCCGCGCAACCCGGCTGGGCGGCCCTCGAGCCAGGATACCTTGACGACTGACCCTCCGGCGTCCCTGACGACCAGGACTCCTCCTCTCTTTTTTCCTATGCAGGAAACGGAGCGACTCACGGCGTCATGCAACAACCTGGAAGTGAATCCCTGTGGCCCCGGATGTCCCGCCCCCATCAACAACCCGAGGTACAGAAAAGGTACAGAAAAGCCGACGACGAAGAGAGGAGAGCGTTCGATGCGGTGGACTCGTGGCAGGAGACAGCGTGCGGAGAACCCGGGACGGAGAGCGGACAGTGCCGGAGCGGAAGCGAGGAAGAGGAGGACGTCTGGACGGAAGACTGGTGGAGTCCTCCGGAGGTGGCTGGAGAGCGGCCGCAACTCACCGGAGAGTTGCGGCGGGGCACGTGAGTACACTGTTACCCTTGTTATCTCCGTGTCTCCCTGTAGATATTTGTATATTGTGTGTATCTCGTGTGTATATAGAACCCCTCACGGAGTACCCACTGCTGCACTGTAAATAAGTTGGAACTCACTTCACTTATCCAGCTGTAAATATAGCCCGTACACTTCACCCTCACGACTGCACGTTTTTCCCTTCCCCTCTCGTCTACGCCTTCTCTTGCCCCTTCCCTTTCCTGCCTCCTCCTCACGGTCTGACGGTCCACTAACTGTGAAGGACTAACTGCCCCTCTCTCTCTCCCCTTTTATCTCCGAGGCGACACCGGACCCCGACCTCAAGAGCCGAAGCCATTCCGAAGCCCAGCTCATCTCTTCGGCAGAGAACGGACTTCCAGCCTACCAACCCCGCCTTGTTCCACACCCTCTTGATTAACCCATTGGTGACAATAAAATAACTGCTGCAATAGCGCACTATATCCGGCCTCCACGCCTGTTATTCCGGTCCGCCCATAACCCCAGACTACACCTGGTGTCAGAAATGGGATCCGGAAGCATGGAGGCCGCGGTTAAACAGTTAGCAGAGAGTCAAGAGCTGCTTGGGAAGATGATGGAACGCTTCCTTAAAACCGCTGAAGATGATCGTGGCCAGCTTCACGACGTCCTAAAGGATCAAGGAACCTCTCAGGATCAGGCTCTTGGGAGGCTAGCCGACGTCATGGGACAACAACGGCCAGCCGCCTCCCTACCCTCTGTGGTCCTGCAAAAGTACGTTCCGGGTGAGGACCCGGACTTTTTCTTTACAAACTTCGAACGCCTGGCGCAGGCCGCATCATGGCCGGCTGACCGATGGGGACACTACTTGGGGCCCCTGTTGACGGGGGAACTGCAGGCGGCCTACCAACAGGCGAACGTGCAGGGCCAAACGCCATACCAGGATATAAAGACATGCATCCTTGAACGCCTAGGGATCGACGATGAGACCTATAGAGTTCGCCTACGGCAAGCCCGTGAAGGACCCCAAGAGACACCCCAAGCCCTGTCCTTCCGCATCCAGGATTTGGCCAACCGATGGCTGAAATCGGCCACGGCCTCAAAGGAGGAGATACTGTCCAAAATATATTTGGAGAAATTCCTGGCTTCTCTTCACCCTGCTACCCAGAAATGGGTGCGAAAACATGCGCACCTGACGCTAGACACGGCGGTGGAAATTGCGAGCGCATACAGCCAAGCACAGGAGTCCCAGAAGAAGGACGAACACCATCCCCGTCTCCCCTATGGAAGTCACCCTCGACCCCAAAGGCCTGCCGTTCCCCGAAAGCCGGACCCTGTTCCCTTGTTTCCCTTTCCTATAGTGTCTCGGCCTAGCCCTCCTGGTCCCCAGTGCTATCACTGTGGAGGACACGGACATATAGCCAGGTTTTGCCCCCAAAAGGAAGAACCCATGGAGGTCGGGCTGGCAAGGAACTACGTTTGCCTTACCGCAGACGCTAGCCCACCTCCTTTCCGGTATCCAGTTAAGATCGACGGCCACCCCATGATGGCCCTCACGGATTCCAGCTGCAGGCAAAGCGTTCTACGACCCCAAGAGTTGCCCACACCTATCAGGTCACGGACCGGCACAGTGGACATCCAATGTGTTCATGGGGACACCAAGAGGTATCCCACCGTCAGGGTCATTGTCCAATCCTCCTCGGACGAGGGATGCCCTCTTACGGTGGGGTTGGTCCCGAACCTACCGGAACAGGTAATTTTGGGGAGCGATTAAAGCGGCCTTCCTCGTCTACTGCACGACGCTACCGACTCACTGGAAAGATGGTGGACTGAATCTCCATTCTATCAAAGCACCCCCCCCTTGGAACCTACCGCCAAAACCCCGAAAACCAGAGGCCAAAAGAGGAAAAAGAAAAGAACCTACGCAGCAGCCTATCCCGTTCACGTGGATGACCATCCCTGGGAAACCGACCAAGAATACCGGGCGGCCCAACAAGAAGACCCGGTGCTGCAGGACGCTTGGGCACGCGCCGTAGAAAACGAGGATCCACTACACGTATGTCCTTACTTTTTCAAAAAGAATGGGCTGTTGTACAGAAAAGGGGGACCCCAAGAAAACCCTCAGCTCCTCGTTCCCGGGCCCTTTCGCGACAAAGTCTTGTTCCTGGCTCATAGCCATCTGTTAGGGGGACATTTTGGAGACGAAAAAACAGGGCAGGCCATTCTGGAAAAATGTTATTGGCCTGGGGTTCACAAACAAGTGGGTCAGTACTGCCGTGAATGCCCAGAGTGTCAGAAAAACAGTCGATACCGACCACCAAGGGTACCCCTCCAACCCCTCCCTCTCATCGACATCCCTTTCATTAGGGTGGGGATGGATCTTATAGGGCCTATGTTACCATCCAAGAGCGGGTGTAGATATGCTCTCGTCCTTGTGGACTACGCCACCCGTTTTCCGGAGGCCGTTCCCTTACGACACCCTACCACCCAGAACATCGCCAAAGCCCTTATCACTATCTTCACCCGGGTGGGTTTTCCCCGGGAGATATTGACTGACCAGGGTACCCCCTTTGTCTCCTCCCTTATGCGCCAGGTATGTTCCCAGCTTGGCATCAAACAAATCAGGACCTCCGCCTACCACTCCCAGACCGACGGGCTGGTGGAACGGTATAACGCCACCCTAAAATCCACCCTGAAGAAATTGTTCGGACTGGAGAGCCGTTGCTGGGAGGAAATGCTGCCCTTAGCCCTGTTTGCAATAAGATGCAAAGTCCCGAGCAGTACAGGCTACTCCCCCTATGAACTCTTGTATGGGAGACCACCCCGGACCCTCTTAAATATGGCCCGGTAGGCCTGGGAGGCTGAACCGGATCGCACCAGACCTCTGCCTGAATACGTTGCCAACCTCAAGACTCACTTAGGTCAAATCCGAGAAATTGTAAGACGAAACCTGATGACCGCTCAAACAGCTCAAAAGCGCCAGTATGACCGAGGTGCCAGAATGAGGTCCTTTGTTCCCGGAGACTTGGTACTACTCCTTATCCCCTCCTCCGACCACAAGATACTAGGCCAGTGGCAAGGCCCGTACCCGATAATAAGACAAGTGACTCCAGTAACTTACGAAATTGAATTAGACCCCAACCGCCATCAGACACAGATATACCATGTGAACCTCTTAAAACAATGGGTAGGGCCTCAACCGGTACTCGCCAGTGGTCGGTGTCCGGAGAGCTTGCCTTTTGAGTGTTGTATGGACCCTGACTTACCCGAAAGCAACAAAAACGAGCTCCGCAATGCCCTAGCCCCAATACAAGCGGTATTTTCCTCCCTACCAGGACACACCACAATCATGGAGCATGCTATCCACACTGAACCGGGGAAAACGGTGAGACAGCGCCCCTACCGAGTCCCTGAAGCCCGCCGAAACCTGATCAGGGAAGAGACCAAACAGATGATCAGATTGGGCATAATAGAACCGTCGTTTAGTAGCTGGAATTCGCCCATAGTCCTAGTCCCCAAACCTGATGGATCCACAAGATTTTGTATAGACTTCCGGGAGGTCAACAAGGTATCGAGCTTTGACACCTATCCCTTACCCCGGGTGGACGAGATGATTGAACACATAGGCAAAGCCAGATACATTAGCACCTTGGACCTCTGCAAAGGCTACTGGCAGATACCCCTGAAAAAGGACGACAGGAAGAAAACGGCGTTCTCCACGCCGGATGGTTTATTCCAATTCCGAGTCATGCCCTTCGGGCTTCACGGCGCCCCGGCGACGTTCCAGAGGGCCATGAACATCGTCCTACGACCGCATGCCCAATACGCAGGAGCATACTTGGATGACATCGTCATTCATAGTGATGACTGGAAGGACCACCTTTCCCATCTTAGACAAGTGGTCACTTCCTTGGGAAAGCACGGGTTTACCATCAATCCCACCAAAACCACTCTAGCGGCCACATCCGTCAAATATCTGGGTTATCTACTAGGGGAAGGAGTGATCAGACCGCAAGACAACAAAATAAAGGCCATCCAATCCATCCCCTTCCCTCAGACCAAGAAAGACCTCCGTGCATTCCTTGGGCTGCTAGGGTACTACAGGATGTTTATCCCGAATTTCTCCCAAACTGCGGTCCCCCTGACCGACTTGCTGAAGAAGAGCACAGTAACAGAAGCCGAGCTGCAACACCCTTCTGCCCAAATGTTGTCAGCCTTTCACGAACTTAAACAATCCCTGGTGTCTGAGCCAGTCTTGATCAGCCCCGATTATTCACGACCTTTCATCCTGCAAACAGATGCCTCAGACCAGGGACTGGGTGCCGTTCTATCCCAGAAAGACCCGACCGGGGTGGAGAGGCCCATACTCTACCTCAGCAGGAAACTTTTCCCTCGGGAGGCTAACTATGCTGTGGTGGAAAAAGAGGCCCTAGCCATCAAGTGGGCGGTCGAAAGCCTTCGTTATTATCTGGAGGGGCGTGAATTTATACTATATACAGACCACGCCCCTTTGGAGTGGATGGCACGAAACCGAGGTAACAACGACCGTGTACTGCGCGGTTCCTAGCCCTACAGCCCTACAGATTCAAAACCCTGCACCGAAAAGGGGCCGAGCAGGGCAATGCGGACTATCTTTCCTGATATCCCCCACCTCTCTCCCCCACAAGAAAGACAGCTAGGGAAAGGGGATGTGGAAGGGGAGCGCCGCGCAACCCGGCTGGGCGGCCCTCGAGCCAGGATACCTTGACGACTGACCCTCCGGCGTCCCTGACGACCAGGACTCCTCCTCTCTTTTTTCCTATGCAGGAAACGGAGCGACTCACGGCGTCATGCAACAACCTGGAAGTGAATCCCTGTGGCCCCGGATGTCCCGCCCCCATCAACAACCCGAGGTACAGAAAAGGTACAGAAAAGCCGACGACGAAGAGAGGAGAGCGTTCGATGCGGTGGACTCGTGGCAGGAGACAGCGTGCGGAGAACCCGGGACGGAGAACGGACAGTGCCGGAGCGGAAGCGAGGAAGAGGAGGACATCTGGACGGAAGACTGGTGGAGTCCTCCGGAGTTGGCTGGAGAGTTGCGGCGGGGCACGTGAGTACACTGTTACCCTTGTTATCTCCGTGTCTCCCTGTAGATATTTGTATATTGTGTGTATCTCGTGTGTATATAGAACCCCTCACGGAGTACCCACTGCTGCACTGTAAATAAGTTGGACCTCACTTCACTTATCCAGCTGTAAATATAGCCCGTACACTTCACCCTCACGACTGCACGTTCTTCCCTTCCCCTCTCGTCTACGCCTTCTCTTGCCCCTTCCCTTTCCTGCCTCCTCCTCACGGTCTCTTTTACCCGCACAACCCGGTGATTGGTGACATTTGAGACGGTCCACTAACTGTGAAGGACTAACTGCCCCTCTCTCTCTCCCCTTTTACCTCCGAGGCGACACCGGACCCCGACCTCAAGAGCCGAAGCCATTCCGAAGCCCAGCTCATCTCTTCGGCAGAGAACGGACTTCCAGCCTACCAACCCCGCCTTGTTCCACACCCTCTTGATTAACCCATTGGTGACAATAAAATAACTGCTGCAATAGCGACTATATCCGGCCTCCACGCCTGTTATTCCGGTCCTCCCATAACCCCAGACCACAGTGACTATGAGCCAAAAACAACACATTTTCCCTGTATGGGCCAGGTACTTACAGTTGTGGGCTACAGTCCCTCCCCCTTTTTCTGTACAGTAATCCCTTATCAATGAAGAATTGGAGACATACTTGGTCTGGGTTTGCTATGGGAGTGGCTTTACTCCAGGCTTCTCTCAGGGTTGGGTCCTCCCTTTGAGCGGTCCAAAATCCTTGATCCCTTTCCCATATATTGTCGTTATTGGTCCGAACTAGGGCCACCTGATTCCACTCTTTTTATGACTTCTTTCTTTGTCTTCGGCTTTTCTTGGCCTTGCTTGTGGGCCATTCCTCCTCCTACATCTGAGAAAAGGGTTCCATCTTCCAACAGTCTTCCCCATCTTTCCATTTGTCCTGCAATAAGCTGTCCATGTACGGATAATCCCTTCCCAGCACCAGAGGTTCGGGCGACTTTGGTATTAGTCCTACCCGCAGGGGTACTGGTTTTATTGAAGGGTTGTGTTGAACCTGCACTTCGGTGGTGGGATATCTCCTGTACACACTGAATGCTCACCGTATTGGTCATTGCCAGGGCCCCCGAGGATCGCCTGAGGTTGAATGACACTCTGTTTACATCCACTGTCTATTAAGGCCTCCCTAGGGTCTCCATTAACGGTGACCCGATGATGATAACAAGGATTTATTTCTTCCCGTGTGCCTGACAATACCTTTGTAAAGCCCACAGCCATCGGTTCCTCCTTTTGTGGACACACACGTGCAATATGTCCATACAATCCGCAATGAAAGCATTGTGGTCCGGGAATGGGTAGTGGGCAAAAAGAAGGGGTTACTGGACCCGGCATCATAGTAACAAACCCTGGTTTCTTCTATGGTAAGGTTTTTTTGCCTTTGTTTTGAGACTCCTCCCGAATGCTTCCAATTCGTCTCATCCCTGCCTTTCTGTATTTCTTGGGCAATAAAAAAAGCGCTGGCTATTTCCACTGCCCTTTCTAGGGTCAGTTGCGCATGTTGCTACCTTTGTATGGGTGGTTGTAGGGAAGACAGGTATTGTTCCAAATAAATATTTTCCACTATCTCTTCCTTGGTTGCTGTTGAGGGTTTCAACCATCGGTTTGCTAAGTCCTTCACTCTGAAGTACAAGGCTCTGCTGTAGGCGGATCCTATATGTTTCATCGTCCGCTCCCATTCTTTCTAGGATGCTTTTCTTTACTTCTTTGTACGGTGTAAGGCCAAGGGGATTAGCAGCTTGATAAACTGCTTGAAGATCACAGGAAAGGAGTGGTCCAAGATATTGTCCCTATTTCTCGATAGACCAGGCGGCTGACCTGACCTCGCCATTCATTCAAAATGTGCAAAAAAGAAGTCTGGGTCTTCATAAACAACATATTTTTGCATCACTGCTGAAAGGAATGCTGCCGCCTGTGGCCTCTGCTGGCTGAGTGCTTCTGATAATCTTCCCACTGTGGACTCCCAGTCTTCTTCCGCAACGGCCATAAAACTTTCCATGATTCTCTCCAATTTGTTCGGCCTTCCGCCATTTTGTAGGCAATGGCCTCCATCCTTTTTGATCCCACTTCTGACACCAAGTTTGTGAGGGATGGGCGGAAAATAACGTGGGGGCGGTGTATATGTCTCTCAAATTTAGTGTTTTTATTGCGGGAAGACACTAGTCAAAAATTAAAGTGTGCCCAAAAAAAAAATGTATGTAACTGTTCTTTGTTTCAGTTAACTGGGTTTTAGGTTCTTGGTCTGTCCAGTCTTTTCTTATCCACTGATACTCTTCTCTTCTTCTTCTTGGTTTCAGGTTCCGCTTCCAGTGGTGTGCCGTCCCCGGGTTGTCAAAAGAAAGAAAACAAGGAAAGCACGGTAAGTATTCTGGCCTTTCTATTGGTTGTATGTGATAGAAACCATCACCACACCCGTTAGTGGACAGATTTGCTTGAACCTCTCAGTGTAGGGGAGCTTTCAACTTTTAGGAAGAAAGAAAAAAGAGGAAAGGTGGGAGGTGGAATATAATAAATTAAAAATATAATAATATCATGCCGTTTGTTTTGGCTGGTGAATCATTTTAATCCGTTACTTTTTGTTTCACCCTGTTTGGTATTTTCTTTTATACCGCCTTCACGACTCCCTCTCTTTGGGGAATTTACAGCCCTGATGCATATGCTGGCAATTCCTTCGTGTCCCCTCACCAAATACACCTCAGGAATTCCCATTTAGTGCTCATTCTGATCTCCCGGTAGTTTAATCTTCTTTCTGGGCAGTCCGGTTTACCACCCCTTTTGCACTGTGAATACCAACAAAAACTCCCTATCCCTCTCCATCCACGTACAGTGAATGGCCGCAACTCTCCAGAGTCGCTGCCGGGAGTTCAAATTTCCTGGGTCGACCACCACTCCTCACTCCACGTCTCAAAGCCATCATCGTCCTCACGCTTCGCGCTCTGTCTCCTGGCTCTGGAATCTGCTGTCTGGCTCCGCTGTCAAAATCGGCATCTTTTTCCTCCTCACCTCTGTCGCGCTGAACCTTTGCTCCATCCTCACTTCCTGAGTCTTCCTCATTCCGCCCTTTTACCTCCACCTCCAACCTGAGCGTTCCTCTCTCCCGGACCGTGCTTCCTGGTGACTGGTCCTGCCCAACCACGTGTTCATCAGTTCTCGTCGTTGGGGCTTCTCTTCCGAGTTGTTTACTTCCTTTCTCTTCTCGTTTGCAAGAGTCGGGCCATCGGAGTGATTCTGCAGGCTGGAGAGGAATAGGTAAGTGAGGGTGTGTCATATATGTCGGGTTGGGCTCTGAAGTGGGGTAGACTAGGCTGATTTCGGGAGGTATGTCTGACCCTTCCTTACATCTCTATTTTGGATGAGGTAGTACGTGGTGTTCAACCATTTATGTGCGCAACCAATGAAAAATTGCAACAAATTGAGGATTGATGGATTGTTATGGAGGGAAGATGTCGGAATTAGAACAACGTGTGGGGGATCTCCAAGATATAACTACCAAGATACCTATGTTAGAACAAGAAATTTAAAATCTTAAACTACACACTGAAGACCTTGAAAACCGAAACAGACGGAACAATCTTCGCCTTTACGGTCTTCCTTTAAGGGCTCTGACCTTCTGACCTTCTTGAAGCAATTTCTTCAGGACCTGGATCTTCAGTCTTCACTGCCTCTCCACATTCAACGTGCACATTGTTTGGGCCTTCATCAACCTCTTTCAGCTAAACCACGTGGCATCATCATGCTCTTTCTGGATTCACGGACCTAATGCATGTCCTGAAGGCTGTTAAAGTTAAATGCTGTCTTGTTTGGTCTAGCCATAACCTTTTTATCTCACAGGATGTTTCCAATACATTAAATGCCCGTCGGAAAGAATTCCTATCTCTTCGTCCCCAGATGAGACACTTGAACATTTAATATGGCATTCTACATCTATGCCTTTGTAAGATCACCCATGAAGGCACCTCATGTTCTTTTAATGATCCAGCTAACCTGAAAACCTTTCTGCGTAGTATTACAAATCACAACATGGATACTAATGCTTGATATTTTCAAATATACTTGGATTCTCTCACTGATTTTATTTTTGTGATGTTTGCTTCAATTATCTATTTCTTTATGGCTGTGACTAATCTTCTTTTGCTCTCTTATATTTTTCTTTTTCTGTGTATGGTACTGTTAGACTTGGCCCATTTTACAGGGTCATTCCAGAACATTTGCCTTCCTCCTGGTATTTTTTCTGACCTGGTGTTGGTGGTTTTTGGACTCTGAGCACTTTATCACTGCTGTCCAGTGTAAAGTGTATGTGCTTTCTATGCTAAACATGGTAAGATTGGTCTACAACTGTTTGGAGTATTTAATTTACCTATCAGTTCCCTGTAAAGTGGTATCCCATATAGCCAGGGCCAGTAAATTTAATGCTACTGGTGGGCTTGCAGTACTGCTTGCGCCACCCACCAAAGTAGCCTTTCAAACCTGTCTCGGCCTCTGCCATTGCAGGGCCTGCACAAGCAGTTTACGGCCACGATGACATGGCACATAAAGTGGGTGCCACATCTGTGACTCCCCTTTTACTACATATCAGTCGCCCCTAAGGTAGGCCCTAGCTAGCCCTATGGGCAGGGTGCGATGTAGGTAAAAGGTAGGACATGTGCCGTAACTGTGTGGCATGTCCTGGTAGTGACAAACAGACATTTTGGTTTCTCACTACTGTGAGGCTGCCCTCTCATAGGGATGCATTGGGGATTCCCTGATATGTGTTTCAGTGGTAATTCCTGACATGAGTGGAGTAGCGTGGTAAAGTTTGGAATATTTGGAATAGTGGTAATAAATGCTGCGTAATGGTGTTCTTAGATTTATTATCACTATTTTAGAAATGCCACTTTGAGAAGTGGTCATTCCTGTGTGCTATGTTTCTTTGTTCCTGCCTGTTGTGTATTGCATGTCTGACTCTGGAGTTACAGAGGCTGGGGAGGTGCAGTGGCTCCAGAGGGCCTGGGAGTCCGCGCTAGGCTGACTAGGCCTGATCTGCATTTGGAGTAGTGGGAGAAGTAGCACCTGGACCTGAGTAGGACTGTGCCTGCCCTACACAATGCTGGATCCACCCCTCTGTGGTGTGTCTGGGCCAGGGCCTAGGATGTTGTTGTGCACTGTAAATAAAATGTTTAAGTGCCCCTCAGAACTGGTTTTGACGGGGCACAGAGCCATGTGTCAGGGGGAGAACAAAGACATTGGCAATATAAATATTGGGGCTGTGACCCCATGTGTGTGGCTTGCTTGGAACAGGAGACTGCGTAGGGCCAGGAGGAACTGCCATGGACCTGGGCTGTAGGAAGCACTGACCTGCTGCCTTTCTAGGGCTAGGGGGGAACTGCCACTCTGCCTAAGGGAACTTTTGTGCTGGCCTCCCTGGAGACACTTTGCCTGTGTGCCCCTGTGGTCCCCCATGACTTGTGGCTTCCCCACATGATATTTGACAGCTCTTGGTGAGCGCTGTGTTATGCACCTCTTGTCCCTTCCTGCACCGAACTGCGTGTACAGTACTGCAGGGGGCTCTGCTGACGTGATCCGTGCTGTTTGAGCCCGTCTGCAAGGGAGTACCAGGCGGGAGCCTACCCAAAGTTGTTGTGACAGGAGGAGAGAGGAAATAATGCGGTGTACTAATCAATGCGGCCAAAGCCGCACATGAAGCTTTGCTGAGCCTTGGCGGGTCGCCGTAGTCACCAGGGTCCGGAGACCCAGAGCAGGATCATGCTACTTCAGGCAGAGGAAGAGTATGCCGCTGTTAGCGAGGCTGCCCCAAGTTAAGGAGTTCCCTGGCATTGCAGGGAAACGTCTAGACCTGAGGAAGCAGGCGGAAGTCAGGCGGAGCCTGACCGTGGGTGGGGCCAGCCAGAGGAAGCACCGCCTGAGCGGAAGTCAGGCAACCCTGTGCCTGAGTCAAGGCGGGGCTCCCGTAGTGCTGAGGAGAGCCCAGCATGCAGCCAAGTCCGAGACGGAGGCTCGCAGGCTTGCCGGACACCGAGGGAGGACCGGAGCCTCGCGGGCTCCCTGCTGCTGCCTCCATCCTGTGTCCCAGTTCTACCAGAGAGAAGAGGTCAACGTCAGGAGCCACTGGGAGCTCCAGAATCCGGCCCGGTTGGCCCTGAGAAGGAGAGAAGCCCCAGTGAGTGGGACTTGCTAGGCACAATGTTGGTGCCTTCTTGTTCATATTTTCCTGCAAATAGAAGCCCCGGTGAGAGGGGCTTACAAGGCACACTGTTGGTGCCTGCTTGATCACACAGCTGCGCCGCCAGATTGCAGACAGCTGCAACATGGGGGCATTGTTGGTCTAGGAAGAGACACTGGTGAGTTGCACCCTCGCCCCCATTTTAGCCTAGGCCTATTGGGGCCAGTACAATGCTGTGTTGGCAGTCCGGTGGCCAGTTTGAAGACCTCAAAATAGTAGAGCCCAGACTTTGCGCTTCAGAGGGAATTGCGGGGAGGCCCAAGACCGGCCCCTGAGGTTTAGGCCAGTAGCCCTGATGGCCGCCACCTATGTTTAAGTGAGGCCTGAGGTGATATGGTGTAAGGATCACCTATGGTGCAGTGTATGCCTATGAGGCGCAAAAGGGGTTATGAAAGGATGCATTTCTGATGATCATTCCTGCCTAATGTGGTTACGCTAAGTGCCTTTGACGTAGTTACTGGTTGTTTTTATTTCACTACTAATGAGTTCTAGTGATGATGACAGTGGCCTCATTGGCCCTGTAAGTGTATATAATCCCCTGTAAAGTCATACGAGTGCCAGGTGGCACAATCCATATAAGTGAATATGTTCTAATGTGTTTTATGAGTAACACAAAGGCTATTTTTATATAACCTTGTTTGAAGTGTCTTTTGTGGTGTGCCTAGTGTGTCGCTGCCGTGTGAGTGTGCTGCGCGACCACTTTACACATTGCCTCTGGCATAAGCGTGACTGCTCTGCCAAGCTACCAAGGGGGTGAGCAGGGGTTATCTTCGCTGTGTACCTCCCTTGCCCTGACTACAGTGATGGTTTCTGCCTGGCTTAGGCGCTTGCCCTAGCCAACCAGAAATCCCATTTTTAACAGGTACTAATATTCTTACATTTATCGCAGAATACGTTTTACTTTACTCATTAGTATCTAAGTTTCCATTTAGTATGAGGCTACTTGTTGTACTATTTTTTAGCTTTCTTCTCTACTGCTGCTCTTGTTCTTGGCGTAAACATGCCCTTCACTTACCTTTTAACCGTTTCAATTCAGGTCTGGATTTCTCTCCTTGGTTTGTCTCTCATTTCTCTTTTTCTTATTTCTTTCCCCTTACCCTTTTCTCTCTCGTATTTGATTTTGTCTTTCTTATCTCCCCCTCACTTTTCTTGTTCTTACATGAGTGTTTTCTTTATTCATTTTTTTATTCCTTTCATAACTATCTCCTTATTTCCTGGTTGTTAAATGGTGGCTTTTTGTCTCTTCTATTGATCTTGCATCCCATAGTGCCTGTTCCTCTATATTTTACCTCACCGGCACCATGTTTAATGTTGTCTTGTGGAATGTCCATAGTCTGGGTCACCCCATAAAGTGTCAAAAGGTACTTTTTCATCTATTTAAACTTAATACATGTGTTGCTTTTTTACAGGAAACGCATTGCAATGATTTTGAATCATTTAAAATTAAGCGTCAATGGGTTAATCAGGTTATTTTTTCTATTGCTGTTGATCGTAAAGGTGGTGCTGCCATTCTATTCCATAAGTCACTGAATATTCAAATGTTATCAACTGAATGTGATACAAATGGACGATGGGTTTTGGTTGATGCTATTATATTTCAAAAGCAAGTCACTTTTTATATTTATGACCCTGTTTAAATGACCCTGAATTTTGGCACACCATTAAATTTAAACTTTACTCTATTTCTAATCCTAATATAATTGTTGCTGGTGATTTTAATAATTGGTAAGACCCGTTCACTGATAGAAAGTCTAAGTGTAAATTTAAACCTGATAAGTCCAACAAAGCTTTTTAATCTGCCATTTCCTCACGTCCATTCTTTGATGTATGGAAAACTTGTAACCCTGATATATCTGAATTTAATTTTTTTCCAATGTACATCACACTATGCCTCGTATTGATTATATTTTGGTCTCCAAATCACTACTCCCTTCTATTCAGTCATCAGAAATTGGTTCGATTTTTATTTCTGATCATGCTCCTGTTTTGTCTTCCTTTGATATGTCCCTCAACACCTCTAAACAGGGCCGTTGGCATTTTAATACTTTATTGTCAGACCAAACCTTAATTTTGGAAGCTATCGCTTTTATTAATGATTATTTTCAAATTAAACAATCTAAAGATACCTCTGTTCATAATAATTGGGATGCTTTTAAGGCTTCCTTCACGGCCTCACTATTGCCTATTCTGCCAGAAAGAAAAAAACATTGAATGCTAAGTACCTCCCAACTCTCCAACACATAATGGCTCTCAAACCTACCTACTTAACCTCCAAGTCCTCCTTGTGTTTTCAGGATCTTATTAAAGCCAAATCTACCTTAAATACAATGGATATGGTCGATGCTTGTAATTCCTTCATAAAATCAAGTCCAAATACCTTGGAGGCCAAAATAAGGCTGGTAAAATGATAGCCAATTAAAATCAAATCAGAATGAAAAACTGTTGGCCCAATTTGTTGTGAACATAGCAACAAGATGCTGTTCTCTGATTCTGATATTATAAATGCTTTTCAATACTATTATGAGCTGCTATATACAGAAGATATAACTCCTTCTGATTGTGATACCACATCTTTTTTTCATGGTCTCCCTAACCCTCCCTTCATTCCTGATACTCTCTTACCCCCTGAAAAAGATATTTCTCCTCAGGAAATTACTGATGCTCTTAAGTCTTAAAAAAAAGCTAAAGCTTCTGGTCCAGACGGTTTTGCTGTCGAACTTCTCTCATTTTTTAACTCTATTTTTGCTCCTAAATTACTTGAATTTTTTAATTCATTTTTGTCTAACTCTAAAGCCAGTTGTTCTTTTCCGGAAGCCCTTATTGTCATTATCCCCAAGACAGATAAAACCCCTACCTTTTATAAAAACTACTGGCCCATTTCGTTAACCAATTACGACTGAAAATGTTTTGCAGAAATGTTGGCATCTCGTTTGGAGGACATCATCCCCCTTCTTATCAAACAGGACCAGGCTGGTTTTATTAAGGGCATGCTTGCATCTAATAATTCCAGAATGTTTTCCAACATTCTAGCCCTTGGAAAAAAATATTCCTCGCCCCTAGGCTTGATTCTGAAAAGATTTTGAACGTATACATTGGCAATTTATGTTTTCTACACTTCGTTAGTTTGGTTTTGGCCATAAATGTATTTCTTTAATCAAACTGTTTTATGTTGATCCACATGCTTGTTTGTTTGTTATTGGTAATTTCACTCTATATTTTAAACTGCATAGAAGCACTAGACAAGGTTGTCCCCTCTCCCCAATACTTTTCCTTCTTTGTTTAGAACCTTTTCTTGAACGTATCAGATGTAACCCTGGTATAACTGGTTTTAATTTCAATTCCCAAGAAATTCTAGCCTATATTTCTAATCCCTCTACTTCCAGGGATCCTTTTTTACTAGTGATTGCTTTATATTCTAATATCTCTGGTTAGAAATAAAAAAATTCGAAAACCGAGACTTCACCGCTAAATTCCTCTTGTTATCGCTATGTGTTTGACAAGACTAACTTTACTTGGTGTCCCCATAAAATTAAATACTTGGGGGTCTGGTTTTCCCCCATCATACCTGATACAATGGTCTCCTCTATTTTTATTCTGGGAGGGTAGGCTGGACACCATTAAAATGATGATTGTCCCTCATGTTCATTTTATGCTTTCTATGTTATCCTTTAAAATTTCTAATTATTATTTTCCCCGAATCAATTCTATCTGTACTAAATTTCTTTGGAACAACAAAACGTGTTCATATTGCTTTATCTAAGCCAATCCGACCATTGACTGAAGGTGGTGTACGATTTCCCGACATTAAGTTATATCACACCGCCTTTTTAATTCAACAATTTTATGCTATGTCTAAAGAATATTATAACTCTCCCATACCAACATGGATTGTTTTGCACACTCTTTATTACATTAATTTTCTTTGCGAAATGTTGTTTTCATGTCCAATTGTACATTTATAGCTAAAAACCCAATTTTAAAATGCTCCCACTATCTATTATGTACACTTTGTAACTGAGGATCTGATTTTTGTCAGTCTTTCCTTGCATCCCCTATTTGGTAAAATAAATGTATTACATTTCGTCCTAAATCATTTTACTTCAAACATTGGAAGGAAAAGGGTATTTTGTATGTGTATCACTTGGTCTCTCAAAACTTTATTTTATCCTTTCTGCAATTGCAGGAGAAATATGGTCTCCCTGATTCCTGCCTCCAACAATATAATCAACTAATTCCTGTACTGTGATAACGCCGGATTCTTAACTTATCTCACCATCTATTAAGAATCCTCGGTCGACTGGATCTTTTTATCTGCTGGAAGTGTAAAGGGGAGGAAACCAATACATTTCCTACCATCAATATGAGCTAACCAATTTAGACTCGGAAGGACCACTGACTCTGACTTACAATTTTAAGCGTTTTATTACAAAGCCAAAAATAACTGAACATGCAAACACCTCATGACAAGATCAAAAAGATACATGGATACTAGTACAAAATTAATTCTACGGATCAACCTAATTTGGTGTAACATGAAAAGAATAAGCAGTTCTAGAAAAATTAAACAAGCAACAATTGCTCCGATATCCAAATTTGTCATTATCAGTTACAGAAAGGAAAATCAATCAGTTAATTCTGTCCCTACACTAACACTAAGGTGACATCCCTACTTAGCATTTCCCAGGCCAGATCGAGAAAAGGTGTCAGCTCGTGAAGACTTCCTAATAAGTACACTCATGTTGCATGGGTCAGAAGCCAAAGCTAAGTCTTCATTCTAAGAATCGATCCCTTCTCTTACCCTCCTAACGGCTCTCTGCCCTCATCTGCCTTCTCTCCCTCTGGGCACTGTCCCTAATACAAAATGATCAACTCAAAGAACACGTCCCAAAACACCTCCTTTGGCTGGGCCTCTTCTGAGGTAATTTTCCACAAACTTACACTTCGTCCAAGAACGGTTGAGTTGTCCTTGAGTCCAAGGCTTCTTCAGCGAGCTCTTAATTATCAGCATTCCATGAAACACTGTAACAGGTCTCCTCCATACCTAACTCCTAAAACAAAGAGCATCAATCTAGCTAACCAGAAAAATGGCCTTGCACCTGCAACGGAAAGCATGTGAACAAATTAACCTTGAACACACAAATCTGCTGACTGCCTTCAACTGAGAGCCTTCCCAAGGAAAATACATTTCAGGCCTACTTTATTCAGCTAACATAAGAAATCACAAACAGGCCTTTCCATTGCAAAATGTGAATACTCATTTAGGCCTTTACACGCCAAAGAATACACACATTAATAAACATTACACCTATAAGCATTACATTTCTTTACCATTAAGGTACAGTTAGGTGTCTCTACACATGCAGACTTTTATGGTGCACGTATAAATCTAATGCACTAAATTGCACATGACTAATTTGTTAAACATTTTGCAATACATAGTCACATTTAAATGTCGTTTTACCTTTTCAACTAACACAAACTAATTTCCTAACATTACACATACATTGTTCGGGTAACGGACAAAATATCGAATTCAAAATATAGAATAGCCATAATATCGAAGTCAAAATATAGAATGGACAAAATATCGAATCGACAGAATATAGTGGTGAAAAATATTGAATTGAAGGTAAGTAATATAATATCGATTTTTTAAAATATAGAAAGTCAAAATTTCAAATTATATAATATAGGTATTAAAATATATCGAATTTTTATTAATATCGAATTTTTTAAAGTGTTTTGTATGTTATTATATTTGTGAAAAGTGTATATTTTTTTGTAATTTATTTTAGGAATGAATTTTATGTCATTTAATTTTTGCGTAATTTGTTTCTGTAGCGGGTTGTGGGTTTATAGGGGAATAGGGTGGGAAGTGCAAGGAATTTGTCTGCCATCACAGAGGGGACCAGGAGCTAGCGCGAGTGAGACACGCGCACAAAACATTCCCAGGACTTCACCTCCCAGGAGTCACCCTGAGCCCACACCTGCAGCGGGGCTTGAGCACCGCCCCCCCCCCCGCTGATGCCTGAAAACACCTCGCCGCACCCGCTTCGCGGGTGACGCAGCGTTAGGTGTTGCTTGTTGCCTGCCAGAGTGAAAGTCTTTTCCTTGCCTTTTGGGTCTGAATCAGCACTGCGAGGAATTTGTGTGCCATCACGGAGGGGACCGGGAGCTAGCGCAAGTGAGACGCGCACAAAACATCCCCAGGACTTCACCTCCCAGGAGTCACCCTGAGCCCACACCTGCAGCGGGGCTTGAGCACCGCCCCCCCGCTGACGCCTGAAAACACCTCGCCGCACCCGCTTCGCGGGTGCCGCCGCGTTAGGTGTTGCTTGTTTCCTGCCAGAGTGAAAGTCTTTTCCTTGCCTTTTGGGTCTGAATCAGCATTGCGAGGAATTTGTCTGCCATCACGGAGGGGACCGAGAGCCAGCGCGAGTGAGACGTGCACAAAACATACCCAGGACTTCATCTCCCAGGAGTCACCTGCAGCAGGGCTTGATCACCGCCCCCCTGCTGTCGGTATATACTGTGTGACATCACCCGCTGCGCGGGAGCGTCCCGGGAGAAGCCCGGGACAAGGGCGAGACCGTCCTAGGCCGTCAGAGGCCGAAGGAGGCTGGGCTGGCCCACTCCCTTTGCGGCAACCTGAGAAAAGGTACTGTTATTGTCACAAAACATATCGGAGTACAATTTTGTATCCCCGGCATCTGTGGACATTATTGACTTTGCTTTTTCCTACCTATTTGTATTGCCCTTCTAATAGTACCCGGGTCAGTGCTATACTTTGAACATGTATAATCTGACCATGAGCAAAAGGAAGGGAACAGATGGTACTCTAGATGACTTCATAACTGGAGCTGAACATGTGTTGTCACGTGAAATTGAAATAGCTCAGAGAAGGTTATCGCTAGACCCCTCCAAACTCCCCATGTACAGTGAAAATAGGTAACAACTCCCATTAATTACTACGAGTCCGACAATCAGCTTAGCTGATCACCAAGATAATGATTATATTCCATTTGCCCATTCTAGCCCTTTGACTAGACTAGCGGATGAGAACCCAGGGGTAAGCCCTGGAATCTCGAGTCGACTACGAGGACAGAGGGCACTGGGTCCAACTGGACTAAATACTGAGGACAAAAATGAAAAATCTGTAAGGGGAAAGAAATCTTACAAAAAGAAGGGGAATACAGGTGGGAAAGGGGGGGCTTGTCATTCCCAGGCAAAGGAAACTGAAGCTACAAACCATACATCTAGATCAGTAGGAATACAAACCGATGACACTGATCATAATGGCCCCGGACGGGACAATGAGTTAATAGAAGGTCTCGAACAAATTGTGGCAGACATTATTAAAACCGCTCTAGCTTCTGTTCACAATCAAATAAGTACAACTATGGACACTAAATTAAGGGACCTGAATAGTGAAATTGCCCAATTAAACGCAGCTGTTCTTCACTTAGGAAAAAGTATTAGTGATGGGAGAGGCATAATCACAGAAGGGGAAAATCTATTAATCAACCTAAAAACATCACTAAAAACATGTAGTGTCCCCACTGCAACCGAAGGGAATGCGGAACACTGCCCGAAAGCGAGCGTAAGAAGTCCAGACAGAGCTCCCCCAAGAAGTAACAAAGAGTTTAATGACCAGCCCCTGCAAAGAAAGAGGGTTCCCTCTGCTCCCGACAATGCAACAACAAGACCCTTGCATATTCACTGCAGGGAAACACAACACAGCCCCAAAGGGACAGACCTGATTCCCAACACAGAGAGGTTAGATCTACCGCCTGCAGCATGCCCATACGTTTTAGTATTAACTGGTGTTCCTGCTCTAAAACGAGACCAGAAAGAATCCTGGAACGACCTAAAGAATAAGGTTACGGATTGGCTATGTAAATATAAAAAATTTAGGATGTACAGGGTAAATGAGATCCTAATGGTTCGTAGGTTAGGTTGGGTCGGGAATACTGTGAAAGATATACAGGGAGACTGTATAGCTGTAAATTTCAGACATCCCCAGGTAGTTCGTTCCCTGTTGAGGGCCCATGAAGAAACATCCATAAGTAACACAAATATTCACACACTCCCATTAGGGTATTTTTTACAAAAACCGTACCCAGAGTGAGGCAAAAACATTGATTTTTGTGAATGATGTTGTAACTCCCAACAGATTTCAAGGGTTATCTCCGCTGGAAGCAGTGGATTGACTGTATCAACCTTTGGCACCGATGAGTCAGGACGTTGCCTTTGTAGATCGACCTTGTATCACACGATCTCCTATGGGAATCTTTACATTCACAAGGGCTACCAGCTTGTCTGCTTCATCAGATCATAAGGTTGCATGCAAACAATTTTGCAAAAGTGCGATGGGGACCAAATGGAGAATTGACACAAGAAATACCGACTGAGCGTGGAGTTCGCCAGGGCTGTGTACTGGCTCCCACTTTATTCTCACTGTTTGTTAATGACATTCCGTCTCACTTAGCAGGCTCTCACAACGATTCCCCTAAGTTGAACGGAGAGAAGGTATCTGCCCTGCTATTCGCGGACGATACTATATTAATCTCCCAAACCCCTAGAGGACTACAAGCACTATTACACTCATTCCACTCATATTGTAATAAAAAGGGTTTAGAGATCAATGCTAAAAAAAACAAATGCATGTCCCTAAACCCCCATAAAACCTTTAAGGGGAACTTGACACTATCTGGGCAAAAATTAGAACTAGTTCAAGACTTCTCTTATTTGGGAATCTCCATAGACTCTAAATTTTCTTGGAGAAGCCAAATAGAGAAGAGCAAACTGACATTTACGCAGAATACCATACCTATACTAAAAAGACATGGTATAAGTACTAGCAAAGCTGTTTCTCCGGCATTAGAAGTATATAGGTTTAAGGCCCAGTCTGCAGCACTGTATGGGGCCGAAATATGGGGGCCAATGTCTAAGAACGCATTCACAACTAATGAGAACAAATTCTTGCGAAGCCTTGTGAAGTTGCCAATGGGCACCCCGTCAATACCACTAATGCTAGACTTTAATACCAAACGCACAGATCATTATACCATCTTATGGCCTTTATCATTCTGGGTTAGGCTCTGGGTTACACCTGAGCTCCTAGACTACAGAAATGGACTGAGGGAAATAATGAGCCTGGACTCACTAAAGACTAATATCTGGCTCAAACACGTGCGTTCCTGGCTCATCAAAATTGGGTTGTCACAGTTTTGGGAAGAACCAGAAAATTTACCTCAAAACGCTAAAAATCTGGTTAAAATTGCCTTCTGGGGCTACATTACATATACTTTGACCACTGAGCACAGGGGTGGATCACTAACAAGCAATTTCTTGGTCTTCAAGGATTCTCCTAGCTTCGAGGATTTCCTTGACGACATCCAACCACCCATAGGCCAAAAGTCTATTTATGAAATTCAGATATGGCAACCTAAAAACCAACTCAACTTTAGCAAGATGGTCCAGGGTGGACGAATCAGGGCAAAGCGAATCAAGGCAAAGTGGATTATGCACTCTTTGTCAAAACAGCGCCAAGGAGGATGATCAGCATATCCACTTTTTCTGTCCTGCCTACGTGATAGCTAGGAAGAAATGGATAAAGCCACTGTGCAATCTCCTAGTAAGACCATGTGGAGAAACACTGAGGATTATTAAGTCAGATACCAGAAGACTGATTGTATTTGGTATTAGCAGATTCTTACTTTCCATAAATTTTGTACGAAGTAAGAAGGGACTCCAATTGTAAAAACGAAAGAGAACTGACTTTGTCGTAATACCTATTCACTTTTTTAACCAGTACTAATCTTACATTTTTTAATAATAACACTTTTTTATATTTGTATGTTGTCTTAACCTATTTATGATCTTTTACCCAACGAATCTCACCCATACCCCTGTCCCGTGCAACGCCATTTGTTTCTCTATATAGCAAACGTATTATGTAACCAAACTTTTTTATGCATTGTTGATCTATGTACCTTTTATGGCTCAAATTGTGCCGAAATAAAGATTATGATATGATGAATTTAATTGTAAATAATTAAATATGTTAATTTATTTATTGGCATTCATTTTGAATTAATTGCTAATTAATTTTTAATTGGTAATTAATTAATGTTTAATTGGTAATTCATTATTAATAATTGATTAATTGATAAATATGTTAATCTGATTAATTTATTTTCCGTAGCGGGTTGTGGGTTTATAGGGGAATAGGGTAGGAAGTAATTTAATTGTAATTAAGTTAATTATTTTTATTTATTTATTGGTATTGATTTTTAATTTATTGTTAATTAATCGTTAATTGGTAATTCATTTGTATTAATAGGTAATTCATTTTAATAACTAATATTTATTTCTATTTTAATTGATTAATCATTACATAATATTAAATTTGCAATTAACTGTAATTAATTTTTTATTGGTATTGATATTTAATTTATTTTTATTAATATATTAAATCTGTACTTTCCCTACTGTTAAACTTACTAGAGTGGGAATAGTAATTTTTACCCCTAGGCTATCCAACGCTTTCCCTACTGTTGCACTCTCTGGAGTGGGAATAGTAATTTTTACCCCTACGCTATCCAACGCTTTCCCTACTGTTGCACACTCTGGAGAGGGAATAGTAATTTTTACCCCTATGCTATCCAACGCTTTCCCTACTGTTGCACTCTCTGGAGTGGAAATAGTAATTTTTACCCCTACGCTATCCAATGCTTTCCCTACTGTTGCACTCTCTAGAGTGGGAATAGTAATTTTTACTCCTACGCTATCCAACGATTTCCCTACTGTTGCACTCTCTGGAGTGGTAATAGTAATTTTTACCCTCCCGCTACCGAACGTTTTCCCTATTGTTGCACTCTCTGGAGTGGGAATAGTAATTTTTACCCTCCCGCTATCCAACGCTTTCCCTACTGTTGGACTCACTGGAGTGGGAATAGTAATTTTTACCCTCCTGCTATCCAACGCTTTCCTTACTGTTGCACTCACTGGAGTGGGAATAGTAATTTTTACCCTCTCAATATACAACGCTTTCCCTACTGTTACACTCACTGGAGTGGGAATAGTAATTTTCACCCCTACACTATCCAACACTTTCCATACTGTTGCACTCACTGGAGTGGGAATAGTAATTTTTACCCCTACGCTATCCAACGTTTTCCCTACTGTTGCACTCACTGGAGTGGTAATAGTAAATGTTACCCTCCCGCTATCCTACGGTAAAAATATTGTATATTTTTTATTAATATTATGTATACATATATATATATCTATACTACTATTATAAAGAGAGAACAGAAACCTTTTGGCAAGGTAAGCTCGGGAACCACAGCGCCAATCCACACACCCAATACATTGTTGTAATCCTCAGGGTGTGTAGATGGACATAGGCTGCATAAAATAAAAAAAAACGTAAATTAAAAAATTAAACTTTAAAAACAAAGTAGTCCCCTAAAAGTAGCGCCGGCCGCGACATAGCGCTGGCCGCGACCTAGCGATGTCCGCAACGTGCGTGATGACGACAGGTGGGGAGGAGCGGTGACGAGCAGCGAGGAGTGGCGGTGAAGTCCGGAGCGTGGGGAAGAGCGGCGGTTCAGGTAAGGCAAAGGCAAAGGCGAGGCGGGAGGCGGGAGGCAGGAGGCAGGAGGCGGGAGGCGGGAGGCAGTCTGGGCAATGTCGGGGCGGGTGGAGTGCACCCAAGCCTGAAATGTTGCCCACAACCCCCTTCTGCCCTGGGCAACGCTGCCGCAATCTGGAAATGCTGCCCCCAGCCCCCTTCTGCCCCAGGCAACGCTGGGGCGGGCTGCGGGAGGCGGGAGGCGGGAGGCGGGAGGGAGGCGGGAGGCGGTCTGGGCAATGTCGGGGCGGGCGGGAGTGCACCGAAGCCTGAAATGTTGCCCCCAGCCCCCTTCTGCCCCGGGCAACGCTGTCGCAATCCGGAAATGCTGCCCCCAGCCCCCTTCTGCCCCAGGCAATGCTGGGGCGGGCTGCTAGTATATATATATAGATATGTTTTAAAAAATAAAATTGTATGGTTTTTTTATAACTTAAATTAATTATTTAATAATTTTAAAGTTATTTAAGTATTTTTAAGTATGTTTTAGTTAATTATATTTATTATTTATTAATTTTAAATTACTTTTAAGACATTTAAAAAAAATCGATATTTTGACTAACTATATTTTTTAAAACTATATTTTTGATTTAATATTTTTGTACTTAGCTGTTTGTACATAGGAATTCAACACACACCACCACTAGAATGTACCTCAACACATTGCACTTCGGCATCTCAATAAAGTCTAATTGCATCCTATTGAAGAGTCCGCCCGACCTCCCTATGTGGTTCAGAGTAAACACAGTTTTCTTTCCAGCAATCATCTGTTGGCAAGTAACACATCTCTGACACACCGCTTCAGCAACCACACAAAATCGTGGATTGTACCACCATAACACCCCTTCCAAGATGTACAGAACCATGAATCTGCCTTGCCTTCGGACTCAATAAGTCATCCGGTGACACTGCTCGACCATCACTCTTTTTTTTTTTTCCAGAGTTTTATATAGCGCAAACTAGACCCGAACCGAATCGGGTATCAGAGCGCTTTACATAGCACCAGTTACGTTACAAGAGGACACACATTCATTTTTTTTTTTTGTTAGGCACAGGGAGATTAAGTGATTTGCCCAGAATCACAGGATGTTTGGCGTCGTTACCGAGACTCGAACCCAGTTCCTCCAGGTCCGAGGTCGAGCGCCCTAGCCGTTAGGCCAACTCCTCTCCCAAATGTGAGACCCAAATGTCAACATGCCCCTTCACACATCCTGTTTTTTCCATAGCTCCTTCTCATGCCTTGAAACCTCTTCCTGGTGGCACGGATGAGCACGATGGAGTCAGCATGAGTTCTCGCTGCTCGGCTGCTCACGCCGGACGGGTTATGATCTGCTAGCCATCCTGCGCCTCTCAAAGTAATGCCGGTCTGTCACGCACGCTGGGTACAGAGGCTGAATGGAGCGCTGATGCTGTCTTCCCGTGGAGGGGCCCACTTTCAATCGATTTGTGGCTGGCAAAACTTTAATGGAGTAACCTGCAAGGCTTTCCTGATTTTAGCTGTCACTCTTGCCGATCAGAAAGTACGAGCCATCTTTTATTCTATCACGGCAGCAATACTTTCTTTGCCTCCGGTCACTCCCGCTGCTTTCACTGCTGCCAATGGATCCTCACGCAGCCGGACCCTGCCTTCTCCTAATTTCCAAGGAAGCAGACTTGGCAGACTCAACAGGAGCGCCATGAGCGCCCGGGGGGCACGAAGAGGCGCTAAGCTGAAAACACCTGTGGCTTCCAAGGATTCCGCCACTGCTGCTGCTGTCACCGAAGGAGCATCTAAACCCAGGCCTGCGGTTAGTGCTGATAAAAAACTGTCGGGCAAATTGTTGGGCCAAACAGGGGGGGGGGGCTTGCCTAGAGACTCAAAAAATACTGACACTGCACACCCTCTCCCTGCCAAAATTTTATGGGCACCAAAAAACAGTATGCCAGCACCAACTCTAAAACTCACGCATTCCCCACTGGGACTACACCCTCAGGGAACTCCAAGCTGGGATTGCAGCAAGAGGGGAGAACAACAGAAAGTAGGCCTAGTGGAACTTTGCCCACCAGACTTAACTGCCGCTGAATCCACCAAGCCCATAGGGGACCAAGACATCCCCTCCCAGGCCCCTGCCCTAGCTCAACCAGCTATCGACTCCATCCAATCCCAGACTCTCCCTGCAATGCAAACGCAGGCACCGGATAAGGGATGTAGTGATGCCAGTCTTACTCCTGATTTGCAGTTGGCAGGGACAAATAATGTCATCCAAAGCTTAGTTGTACCACCCGGCTCACAAATTCCCTGGACTCCCGAGACAGGGTAGGAACACTTTTACTCAGTTTCAGACAGTACATCTACCTCATCCAACGAGGGTGGGTCCGAGTACGCCAGCGAAGGTGATAGCGAGGTCTCTCACAAGGACACAGGCACTATTCAGCGCCCTAAAAAACCTATAAGCAAGAGTAAGCGCCGCAGCCAGCTGATGTGGGATTACTCTGATTCTCAGATGTCATATCCCCTTGTTGAAGATGATCCTCACTCAACTCAGTGGGGCAGTTCAAAAAGCCTGCAGGCAGACACTACCGAACCCTCTCTAGCCTCCATACTAGCCTCCATTAAGGAGTTCCATGAAGAGGTTCGGGCAGATAACCGTGTCGCCAAAAACGCTGCCAAGAAGTTGCAGGGTGGCTTAAGGCGACTGAACATGACTTGTGCCGATATCAGCGACCGGGTCACCATGGTGGAAGCTCGAACTGAACACCTGGAATCAGAATCTTCAGCACCTAAACAGCAGGGGGAGTCCAACACAGCTTGCATGGTCGACCTGATGTCTAAAATGGAGGAGCAGGAAAATCGCCAGCGCAGGAACAACCTCTGCCTGCTTGGCATTCCGGAGGGGAAGGAGGGGGACGATCCAAGACGCTTTATCGTCAAATTGTTACAAGACTCCTTTCCAGACCACCCGGGCTGGGACTGGGACCATGAAGTAAAGAGGGCGCACCGTTTTCCTTTCCACCAGAAATGGCAACACAGCAGTGGTAATTCGTCAGGAGGGCAACCAAGGGTATTCCTCGTCTACTTCGGAAACTTCCTCCTTAGACGATATACGACCAGGCTCGCTTCAACTCCAAGAAAGGAGCCAATGGAATAACATTTTTTGCCAAGCCAGACTTCTGTCATCAGACAGTTGAACGAAGATGGCGTCTGAGACAATTAATCTCCCCTGGCTCCAAGTAATCGCTAACGGGACCACCAATGTCTTTCTCTCTGAAATAAAAGCTGGGGAGTATCTGGAGGAGCTGAAGTCCAAAAGAAGCAACAGATGAACATCCTGCTCGTAGTGCTGTCAAGCTTAGCTGGACGCCTCCTGACATTGCCTTTTCTTCTTTCTTGCGGTTCTTTCTTTCTTTGTTTTCCTCTTCTGTTCTATATATATTTATGCACAAGGGGCTACTAGCCGTCTGGAAAATATAGTATGTTTTTTTCTTTTTTACCGGCGTGACAGGCAGTCGGGGTTCATGAAGATTGCCATCATTCAGGTCTTACCTGATTGCTCAAAGAAGGGGTGAGAGGGTGGGGGGGGGGGGGGAGGTCAGGCACATTCATAGAAAAGACTGGCACAGAAAATTTAACAACTTGCTTTTTTTGTATTTTTTGCACACACACATCCTTAAAACTTATCCTTTATGGCATTAGACAGGATTGTAGGAGTTTGACTACTTATCGTTTTCCTTTTTTCTGTTCTTGTAAATGGCTAAGATAGATACAATAAGAATCGTTTCTGTCAACATTTGTGGGCTTAATGATCACTCTAAAAGACAAAGTGTGGCGTTGGGGCTTCGTTCTTTGGGGGGGGGACATCAACTGTCTGCACGAAACCCATATTGAAGTCTCTCAGAAGCACCTACTAGACACCCGGGGGTTCAAAGTCTTGGGGGGTACTACACATGGCTATAAAACTAGGGGGGTTGGAATTTTGGCAGAGAGAAGACTTTCTCTTAATACTCCCCGGGTCAAATCTGATTCTTTTGGTAGATGGGTTATAACCGAGTGCCATCTCTCTAATAGCCCCCCCTTTACCCTCTGCTCAATCTATGAAGTAACACGGATTATCCTGGTGTCATTAACCTGGTCTCAGGTGAACTAGCGCACTGGCCCACCCCCATTGTTCTTTGCGGCCATGAATTTACATCTGCCTTGCGACTGGGAGACTGACAGCAACTGGAAATATAAGGGTAGGAAGCCCTTGGTGTTTCAGGCCCTGGCAAACCTTGCACAGGCACATGGATTAAGAGACTCTTGGGCCAGACTAAATCCATCCCAGCCCGGTTACACCTTTTTTTCCGCCCCATATCACACCCTTGTTGAGCTAGTCTATTTTTTCCTTTCATTTTCACTAATTAACAAATGCACCATTGAAATAGCACCACGTTTCATGTCTGACCATAATCCTCTTATCCTTAACATCAAGGGGCTTGGCAAATGTAGGGAGGCTTCTACCTGGAGCTTCGAGAAAGCTCTTTTACAGGACCTGACGTATCAAACACATATGCAAAGATGGATACAGGAAATTTTAGAAATAAACATTGCTCGGCTTCCTTAATGACTTTTTAGGACACGTTAAAAGCAGGGTTCAGGGACGAGACCCTTAGATTTTCTCCCATCGAGAAGTGAGACCAACGACTTTGATCTCATACGGAGGGGATTTCAGGATTTCTACTCTAAGCTATATACTGAGGAAAATCCTGGTCTGAATGACACACTTGAGAGCGAGATCGCTCGTTACTTTAGTGAGATCGATCTCAGAACACTTACCCCAGACAATAGTGATCTACTAGAATTAACCCCAACTTGGGAGGAGATCTGAAATCCCTCTCCAGCCTCCCCGATGGGAAAGCCGCTGGCTTGGATGGTATCAAGCAAGCCTGGCTGAAGACGGCTGAAATGCCAGAAACCGGTCCTAAGAAGCTTGTTTCCGGTCCAGGGAAGGCATGGCTTGGCAGTTCGGACTGGACTGTTTCCATGAGGCACAGGGTCAGACTGATTTGCATATGGCCATGTCTGAACTGGGGTGGCAGAGTGGGCTAAAGAACGGTGATGGATTAAACCCAGATCTATTGACTAGGTGTGAGTGTTTGATTGGTTCAGATGCTCCGTCCATCACCACCCCCTTTTGTACCGCTTTGGCCGCCACAAGTGTGGCAGGGTATGCTCAGACGTGAGTCCCTTGCTCACTTTGTCACAGGATTCAAGCAAGCCGGGCTGAAGACGGCTGTAATGCCAGAAAACGGTCCTCGGAAGCTTGTTTCCGGTCCAGGGAAGGCATGGCTTGGCAGTTCGGGCTGGACTGTTCCCATGAGGCACAGGGTCAGACTGATTTGCATATAGCCATGTCTGAACTGGGGTGGCAGAGTGAGCTAAAGAACGGTGATGGATCAAACCCAGATCTTTTGACTGGGTGTGAGTGTTTGATTGGTTCAGATGCTCCGTCCATCACCACCCCCTTTTGTACCGTTTTGGCCGCCATAAGTGTGGCAGGGTATGCTCAGACGTGAGTCCCTTGCTCACTTTGCCACTGGATTCAAGCAAGCCGGGCTGAAGGCGGCTGTAATGCCAGAAATCGTTCCTCGGAAGCTTGTTTCCGGTCCAGGGAAGGCATGGCTTGGCAGTTCGGGCTGGACTGTTCCCATGAGGCACAGGGTCAGACTGATTTGCATATAGCCATGTCTGAACTGGGGTGGCAGAGTGGGCTAAAGAACGGTGATGGATAAAACCCAGATCTTTTGACTGGGTGTGAGTGTTTGATTGGTTCAGATGCTCCGTCCATCACCACCCCCTTTTGTACAACTAGTATACAGGAGCATACAAGGTTAAATATAGCTTTTGCTCACTCCTCTGGTAGAGGTTTCAGACATGGGGGCATATTGACAAGGGAATGGCGCACAAAATGCTTACGCCTCGTTCCACTGTTTGTGAAAACATAGGGATGAGCCGTATTTACATAGATATGGCACATACCTGTGTTCTCTCTAGCGCTGGCACTAAATTAACCTTCCTAGCGCCAAAGCAGGCACCCTTACACCATGGTTCAAGTGTGCCTGCATTAAGCAAAAGATTGTTCATGTGCAGGAAAGTGTCCCTTCCTGCACACAATCACAAATGGCGATTTGAAACTTCTATGTGTGCTGCATTGTGCAGCACACATAGAAGTTGCAAATCGTAAGCCTTTTAATAATTGTTTATGGGCTGGAAGGGACATCCTTCTGCATATAAACAATGATTCATGCCATTTTGCTGTTTCTGTGTGTGCTGCAGAATGCAGCACACATAGAACAGCAAAGACAAGGAGAAATAAATCATTTCTCCTCGTTTGGCCATGTTGAGACCAGGTTTACCAAGATCTTAATTTTGACGCGGCCCCCTATTTACGCCAGCCTTGTAAATAGGGAGCAGCGCCAAAATCAATGCGTTTTGTAGCAGAATGCCCACCGCAACACCCATTGTTCACTCCTTTCATGCTAAGTATAGCATGAAAGGGTGCCTTATTTTCAAGGTAGACTTAAGCTACGTTAAGTGGCTTAATGCTGCCTTGTAAATAAAGTGGAGCCCCATAGGAATGTTGTTAATAGTGAAATTCCTGTGGCGATAGGGGCTTGTAAATTTGTCCCATACTATGTTGTTTCAGGGGAAAAAATGCTCAACCCCAGAGTCACAGTTGTCTGACAAAGCTGAAAGAACATTAGGAGACAAACACAGCTACACCAAAAGAGAGGAATGTTTGATGACCACCCTGTACTCTCACAAAATGTTGTGCCTCAAAACACCCGAGTCAGAGATATTAACATATGTTTTAAGCCAATTAAATATTTGAAATGGTTTGAAGCAACTACAATACATCTCTCAGACGCTTCCAATTAAAAACAATTGTGGCAGACAACTCTGAAGCCACTGCTCTAAATAGCATGACATATCCCACAAATGTCTATTTAATGAGCTCCTTGCACCTCTGCATGGTGTGTTTTATATTTCAATAAATATTAATAAATCACACATGAATGATTGATGATCACACCACACCTGTAAAGCCAGCCTCCTAAAGACCACTCATATGTCTGCCGGATTGAACCTAAAAAGTTGCATTATTTCTTCTTGCGAATAACTCTTCACAACATGTTTTAGATCACAGAAATCTCCCAGATCCTTGCATGCGTGTACTTTGGGTCCTTTTACGCAGATTGTCTTATTCCCTTTATTCTTGTCCTTAAGCATGTGGCGATTATGGGTCATAACTGTGGAGGGGTAGATCGAATCATTTTAGCGAATTTGTACGAGTGGGATACTCCTTTGACTGATCTGGCTCTAACAGCCGCGCTTGTTCTGTTTGAGCTGTTGCCATTTTTTTGTATCTGGTGATATAGTTACCCCTTGTCTCCTTCACTATAATTCTGATTGCTCTGTGCAGGTAAGCTCCAGCTTCCCTGTACACACTACTAGAAATAGTGGCCATACTCTACCTATAATTTTTAAGAGAGTGCCCCCACCATCCCAAAGTAAACTACAATGTCCGGGGGTGGGCACTCCGGGACATTGCTGGAGCTGGCCCTCTGGGGTGGAGGTCCGCAGGGCCATTTATGGCCTTGGGAAGGGGGGGCGCACGGCCAGCCTCCCATTTTGAAAATAGCCCTGGGGGGTGGTTGTCCCCGGGGCAGTTGCCCCCTGCTTTTAAGTGTAGTACCCCCTGGAATGTGGTGTTCCCCAGGGCTGTGTGCGGGGGCAGGAGCCCCCTAAACATCTTATTTGCATATAGCCCTGGGGAGGTGGTTGTCCCCGGGGCTGCAGGGGGGCATTTGCCCCCTGCATTTCACACAATTACCCCCGGGGAGGGGGCAGTCCCAGAAGCTGCATGGGGGGCTGGAGCCTCCCCAAACATTCTAATTAAAAATAGCCCCTGGGAGGTGACAGTCCCCGGGGCTGTGGGGAGCCACGTGGCCCCCTGCACTTCAAACAATTAGCCCTGGGGAGTTAGCAATCCCCGGGGCTGCGGGGGCCAGTGCGGGCCCCAGCATTTTTTTTATTGCCCCCTGGACCTGGCCCACCCGGGCCTAAATTAAACAAAGCTCAGGGGAGCCTGCGCTTTGTTTTTTGTAAAATTTGCATCCGGACCTGCAGATCCATAGCAAATTCTGCCGATTTCTTTTTAAAAAAATGCTTTTTTTTGGGCCCAGGGGGTCTCTAGGGGACTTCCGGATTTGATTTGATTCATGCATTTATAACACACACGAATGCCTGTGGACGTCTAGGCACTGAGGTCAAATGGACCAGGTAAGGTTGCTCAGGTGGTAGTGCAGAACGTGGTAGTTGGTGAAGAGCCACGTTTTTAGCGCCTTCTTGAAGGATAGCAGCGTAGGGCTGTTGTTTACGGTGACAGGTACAAGGTTCTATGTTTTGACAGTCCCTAACAGAAAGCGCCAGTGTGCTTTCTTGAACCTGGGTACATGTAGGAGTTTACTATGTGCAGATCTTAAACTTCTCACCAGGACATACCAATTCAAATGAGTCCTCAAGAATAGAGGTCCTGCATCGTGCATTGTTTTCAAGCTGTACTTTCCGGTCAACTCGGGGGACACGAACTACCTTTCCACTCGGACCTGAGCGGCAAGCGTTTCCCAGGAATACGCTGTGACCTACTGCGATCATTCTTCACAACAGCTTCCTAAGAGCAACTTCATCTAGGACTACCGTATTAACCTGACTGTTCAGTATATGCCCTGATGAAATTCCCTAGGCACAAATGGGAATGAAACGCGTTGGCTGTGCCGTTATATGTGAAAGAAAATAAAGAATATATCTAAGAACACAACAGAAGATCTACATATTTAATGGACTCCTTGTGTTACTGACTTCATTGAGTGCGCCTCTCTACTCTTTTTTCTATTGCTTAGATATACATCCTTGGCAGCGGATGGTGAGAGTAGCAGCACCACTAAATATTTTTGAAACAGGCAAAGTTGATGTGCGAAACCTTGGTCAGCTGCTGTGCGCTTTGGTTTATCATTGGGATTTAACCTTAATCCTTTTGTCCACTGGGAGCCAGTGGAGGGCTCTTAGGCCGTGGGAGACAGGCTGGAACCTAGGAATATCCAATAGTAATCTGGCTGCTGCATTTTGAAGATGCTGCAACCTTTGTAGGTGCTGTGCTGGGATCCCCATGTACAGGGCATTACAGTAGTCCAACCTAGACAAGGCTAATGCTGTAATCAGTACTTTTAGGGAGTCTGCCGGGATGGAAGTGCAAACTTTCCTGATCATTTTTAGAATTAACCAAATGGATAAATTGAGGGTATTGATCTGAATTTCGAAAGGCAACTTATCGTCAAAAATTAACCCCCGTTGTGTTTGACCTTATGCACTGGATCTGGAAAGTCGCCCAGACCAAAGGGCCACCATCTAGGTGACCAATAAGATGTATTGGAGCCCAGAAGCTAGACCTCCGTCTTTCCGTCATTCGATTTTAGGTAGTTGGACTGCATCCACAGGTTTACCTGCATCATGCAGCTGTTGAAGCAATCAGCTGTCTCGTCAATGTTACTTGAGACTGACATCACTAACTGGGTGTCGTCAGTGTATGAGACCACTGAGAAGCCAAACTGTCTGATGCTTGAAGCCAGCGGGATCACATATACATTAAAAAGCATGGGGCTCAGAGATGAACCCTGTGGCATGCTGCAGGGGAGTGTAAAAGGCTCCGATGAAAAGGCTTCAGATTCTACTGAAAGGGTCCTATTGTGAAGAAAGGATGTCAACAACATTAGAGCGTTGTCTCTGAACCCCTGTTCAGATAGCCTGTTGGCTAGTATTTCGTGGTTGACTGTGTCGAAGGCCACTGATAGATCTAACAAAATCAGGGCGGCCTTAACCCCTGTGTCTTATATTGCTTTTAGTTCTTCTGCAGCCATGATCAGGGTTGTCTTAGTTCCATGCTCCTCCCTGAACCCATATTGTGAGGGATCCAAGAGGTCCCCGGAAGAGATGAATGCAGTGAGCTGAACATTTAGTATTTTCTCCAGCACCTTAGCCGGAAAAGATAATCTGGAGATTGGTCGATAGCTGCTTGGATCAGCAGGGTCGAGATGCGTTTTTTTGAGTGGAAGGATTGCTCCTGTTTTCCAAGCATCAGGAAAAGTGCCTGACCGAATTATCCAATTAAATATCACACCTAAATGTTCGCTAAAAATTTCGGGGAGCAGGAGCAGTACTTTAGGAGGGCCAGGGTCCGCAGGGGCCCCAGATGTAGAAGATTTTACTTCCTGGGCGATTTGTTTTAATGTAGGGGGGAAAAGGAAGGAAGGAGATTGAAGGAGAGGGATGGCTGACTGCTGTAGTGTTTGTTGGGATGATATCAACACAATCCCTAAAGGATTTGCACACAGCTTCTACTTTAACTCTAAACATCTGTGCCAGTATGTTGCAAAATTCAAGACTGCTTTCCATCCTCGGTGGTTCTGGTAGTTTGGCTAATCTTGTCTGAACAGGCCTAGGGGGTCAGGGTGTTTCTACTCTGCCCCTCCTTTATTTTAAATGTTTTTGCTTGTGACTCAGTTCAATCGAGTCACGAGAAGGATACCAACATTTGCTGGTTTGAAGTGTGGGCAGCCAATCAGATCTCAGGCGCGAGATTTGGTGGGTTCACGGATCCACTGCAGCAGCAGTTGAGTATCTGAGAAATCTTGAAATTTTTCAGGAACAACTGAACAGATTTACACCATTTAACAAAAAGACTGCTTTGTGGACCAAGAGCTAACTTTTGACAAATTTGGTGTAATTCCGTTCAGCAGTTTTGGCTGTAGCTGGTCAAAATTTCCTATGGAAATTAACAAACAGAAAAGGCATTTAGGGACCTCCCCTTTTTCTCAGCCCTTGCTTGACGGATCACCCTGACATTTTCTAGACAGCAACTGTCGTGACTGACCCATTAGTTTTGAACATTTCGTGAAGAATCGTCAAATGGGACCAAAGTTATTGGCAAATCAAAAAAGCTCTTACTATAGAAACTGCCAGTAGGTTATTATTAGTAAACATTTAGGTGCAGCATTTAATTAGATAATTTGGTCAGGCTCTTTTCCTGATGCTTGGAAAAGAGCAGCAGTCCTTTCACTCAAAAAAACGCATCTCGATCCTGCTGATCCAAGCAGCTATCGACCAATCTCCAGATTATCTTTTCCGGCTAAGGTGCTTGAGAAAATACTAAATGCTTAGTTCACTGCATTCATCTCTTCCGGGGACCTCTTGGGTCCCTCACAATATGGGTTCTGGGAGGAGCATAGATATATATAGATATATCTATATATTTATATAATTATCTACTGGCGGTTTCACATATATGTATACATACAAAGGAAATTTGATTCCTGCAGATCAGAGGGAAAAAAAAACAGCCACTCCATAATTAATGCTGGTCAATGCATTGATTTAATGTCAGGCAGACAGAAGATAGCGCATTCAGACTCCTCCGAATCTTGGTCATATATATATATACATGTATATATATATAAACATAGGTTTCAGGGACGTAAAAGGATTTATGAGCAGTACCTTCAAGTAGGTGAAAAAATATATATATATTTCTGCTTACTAACTTACCTGCGTAGGACATCATTTGCTCATATACCACGTTCACTTGAAAAGAAAGACTGAAGGACAGTTGAATAAATAAAAATCTACAAATAGACAACAAGAGAGAGGCAATTACCACTGAGAGCACAGGTAATAGGAATAGGCTTAGGTGGGGCTCGTATGTATTCACAAGTCTAGTATTGTAAGCTGTGGTGTGAACTAGTAATCTTGTGCTTTGTGATTACAGGTGTAGGAGTTCCCTAGCGGAAATTCCAGTTGAGCAAGACACCGCAGTGGCAGTCTCTCTTTCTCTCCAATTCCCCTTTCCCCCTCTTTACTGCTAGTTAAAAGAGATTTTGGCTGCAGTGGAGTAGGGGAGTTGGGAAAAAGTCTTCTGATCCTGTGGAAGCCTGGTTCTGGAATTTAGCGCTCGACAGATTGAAGTGCCCATAACAGAATCTTCCACCTGGTCAGAATGGCTGAAGGTTTAGATGTTAAGGGGTTAGCAATAGTACTAGAAGGAATTCAGAAACAATTGAGTGATACTATGGAGGAGGTCGGGTCAGGAGGCTTGTGTTCTACGTAGAAGGTTTGATGAGTTTGTGGCAAGCTCTAGTACTTTAACTAGGGAGTCTAGTTCACAACCATTCTCTCCCTCTCCATCTACCACTGAGTTATCCACACAGGTTATACATGCCTTCTCCCCCACTATTCCTTTGGCAGCCCCAGAGAGATTCACGGCCGACCCCCTCAAGGTTGAAATATTTCTCACACAATGTTCCTTACACTTTCTATGCAAACCAATCATTTTTAAAGAGGACCAGTCTAAGGTGACTTTCGTACTGTCTTATCTGAGCAGAGATGCGGCTGCATGGTCCATGCCCCTGGTGTCTACCAATGATAGAGTATTATACAACTTTGAAGAGTTTAAGACAGAGTTGTTATGCATTTTTGATCGTAGAACCATTTCTCAGGCAACAGATAACAAACTTTTGGATTTGAGACAGGGTAATCGAGGTCTGGTGGCGTATCTGGCGCAATACAATAAGTTAATTGTGGAGACTAGATGGCCAGAAGAGGTCTAAAAGATGAGCTTAAGGATGGTCTCGCTCAGATTCCGTAGAGACCTACGGATGTTTCAGAGTTAATCGATTTGGTTCAGCAAATTGATCAGCGCCAGTCTGAAAGGAAGAATGAGCGGCGAAAAGATTCCAGACCTTTTCCTCCTCGATTTGATAGGGCAAGATCACAAGTTGTCAAGAGTAATGACTCTGGGACTATTGAAGAACCTATGCAGATTGGTACGGTACGAGGTCCATTAACCAAAGAAGAACGTGAGAAGAGAAGGAGTGGGAAATTATGTATGCATTGGGGTAATGCAGGAAATTTTGTTAAAGAATGCCCCAAGAGACCAAAGACCAACAATTGGGTAAAAGACAGGCCTCATCAGTAGAAGGAGTTGCTCTGGTGCTTGCTGCTGAGGAGAAAACTCTGAATGCTCAATTGTTGGTAAATACTCTCCAATCTTCTGCTCCACATTTGATTATTTCTAGTTCAATCCAATTTGGAAATCAGAAGGTTAAAGAAGTTTCGGTCATGATTGATTCCGGAGCCATGGGAAATTTCTGTGACATTAAATTTGCTAAAACCCTTGGAATCCAGTTCATCAAGAAAGATAAGCCTGAGCCGGTCCGAGCAGTAGACGGTACTAATCTTTCCTCCGGACCGATTGCTTATGATACCGAGGAGATCAGTTTGATGGGACCCGGTCTTCATCGATCAATTTTGAAGTTTTGTCTGATCGATGCTCCCCAATTCCAGTTTATTATGGGTCTGCCCTGGCTCACGGAGCATAATCCGAGAATTGATTGGGCCAAACAAACTATTGAATTGAATTCAGATTTTTGTCTGGAACATTGTTTCAATTCCTTTTCTTTGGAGTGACAGCCATCTCCATCCTGCCATCTGGCGGAACAATCATGAATGGTTTGTGCTGTGGATATTCCAGAAATTCCTGAAGAATATTTGGATCTGTCGCCCGTTTTTGCTGAACGAGAAGCCAAGAAGTTGCCTCCTCATAGGGAGTATGATTGTCGAATTGAACTTTAACCGGGAGCTTCGTTGCCTTGTAGCAGAATTTTTGCATTTTCCGAAGCCGAAAACCAACATTTGAAAGAATATTTGGAACAATATTTAGACAATGGGTTCATCCGTCCTTCGCAGTCACCTGTGTCATCTCCTTTGTTCTTCATTCCGAAGAAAGATGGAAAATTGAGGACATGTATTGATTATCGTGCATCAAATCAAGTCACTAGAAAAAATCTTTATCCCCTGCCTTTGATTTCTGAATTGTTGGACCAAGTTAAAGAAGCCCGCGTTTATACCATGTTGGATTTGCGGGGAGCTTACCATTTGGTGAGAATGGCAGAAGGAGACTAATGGAAGACTGCGTTTCACACCAGGTTTGGCTTGTTTGAATATCAAGTCATGCCTTTCGGTCTGTGCAACGCTCCCGCTGCCTTCCAGCATTTTGTGAACGATATCCTGCACAAGTACTTGGATCGGTTCGTTGTCATCTATATAGATGACATCCTAATTTTTTCTGCTAACATCCAAGAGCATGTGGGTCATGTGCTGACCATTTTGAAAAGATTGCTGGAAAATCAACTTTATGTCAAATTGGAGAAGTGTGTCTTCCATGCCAGTCGGGTGGAATTTTTGGGTTTCATTCTATCGGCGGAAGGAGTGGCCATGGATGAGTCCAAAGTGAAAGCAGTAAAAGATTGGCCTTCTCCGCAAAATGTAAAAGACATACAGAGATTCTTGGGATTCGCTAATTTTTATCAACGTTTTATCTGTAATTTTTTGGAAAAGGTTAGTCCCATGACTAGCTTATTGAGGAAGAACACAAAGTTTGAGTGGAGCCTGGAAGCTGAGAAGTCATTTCAATTGCTCAAAGAAACCTTTACTTCTGCTCCAGTTCTACTGCATCCGATTTTGGAGGAACCATTTTATGTAGAAGCAGATGCCTCCAATTTTGCTATTGGAGGGATACTCTCCCAATGATACAAGGAAACTGGGCAGCTTCATCCGGTTTCATACCGTTCTCAGAAGTAAACTCCTGCAGAAATCAATTATTCGATCGCCGATAAGGAGTTATTGGCTGTCAAGGATGCTTTTCAAGAGTTGAGACACTATCTGATGGGAGCAAAACATGTGGTTACAGTTTTCACAGATCATAGGAATGTGCCATTTCTAAAGTCAGCACGGACCCTCACTCCTCGACAACTAAGGTGGTCACTTTTCTTTGCCGACTATGATTTCGTTCTCACTTACAAGCCTGGATCCACCAATGGAAAGGCGGATGCTTTATCCCGATTGAATACTGAAGATGATAGTGAGATTCATGAGAAAGGATTGATCATTCCAGAAGAAAACATTGTTGAAACCATCCAGTATCCTGAGTTGGAAAAGAAACTCCAGGTTCTTTGTTCGGAAGAAGAATTAGAAAAATGGGTTGAGAGTGGATCAAACAGAGAAGTTAAAGATGGCAAGCCTTTCTATACAGGAACATTATTTGTCCCAGATTCTGAATTACCCTTGGAAGTTATACACCAGTTTCACGACAACCCATTAGCTGGTCATACGGGTGAAAAGAAAACCTTGGATTTAATAAAGAGACATTTCTGGTGGCCTAGCATGGAAGCTCAGGTGAGGCAGTACGTCGTTTCCTGTGAAGCTTATGTTAAAGGAAAAGTAATCAGACAGGCTCCTCAAGGTTTGCTTATGCCATTGCCCATAGCCCCATATCCGTGGCACACTGTGTCCATGGATTTCATTGTAGATTTACCTTCTGGTCAGGGCTATACCACCATACGGGTAGTAGTGGATCACTTTTCTAAGATGATCCATTTCATTCCACTGAAATCCCTCCCAACAGCTTCTCAATTGTCCACACTGTTTGTTCAACACATAGTCAAGCTCCATGGAATCCCTAAGGTGGTCATTTCCGATCGAGGCCAGCAATTTATTTCTCGTTTCTGGAGGTCCTTTCTACAGAGATTAGAGGTAGATGTTCGTCTGTCCACCAGTTTCCATCCAGAGACGGATAGGCAGACTGAACGGGTCAACCAAGATCTAGAACAGTACTTGCGATTGTATATCATGGATCAAGAAGGAGATTGGCCTTCCTTGCTTTGGGCAGCTGAGGTTGCTTAAAATAATGCAGTGCACACTTCCACTGGGTTTTCACCATTCTTTCTCAACTCGGGTAGGCATCCCAACATGCTGGTTGGTAGGGAAGAAGGAGATGTTCCCACAGTTGAAGAGGTTATACAGGATTTGCAGCAAGCATTTCAGATTGCCAATAAGAATTTAGGAAAGGCCAAAGATTCCTATAAGAAACAAGCAGACAAAAGAAGGAGAGAAAACCCAGTTTTTGAGATTGGAGATTTAGTTTGGATTTCCACTCGAAATTTAAGGCTGAAGGGTAACAGGAAATTTCAACCTCGTTATGTGGGTCCATATCCAGTTGAAAGGGTGGTAAAAACAGTTAGTGTCAAAGTTAAGCTTCCACGTAAGTTTAAAATACATCCAGTGTTCCATGTCTCTTTACTCAAAAGAAATCCACCTGGTCGGAGAAGAGTATTGCCACCAGCCCCAGTTCAGGTACATTCAGAGGAGGAATTTGAGGTTAAAAGAATACTTGATTCAAGGGTCAAAAGAGGACAGTTGTTTTACTTGGTAGATTGGAAAGGATTTGGCCCAGAGGAAAGGTCATGGGAGCCTAGTTCCAATGTTCATGCTCCTAGGTTACTCAGGGAGTTTCGTAAGACAAACCCAGACAAGCCAAGTGAGGTAGAGGAGGATTTTTGGTGGGGGGTACTGTCAGGATTACAGGTCCCAGGCTTCATATTTCAAAGAGACATTTGAAGATTTACAGAAGGAAATCTCCGTTGTCCTGGAGACAATTGGTGGCTCATTGTTTTATGAAGCCCATTTAGATTGTGCAGTCGTTCTCGCTGTCTTTCCAACATGGCGGCTGCAGCTATCCTCTAGTTAGCGCTCTAGTGTTTCTTCAGCGCTTCAGGTGACAGTTAGGTGCGTGCGCGAGCATCTATGCTCTACGCACTTCAACTGTCATTTTCCAGGAGTAGCAGCTTGTTTCCTGAGCTCCAGTATTTTTCCAGTCAGAGTGCTTCGCGAGGGAAAATTCCGCTCGCCAAATTTGTTCTTCCCATTTTGGTAAAGTTCCAGAGAGGAGGTCAGAAAGAAGAATTTTCAGTCGTCGTGGGACAGCAGGTATTGCGGTTGCTGGTTGAAGGAGAGATTTGTAAGCATCTCTTCTCCAAGCTAGCCGCGGACTCTTTTCAGTAACCTTTGTCATATTTGAAAATACGTTTTGTGTTCCAGTATTCCAGTACTTCTTCTAGACCAGAAGAAGCCTGAAGAGTTCTTAGTTTCTTCTTAGTTTAAGTGCGTATTGATTTTGCTGAATAATATGCGCTTATGAACAGCCCGTAATTATTTGAGAATTGAGAATTGAAGCATAGTCAGTCCGAGTTTCTTGAGACTTTAAATCTGAATATTGAGAGACATTCAAAAAGGATTTATGAGCAGTACCTTCAAGTAGGTGAAAATATATATATATATTTCTGCTTACCAACTTACCTGCGTAGGACATCATTTCCTCATATACCACGTTCACTTGAAAAGAAAGACTGAAGGACAGTTGAATAAAATAAAAATCTACAAATAGACAACAAGAGAGAGGCAAATACCACTGAGAGCACAGGTAATAGGAATAGGCTTAGGTGGGGCTCGTATGTATTCACAAGTCTAGTATTGAAAGCTGTGGTGTGAACTAGTAATCTGGTGCTTTGTGATTACAGGTGTAGGAGTTCCCTAGCGGAAATTCCAGTTGAGCAAGACACAGCAGTGGCAGTCTCTCTTTCTCTCCAATTCCCCTTTCCCCTTTTTACTGCTAGTTAAAAGAGATTTTGGCTGCAGTGGAGTAGTGGAGTTGGGAAAAAGTCTTCTGATCCTGTGGTAGCCTGGTTCTGGAATTTGGCGCTCGACACCACCATATTGCTAAACTCGTATATGATGCGCATTTCGTATCCTACGGGTTTGTGACACTGCGTCCCGTGGAACATCATGTACGCATGAAGTCGCCCCAGCTGTTAATTTGGTATCTGACAGGTAGGCAGTACCAAGCCATGCGTTATGTCATGTACGCTGAGCGTTGCGTATGCGATGAGTGCACGCCGCCAGGCCCTGTGTTACGTCACAGACGTATGGTGTCACGCCGGTTACGCCATTCCCTCTTTTTTTGTCTCAAAACTATATGTAAATAACTTTAAACAGTATATGACAGCACGCGATAATCTAAAATATTTTAAACATTTATATATTTCTAACTGTAATGAACTAATGTTATGATTAATATATTTTCTCAAAAGCGCGTCGGGTGCGGCCTCCTTGCTAGCTCGGTGCGCGATTGCCATACGACCTTAAAAAAAGCATTTGATTAGATGATAATATTTCCCATTGTAACAGTTGGACAACCCCACCCATTTTAGTCATTCTCTCTACATGCATTTGATGAGAAACACCACTTCACCGTAAACAACTTTTTTGAAAGGTTTTTTTCTGTGTACACATATCTTATACTACACACAACATGCAACCATCATCTTGATCAAGATTCATGGTCTGTACATTAAGCCTTCCACGTGTGATGGCCATGCATCTCAAATGTTACATCAAAAAACAAATGTGTGTTACACAATGCCCCTGGTGTGTTTGTGTGCACATTATTGTGCTGCTTTTCGGCCTGGCTATTGATGGCTCTAAGGTGTATCATCAGCCACAGGCAGAGTGCACATCCTAAATCACATGTGACAAACAGTAATGTGTGGATTTGTATTGCTGTACGCTCTGCTGTCAGGCTTTACCAATATAGTAGTGTGTCATATGTGAGACTTTCAGATTCACAATTTGACATACATTGCTTGTCTGTAATGAGCGTTATCACTCTGTATGACATTGCCTCACTGCTGATCCTCCCTCCATCCAAGCACATTTACATGTGTACGTTTTGCGATAGCAACACTTTCAATAATACCGCACACCATTGACATGCATGTCCACAACCTTGACAACGACATGTAATATTCGCCATTCAATCTTTTCGAAGAGCATCTCATTAGCGATAGTTGCCGCCCTCTCGATACATGCTACATTATTATAAATTGCGCATTCTGTGACTTCAAAACTGCAAAAGAAACACATATAACTACACTTCCTGGCCAGGCAGGAACGGAACAACGCCCAGATTCCGGGAACAGTTATTCACACCCCGTCGCTGGCCTGGCGTACGAACGCCCAGCACACTTTGCGTATGTATAAATAGGATAACGACGACACCACATGTCCCAGTTGTTCCACACTGCCTCAGGTGATATGGCTGCATCCACCTCGCATATCAAAATGCGCAATAAAAAAAAGGAATCCATAAGGTGTACACCATCCTGGCAATCAAAACTCCATCTGAATTGTGAACATTGCTGCCCATAGTGTTTGCACACACAACAATGACAGCAGATGAGCAGTGGTGCCTGGGTGCACATGGGCTGCAATTGAGCGCGGTGCTGCGGGTGGGGTGCATCAGCTTGGGTGCGCAGGTGCAAACAAGCGATGTTGCAGTGCTTAATGATGTGATCTCTGACCTCATTCAGTCACATCTCTGTCTCATTTTAAAGACCTGCTGGACCGTACTATAGGCCTGAGCCAGCGGGCAGCGCTGCCCTACAGACACGTGGTGAGCGCAGTGCTGCGGGAGGGGTGGGGTGCATCAGCCTGAGTGCGCAGGTACGAACAAGCGATGTTGCGTGCATAATGATGTGATCTCTGACCTCATTCAGTCACATGTCTCTCATTTTAAGGACCTGCTGGACCGTACTGTAGGCCTGAGCCAGCGGTCAGTGCTGTCCTACAAACACATGGCGTTGGCTTTTAGGGCACTGTAGTGAGCTCATTACTAAGTGTACATGCACACAGGCTTCCGCCACTGCATTACACACGCACATTATGCTTCTAGCATGCGCTCTGTTCCTTTGTATGTGAATCCTTGTTATAACATATTATTATTTAACCTTGTGTATTGTCGTGCACTCCAACTCCTCTTTGAACCACGATTACCACTTACAGGTGGTAGATTGTACTTCAAAAACGAAGGATGTACTCAACTGATGTTTTCTATTAAGCTTGAAATAAACCTTCATTTACCTCCAGATGTTTCCACCATTAAATAATTTCTCCCTTTTCAGAGACTGAATTGACTGAAAATGGGCGAAGTGGGTGCTCACCCCGTCATGATGCCCTCGGCATTCTGACTCCTTCCATCGTGGTATCAAGACACCGTCCCTGATCCGAGACATGCTCTATCACCCTAGAAAGGTACCCCGGCCTCGGAGCTTGCACCAACACATCATTGGACACACCAATGGTGACAGGTGAGGAGTGAAGCCTCGATGCACAGGACTTACAATTGAGCACAGTGCAGGGGAAGGTGCTGGGGTGCAGCACCCTGGGTGCACAGGTGCAGGCAAGCGATGTTCCCGTAGTTAATAATGTAATCTCTGTCCTCATTCATATGTTTCATTTTAAGGACTTGCTCGACCACACTCATTCTCATGGACCCCAGCGTCCTAGACAAATGGGTGACGGGACGTAAACACTGAGGGCTGGGTACAATAAGTCGATGCTCTGTCTCCTCCTCCCTCTGTTCTTTTGACTCTCCCTCCCCTTCTCCCTTCCACCCACTCCCTCTCCCTCCCATTCTCACTATCTTCCTTTCATTCGGACTACCTTTCTTTTTCTCTTCCACATGGCACACATATTTATGTTTCATTTTTGTTTTTCAGGTTTTGTACGCTGCTCCCAGAGGAGTTCCACCCACGTATTTAATGTTATTTTTTCCAATAAATAAGTGAGCGTATAGGTCTTCTTTTTCTGACAACACTCGTCTGTAATTTATTGTGAAAATCGTCAGTTTATAGGAGGTTTAGAGAGAAAACATTTATAATTTAGTGGTACACCTACCAAATATAAACCAATAGACTATTACATAAATGAAGCCTGCGTAATTCTACAACTGCAAGGGTTCAATGTGTGTATCACTTTATAACACCATGAGTACTGCCTGTGTGATTGCAGAACCAATAAGGCACGGCCTAGCACCACTGCGACTTCAGGGACTGCTGAGGGCCACCCTGCATATTTAAGTAACCCCGGAGGGTGGCGATCCCCAGACTTCATTTGGCCTCGAAGCCCCCGAACAATTAGTAAACAATACCCGAGAAGGTGGCGATCCCCTACACTACGAAACGTCTCTGTGCCCTTCTGCGCCTAATTTACATGTAACATTAAGATCCCCAGTCCTACAGAGATGCCGCAATATAATATTAGGATTAGCCACGGAACATTACCCACCAGGAGCCTAATTTAAATCAACGAGTGAGACCCCGCTTTTTTTTCTCCATTTTTACCATCCAGATCCGCTCTATCAAAGCGATACGAGGTTTTCCTCCTCTCGCTTCAACTAGTCAAACAAGGCTTTGCTATCACAGGGTGGAATCCATGCACCGCCCTCTAATAGCAAACATAAATGTCCCCCGGATGCAGACCCCGGGACATTCTATGAGCTGCACCTGGGGTGGTCCCGCTCCCTAGGACCATGATGCATTGGTTAGTATAAACGCATAATAACACTACTTATGCAGGTGTATTACAGCGACCAGAGTGTAGTGAGAGACAGAGGAAGTGCAAAATCTAAAAATGTAATTCCTACCAGAGGTCGGATGACATAGTTCCATGAGCCGACGACCCTCGGATGAGTAGAAACAGCTACACGAAGAAAACGGGTCTTCTGCACAACGCAAACAACTTTGAAATATTGGTGAGAGCTGCCTTCTTTTTACCTTCTCCCGCTCGTCGACAAATTTATGTAGTGAAGAGGCCGACAGCAGTGGATCCGATAAGTAGATTTATTGCAGGAAAACAAGATAGCCTAAACACCCATCAACAGGAGCCAACAGCAAGGCAACCGTCTTCTCCAGCACCATGTACAAACTCCCCAAGGTTTCTCTCATGACAGCCCTACATTCTAACATTACATACTTACATTCTAGTAGAATTACATATTAACACTCAACTATGTCTTATATTGGAATAATACACAGAACACATGACTTTACAGCAATGAGCTCATGGTTGCATCCAGGAGTCTTCAGACCAGTAGGGGTGAGTAGTTTGCTTCCCACTCCCTGTATTATATAAATGCAAACTAACACTACTTCCACAGGTATACTACAGTGCCCAGAGCACATCACTTTACAGCAATAAGCTCCCGATTTAGCCTCACACTCTAATCCCCGAGTTCTCAGACCAGTAGGAGAAAGTAGTTTGCTACTAATTTCCTATATACTATAAACGCTTACTAACACTACTTACACAGTTATATTACAGCGGCTAGTATCCTACAGCGCCCAGAGCCCATCACTTTACAGCAATCAGCTTGGTTTGATCCCCGAGTCTTCACACCGGTAGGCATGAGTACTTCGCTTCTGGTATAGTATAAACGCATGGTGGCTGTCAGTAGTTCGCTTCCCACTCCCTGTATAGTATAAAAGCCTACTAACACTACTTGCACATATATACTACAGCGCCCAGAGCCCATCCGTTTACAGCAATCAGCTCGGTTTGATCCCTGAGTCTTTACATCGGTAGGCGCGAGTACTTTGCTTCCGGTATAGTATAAACGCACGGTAGCGGTCAGTAGTTTTCTTCCCACTCCCTGTGTGCTATAAACGCCTAGAAACACTACTTGCACATGTATACTACAGCGCCCAGAGCCCATCCCTTTACAGCAATCACCTCGGTTTGATCCCCAAGTCCTCACACCGGTAGGCATGAGTACTTCGCTTCCGGTATAGTATAAACCCACCATAGGGGTCACTACTTCGCTTCCCACTCCCTGTATGGTATAAACGCCTACTAACAATACTTGCATACGTATGCTGCAAAGACCAGAGCACATCACTTTACAGCAATGAGCTCATGGTTTAGGCTTTCGGTTTCAGACCCGAGTGTAGCAGCATATCATCTCAGCACCATGTCACTCTGAGCAACACCACACTTTCAGACTGGTAGGAGTGACTACTTCGCTTCGCACTCCCCCACAGAGGTTACAGTGCTCCTACCCTCCTTTCCTACTTTTTTTGCCCTTTTTCCCCCTTACTCGCTTCAAAGGAATCACAAAATGGCGGCCAACACTTTCTAGTTGCAACCGCTCGCAACCAATAAGCAGCAAGCTTGTGCTTGTAACGCCTCAGCCAATCAGATGGCAGAATTCCCAAATATCAACATCTATACATTTCGATATTTCTCAAAAACTACTTAACGGATTTACACCAAATAACCAGAAGCGTGCTTTCTAGAGCAAGACCCTTCCCCCTGCCAAATTTGGGGTAATTCCATTCTCCCGTTCGACCTGTAGCCTTGTCTAAAGTTTCCTAAGGAAATTAACATGGAGAAAACAGGTTTTGGAAACCCCCCTTTTTTCTTGGTCCCCCCTTGATGAATCACCCCTACACTTTTACCATAGGAGTTGATATCAGCAAAGAATTTGTTTTGAAAATTTTCATGAACATTTATCAAACTACACCAAAGTTATAAGCAAAACAAAAAATGCTCTTCCTATGGAAACTAGGTCCTAACTATAACTACCTACTGGTGGCCACGAGTAGGTAATATATATATATTCACTCAAAAAACTATAGGTTTCATGGACATTATAGTTAGTTGGAGATTTCACTTGTACAAAACAAGAGAAATTAGGCCGTTATAGTTAGTAGAGCTAACTATAATTCGCGCCCCCGCAATGCACTGCTGATGACGTCACATATTACATAACTCATAACATGCTCAGTGACATCACTGATGACATCACTGATGGCATGGCCTCCAAACACCTTTGTTCCTGTTCTAGGTGAAGGAATCTTGCACTGTTGCAGCCAGGAATACAAAAAAACAGACATTGTTTTTAGCTACCACAACAGCAAGAAGACGACTCGTTGGAACCAATCATTTATCCTCGATCTAGACGACATATTTTCGGACTAATGATCACACGTTGAATGTCTACCTCTCCTCCGCCACAACCCAAACGCTATCTCCTTAGCTCGTTCACCTGCATACCTCCCATTTATCAAGCAAGCCATCCCATTTTGAAGTCACGAGTCATCTTTTCCCAGTAAGGGTTCCGGTGACAGGCAGGAGGGAAGCCTCGTGTTTATCTAATGTAAACCACGTGGGAATACACAGACAGCCAGGTGGCTATGGTGTTCCCGAACCCCACGCCTGAAGGGGTTCTGCTAAGAGATAGGAGTGAGGCGTCCTTGGTTATTTAATGTAAAAATGTGGGAATGCACAGATGACCACGTGGCTGGTATCGTCCTGCACCCCACGCTTCAAGGGGGCTCTCGTAAGAGACAGGAGTGAGGCCTCAGTGGTCTTTTAATGTAAAAATGCGGTAATGTAAAATGTAAATCCGTATTGGTAAAGCTCAAACTACTCTCCCTTACAGGTCTCAAGACACTGGGGGCAGTTGTGGAGATTAAATGAGCTATTGCCCAGAGTCACATGGTGCTGAGCTGCCGCCGGAGCCGGGATAGAACCGTAAACCCTGTGCTCCGAAATCAGCTGCCCTGGCCACTGTACCACACCTCTCCACATGCTCTCCAAATGCACAGATGACCAGCCTGGCCTTATTCCACATTCATCCCACACACTCACACTCACGTGGCACCCACAAATTTACCCCCCTTTTTTAAAGGAACAAAAACGTTAATCTCTGAAAGAGGAGCCACTTGGTTTTGTATAGTTATATGGAACACAAATACATTGTAATACAGCATACTACCTTATATACTAATTCATATCGCTATTGCTGTTACATGATTTAATAGCGCACTTTCGGGTTTAATGCGATTAAGTTAGTTCTGCTAGGTTTCTATGCAGTGGCTTGCAGGTTGCTGGTAGGTTTGAGCAGGTCACAGGTTTCGAATTGGGGAAGGGCCATCTTATGTCTAGAAAGTGGATAACATGAGGGTCATTGTGTTGAATAACTGTGTCACCTGTGATAAGAGACGGATTAAAAAAAAATCTAATACTAATAATAATATCTTTTTACATATTACTACAACATTAAATGCTACATTTCCCAGCATGCACCTTGACATGTCCAGACGTTGCCACATGTGCTGTGGGCAACAAATACAAATACAGAACCTCTAATCTGACCTATAAATCCTTCAGAGTAGAGTTAATCTGAAACTTTCACAAGGATGCAACAATGATAGAGAATATTCACATAGGCAAATTATTCTTTAGTTTTTCATTTATTTTCATTTTCATAATTTAAGATTGAAGAAACATTTTTTGGCATTTTTTGGATTTTTTAACATAGAGCAAAAATATAATTCAGTGCTAGAAAATACAATAAAATACAGAAAAATACATTTTGTCACTAGCATGAGTATGTATGAAACTGGAATGAATGATGTAGATTGAGTGATAGAGAGACTGACAATATTGTGTAGCTTTTATGTGGGGTTCAAAATAAGTTTATCACTGTAAATATTGTTTTTCTAGCACTGAATTATATGTTTGCTCTATGTTAAAAAATCCCAAAAATGCCAAAAAATGTTTCTTCAATCTTAAATTATGAAAATGAAAAGTGCGGGTACTCAATGTTTAGAGTACCTGTATGGCTGTGAGAAGTGTGGTTATTATCCCAATAAATCCATTGTAGGAATGTTGAGACAAGCAGGTACTCTCCCTTTCAAATTAAAGACGTGCAGGTACGCAGTTTTGGACAGCACCTGCCCATTTAAAGCACCGGATAAAGGTATGTTGCTAACCAATGTATTAACGGCCAGTGCAGGGAGCTAACGCCAGGCGCTAACTGCCACCCGGATCTTCAAAAACACATATAAACGCGGACAACCAGTACAGGATTTAGATTAAAATAGCACACCTCTCACTAGAACTCTCTGCTAGGATGTGGTTGCCACAGACCCCCACAGTGTATTCTCTTTCTCCTACGGGATGTTCAAGTCTGGGATTACCACAGCACCCCCACAGTCTCTCCTCTCCCTGTCACTCGATGTTCAAGTGTGGGATTACCACAGCGCCCCCACAGTCCCTTTTCTTCCGGTCATTGGATGTTCAAGTCTGGGATTACCACAGCACCCCCACAGTCCCTTCTCTTCCTGTCACTGGATGTTCAAGTCTGGGATTACCCCAGAGCCCCACAGTCTCTTCTCTTCCTCCTATGTGATGTTCATGTCTGGGATTACCACAGCGCCCCAAGTCTGGGATTACCACAGTGCCCCTAGAGTCTCTTCTCTTCCTCCTTCGGGATGTTCAAGTCTGGGATTATCACAGCGCCCCCACAGTCCCATCTCTCCCTGTCACTCGATGTTAAAGTCTGGGATTACCACAGACCCCACAGTACCTTCTCTTCCTTTCACTGGATGTTTAAGGCTGGGATTACCACAGCGCCCCCAAGTCTGGGATTACCACAGCGCTCCCCACAGTCCCTCCTCTTCCTCCTACAGGATGTTCAAATCTGGGATTAACAGAGCACCCCCACAGTCCCTCCTCTCCCTGTCACTCGATGTTCAAATCTGGGATTACCATAGCGCCCTCACTGTTCCTTTTCTTCCTGTCACTGGATGTTCAAGTCTGGGATTACAACAGTGCCCCACAGTCCCTTCTCTTCCTCCTACGGGATGTTCAAGTCTGAGATTACCACAGCACCCCCTAATCTAGTATTACCACCGTGCCCCGCAGTCTCTTCTCTTCCTCCTACGGGATGTTCAAGTCTGGGATTATCACAGCACCCCCACAGTCCCTCCTCTCCCTGTCACTCAATGTTGAAGTCTGGGATTACCACAGCGTCCCCATAGTCCCTTCTCTTCTGTTACTGGATGTTCAAGTCTGGGATTACCACAGCACCCCCACAGTTTTGCCGCCTTCTTATAAACTGCAGACAAAACCACTCTGTGCCTGTGAGCACCCCAGGGAAGAGCAGAGTGCATCACTGACTCAAACACTGCTCCGAGGGTCCCTGGACAGGGCACACCCCTCTGCAGCCGCAGCGCAACCCACTCCTCTAACTCAGTGAACCCCCTCCCCCCATATTACTAACTACTCCCAGAGGTTCATGAGCTTTCCGCACATTAACAATAAGACATTAAATTGAATGCACAGCCCTGAATAATATGTTCTGTTGTCAGTGACTGTGCTTTTTTTTAATACTCCCTTGTCATATGCTATATAAAATGTTACATTGTTAGGCTGTATGAAGGGGGCACCATACTTGCATAAATGCATGCATTTTTTCACAACTGGTGGTGGGGTACAAAGAACAATACTTAACTCCGTAAAAGTTATAATATGCACGTTAAGTTATTATTACAACAATAAGATATTGTAAATACTTTATTTCCAACACCTGTTCATGCAGAAGGTGTTCGTATACACTAACATGCTGTTGGCAAACATAATGTGTCAAACTGATGAGATTCGTCGCTTTGAGAGGCAATGGAAGCGTGGCGTGGGGTGGGGGGGGGGGGGAGGGGGTGAAAGAATGTTTTAGAGAAAGACATGGAGTGCGGCAATTATGGGGGACTTCGAAGGCCTTGAGCGACCCGCGGGAATAAACAAACATTGGAGGAGCTAACCGCTGCTATGGGAACAACAACTACAATATAGCGCCAGGCCACCTCATTCATAGCGCTGGTAACTTTGCCTGCCTCTTTGTCCTTTAGCTGAGATGTCCCCTCTACCCTCCTGCAGCATTTACACCCGCCCTTATTTAAATCCTTATATTATAACTTGATGGAAACGGGAGGCCAGTGAACACAAGGCTTTGCTGCAGCTCAGTGGGTTGTGCGGCAGTACAGAGCTAAGCTTTGAGAGGTGAAATGCCTCCCTGCTTGCCCCTATCTATTTTTCGCCGATATTTCTATTTTGCAGAACATCTCCTGTGCCTGTGTGTTGGTGAGCACATTGTAACAACAATTTTTAAAGGAAGGTTGCCATAATAGAGTTATTTAAATAATACAATAACCCAGATTTGTGAGGTGTATTGTAAACTATGCTGATTCGAACGATAGCGCCCTTGGTAATTTTATCGGTGCCATGGGGCAACGCTATCCATAGAGCACCAGGTGCAGTGGCACCGGGCCCAGGTAGTATGAGGGGCCAATATACCTAAATTATAGCTGTGTTTTATTGCCCAACCAAGGTGTGGGGGGGGGGGGGCATTTCCATTGCTTGCATTTAGTTTCACTGAACCCGTGCTGCGTCACTGGTGCCACTCTGGAGCCTATTCCCAGTGTCTAGTCTTTTAACCAGGGTCAGACTGGTCCAGGACCACCTGGCAGTGCTGGACAGGCTGGTCTTATATGTTAGTGTGTGGGCCACATTTTTAGCTGCCTATTGCTTGTTTGAAGGCTGAAGGGCCGGTTTATATTGTTGTGACCCGCCTGAAGCAAGTATAAATAAGTACACTCTCCTATACTTAGCATAACATGTGTACAGTGTGACTTTAGGAGTTCAAATCGCTCCCAATTGGCAAATGTGGAATCCTTGTTTTTAGCTATTTGATTCACTCATGAGGCACTTTTGGTGCTGGGGCCTCTTTTTTATGACCTATCCGACCCTGTTGTCATCTACGCCTATCCTGGGTCCCGTATAATATGCCCCTCCCCGCTCTGTCCAGAATTGTCCCCTCTCGCCTGTGCTCAGTGGACCCGTCAGAGTGGTGCCTCAGTCTTGTGTAGCGCTCTTCTTCACAAAACGGTGCCCACTGCCCACCAGGGTATAATGGTCCTATTCCCAAGAGCGATGCCCCTCACATCTGTACTTGTAGCTAGTATCCCAAGACTATGATCCCTTCCAGGAGTTCGCTGTGCTCTGCCCACCTGTGCCCCCTCCAACAGCATGCCCAGTAATGCACTCCAGGGTTGCTCCTGTATCTCCCCCCCTGTTGTGATCCTCCAGGAGGCCCCTGCTGGCTTCCAGTGTGCTTTTGTTTACTCTGCTGTGCCTACGTCTTCTTTCTCTCTGTATGTACCCCAGGCTTTTTGCCCCCGCCCGCTGCACCCCTCCCCTCAAGATACTCCAGTGTTGCTTACCTGCTGGCAGAGCTTTGGGAGGGGACGTCTTGGCGGGTACCCCCAGCGCAAGGGCCTGTGCTTGGGGTGTGGGCTCCTGGAGGACATCTCCTGTATCCGGGCCCCTTTTTTAGGTGAACTGCTTCTGGCCAAAGCTCTTCTAGCACTGCCTGCCAGTGCGGGAGGTACTGGTGATGGCGGGCTCCTCCTGCCTTGATGCCGCCTGTGCTTTAATCCCTATTGGCTAATCTGCTCCTAACTGCCTCTTCTGTCTGTGCCCCCTTGCTTCTTGCTTTGCCAACATGACATGCTCTGTCTGCCCCCTCCCGTTACTGCCCTCCCCTTTTCAGGCTGCAGGATTTGTGTGTGCTGCCCTCTAACATCCTGCACACCTGGTTTTTTTTGTGCTTTAGATCCGTTTGTTAACCCTTGTTTGGTTAGCCCCTTCCTTGAGAAACAACCTGAGATAGGCCTCCCACACACCTTCTGTGCTCCCTTACCTTGCACCAGACCTTATGCCCTCTGAGCTCGCTGTCCCAGATGCAATAAATGAATATATTACACCTAGGCAGGCCAGAGCGCTGGACTCTTCAGCCCCAGAGGTCCCCACCCCTGACGCCCAGAGCGGTCTCTCCTTGTGCCCTAGAGTATGTGTGCCTCAAACTGGTCTGCACTCCGAAAAGCGCCTCCTTTTTATATAGTACCCCCTATTCAGAGGCTGTAAGTGAAGGGGGCGAGGAAAGAGGCGACTGGAGAGGAGAATTCATTCAGAGGAGAATTCATTCATCCCTCCATCCGTGTGTCTAATTATTTATTGTGATGATGTGCACGGTCTAGTAGTTGGGATGGGAGGAGTTACGGGGTTGGAGGAAGAGGAGGGGCCGAGACAGGAAAGAGTTAGTTAGAGTAGGGACAGGGAACTAGTAAGAAGCATGAATAAATCTCCTTAAGATACATGATTGGTAGAAAAAGAAAAATAAGGAGAGCAATACCAGCTAGCTAGAATATATCATCTAATTTAACAGGAAATTCCCTCCTTCCATAATGTGATAGGTTCCCAAATTTGTGTTCCTAATTTTTTCCCCTTTTTCCCCCTTCTTGCATATATTGCAGTTTCTAAGTTATACATTGACAGTAGTTTACCTAACCACTGGGAATAAGTTGGTGGTAAGGGGTCCAACCATGCCGTGGCTATAGATAATCTCAGGACTGCCATGGCCAAGAAGATAAATCTATTGCCATACATTTGCATATCTTCGTTATTAACTCCTAGAAGTATTATTGTTGGGGTTAAAACTATCTCCTTTCCAAGTAGTGTACTTAAAAAAGTTTCAATATCTTTTTTTGTTGTTTGCAAATGGGGACATATAGCAAATATATGCGCTAGATCTGCCTCTGAGCTCCCGCATCTAAAACATGTGGTGCCTGATACCCCTCCCCATTGGGCTATTTTTGCAGGTGTATAATATAGATGGTACAGGGTTTTATAATGTTGTGCCTGGAGTGAGGCAGAGCAGAGAGTTTGCTGCCCCAGCTCCAATGACTGATAGCCTAGATATTGGGGCGGAAATTTTCTATTTGCCCACTTCTCTGCCCATTTATCCATATCATCTTGTTTGGATTTTATCAGTTCAGAATATAGTCTTTTAATCGTGCAATCAGCACCCCTTTGAATAATTTCCATTATTGGGTTTTTACCAAATCCAGCCGGTCCCCCCTTTTTGTGTTAAGAAAGCTTCTGACTTGCAAATATTTAAAAAAATGTCTCATATCTAAATCATATAAAGCCTGCAGTTCTGAAAATTGTAGCAGTCCTTGTGGACCAATCACATTACCAATCATAGTTATTGCCTTTCTCCCCCATTCATCAAAGGCTAAACCGTTAAATACCTCATACGGGAAGGTAGGGTTGCTATTCATTCTTGTATAGAAGTTGTATTTCCCCAGTCCCGACTCTTTTCTTTAAGCTGTAGCACAACTTTACTTAACATTTTGATTGTTTTCTCATGACTGGTATGCATTTAAAAATGATTAATTTAAGAATGCAATGAAGGTAATAGTACTGTATTAGCCTGTATTAATTGAGATTGGTTTTGTCTCTCCTGTTTATAAATTAAGTGCTCTGTACATGTATATACGGGGAAAAATCCTTAATAAATTTCTTTTTTTTAAAAAGATACATGATTGGTGTTTGTCATTATTGCACCTAAGACATGACAACTGGCGACGAGGGTGGGATGGTGCAGTCAGCACCCACAGAACCCCAAGGAGAAGCGTACCTGTCCCGGCAGCGTAGAAGAAAAGAAACGCTGTTGAGCCACGTGTGGCTGAAGTAGGTCCGCCGCCCAGAACAAGAGGCCAGCGGTAATTTCCCCTGCTCCGCGATCTGCCCGTCGCGTAGAGCCCTGAGGGAGGAAGCGGCATCAATCGCTGGGGTGTTTGAAGCGGTGCGCTGATTCGCGCCAAAATCGCGGTTCACCCTAGATGCGTGCAAAGTGGCGCGCGATTCACGAGGAGAAGTCGGGTGCCTACCCCGATTCTGCCTACTGCCCCAGCGGTCAAAGAGCGAGGTGCGTGAAAGCGTCCCGGTGAAGAACGCCAGGACGCGTGGAAGGAGACGGCTCACCCCCGATGCGTGAGAGACGGCTCGACCACCATCCACTGATGCGGAGAGTTGTCCCAGCCCATACCTGGAGGTCCTGAAGGTCTGGGAGCGCAGAGACACTGGAAAGCGATTCCGCGTGCAGAAATCGGCTGCCGGGGAGTCCTGGAGAGTGAGCAGGCCCTGAATGAATGCAAGCCTCGTGTGGACCGAGATTTCAAGTACGGCGGCCATCTTAGGAACAGGCAATAATTGGGACACCCTATGTGTAAATCATAAGCGGCCATTTTGAAGTCAGGCAGCACTCGGCTGAAAGAAAACAAGCATTGGAAATTGCAAAAACAAGCATTGGAAATTGCAAAAACAAGCATTGGGAAATTGCAAAAACAAGCATTGGAAACTGCAAAAAAAATAAGCATTGAAAATTGCAAAAACAAGCACTGGAAATTGCAAAACAAGCATTGGACATTGCAAACAAACATTGATAAGTGCAAGATAACTGCAGAACAAACATTGGTGAGTGCAAAGACGAACATTGGTAACTGCATTATAAGTGCCCTGGTCACTTCAAAAGCAAGTGCTAGCAAGCATACAACGTGACACCAATAGATTTGCTCAGCCATGTCAAACTCACTGCACCGAAATGTGGACGGTGCAGCGGTGGCTGCCCCTGTCACACCCATAGTCTTGCATCTGCGCCCCCTGGAATCACTGACCCTGGTGGCTGGCGGGAGCATGGGCCCTCGATGGCAGGAGTGGTTGGAGAATTTTGAGGATTACCTTGAAGGATCGAAAGTCACAGGAGACAGAGACAAGCTAATTGCACTCCGCAATCTGGTCGACAAAGAGATTGGCAAAGTGATCAAAGAATTGCCAACGGATGACAAAGGAACTTATGGCAAAGTGTGAGATGCGCTAAACAGGAAATTTGTGCACAAAAGAAATGTGGACTACGAGAGATATGTGTTCCATCAGGCACGTCAAGACAAAGAGGAAATGATGAGCACATTCATATCCAGACTACGCCGACTGTCTCAGTATTGCAACTTTGACTCATTCTCGACGGAGGATGCCATCCGACTGAGAGTCATAGAGTGCTGTCACTCAGAGACGCTCCGAAGGCAGCTGCTAAGGAAAAGCCATGATCTTGACGAAATAGAGGAGATGACGAGAGTGTACGACCAAGCGGAAGAGCATGCCAAGACCATGGAGAAAGGGCGTGGTGAGAAAAGAGAGCAAGCATATTGGACTCAAAACACCAACGCTCAGAGAAGATCAAAGGATCGGCAGAGACGGTCTCGTCCAATGTCCAGACACTCACACAGAAGTCATCGACGTTACGAATCTGGAAGGAGAGACAAGAAATTGAACTATGCCAAGAAGCCAGAGTGCCCACGGAAATGCTACCGATGTGGGTATGATTTCCCACACACAGATGTATGTCCGTGAATGGGCCAACAGTGCCGGAAATGTGGACGCAAGAACCACTTTGAAGCAATGTGCGGAGTGTACAGCAAAGAGAGAAGGAGCGAGACAACCAGATCTCGCCCAGAGGCTAAGCGACACAATGCAAAAGCTGTCCAAGACAGAGCCATATCGTTTTCTGGCTCGTCACATTCCATCAGGGAGTCTCGTAGATCCCAATGGACCAGAAGGTCACCATCGAGGGAATCGAGATCAACCTCTCAGGAGACAGTATACACGGACGAATATAAATGCATGGTGGCTGACCCGGACCAGCTGAAGAAGTATCCTCCACTGGATATCAAAGTGGGGACGCATGCAACCAAATTTGTACTAGACAGTGGGGCATCACTGAACTACATGCCCGTGACCGAATATAATAAGATGAAACCAACACCTGTCCTGAGTCCAGCACATGTCAGGGTGTTTACCTGGATGGCGAAGAAACCACTTCCCTGTTTGGGCAAGTTTGCAACGACGCTCAAGCATGAATCCACATCAGTATCGGCGTACATTCACGTCATTGAGGAACCGGAGGCTGATTGTCTTCTCAGTCTGCCCACAGCGGTGTGACTCCGACTGGTTGAAATCTTGTACCGGATCAACGACAATCCAGACATTGTCCGCAAGTTTCCCAAACTATTCAGCGGGCTTGGCAAGATGAATAAGTGTCTGATTCGCCTGCACATCAATGACCAAGTGCGCCCTGTTGCTCAGCATCCAAGGCGAGTGCCTTTCCACCTTCAGCAGGCCGTAGAGGATGAAATCCAAGAACTACTACAAGCGGACATTATTGAGTAAACGGATGGCCCCACACCATGGGTGTCACCAGTCGTCATAGTTCCAAAAAAGGGCACATCGGAAAAAGTACGACTATGTGTGGACATGAGGCTTCCCAACACAGCCATAGAACGAGAGCGTCACCCAGGGCCTCACCTGAGTGATATGATATCAGCATTGAATGGAGCCAGGGTGTTCTCAAAACTTGATCTCAACAAGGGATACCATCAGCTGGAGTTACACGAGAAATCAAGGTATATCACGACGTTAGCCACCCATCTGTGTTTGTTTCGGTACAAACGGCTGAGTTTCGGTATCTCCTCTGCAGCGGAAATATTCCAAGAGGTCATCCGCCAAACCATCAGACATATCCCGAATTCCCTGAACTATAGTGACGACATTCTAGTGTACGGGTCCAACACGCAAGAACATTACAAAGCTCTGGATCGAGTATGCCACGCTCTCCTAGAAGCTAATTTAACTCTTAACAAGGACAAGTGTGAGTTCCATCAGTCCACTCTTAAGTTTTTCGGACATGTGTTCTCAGGGGCTGGAATGAAGCCCGACCCTGAGAAAGTAGCCGCGCTCAACACCATCAAGAGCCCTCAAGATGTGAGTGACATTAGATCGTTTCTGGGCATGGCAAGCTATTGCTCCAGATACATCAAGGACTATGCCACAATCAGTCACCCTCACCAAGCATTGACACCCGTTTATGTGGAGCCCTCAGTGTGAGCGGGTCTTCCAAGAGATCAAACAGGCGGCGGAATCGGCGAACAATCTAGCCTATTTCAACCCCAAAAGGAAGATGGAGATTATAGTGGATGCCAGTCCCGTGGGTCTGGGTGCCATCCTGGCTCAATACGATAGTGACATTGACCGGCGTCACATTGTGGCATACGCCAGTCGCAGCCTATAAGACACCGAGAAAGCTTATTCTAAGCCCGAGAAAGAGAGCTTAGCGGTCGTATGGGCGTGTGAGCATTTCCATGTGTTTATCTATGGCAAACATTTCACCATGATTACGGATCACCAGGCCCTTGTCACCATCTTTGGTAATCCCAAGGCCAAGATGCCACCCCGGATTGAAAGGTGGGGTCTACGTTTGCAGGAATACACGTACACAATCATTCATAAACCCGGAAAGGCTGAGAATCCTGCGGACCACATGTCCAGACACCCTCAAGCATCTCAAGCCTCACGTCCGTCGATAGCTGAAGAGTACATACACTTCGTGGTAAGTGTAGCCCGGCCAACGGCAGTTCCCCTGGAAGCGATAAAGGACGCTACTGCGCAGGACCATATTCTTCAGAAGGTAGTGTGCAGATTGCGCACACATCGCTGGAGACATGACAGTGAAGACGAGGGAAGTGATCCGCAAATCCGTCAGGAAATGCAAACCTTCCGACGTGTCAGTGACGAGCTGTCTGCTACCTCAGAGGGGCTCCTGCTGAGAAATCATCGGATTGTCATCCAGAGGCAGCTACGTCAAGGAGTGGTAAACTTCACCCATGAAGGTCATCGGGGAGTTGTTGCCACAAAGAGAGCTCTCCGGAAGCGAGTCTGGTTCCCACAACTTGATCAAATGGTAGAGCTCACCCTAAAGGACTGTCCCCAGTGCCAACTGGTAAAGCCAGGAGATTCCCCGGCTCCTCTTCAAATGACTAAATTACCCAGTGGGGTATGGCAGGAACTTGCCATGGACTTCTATGGACCTCTCCAGTCAGGCAGGTATGTGGTGGCTATCATGGATGAATACTCGAGATTCCCAATAGCTCAGTTTGTGTCTTCCACCAACGCCTCCAGCACCATCGCCATACTGGACGAAGTCTTTGCCGCATGGGGTGTTCCCAAGGAACTCAAGACAGACAATGGTCCTCCCTTTAACGGCAATGTGTTTAGTGAATTTGCAAAGCATCTCAACTTTCGACATCGGAAGATCACGCCGCTGTGGCCACAAGCCAATGGCACCATTGAACGATTCATGGCCACTCTGAAGAGGACTTTTCAACATGCCACTCTGGAGAAAAATGACTTACAAATAGCTCTCAACGAGGTGCTAAGAGCCTATCGAACTACTCCACATGCTACCACCGGAAAGTGTCCTGCCACTCCCATGCTGGGGCGACCCATTAGGACAAGAATCCTGACGTGGGAAGGAGCTCTGAGACCGGTGTCTCCGACACGTGTCCATCGAGAAACAGTGATGGCTGATCAAGCAGGGAAGAGCAAAATGAAAACATATGCAGACACTAGACTGAAGGACTGGACTTTTAACAGTACCAGCGGTGCCAGGGAACAACACCTATAACCTTCATGGGATACCTGTTTTGGCGCACAAACTACAGAGACACGGGACACTTCCTTCGGCGTCAAAGATCAGCATTTATTACTGCAGGGAAACAAGAGTCATAAGAAGTACATGGACATGTAGGTTCTGCGAGTCTGCTTCAAATTGCATATGTAGGTCGCTCTCTTTTATACAAAATGTTGCCATTGCACAACATGTGGACAAAAGATTACAATTCAGTTCCCACAGTAAAACTTCAAAAGGGTCGCTTTCATGTGCTCAGAATCCCGCAACATAATTACAGTAACAATGCCGGTTCCCAACTGTAAAAGTACATCTTCCCACCATTTGGCACACCCATTAGAGTTGTAAATGACCAGGAGAAAGGGACAAAGAACAGCTGCAAGGAAGTCAGACACGTGTAGAGAAAAGAGGGTGAGGGTAATATCGGAAGCATGATCGTAGGATCAAAGAGCTAGATCCATCGCCTGCGCGGCTGTCACAATAGGCCGGTACAATCAGATTACCCTCAAGCTGGGTCATCTGCCTTCGCTGTATCATTCCTCCGGCCATAAAGACGCATGAAAGGAATATGCGTCTTCCGCAAGGCTTGGGAACTAGAGGGTCAAGGAGCGAACAGTTACCTGCTCGCTGACTACGTGAGGGCAAGAAACAAAATGGATGCCGTATCTAAAATGGAACCCGAGGGTTCAGATGAAGAACACGTAATATTAGACGAACCCTGGCAGGTAGCGTAGCAAAAATACACACACTTGCCGAACTCGTCATTTACGGTTCGTAGATACCAAACTCGTCCATATTTGGTAATGCCCAGAACGTCGTAATAATTTTTACGGAACCTCAGACGGTCCTTTTGCCCTCATGAAGGCAAGCACTAATCGGAATCATAATCGATTTCGATACTCATCAGATCATTCAGATGTTGCTGATGCATTATTCTATCCTTCAATGCCTCTTTGGTGACAACGGGCTGTCTTATACACGTCGTAGCACAAAGGCCACATAAGGCAGGACCACATTGCACACAAAGACAACATGAGAACAGAAATGTCACAACAACCCCTATGATCATCAGAATCTTCCAACCCCAAGTCGATATCAGACCCCAAAACCATCCCAGAAGCGTCCAATTTCCTTCGTCCACGTGTATGGACTCCGAAATTTTGTGCAACTTAGAGATGGCTTGATAAACCGTTGGAGCGTTATCAGGTATGAATACGCAGCAGCTCGAATGGATGACTTTACACACCCCACCTCTATCTGCTAGAACGATATCTAGAACCATACGGTTCTGCAACGTCATTAGTCTATCCGCCTGGAGTTCGGCTGTCAAATTACCAAGGGCATTTGCAGTTATGTTGGCAGTTGATTCTACTACACGGGTTAACTGCCTTAGGTTCCTGCTATTAACCATCGGTCCCCAGAACAGTAGGAAACCCTTAAAGAAGTCTCCCGCTTCTTGTCCGGAAGTATCTTCTTTGCTAACCACACCTCTCACAAACCTAGTTCTGTGGTAATCAGAGGCCACAGTGAAAGTCGGAGGCAAAAGATTCGCAATATAGCAGGTACCCGAGAAGTCATGAGGTAACCACGTATAGGCTCGATCATAACATACAAAGTAGGTACCCTTGGCAGGCAGGAAGACAGGGGAGGAGAGCGTCGGTAAGACATACGTCTCGGTACAAGCACTCTCCCCAAACTGAGCTCTCGGATTTCGACCAAGACCTTTCAAGCAGAAATTACCAAGGTGAGGTACAATCCATATCGGTGACGAGCTTTTAAGCTGCCTCTCACCCACTGATAAGCTGTACTCAGCCTCACTTAGTTCCTTATATGCTCGCACCTCTTCCTCTGGGATGAGCGATGCGTCAAAAATATCTCTATCTAAGTCTGCAATAGCTCTCGCCAGAGTCTTGTGGTACGGGCCAGGACCAGAGTTTGCTGAGCGTGGTTCTCGATGGGGGTAGGAATCTAGTGCGCTACGGAACATAGTTTGTAATGCTCGAGCTGACCCTTGTGCACTATAAGGCAGAACTAAGTACGGAATACCCTTATCCATGGTATGTGGCATTAACCCACACACCCAACAATTGGTAGTGTTTACCACTAACTGATGCTGATGCAAGAGTTGGATAAAAGAGTTGTTTCTGAATTCCGCACGTCTGACTTGTTCGTGTTGAGGCAGAAGATAAAAGGAATGTGGAGAGACAGTAGAAACGAAATATAGATCATGAGATGGACGAGTAGGTGTAGCAGAAGACAATAAGAACTGGGACCCATAATATACTCCCCCTACCAGTAACATAGATAGGGTGAGGAACAGTATGATCATCTGTGAGAAAAACCATTTCGTATGAAACATTTTATGCAATGCAGATCTTTGCGCCAACATTTCCTCTCTTTTCGACAGCTCAGACAATGATGATTCCATCCCCTAACGACCGTCCGCAACGTTCTTGACGCACTTCGTTCTGAGTAGCGATTACCAATTCCCAGGAGTTCCCAGAAATCGATAAAAGAAATCGACCTTGTGTCGATAGCTGCTAAACAGAAGGAAGTACCCGCACGGCCTTACGGTCAACCTGGATGGTAGGTTCTAGTTAAATAATGTTCTTAGCTGTACGAAAAAAGGAAAAAGATACACAATATATAATGTCCAATGTTTTCAGAGCAATGTAGAACCTAGAAACAAAAACATCTTTTTATTTGTGGCTCGTTCGTGAACGAAGAAAGTATCGGCTGCTTCCGGGGTGAGTCTGATCTTCAAACAGTGGATTGGATGGCAAATGAGTGTTCAATTGTTCAGGCAATTTTTCAGAGTTCTCCAATGGCGATGGCAAAGAGATTGTTCGAGGGGTGTCAGCTATGGACTGAGCTTCGCTGAACGGAACAAAGTGTTGTGGAGTGTCAGTTTCACAAGAAGAAAAACCTGGATATTTGACAAATAATCCACCTCCCCTCCCTAAGCGCCTTGAAACCCTCTGGGTATGTAGTGCGCTATATAAATGTTATGACTTGACTTGACTTGTCTCTTTTCATCCAGGTGTCCGACGGCAAAAGAAGCGGGACTCTTTTGGTGTGGGTAGCGTGTACCCAGTTTTTCCGGCCTTTCAGCCGAACTGCCGTTCTCGTTGCTAGCTGTACCTGCAACGGTCCCACGAATCTCGGCTCAAGATTTCGCTTTCGTCCGAAGTTTCGGACAAGAATCCAATCTCCTGGTTGGAGCCGATGACCAGGACCTTCTGTTTGTGACGGCAGAGCCTCAAAGACCTGTTGGTGAATCAAACTCAATTTAGCAGTCAGATCATAAAGATAATCGATCAACATAGGGTATTCGACTCTATCAAGTTCTTTAGGTCTTGGGACTCCCCATACATTAGCAGGACGGCCGAAGACAATCTCGTATGGGCTGAGCCCTACTCGAGAGTGTACAGTTGCCCTGGTCGACAGGAGAGCTAGAGGCAAAGCGTCGGGCCATGATAAACCAGTTGTCGCCTGAATTTTAGCCAATTTCAGTTTTAGGGTGCCATTATATCCTTCCACCAAGCCTGCTGATTGTGGATGGTTTGCACTATGAAATTTTTGCACGATCCCTAAGCCGCGACACACACTCTTCATCACACTCCCAACAAACTCACTTCCATTGTCCGACCATAAGACCCGAGGCATTCCGTAACGAGGAAAATATTCTTTGAGCAAAATTTTTGCCGTGGATAAAGCCGTATTATCCTTAAGGGGGTAGGCCTCAATCCACCTAGAGAATGCACAAACCACAACCAAAACGTACTTCAAGTTGTTACATCGGTCCATGTGGATAAAATCCAACTGGATGACTTCGAAAGGGTATGTAGGAGGGGCAAAATGGCCAGGAGGAGTGGGGGTGCCCTTACCAGGATTGTGCATCAAACACACCATACAATTCTTAACCACTCTCTCGGCACACTTAGTAATCCCATCATTCTTCCATACATGAGACAACAACTTGCATATGCCTTTCGTGTTGATGTGCGCCATACCATGAGCCATTGTAACAACAGCGAGCACATACGCATCCGGTAACATCCATCTCTGCTTCTCTGATAAATCAACCCAACATCCATTCTCATCCAATCTTCCCGTGCTCTCTTTCCATTTAGTCCTTTCCGTCTCAGTGGCTTCATTCTGTATTCCTTTCACACTTTCAATTGTGTCTTCACACATACCGGTCTCTGTTGGCCATCTCACTGAGTTCGTAACATACATTCTGTTCGTCAAATCTTTAGCCGTCTCTTTAGCCGTTTCATCCGCAAACGCATTACCACGACCCACATCGTCCGTTACTTTCTGATGTGCGCTACATTTGACTATGGCCACCTGTTTAGGCAATGTGAGTGCATCTAAAAGATCATTTACAAGCTGACCATGTTGAATCTTCGTGCCATGCGACGTAAGGAATCCTCTCTCTCTCCACAGTCGTCCAAAACTATGTGCCACACCAAACGCATACTGGCTATCTGTAAACACATTCACCCGTTTATCTTTAGACAACACACACGCTCTCGTCAGTGCGATCAACTCAGCAGCCTGAGCCGAATTCTGACTTAATCTTGCTCTTTCCACAATCGTTCTCAATGTTACTACAGCATACGCAGTCGTCACATCACCATTCGGCAACTTAAAACAGGAACCATCCACATACAAAGTACCATCGGGATCTGTCAATGGAGTATCTTTTAGGTCAATACGACCCTTGGTCTCCTCCTCAGTTCTGAGATAGCAGTCATGTACTGCTTCACCACTTGACTCTTTGTCGATCGGCAGCAATGTTGCTGGATTCAACACATTACATCGTTTTATCCGTATATGACTGGCCAGCAACGTCAACTCATATCCAGACAACCTTGCGCTCGTCAGATGTTGAGTTTTCGTTCGATTCAATAGAGTGTCAACTGCATGCGTAACCATCACCATAAGCATATTATCCATGACTAGACCTGCGGACTGTCGAATGGACGCCGCAGCTGCCGCTGTTGCCCTTAAACAACTCGGCAAGGCTCTGGCTACTGGGTCTAAAGTCGAAGAAAAATAGGCGCATGGGCGTTGCTTGCCGCCAAAAGGTTGTGTCAGAACACTCAACGCGCAACCATCCCTCTCGTGAACGTATAGTGTAAACGGCTTACTGTAGTCAGGAGTGCCCAACACAGGAGCCGAACACAACGCATCACGTAATTCAGAAAAACTTTTCTGACACTCTTCAGACCAAGGCAATTGGGATGGAACATCTTTGCACGTAAGAGCTATCAATGGTTTCGCCAACAATGAAAAATTTGGAATCCATTGTCTACAATAGGACGTAATACCTAAAAAGGCACGAACATCTCTTTGGGTTTTTGGCACAGTCATTCGGGAAATCGCTGCAATTCTCTCTGGGGTCAACCTTCTCCCTTCTTTTGACAATAAGTGACCTAGATAGGTGACTTCTTGACAACAATACTGTAGCTTTGAAGGTGATACCTTGTGATGTAAGTCATGTAGATAGTGTAACAATGATACCGTAGCCGTTTTGCAAATAGCTTCTGTATCAGCTGCCACTAAAAGATCATCAACGTATTGAATCAAAGTCGCACCTGTCGGTAAAACAAAGGCATCAAGTTGACCTTTAAGTGCCTGGCTGTAAATTGATGGACTCTCACAGTAGCCCTGTGGAGCGCGTTTTAGCCTAAAACTGCGACCACCTAATGAGAATCCGAATAGGTCTCTGCTCTCCTCTGCAATCGGAATGCTAAAGAAAGCATTCTTTAGATCAATCACCGTGAACCAGGAGGCAGATGCCGGAATCATTGTTAGTAAGGCCGTAATGTCGGGAACCACAGGAAATTGTGGAACCACTATTTTGTTCACCTCTCTTAAATCTATTACGAAACGATACACAGGAGGTTTGGTTGGGTCAGTTCGTTTCAGAATTGGCAATACAGGGCTATTACACACGTTTCCACGAGTTTCTTCAACAACACCTTTTCCAATGAGATCATGAACGATTGCTAACAGCGCTCGTTCGCCCTCAAGAGAAATACGATATTGAGGTAAACGTGGTAACCGCGCATTTGGTTTCAATTGAATCACATAGGGTGGAATGTCTAACAGGCCCACATCATTGGGACCTGTGGCCCATAAGGACGCAGGGAGGGAATTCAATTCCGGTGGGAATTTATCGACCGACAGATACATGGGAGAGATCACTCTCCACCCTAAGGTAAGCTCCACTCCTTCGGGGGAACAATACAAAGTTGCATATAGTCGTTTCAACAAATCCAGGCCCAAAAGATTCTCGCCACAACCTGTAGATAGAATCAGTGGAGCCGTTAGCTCACGAGGTCCAATCATAAGGGGCAAAGGACTAGAGACTGGGTTGCTAACAGGGGCACTGGAGAATCCAACGGAAACGTTCGTTAAGCCAGACAAAGGTGCGCCAGGGAGTTTCGAATGCATGATGGAACTTTTCGTCGCACCAGTGTCTAACAGAAAAGGCTCAACTACACCCGATGTAGCCACTGCAACGTAAGGCCCACTCTGATCGACCGGAACTGACACTACTCCCTCTCTTTGTCGTTGGCTGTCCTAGTAATGGTCGTTTGCAACAGTCTCATGCTCTACGTAATAATCATCCACATTATACTGTGCAGATCGAACTGACCCCGCATTCCGCTGGTCAAAATAATTATTCGCATCCGATTGATTTTGATGACGATCAATCTGATTGTGGGATGAACCACGACCTCTACCTCGTGATGCCTGTTGAGGCCCACTACCACGGTTTCCTCGTGTCGACACACCATTCAGACGGTCCCGTAAGGCAAGACAATCATATTTTAGGTGTCCCTCTTTCCTACAATATGCGCACTGATTATACCCAAGTGAAGATCTATAATCAAAGTTGTCAGAGCGCGGCTGCATCCTATCGGGCTGTGCTCGTGGTCGATACTGCTGTTGTGAATCATTTTGGTTTGATCGTGGAGGATATGCTTGCTGCAACAAAACCTTCGTTTTGAGCTCCTTCGTTTTCTTTTCTACACGATCACTTTCTTCCTTTTCCCTATTCTCATAATACTGGGCCGTTGCTAGTATTTGCGCAGGGGTTGAAACCGCCCATGCACTCTCTGAATTCTTCAATTTGTTGCTTAGCTCAGGCAACAAATTCGACACGAACTTGTCAACAAATAACCGCTGGCCTCCCTCAGCGCCCATGTCCTGGCCGCTGTGGTCGACAAACGCGTCCTCAAACCTCGTGAAGAAATCCGAGACACTCTCGTCTTTCTTTTGCTTACAAGCTGATAACTTGTCCCAGTTCACCTTCATCGCTGGCATGAGAGTTTTCATGAGCGTAATTATTTTCTGAGGCAAATCCAAGATCAGCTGGCCAGGCTTAGCCCCACCAACTTGTAGTCCATCAGCCGTTATCAATGCAGCCCAATCACCCCCTAATTCAACTGCGTGATCGGCTTGACGAATTTTAGCCCAAACTGGTTGCGGTACAACATTACCGAACAACATGTCGATGTCGGCAAGGTTCATAATAGAAGCTTCCACCAGTTGTGATAACTCCTTATAATAACCAGCCGGATTTTTACGCGGATCGGGCAAGGATTGCTTCACTTGCAAAACTTCCGATCGTTTCCATGGAAGATGTATCCATACCCTTCGAAAATGCGGTAGAATTGGAGGGGCAGCACCAGGGTCACCAGGCACCCAAAGTGGCGGAACCTCTCTCACGGGATACTGACCAGGAACCGCCTTCCAATTCTCAGTGGTATCATCTAATGACACCCGAGAATGTGCTGTGGATCTGAACGCTAATAAGCGTTCCACGGCACGTCGTACATCTTCACCTATAATCATACCGTTCGAAAAGTGATTCTGAAGTTCAATTATGTCGGACGGTACATTATCTACATCATCATTATACCATTCTTCCCTCAAAAAGTTACACATCTCTTCAAACACGAATCTCTGCGTAGGCTCATTAAACTGAGAAAACGTGTCGAAGACCACACGTGGAGTGTAATTAGCAGGATGTCTTATCCACCTATGTGCCATGGTTACTAACGTCTCTTTCTCCCTACCACTAGGGATCTGACTCCGTCTCTGAGGAGTTTTAGATAAATCAGACGAAAATAACGGACCAGAAAGAGGTGAATAAAGGGTAGCAACAGAGTTAGGAACACGCTTACGAACAGAAGGAGAAAGAAAAACAGGGGCAACAACACCAGAGGTGAAGGAAGGCATAGTAGGAACGGACAAGGTAGTTGGAGTAGCAGAAGCAACAGCCTGCGAAGGTACAGGTACAGGAGCAGTAGGAACAAGGACAGGTGATGGAACAATTGAGGGTTAACAGCGGGCTGACCCGCAGCCGCTGGAGCAACAAGAGGTACAACAGGAGGAACAACCGGAGCAGCTACAGGAGCAGTAGCACCCTGTACATAAGGAGGTGGTGATTTCATCAAATACGATAACAAGGAATCCTCCTTCGAATCTTCTTCTTTCTTTTCTAGACTACTCGGTAAAACCGGGTAACATTTATCTATTTTCATGTGATGCAATCTAGTAGAAATTTCCATTTCCTTTTCTTCTTTATCCTGTCTACATTCTCGTATAGTTTGCATTATCGGAACGAACCCTTGTTTTTGATCCTTTTTGAGTTGTTTGATTTCTTTCTGCTTGGCCTCTTTACGCCATATCCGAAAGGAATCAAACATAGCTGGCCTAGCTTTCTTTAAAAATAATTTAGCCTCAAGATTGTCTAAAATCGAAAGTTCAAAAGTTCCATGTGGTGGCCATCTAAGGTCACCGTCTTTCTTTGTATAGCGGATCCAGTAATCATTATATATTATAGGACCCACCCCATGTCGACTATAAAGATCATGTATCGGAGTTCCAACTGGAGGTATCGGACACGAGTCCTCCAACCGTGAATCCATTGCGCAACATTTGAAAATACGAAACAAACCACTATGGCTAGGCATTGTGCACACTAACCTAGTATCAAACTTCAAGGATTACCGAAGCAATTAAACCTCGTGCAAGTCAAAACCCTCGGTTTTTGGCAATTGCAACTGTCAAATAACACTAAGAACCAATACTAAGAACCACAAATGCAATGGAACCATGCAATACAACAAAGCCTTAAGGCTACCACAAAGCTCGGAGAGCTAACAACAAAGCCTGAGGAGGCTACAACAAAGCTCAGTGAGCTATTACAACGAAGCCTTAAAAGGCTACAACAAAGCTTTCGAGAAGCTAGAACAACCACTAAGGACTGGGAGCGACCCACAAATACTTAACTCAGAACTTCAATGGCGTCACCAGGAAGGCCCGTCTATCGTCTCGCTTGTACGTAAGGTCTGCGCCGGGCGTCGAAGACAGGTCGACAGTCAGGGCATCGGTCCGTCGCAGCCGTCAGGAGGCGGGAATCTTCGCAGGGAAAATCGTCAGGCCACTTATTTCGACAACAGGATCGATGAAGCGGGGTGCACCTTCCCTCGGAGATTTCACACGAAGTTCCTCACGATCATCAGGCTTTGGACCGGTACCGCTGAAGTCGCCCCACGTTGGGCGCCAACTGAAGGACTGGACTTTTAACAGTACCAGCGGTGCCAGGGAACAACACCTATAACCTTCATGGGATACCTGTTTTGGCGCACAAACTACAGAGACACGGGACACTTCCTTCGGCGTCAAAGATCAGCATTTATTACTGCAGGGAAACAAGAGTCATAAGAAGTACATGGACATGTAGGTTCTGCGAGTCTGCTTCAAATTGCATATGTAGGTCGCTCTCTTTTATACAAAATGTTGCCATTGCACAACATGTGGACAAAAGATTACAATTCAGTTCCCACAGTAAAACTTCAAAAGGGTCGCTTTCATGTGCTCAGAATCCCGCAACATAATTACAGTAACAATGCCGGTTCCCAACTGTAAAAGTACATCTTCCCACCATTTGGCACACCCATTAGAGTTGTAAATGACCAGGAGAAAGGGACAAAGAACAGCTGCAAGGAAGTCAGACACGTGTAGAGAAAAGAGGGTGAGGGTAATATCGGAAGCATGATCGTAGGATCAAAGAGCTAGATCCATCGCCTGCGCGGCTGTCACAATAGGCCGGTACAATCAGATTACCCTCAAGCTGGGCCATCTGCCTTCGCTGTATCATTCCTCCGGCCATAAAGACGCATGAAAGGAATATGCGTCTTCCGCAAGGCTTGGGAACTAGAGGGTCAAGGAGCGAACAGTTACCTGCTCGCTGACTACGTGAGGGCAAGAAACAAAATGGATGCCGTATCTAAAATGGAACCCGAGGGTTCAGATGAAGAACACGTAATATTAGACGAACCCTGGCAGGTAGCGTAGCAAAAATACACACACTTGCCGAACTCGTCATTTACGGTTCGTAGATACCAAACTCGTCCATATTTGGTAATGCCCAGAACGTCGTAATAATTTTTACGGAACCTCAAGACGGAGAGCCAAGTCTCCCGCCCTTCATACCGGATATTGTGTAGTGGTCAAGCAAGAACAATCCAAGAAAACGGATTGTCGATTCAAAGAAGAACCACTGATCATTACTCAGCAAAAAGGCACCATGATCACTGCGGAATCTGAGAAAAGACGGATCACTCGAAACGTGTCTCATTTTCAGAAATGTACCCCGGGCATGGAAGAAGCACTTAATAAGGATCCAGTACAACGAGATGCCAAAGGACTGAGTCAGCTGAGTCCAACCCTGAGACCTGACAGACCAGTGGAAGACGAGCCTGCAGAGGCTGGAATATGTATCTGACCTCGAAGAGACATACACAAGCCAAAGAGACTGATTGAAGAACTATGATCGGAACAGTTAATTTTCTTTTGTTAACAAAGGGGGAGATGTGATGATGTGCACGGTTTAGTAGTTGGGATGGGAGGAGTTACGGGGTTGGAGGAAGAGGAGGGGCCGAGACAGGAAAGAGTTAGTTAGAGTAGGGACAGGGAACTAGTAAGAAGCATGAATAAATCTCCTTAAGATACATGATTGGTGTTTGTCATTATTGCACCTAAGACATGACAGTTATATGTACACAATCATGTCTTAATGTGCATACTCCGCGCGGCAGCGCTCACCGCAGAAGTTGTATATTCTTATTATAGAAACTGCCTTTACATCCGGATCTGAGAGTTTCCTGAAATGCTTATTCTCACACAATTGCCTCAGCGCCACACAAAGTCGGTAAAAACAGCAGGCAGAGCGCCGCAAGGAAAGTCTGCACCAGGCTACCTGTACCTTTGGCTTTATAAACCAGCACATTGATTTTTACCTCAGCGCCACACCCAGTTGGCAAAAACGGCAGAGCGCTGCAACCAAAGTCTGAGCCAGGCTACCTCTACCATCACAAACCGGCACATTGATTTTTACTTGATGTGAGGCACAAGATGGCTGCCAACACTTCCTGGTTTGAAGTGTTGGCAGCCAATTAGAGCCAAGCTCGTGCCTGTGTGGTTCGGTCCCGCCCAGACATATAAAGTTTTAATTTTTGTAATTTCTCAGGGACTACTGAATGGATTTACATAATTTAAAAAAAAGGTATCTTTCTGAACTTTCAGGACTGGGGCCACTTGGCAAGAGAACACTAGGAGTCTTGGGCAACATTTTGGACTATCTTGACCAGCATGCCCTTTTGACACGCCCACTGGGGCGGGACCTTAGTCTTTTTAATAAAGTGCAGTTTTTCGTAACCGGTTTCCTGCCTCTTCATGCCAGTGAACAAGAGCTGCCAATGGCTCGAAACGCGTATGGTGATTGGAGCACGAAGTGCTTGCTACTATCACTGCCACCTGCAACAGTGGTGTGATTCTAGAGGTGTGTGGCTCCCCACTTGGGCCAATTGGTGTATTCACAAGTAGATAGTTATAGTTAGGACCTAGTTTCCATAGGAAAAGCATTTATTGTTTTGCTAATAGCTTTGGCGCTGTTTCATGAATCTTCACAAAAGATTCAAAACTTCAACTGCTATCCAGAAAGTTTCAAGGTGATCTATCAAACAAGGGCCAAGGAAAAGGGGAGTCCCAAAACATGTTTTCCCATGCACTTTCACATAGGGATTTGTAGGAAGGTAGGAGCCTTCTGCATAGTTGCCATTTTTGCCTGGTGCCTAAGTTGTTTTTGACTAGTCTGACTGGTATCCTACTAATTAGGACGCCAGTCTATCTGCTTTCTTCCTAAATATTTGTGTTCAGTACTTACGTACATCCCAGATTGGATACTGGGTACCCTTATAAGTCCCTAGGATATGGTACCCATGTACCCAGGGCATAGGTACCTAGAGGTCTCCCATGGGCTGAAGCATGCATTATGCCACCCAAGGGAGACCATGCAAAACGGAACTAAAGGCCGGCCAAACTCTGTAAGTTGGTGCATGCACCCCTTTCTGAAGATATAGGTTTACTATATTTAAGGGTCACTGCACTCAAAACCTATAAGTCACCGCTATAGCTGGTCTTTGCAAACCTGAAGGCAAGGTGCTTGGTTCTAAGTGAAAGGGTTCCCCTGCATGAGCAGGCCACCCCTGCAGCTTACGGAGTCAATTCTCCTGGGTTGCCAGTGAAGCAGCCATATTCTATATAGAGGGGCACCACATAATCACATGATGACCATTTTGAAAACGTCTGCAACGAATCCTATCATGTTTGGTATCAAACATGTTGGGATCATTCCTCCACACCGTAAACGGTGTATGAGGTATGATTCCAAACACTGAAAGAGCTCCCCGTTAGGCTCTCAGTGTTCCCGGTCACAGCCTTCTAGTCCCGGATGGCACAAAATGTTTGCTGCTTACCAGATATACATTTCTGCCCTCCTGCTGCTGAGCCAAACTCAAGCAGAGGAAGGTAGAACAATAGGTATCCTGTCACGGGGACAGATAGGATTTAGTGTATAAGGGCTTGGTTGGGGCGCTTGCCAGCGACAGAAAGTTTGCATGCGGGGCACATTTGGTGTCCTTGTGCATAGTCCAGTTCAAACCAGTTTTGGGAGCCGTTGGATCTAGCTCTGGCGCGAAACTGGACAAAGGACCCTGGGAAGGTCCCTGAATTGACCCAACGCTTTCCCTGGGTTACTTTAGGGCTTCCCTGGGTGTAGGTCCCTAGATTTGCTGTGGGATAAGATTCAGATCAGACACCATTGCACTTTTACGGTCTGGGCACAATGGATGTCGTTAGGGCCTGACTTCATCTCCCTTCCAGTCTGCGGCATCGTCTATGCCTGTGCATCATACATCAACCTTCAAAGGCCTGTAAAGCATCAACGACACCGGAAGTAATCTCCCTTGGAGTGAAGGAGTCACTCCCCTGCATTTGCAGGCACCGCAACTAAGTTGACCGGTCTGCAGAACCTGATCTCCTCCGGTCTCCGTGGGCTCTCCAACACAGGTGGTGGTTTTCCACAGCTCCCGAGGCCTGTCCTGCCCTCTCACCAAGTTTGAGGCCAGTATCCCTCGTGGGGATTGCAATAATCGAACCCTGTACACTGTGTACAACGTGAAGTTGCAAAGGCTTGTTGGCTTCTTTGAAAGAAGATCTTCAGGTTCCAAGTAGTCCCAACCATCGAGCGCGCCATGTGACCAGAATCTTCAGCCACACCACATTGTGTGCATCGTGGCTTGCATCTTTTGGTGAGCTGTTTGAGGTCCTCTCGCGACCCCAGTGTCTTTGACCTGTGGGTCAACTTGGGGGTCACACTTGTTTCTTTTGGGCTCCCCTGATTGCTGGGGGCCTGCCCTGACTCCCCTGCTTGTAGTGAATCCCCTGGACCTTGCTGGTCCCAACTTTGTGCCTTCTCGACTGCCTGCATGGGTTGCATTTGCCAAGGCTTTTTGGTGCTTCTGCCGGACATCGACCCCTCAGCACTAAACATTCTTCATGGGACAGCTCGTACCCAGGTCCTAGTCTTACTCAGCATCGCCTGGTCTTCACTGCTGCAGAGTCATGGTCATTGTCCTCTTCCCTGAAGCACCCAACATCGAGGGGCGTTCGTCTCACTAGTCTCCTGGTCAACCCTGAGTGACATAGACTCTGTACCCTCTGCTTTCAGGTACTCCTCTTCATGAATTCACATTTGGATTCCTACGGACACTCTCTCCTCTTCCAACAGTGAGACTTTCCTGAAGTCCCCATTGGGTTTGACGGCGGTTTCCTACAGCACTTCACACGTATGCACCCAGCTTCCCTGGTGTAGGTAACGTGGGCACTAGGGTATCCACAGGTGGGGTGGCTCTCCAACCTTCGGTCTTCTGCAGGGTTTCTTCAGGGTTCTCTGGAAAGGGTCCTTAATCTTTAAATATCCAACCGCGACTTGCACATAGACTTGTACGAAGTTAGCTGTCGTGTTCACACACTGCACATGCTCTCCGTGGGGTCCCTATGTACTTACCTTGGGTGGTTCTGTGGGTCCCCAGCAATTCTACATCCTCTCGACATCATCCTGACTTGAGTCGTGGTTCTTATACCACTTATTTAGTGTATCTGTGTATTTTGTGCTATGTACTGTGTTACTTTGCTAAAGTATTGTGTGCATTGTGTTGTATTTCCTTGTTGGAGATATTGGAACGTACTCGAGAGTATTAAATAATAAATACATATTTTTATAAATCCTTGGTGTGGTTACATTTAATCTAATCTATACTATAAAATGTCATTCTGGTAAAACAAGCTGCTTTACACTCCTTCAAAACTAAGCCTGAAGGCTGCTCTCCACAGCTACCACTTAGAGAGTTTTGTAAGGTTGTCTAAGACCTCTTATATCACGATAATGGTTGTCTGGACTGCTGCAAGGTGCCCACTTACATTAGGGGACATCATATAGCAGGTCAGCTTCTCACAGGATCTTAGACACAACTACAGCCCTAACTGCTGTACGGAATTACAGAAAATTTGGCAGAAAACTATATCTTGGTCCAGAAAGAGTGCGTTTTGTAATTTGGTGTAAATCTGTTCAGTAGTTTTGGTGTTCTTAAAGAAAACACATGTATGTATATCCAGAGATGCAGATCCACCAAAAAGGAACTGCGGAGCCACTCGCCATCAGCAATGCTGTGATTGGCTGGCCGTAACCTGACAAAAAAGTTGTGCCCAGCATTTTGTCAATCTGAACTTGACTCCCGGGCCAGGAGATAAATAGAAATAAAGGTTCAGGATGGTGGCGGCTGATGCCATTTGGAAGTGGTGCGGCATAAAAGTCTGGATCAGTGTTACGTCGCGACCGAAGCATGTAAGCTTGACTATCATAAGGGAGGTTCAGGGAGTTCTTTAATAAAACTAAATAAAATAGAGTGGGCAAATTACTGCTTCATAATATTATTAGTAGAAGTGTATGATTGTGAAAATTAAATGCCTGTTTCAGTGGAAATGTGCTATTTGTGAATGACAGTGCCCTACTGAACCATCCTTTAATAATATATTTGTGACAGACAGTGTACCCTAAACTGCATGACCACCAGTTACATGGTTACTCACGGATGACAAGAGTGAGCCTAGCGTTCTGTAAGATTTGTTTCGCTTCATTAATAAAGGCAGGTTCGCTCTCATTTTGGGATTATACTGCTTAGACAAATCTTCTATTTATTAGAGGGGAAATTAAAGAAGTGGGAAAAAACATTAGGAGCTAAAGAGAAAAAGCATCTTTCTTTCAATTGCCGCTAGTTAGTTCCTGGTCAAAACAATGTATTTAACTGAAGAGATGGCAGCATGCATCTATACAGCTATATTTTCACAGAAGAAAATACAACACTCTAGCAGTCCAGGATTTTAAATAATGCCATCATCTAAATTCAACTGCACGAGTTTAGGAATGGAGTCAGAAATATTGAATGCAATTAACAAATGACAATAACTATAAGAGGAAAGCACTTCACAATATGTTCTGGAGCAGTCTTAATGACCAAGGACTGATCATTAAAGCAGATAAAGATAGAAAGGCATGGATACAAATAAAAACAGATGATTTTGCAGAAACGTAAAGTGAAACAATGTCATCTAAGTCACATAACAGTGAATGAAGAAAGCGGGCAGGGGAACAAGCAGGATGAAGTCATGCAAGCCAGGCAGACAGGTGGCGAGTGTCAGTGTGAAGGGAAAAACCAATGCTGCGCATCACTGTAAACCCAACACTGCCTCTGGCCAATGTGATTAGCAAAGTATGTGAGAAGCAAATGGAAGGGGAAAAATTGAGCGCTCAGCAAAAGTATGGGTAGATCATGGGTCTCTGTTTCCATGCAGGACAGGGTCAAGACTGATTTGGGTATGACTGAGTCTGAACTGGAGTGGCGAAGTGAGCTAAAGAACGATGATGGATTCAACCCAGATCTGTGACTGGGGGTGAGTGTCTAAAACGTTTCAGTGCACAGTCCATCATCTCCTTGTGTTAGCTTTGTTCACCCTAAGATGGCAGGGTATGCCCAGACGTGGGTCCCTTGCTCACTGTGCCACTGGACTCAAGCTAGCCTAGCTGATGAGGGGTATTACCCCGAAACTGGTCCCTGGATGTCTGTTTCCGGTCCAGGAAAGACTTGGCTTGGAAGTTGGGGCTGGACTATTCCAATGAGGGACATGGTCAAGATTTTTATATGGCTGGGTCTGAACTGGGGTGGCCAAGTGAGCTAAAGAACAATGTTGGATTCAACCCAGATCTGTGACTGGGTTGAGGGTCTGAAAAGTTTCAGCCCTCTGCCCATCATCTCCTTGTCTTTGCTTTGTTCCCCCTAAGTTGGCAGGGTATGCCCAGATGTGGGTCCCTTTCTCACTTTCCCACTGGATACAAGCTAGCCTGGCTGATGAGGGGTGTTACCTCAAAACCGGTCCCATGATGCTTGTTTCCGGTCCTGAGAAGACCCGACTTGGCAGTTCAAGCTGGACTGTTCCGTTGAAGGACAGGGTCAAGACTGAATTGCATATGGCTGGCTCTGAACTAGGGTGGCGAAGTAAGCTAAAGAACAATGATGGATTCAACCCAGATCTGTGACTGGGAGTAAGTGTCTGTAAAGTTCCAGCGCTCTGCCATCTCCTTGTGTTTGCCAAATTGTTTTCAAGCCAAAAATTGTCCACCTTCAAATTTATGTTGTTTGTATTATGTAGTTTCCTAATGGCCAATCATCTAACTCTTTATATATTTGTTTATTTGCCTCTGTGTTTTTTTTCTTGTATGTCAGTGTATGTGCAAGATGGTTAGGTTTTGGTTGGTTGGGCACACTTTAAGTTTTTGGGCCAGACACCATGCTAAGAAAGTATGTTGACAATGATTTAGGTTTGAGAGGATTTGAACTAACATGGATTGGTGAAAGAGGTTTGACATAGACTCAGACACTTCTTCTACTTTCCTATGTTAGTATTTGTGACCACCCCCACTTTATGGTCATCCATTGTGGTTTCAAAAATATAGGACACTTTTTGGAGTTAGTTTGGAAATTTAGAAGAAGGAGACATTTTCCATCTTAATGTCTGTTTCAGAACACACATTTTCTGTTCTCAAATATTTGTCAAGACAAAAGTGGAAATAGTCTACTGTAAAAGTTGTTAAGTTTGAAAAGACTGGAAAGCATGCAAACAAGACAGTATCAGCATACCTTCATGATTATGAAATGTCTTCCCTTTTTCATTTAAATATATAAAACAGCAATACAGCACTGTATCATCCTGAAAGTGTACAGTTTTCAACCTATGGAAACTGGAAACTATATTTTAATTTCAAACTTAAAAACTTGCCTTGAAAAACATTTATAAATATATTTAGTAACAAAACACAAAAGGTCTTTTTGTTAGATTTCAATAGGTACTGTGATTCTTTCCAGATGCTTTTGAGAATGTACCACGGTACATCGTAAACATTTTACAAAATATTTACATCAATGAAAATACTTTCCCCTAAATCTATGGACTTTGCTAAAGTGCCTAATTTCTTCTTATACATTACACAAAGAGTAATAAGCTATATTTGACATTAATATATGATAATATATATAGTTGTAGGGACATCATAGTTAGAAAATAGAAATGTGCTGCTAATGATCTCACAATTTACATCACTCATGACATGGTCAGTGACATGACTGATTCCATCTCAAATGACATCACTGAGGACATCATCGAGTGATAGAGAGTGTTTTCTAAAGATTTTTGTATGTTATCAGTGTGTGAGGGGGTGTCTGAGTGACTGTACAAGTGTGTGAGTGGCTGTATGGGTTTATACGTGGGTATATGTGTAGCTGTGTGGGTGATTTAGTGGCTGTGTGAGTGGCTGTATTGGTGAGTGAGTGGGTGTGTCAGTGACTGCATGGGTGAAAGAGTGGGTATCTGAATGGCTATATGAGTGAATGACTGGGTGTGTGATTGGCTGTATGGATGAGTGAGTTGCTGCTGAGTGATTGTTCTGTTAAGTAAGTTGGTGTGTGAGTGGCTGTATGGGTGAGTGAGTGGCTGTGTGAGTGGTTGTATCGATGTATGAATGAGTATGTAAGTGGTTGTGTGGGTGTGGGTGTGAGTGGTTATATGGGTGAGTTAGTGGCTCAGTTGAGAGGCTGTATGGGTGAGTGAGTGGGGATGTGAGTTGCTGTATAGATTAATAACTGGATGTATCAATAGCTGTATGTGTGAGTGTGTGAGTGTGTGGCTGTGTGAGTGGCTGCATAGGTAAGTGCCTGGTTGTATGATCAGGTTCTATGAGTGAGTGAGTGGGTGTGTGATTGGCTCTGTGGATAGGTGAGTGGTTGCGTAAGTCCTTTTATGGGTCTGTGAATGGGTATGTGGGTGGTTGTGTGGGTGACTGAGTGGGCGTATGAGAGGTTGTATGGGAATATGAGTGGGAGTTTCAGTGGTTCTGTGCATGATGTCATCAGTGATACCTAGGCTGTCCTGTTTTCAGTTTCTATTTTTGGTAAATTCTGGTGGGGTTTTTTCAGTGTTTTCGATATCTTAAAAAACAGTTGTTATCAGTGGTTACACATTTTCACGCTACTAAAAACAAAAGAAAAAGTGTTTTTCCGGTGTTTATGGAACGTTTTGCTTTTATCATTGCTTGCTTTCTGCACTGAAAGAACATGGTATGCAGACAGTGTGCGTATAGTGTATATGAGGTCCAAAGAGATTTTTGCAAATTAATCTTATTGTAGTACACCATTCAATACTTCTTCAGTGAGTCTTTGGTCATGTGCGCTCGTGCTTTCCTTCCCATGTAAACTTCTGTGAAATGGCCCTCTCAGCATTCATAGCCCCTTGGGCTGAGAATCGTCAGCTAAGGGACACAGTTGGGATGACTCTTTCTTTGATGCCACATAAAGCACGAAATGATAAATATTTGCATTTTAGTTCCTGGGCATAACAAAACAGTGCACCAGAATGGACTAAAAAGTCAATAGCATCCCTCATTAACTCAGAAGATTGTAAAGATGCTTTCAGCATACCATCTAACAAGTGGCAAGGATCTCCTACATGGAATCACTTCAGCTTGGGTATCAATTTTGACAGGTCATCACACAAATTTTTTATATACGTAGCTGAATCACTACAAATACAAACAATATCACTCCAATCTTTGTTGAACTTGGAAAGAACCTTTTTTGCAGAACATAACAAGTGACACTGCATTCCATGTTTTCCAAATGTCTGTCACGTTTTCACCACTATCCCAGATGCTTGGTGATATATATATTTGTCACTATACCTTGCATTTAATGTTTAAAGCCTGAGGTGTTGGCAATTCACCTACTATCAATACTGACCCACTAGAAACTATGGTCTGATGTATTAAGGGTTTTTAACCATTCTCTGTGGGTAAATGTGAAGACACATATTAGGAAAGATTTTTATGAAACTAGCCATTTTACCGATCAGTGAAAGAATCAAATGCAGCCAAAATATCAAATGTGAGTTTGATATGTCCTGATTCTTTACAGTTTATAAAATAATTAAACTAAACCTAAAACGTGAAACTAAACCTTGCATCTTTAGACCAAAGGCCATAAAACTGAAAAAAGTAAAAGGAAGAAGAAACAATGTTCTAGTGGCATCCCTAAAGAACAAAACTCAAGCAGAATAATGTTAGCCAGTCTTTCTTACTGCTAACTTGTATATCAAAGTTACACTTTATTGACCCCTTCAGTAAGAACAAAATTACTCTTTCACTTTCTTTTTCCTTTCTTTGAATGGCATTTAGTTTGTGGTTGTGCAGGTGTTTTTTCAGTGTTTATATGTTTTCACCGGTGAGGGCTTTTTTTCTTTCAGTGGGGTTTTATCAGTTATTATAGGTTTAAACCTAAAACCCCACAGCCTAGTGATACCGTTTGAGATGTCATGAGTGATAACCTTGACCATGTCATGAGTGATGAAATATGTGATGTCATAAGCAGTGCACTGCAGGACTTAAGTTATACTTAGCTCAGGTAACTATAACTGCTAAATTTAACTAGTTTTGTACTAGTGAAATCTGAGCCTAACTATAACATCCCTGTAACCTTTGCTTTTTCAATGAACTTTCAAGTTTTTAAATTCTGTTTCCTAACTATAACGTCCCTGTAGTCTTTGTTTTTGTCACTGAATTTCTAAGGTTTTTTCTCTTCTATTTCCTAACTATAACATCCCTGTGATCTTTGGTTTTAACAGTGAATTTCTATTTTTTTAAATTCTTTTTCCTAACTATAACATTGCTGTAACCTTAGGTTCTTTAAGTGAATTTGTAAGGTTTTTTCAAACTTTATTTCCTAATTGTAACAGTAGTATTTAACACTAAGGTCCATATTATGATAGCGGTCAGACAAGCATCAGACTACCATCATTGGGTTCCAACTGCCAAATTACGATATGACTGCTATGCAGTTCCGCCATGCAGGTGGCCGGAAATATGCCATTTTCTATTGTGGTTTGTACATCGGCTCGGAAAAGGACCGCAGAACAAGCCACAGAAATAGGCATGTTATAAACATCCATGCACCGTGTGCCAGGTACCATGAGGTGACTGGCACAGGGTCCATGGATGTTTGGGGGCACCACATGTGCCCCCAAACCCCATAGTGGAGGCCAACAGGGGACGGGCCCTGCTAGGGCCCCCCCAAAGTCCCTTTCCATCTGTTTGTACATATCGGTCGGACTGCCATGTACAGGCCAAGGGAAATGGACATCTTAATCCCTATGGCAGTGCCTGAGCAGGCACACCCCTATTGTAGGGATTGTGGTCTGACCGCTGCCCCGATGGGCTCCCTGAGCCTGTTGGAAAAGCAGTGGTCTATCCCTTTGACTGCTGCCTCCAACTGCCGGATCATAATCCGGTGGTTGGACTGCTTCCATGGATGCGATGAGAGAGGCACCGATGGGCTGTCGGTGGTGGTCTTACCTCCATAGTAATGAGGCCCTAAGTGTATGCATGAGTAATTAATTGTCTCAGTGGGTGTTTGAGTAGGTTTGTAAGTGGGGGTGAAAGAGTATGAGTGTGCTGTACATAGGTTTATGAGTGTCTGAGTGGGTCTGTGATTGGGTATGTGAGTCTCTGATGGGGTGGGTGGTAAACTCCACTCTGTCATAAGAGTTTTGCCACTCTGCGCTCTGCTTAGAATACCGTTTTATTTCCTAACTACAACCACTAACCTTTGACACTAAGTGTGTGAGTGAGTGAATGAGTGCCTCAGTGGGTGTATGAGTAGGTTTGTAAGTGGCGGTTAGAGAGTATGAGTGGGTCTGTAAGTGGGTATATGAGGGTCTGAGTGGGTATGTGAGCCTCTCATGTGGTGGGTAGTAAACTCTGCTCTGCCAGTGGAGTTTGTAGAGTTTTGCCACTCTGTGCTCTGCTTGGAATGCAGAGTTTGGCAAAAAACTCAAAGTTTACTGGTGGTCTCACACCGAAACTTCATTCCCCAACCAGTAAAGCACCAGGAGGCCCCTTTCAAGAGTGGTTGAGAAAGGGGGTGGGGCCTCTGATGAGGTCTGAGCTATCCTGCTGAGGTGGCTTACTTGTGGTTATAATAGGGGTTCTTTGTCCAAACAACCCTCAGCAGCCAAGGGGACTTCATCCCCCAACCAATAGTGCACAAGGAGGCCCCTTTGCAAATAAGTTGAGAAAGGAGGCAGGGCCTCCGACAAAGTCTCAGCAATTCCGGTGTGGGGGACTTGCTTCTGGCAACAATAGGGCTTCTTGGCGCCAATGACCCTCAACTGCCAAGGGGACTTCATCCCCTAACCAGTAGTTTATCAAGAGGCCCCTTGCAGAGTGGTTGAGAAAGGGAGGGTGGGGCCTCCAACGAGGTGCGAGAAATCCCGCTGTGGAGACCTTATTTGTGGCAACAATCAGGGTTATTGACCCCCAACAACCCTCATCAGCCAAGGAGACTTCATCCCCCTGCCAATAGTGTGCTAGGAGGCCCCTCTGCAGAGTGGTTGAGAAAGGGGGCAAGGCCTCACATAAGGTATGAGCAATCTCTCTGAGGGGTTTACTTGTGGGTATAATTTAGCCCCAGGGAGGTGGTGATCCCCTGGGCTTGAGGGAGGTCTCCCCTGCCCCCATTCAACTTTCTTTAGCCCTGGGGAAGTGGTGGTCTCCATGGCTCAAAGAGCCTCAGGAGGGAACCCTGTGTACCCCCTCCTTAAAAGTTTCTACAAGCCTGCATGCACCCCAGGCCTGGCCTACCTGGGGCTAAATTGTTTCTTTTTTGGGCAGGAGCCTAACATCCAGCACAACTCCCCCAAAACCTAAATATATGGGGTGTTAGGGTATTCCTACTCTGTCCCATTCTCTTTTAGTTTTACTAAAGTGCTATTTTCACCATGGCGCGGTCCCTCTGGCTCCTCAGGACCAGGTCTATAGGGTCTGGGTGTTCCTACCTTATCCCTTTTTTAATGTTTTTTCTGGGACCCGACTGAAGCCGAGTTCCAAGATGGCTGCCAACACTTCCTGTTTGAAGTGTTGGCAGCCAATGCGAATTTCTCCATGTGGACTGCTGGATCATCAGAGAATTTGCATCCCTTTATATAAAAATGTAGCTTTCCCTTAATTTCTGAAAAACTACTGAACGCATTTACACCAAATAACAACAAGCATTTGCAATGCAACAGGTCTCGCAATTGTGACATTTTTAGCTATTGGCATTGTAAATGGCAATGCCTTTTGTAATAATAAAATGCATTGTCATTTACAATACCAATATGTCAAAGCTTGGCAAAAGCAAGACCTATTGTATTGCATAGCGTGTTGTCCCTGAAGTGGGTGTTGCACTCATCATTGAAGTTTAAACAAAAAATGTAACAGAACGTGATGACCCTGAAGCGGGCACCACGCTCACCATTAAAGTTGTTTTTTAAAACAGCGTGGTGTCCCTGAAGCGGTCACCATGCTCACCATTACATTTTTTTAAAAACAGCACAGTGTCCCTGAAGAGGGCGCCGCGCTCAGCATTCACATTTAACAAACAAAAAAGCTGAAAGAAGGCGCGGTGTCCCTGAAGCAGACGCTGATTCAGCTTAAAAGTGTTAAACTACAATAAGCTTCTGTCACTGTCCCGTGAGTGCTGTGGGGGTAGGGGCAGCCACTCTTAAAGTTAGAGTGGCATAGCGCTCTATAAGAGAATCGCCTGCCATTGTCCTGTGTGGGCGCGTTGTCAAATGCAAGAAGCAGCGTCACTGTCTCCATTATTCAATAAACAAAATATTGCTTACTGACATATAACACAGATCATGTAACGAGCTACGTTAAAGGTCCAATCTTTAACCCCTTGCATGCTGATGACGGCCCCCAGCCATCATGCACTACGGTGCTTGTGTGCTGATGACGGCTGGGGGCCGTCATGAACCTGCCCACTCATTAAAAGTGCCGCACAGGCGCAGAATCGCGGCAGCATGCAAGGGGTTAAGGTAGGTAATAAATCCAGACAAGGCGGTACCAAGGAGGGACTAACAAGCCTAATAACGAATTGGAAGTTAGTGTTTACCAAAGACAATAAAACAAGCCAATAAAAAATATGGACGGAGTGTGGGCGGTGCTTCAAGTCCATACTCCAATACTGCATGCCTCGCAGCAGTGCATGCACTGCCCAGGCTCGACCTAAAAACGTCTTTAGACTGTCATGTGAACATGGGGATGACTGGCAATTTTACTTATAGTTTAGTCCTGTGTACATCAATGAGTAAGACCGTAGGGTTTACAGCAAGCAAGAGGTTATCAAACAACCTACACTGAGCCCTTACAGCGTCCTGTGATCTATTACACATACACTCAGAGACGGCTTTTACTAAGATAGTGACCTGGGCGGAGAGAAATGTGGCACCCTTGCTGATGCTAGCAAATTAAACGAGGCAGCAAGGGGGCCTTTTTTACTTCACTGGTCAGGCCCTGGCAGAGGTGTGACTGGTCCCTAAATACAAGCATCTCCAGACCTCCCCCAGCACACCAAAATCACTGATAGCTTAGCAGCCTCACACTGATGATGGCTTTGTTGGTGTGTCAGCAGGGGGTGAGAAGGTTAAGAGATGGTGGGGGTGTATTGGGGTGGTAAAAACAGTTAACACTGTGTAATAATGAGGGATTAGAACCACTTTAAACTGGCAAATCAGACAGAAACAAGCCCTCTGGGACTAGAACAAGGCTGGAGCAAGATGACAGGGGTGCTGCTGTAGGCATTACGTTGATACAGACAGCTCTGAATGCCCCTCAGAATATTGATGGCCTGGGCCCAGCTCTCCCATGCAATATGTCAGCCCTGTGATACACTACTGTTCAAAGGAATGTTCTCATTATTACTGAGTGATACTGTGCTTTATCACACTGCACTTTGGCATGATGTATATTTTCATACTGCGTTGTGTTAAGCTACATCTCATAGCAATGCATAGAGTGTCCTAGGGCTGCAGATGTTATACAATGAAGCCTGTGGGATAATAACTATCGTTCTGGGTGACAATGCACTGAAAACCACAATATTTACTGTAACCTTACTATACTGTCCCACAAAGGAGGGCTCACACTGACCTGTTACGACATACTCTATTACGGTACACAAACGCCTATCCCTTTAACACTTGCATACCTATGATGGACTACACCACAGTAACTAACTGTGCATCACAGAGCACCATCCCTAGGCTGAATTAGAAGGATGGGGAAGTCACAAGAAAGATCCACGGAATCATTCAAAGACATACATTCCGATATTGGCAACTGAAGATTCTGGACTAACAAAGATCGAACAAAAGACCATGAAGCACAAAAAAACAACTAAGTCTTTACTGATTAATGCACCAGATGGTAGTGGTCCTGTCACTAAAAGTTAATGCATGCTCCTCGGCACTTCTCTTGTTTCTAGCACACATTCACCCTAGAGTAAAATGCTTGAAATCTGCCACAAAGCCCTCAATGACCTATATGAAAGGTAATTTCCCTACTGTAAACAGCCTCGATTTGTCTGATATCATCCCCTCAATCAGGGCTTCAGAAAGTTACTCCTGGCCCCCACTGATATACAACGTTCATCAGATGTGCTTATTCAATGATATTCCATGATATTCCACCTACCATGGATGAGTTTTCCTTCCTCCAAGGTGCCCATTATTAGACTAAACAGAACCTCCACCTAAAACCATCTACTGAACTGGATTTTTCTTAGCCCCCCCCCAGGTGATGTGATGTCCCAAATACTAAAATCCTCCACATATGATCCTCCCTACTACCCAGCTAGCTTAGCTGTGGTTTGCTCTCAGACACTTTGGGCAATGTCTCTGTAAGTGATCCCCCATCATCGACTTTTATGCATTATCCTCTTAATGCCACAATTGTTCACCTGATTTTGAGGGGCGGCTGTTATACTTTATGTTGGGTTGTATGTACATACCATGGATCTCTGCACCTATTGGGGCCTTAGGGAACATCTACCACCATGGGGTCCAGAACGGGATGTGCGGGAGAGAAACGGTTAGTCCTGTGGTTGGACTATCCTGCTGTTCGTTCCTTCTGTCTTGTTGGCAATAAATATACATAAGAGACTTACCTGCTGTCTTATTTTCACTGGTGATGAGTTTCATGTTGCCATCAAGACGTCCATGTGTGCAGATCCTGCAGCATATTCTAAGTGAGCCTACCTTTAGCCGACGACCTGGAGCAGAAAACTTAATTGAAGTCGTTGGAGCAGTGAACTTATGGACTTTGTCCAGCTGGCACACACTTGAATCCTCACCTTCTTTAGAGGTACTGTGTTGTTTTTGTGGGAGGCTCGCATCCCGCTGTCACTGCAGGCCCTGGTGCGTGCTTCCTGGACTTTGCCTGACCTTCCTCTTCCACCATTGGTCCCACGTGCATTGGCCACGCACGTCAGGCACGTCTCTGGCAGCCATTTTGAGCCTCGCATTCTCCAGTCTTAGACAACGCATACGCGCACACATTGCCATTTGTTACCTGATTTTGTGTACTTCAACGTATCGTACTTTCAAGCATGCAATACCGGCAGACATATTCTGTTCCGCCTGGTTTTACTTGTCTTCGGCTTCACCATTGTGTGCACATTTTCGCACACATCAGCGGCCACCATATTATGTTTATGCCTGACCTTGCCCGTCTGGACAATTTACCGGTTTTCACCTTACCTCCTCACATCCTGTGTAATTACGCATGCAGCGTCAGCAGCCACATTGTGTTTCTGCTTTAACCATTTGGCCTTAATATTTTGTTACGCACGCAACATTAACTGTTAATCCTAGTTTGTCAATTGCACCAATCTCAGCAATTTTGCAATGTGCAAAATTCACAGTGACACACAAACCTTTTACTACTGTGTGTCATTTTCTTCACTACATTGATATCATTATTTTTGATCGCCAATACAACGGTGACACACACACCTTTTCTACAGTGTGTAATTTCCTTACTTCGGTGATACACTCACCGTGTGTGACTTATATTGGAAGAATACACTATTTCTTCTCTCATTCACTCATTTGGTCATCTCCTTCAGACATGCAACAATCTTTATTACCTCCACCTGCGTCTGCACCCAATCCCGCTTCTCCTGAATCTGATTGGGAAAAATGGAAAGAAAGCTTCGAGGCATACTTAGATGCCCTTGATGGTGACTCCTTCATGCATTAAAAGAAGTTCTCAGTTTTAAGGCATTGCCTAGGTTCAGAAGGCCGCAGTATCCTTAAACATATTCCGAAAGTTTTCATTTTGTTCAATGAAGGTGACGGTGTTGAAGACGAATATGCCACAGCCATTAAATCTCTTGACACTAGGTTCAAAGCATGTAAGAATGTCACATTAGAAAGTCACAAATTCTACAAAGGAGCACAATTACCTGGAGAGTCTTCATCTAATTATGTAGATGCTTTACGCATTCTAGCAGTTTCATGCAAATATAATGTATTTGACGAAGAAATGATTAGGGACCAGCTAGTAGAGAAAACCAATAATAAAAAAGTTCAAGACGGCCTTTTGTCTAAACCTGAGTTGACTCTACAAAAGGCGTTGGAGATAGCCACAAGGATTGAGAGCACTACTTCTTATCTGGAATAAATGTTGATTTCCAGCACTAGTTCTTCAACACAAAATTGTCTAACCATCAAAAGCAAATACAAAACCTCAAAGGAGAAGCCACGCCAAGAAAGAACTGAAGGATATGTGAGAACTGGCACCAGACCTACTAATAAAAGTTGGGAATGTTACCGTTGCTGTATCACTTCTCACCTTGGGAATGCCAGATTCTGCCCTGCTTTAGACAAAACCTGTGCAAAATGTTTTAAAAAGGACATTTTTCCAAAGTTTGTAAGTTTAGTGGCAGACCATCTGTTGATTCAGGTTCTTCTTCCAAGAAAGTCCTCAACTTTAAGCAGCTCACGGAAGAGTCGTCTTCAGGTGAAGAAGAGCAAATTTGCTTAATAACAGAGTCACAGTGCACTGATGTTGTCTCTGCTATTTTGAGAATAATAAGGCGACCCTTATGTACCCTGGTTGTCAACGGAAAGGATGTTAAGATGTTAGCTGACTCAGGATCACCTTTCACACTTATAAGTGACAAAATATGGGAAGTTTTGTTTCAATCTCAAGGGTTTGTGTTAAAGCATTTGTTAGATCGTCTGGTTGGTTATGGTGGTAAAACCATTGAAGTGTTAGGTGAATTTCATGCCAATTTATGTTTCAAAGGCAATAGTGCTCAAGGTGTTGTGTATGTAGCTAAGGATGATACCTGTGTGTTTGGGTGGCATGACCAAGGTAACCTGAGAATTGTTTTGGACCCCAATGAGCCTCACCAAGTTATATTAAAGAAGGATTTGTTTTTTGTACAAACCATCAAGGAGGAAACATTTGAAGTCTGTATACCCTAAATTATTTAATGACAAGTTAGGTATATTTGAAGGATTTAAATAAAAGATCAGATTGCTTGATAGTGCCAAACCAGTGGTGCACAAAGTTTGCAGGGTACCCCTGGCTTTGCGCTATGCACTAAAAAAAGAATTAGATAAACTATGTTCTAGCGATGTCACAGAACACATTGAATCATCCAATTGGATTTCCCCCATTGTTTTAGACAGGAATGCCAATGGGGCGTTGCGCATGTGTGTTGATCTTAGCGATTTGAATCACCACATCTGGGTTGATCAACACCCATTGTCCAACATCACTGAGATGTCAACTACTCTCAAGGATGGTAAGTGGTTTAGCTTACTCGACATGACATCCAGTTATCATCAAATTGATTTGCATCCCGATTCCAGGCACTGTACTGCGTTCATCACCCTGAAGGTTTGTTCCAATATAAACGCATGCCTTTCGGACCTGCTTCCGCTTATGCGGTCTTTCAAAGGATTGTGGAGAGCATGTTTAAAGGCATTCCTGGGGTGATAGCATTCCAAGATGATGTGTTGGTGTATGGTTTCGATAGGGATCAACACAATGAATGATTGCATACTGTTTTTTCTATTTTACAGGAAAAAGGTGACCCCTGAGCCTTGAAAAATGTAAATTGAATGTGAACTCCTTGGATTATTTAGGGTACAGAATATCTGCTAAGGGTGTTGAGCCAAAAGCCAGTTTGGTTAAGGCAATAGAGGATTTCTGTGCACGTGGTGACAAAGATCAGGTAAGATCCTTCATGGGACTCATTGAGTTTTATGCTAGATGTGTGCTAAGTGTTCTACCAAAACCTTTCATATGAGGAATCTTCTTAAAAAGAATGTCCTTTTCAAGTGGAGTACTGAGTGTGCTGAAGAATTCCAATTGATCAAACAATAAATTGTACATGCCATTCCTCTCAAGCCTTTTGACATCAATGACCACACTATAATCATGACTGATGCTGATGGAGCAAGGTGGCAAAACAAAATTTTGTGTAACCCTTGTGAAATCAAGGTTCCATAACGTTAACATTTACTAATGGTGTGTTGTGGTGAATTAATCAACAATAGTATAAGATGCACACACATGCACACATGGGAATACTAATTTTGTCTACATGAAGCAATATAATTAACTAATTTGTATTGTTATTGTGATGTGAACTAATGCAGAGCTTAAATATAAGTAAACGCAATATGAATGTGCTTATTGTACACGTTATTGTGCTAGAAAGTCGTCGGATATGTAAGTATGAAACGCATTTATGTGGCTTACTTGCTAGGTAACAACTAATAGGGAAACATTAGTATGGTGGGAGGTAAACAGAAGGGCTTTAGTTCCCTATTTAACATGAATTTGTGTTTGTTTCTATGATAGTTCCAAAAGTGGCCTCTGAGACCTTGTGAAAACATGGCTGCTCTGATAAACTGCGAGCAAGTGCTGGACTGCGCATGGGCACCCAAAGCCTGCAAGCGAGAATGGACTGCCTTTGCTCGGATGGAAAGTTCAAGGCTACTTTACCCTGGAAGTCAGGATGGTTGCCAAAATGTGGACAGTCGAGTGTTCTGAACTTGGGAATATAATGCGAAGTTACAAGTCAAGGAAGTGACCAGGCCAAAGACTGTCCTAAACAATACCCCTTTATTAAACTGCTGATTCACCGTGAATATGATGTTGTAATGGTGATGAGATGCTCACCCATCCCAAATTTGTCCAATCAGAACCCGAATTGGTGATGTTAGATACTTTTTAGATAGATTAAGTTAGGAAATTAGTGTATAAAAACCCTGGTTTTCCTTAGAGAGGGTCGCTCTTTCGATTTCCTCTCGAAGTGGTGTCGGATTGCAGATCGATTCCTGGATGTAAGATACTTTGATTTATTTCTTGTTTGCTTTGCAGGACTGAAGGATAAGATGAGGGCGTTAGTTAGGGATGTTAGGAGAGAATGAGTGTGGAACTATCTATTATTTGCTAAACTTTTAACTGACTTCTAAATAAATGACTGTTTTCTGAGCTACAAATAAAATGATAATTTTTAAATAAAGTTTAAAATTTTACTGAATAAAGAATTAATTAATGCCTAAATGTCAGACATATTAAAGTTTTGCTTTTAATAAAATTAGGAAAATGGAATATTAAAGCTGGTCTTGTAATTATTCCTACGCCTGATTTTCTTTCTAGCAGAGCCATTGCCACTATGGTGGTGTGTCTGAATAAAATTCATGTTTGATTAAAACCATGGTAAATCGTATAAACTGTAGGTGTAAATAATAACTGGTTAAATAGGTTTAGACACTCCGCCGAATGTTACAGCAAGTACTCCTTTGTGTTTCACCAAACCTTGAAGGCTAATTAAGTGAATAGAGTAAATGTGCAGTGTCATGGGCCCCACTGACATATGGATATGTGTTAGGAGGTTTCAGGGAAAAGGTGATACTGATTAGAAATGATTTTTGGAGTTCCGCTGTAGCAATTATATCTTGGTAGCAGAGTAGTGGTTACTAAGGAAATTAGCTAGGGTTATGTATAAAGTACTATATAGAATTTGATGTACAGAATTATGACTAACATCTGTTGAGTTCGTATTACGTTATATGTAGTTCTGAAAAGGCTTCCAAGTGTTGCGTGAAGCTAGTGCCTCTGTCTTCAGGCAGAGGAAGTGTGGCAAGTAAAGTCGCACAGTGCATTGGTCTGTTTAAAAAAAGTGGTATCGTCGTATACTGCGGTGGTATTGTCGCATATCACTGTTTAGGGACATTAGGTGTGAAAGGATAAATGTATAGTGAGGACAGACTATAAAATACTAGCCTTTAAGTACAGGGATCATTGCGTATCCTGATTAAAACGTACTGCTGGGAGAGTAGTAGTACTTAACCCGAGCTTGATAGAAGCGTAAAGGAGTGGTGTCTACTTTACTAACGATAGAGGAATTCTGTGGTGGGCTAGAGGTAAGTGCTGACTACTGGAGATACAGAGTTCATGTGTATATGAATAGGGATTTCTGTATGAACATGTGTAAATGAAATTGCAATACCCGTTCTGGTGAAACTCTGGGATTGTCTCTAAGGAGGTAAAAAAGATCTCCGTATGTGCTTTCCTGGAGAAACAAGTTCGTTATTGCCTGATAGAAGGGTAAGGTAGAGGGTAGTGCAACTTTATCGACGAGTCTAAAATTCTGTGGAGATAAGCGTTGTCTACTCCACCTATAGAATACTTGTGTGATTGAGAAAATCTATCACTTTGCTTAGCGAAACAGGCAAATGGTATTGTTTTGTGTAAGTTACTAACGGATTTTTGTAAAATATCTTGTAAATACGGCTTCTTGAAAAAACCCTGTAAAGGAGGGGTCAGCTGGCGCTGCAGAAGCCGGAGCGCTGGTGACATAAAAAATGTTGTGCTGGGATTGGTCCTCGTGACCAAGACGGAGTAGAGGCTGATTGGTGCATCACGAAAAGCAGCAAAACCTATTGGTTAAGCACTATAGTGACGTATCGTTTTCTAATTGATACATTAGTGCGAACCGCGCTGTGATAGGTTGGTGTTACGGAAACAGCAATAGAATAGTACGCGGTCTTTTGAAAACAGGAGATTTGTTGAAAATGGCTTACTACTATTATGATGAAGACAAGAAGAAACCTTCATGGTTTAAAAAGTTGAAAAATATGTTTGTAAAAGACAAAGAGGTAATTACGAGAGAGGGAAAAATACTTCCTCCACCAAAGACGCCTGCTTCTCAGATGTTGTCAAAATATGGTTACCATTCGTGTGTTTGGTTGGAGAATTAGGTACGGTATACCAAGGATGATGGTGTGTTAGCTTTTCCAGAAGGAGGATCTTTTGATTTGGCAATTTTGAGAAAACTGAGAGACAGAATGATGAAGCTTGAGCCGAGACCTAGACCGACTCAATTTGAGGCACTGGTTGAATGGGAAGATGAGATGCATGAATTGGAAAGTGAGAGGTTAACCAGGCATATCAGACCAAGAGGTAGAGGTTGAGATTTATGGGGAGAAACACATGAAAGTAGAATGCGTAGATGGAGAAATGGTAACATGTGTGATGGCATGTATCCGGTTAGATTAGTGGATGATTATGAGGGACGGAAATGCACAGAAAAGAAAAAGAACATAGAGATTGGGAACCAAAGTTATGGTGAAAGCGAACCAGAGGATGCTGTATTGGAGGAAATATGAAATAGGAGACCACCACCATATCAACCAGGTTCTTTATGGACTACCCCGAATGCTCCAATAGCAGATGAGAGAGTTAGTGAAACTCCGAGACAACCATCACATTTCTGAGAGTTCCCTGAAACAGTAGAAACAAGATATATTCCAAGTACACCGATAGGAGAAGCTAGAATTACAGGTACTCCTGTACAAAGTAATGACTCACATAAAACTGTGCTAAGTACTGAAAAGCGAAATGATGCACAACCAGATATTGAAAAATATCTGTAGATTGGCCAAGTGAGGAGTATCCCAGGGATAAAGTAACAGGAGCTCCATCACCAGATGTAATGCGAAAGTACGAACAAGTGATAGTAATTCTGAAAAATAAAATACCTCCAAAAGAAACTGATTGGGTTAAAATAGACAGGACCACACAAGAGCCAAAAGAAACTGTACATTCATTCTATGAAAGATTGTTGTTAGTTTTCAAACAGTATAGCGGTTATGAGGAACTGAATGAAAAGGATATGAGCCATTTTATATATAGATTCGTATATGGTTTGAGACCAGAAATTTCATACATGATCAGACACAGCATGATAGGATGGCAGTCAAGCTCATTAGACAAAGTACTGAGACAAGCGAAATATTGCAGTGAAGAAATTGATGCAAAACAGAAAAAGTTGAAGGAGAAAGCCATGTGGGCACAAGTGAAGGTAGAAGAACAACAAGTAGCGCAAATGGAAAGCAAGAATGTAGGGAATCAAGGAAGTTTTAAGGGTAAACCTAAATTAGTGGGAAATATTGATGAATTGAAGAAGAAGTTCCCATGTTTCAATTGAGGCAAGTTAGGGCATTGGAAGAAAGAGTGTAAATGTCCGCCGAGACTTAATGGGGAAAATACATCATTGAATCTGCAGGTGCAGTTTGAGGTAAATCAACAGCAACCGCAACAACAGCAGATAGCAAATCAGCAAAGTCAGGTGCCACAACTGCCACTACCATACAGTGTAAACCAGCAGAGGTACAGTGTAGAGACAGGATTCAGGGGAGGTGAGCAGGTAAAAAGACCGCAAAGAGTGAATGCGTGTCCTCAGTATTGTTACAGGAGGGGGGGTGGCAGTGAGCCAGATGAAAGTTTCTGACGGTGCCTGAGAGAAGAAGAAGAGTGTGTGCTTGGAGCCACTCTTGAGGTAGATCAGTCAGGTCCATTTGTGAGCGGAAAGGTGAATGATGTAGAAATAATTTTCCTAGTGGACACTGGTGCTACCCGTTCTACTGTTAGATCAGTGGAAGTTCAAAATCTTCCTCTCTCAGGAGAGACAATTCAAGTTGTAGATGTAGCTAATAGACAGATAAAAACTCCCTTAACAAAACCAGTTGAAATAGAAATTGGAACTTTCAAAGATATGCATCGATTTGTGGTGTGTGGTAGTAGTCCTAATAATTTGTTAGGTAGGGATATATTGTGCAAGATGAACTGTGCCATATATTGTGCACCGGATGGCATAGAATTACAAACTCCAGATGAGGATAGCTTGTATAAAATGACAATGCTTATGATTGAGGCAGAGCTGAACAAGCTATTTCCTGTTTTTGACTGAGAAAAGATTCCCGTTGAGTTGAAAGAGGCAGTGAAAGAAGGAGTATGGGATTTCACTGGAAAAGATATAGGATTGATGAAAGGTGTTGATCCTGTGAAAGTCACAGTAAACGAAGGTGCAAGTTACCCAAATATACCTCAGTATAAGATGACTACAGAAGTAATTGAAGGAACAACTCCAGTGATTAACAAAATGATTGAGCAGGGAATACTTAGAGAAATAGAAAGCAGTCCTTGTAATTCACCAATTATGGGATTGAAAAAGCCTAACAGAACATTTAGAATTGTGGAAGACCATAGAAAGGTTAATAAAATTGTTGTCCCATGTTGTCCCATTGTTCCGAATCCGGCAGTGATTCTGTACCAAATTCCTCATGATGCAGAATGGTACACTGTGATCGACCTGTGCAATGCGTTCTTTACTGTTCCATTGCATACAGAAAGCCAACCACTTTTTGCGTTCCGATTCCAAAATCGTATCCTAGCATGGTGTAGACTTCCACAAGGGTACATTGAGAGTCCATCGATGTTTAATCAGCTGCTAAAGAAATCATGAGAAAACTTGAGCATGCCTGGAGAGTCTGTGTTAGTACAAAACATTGATGATCTTTTGGTTGCATCGAAAACAAAGGATACATGTGTAACTGACACCGTAGCATTGTTGAATCATTTGGCGGAGGAGGGACATAAAGTGTCTCCATCAAAACTGCAATTTTGTCAAAATGAAGTACAATATTTAGGTCACAAGATTGCTAAAGGGATCAGACAAGTCACAACAGAATGAATCAAAATGATACAAGGAATGCAGCCACCTAAAACTCAAAGACAGGTGAGAATGTTCTTGGGAATGGTAGGTTATTGTAGACAGTGGATTAGTGGATTTTCATTGATTGCAAAACCATTACAGAGACTGACAAAAGCAGATACCAGAGACCCCATTGTTTTGACCAAGACAGAAATGGAAGCATTTGAACAGCTGAAAACGAAACTGTGCGAAGCACCAGCTTTAGGAATGCATGATTATGAGAAGGAATTTGAACTGTACTGCAGTGAGAGAGAAGGATGTGCATTGTCAGTGTTGGTTCAGAGACATGGAAGACTAAGAAAACCAATTGCATATTTCTCAGCTGTTTTGGATCCTGTAGCAAAAGCTTTGCCAGGTTGTCTGAAAGCTGTATCAGCTACTAGTGTAAGCCTGGAGCAAAGTGAAGGAATAGTGATGGGATTTCCTGTGAGGGTGTATGTACCTCATTCTGTGGAGATTCTCCACACTAGAGCCAAAACACAGTATATGACCAACAGCAGAATGACCCAATATGAGAAAATAATTTTGGGAGCTGAGAATGTGACCATTACCAGATGTGTACACGTTAATCCCTCTACATTATTACCTGACACCATTGAAGCAGAAGTGAAAGGTGAGCTTGATCACAAATGTTTGGATGTTCTGGAATATTGCACAAAACCCAGACCAGATATCAGAGATGAACCTTTGCCTGAATCAGATTTTGTGATGTTTGTGGATGGATTATGCCTGAGAATGGAGAGTGGTGTTCTAAGTGCTGCCTATGCTGTTTGTATTGTGGCAGAAGTGCTGGAAGCATCTTGTCTGAAAGGAATTCATTCTGCTCAAGTGGCGGAATTAGTTGCTTTGATACGAGCATGTGAATTGGGAAAAGAAGTTAAAGTAACCATAGTGACTGATAGTCAATATGGCTACGGAGTTGTTCATGATTATGGGCAGCTTTGGTCCCAAAGAAGTTATTTGACTTCTAAAGGAACACCTATCCGGAATGCTGAATTTGTGAGAACACTAATAGATGTGATCCACTTACCTGAGAAAATAGCTGTTGTAAAATGTTCAGCCCATAAAAAGAGTGAGGATTACATTACCCGTGGAAACAATTATGTGGATGCAATTGCAAAGCATTGTGCGAAAAATCAAATTTCAATCAATCGAGAAAAGCTAAAAGAACATGTTCCGAGTCCTTTAATGCTAACCACTGTAGTTGAGACTTGGTAGGAAGTGAAACAGATACAGGAGGGAACAGAAGCAGAAGAAAAGGATATTTGGCTAAAAGCAGGTTGCAGACAAAGAGAGGAAGATGAAATTTGGGTTTACAAAGATAAAAGACCAATAATGCCCGATAGCATGATTTCAGACATGGCCCGAATGTACCATGGTCAGGGCCACATTGGTAGAGATGCCATGATTCATCTCTTTAGGCAGACTTGGTATAATCCCAAGTTCAGGATGATTGCTGAAAGCTTGTGCCAAAGGTGTTTAGTATGCCAGCAATTCAATCCAAACAGGAGAACCATTGTAAGTTTGGGAACCATAGGACGGGAGGGTGGTCCATTTACAAGCGTTCAGATGGATTTTGTGGAGTTGCCTCCATGCAACAGGCTTAGGTACATTCTTGTAATAATCTGTTTGTTCTCCCGATGGATGGAAGCTTTCCCCACGAGAAGGAACGATGGGTTGACTGTTGCTAAACTGTTTTTACGTGAGATAATACCACGTTTCGGGTTCCCGGTGACGATTGAGTCAGACCGAGGCCCTCATTTTCAAAACGAACTTATGCAAATGATCTGTGAAGCTCTGGACATTCGCCAGAAGCTGCATTGTGCTTACAGACCTGAGACTTCAGGAGTAGTGGAACAGGTGAATGGAACAATTAAGAACAGAATTGCAAAAATGTGTCTGGCAACAGGACTTAAGTGACCCGATGCCTTGCCGCTTGTCTTAATGACACTAAGAAGCATACCTGACAGGAAAACTGGACTAAGTCTACATTAGATTTTGATGGGCAGGGTGATGAGGCAGGCTTATGTACCTGTTGATAAGTTGTTGACAATTAATGATGACATCATACTGGATTATTGCAAAAATCTGTCTGATGTGGTAACTTCTGTGCTCCACCAGGTTGGAACTGAGTCAAATTCCAAAGAGAAAAATCCAGCTCATGATCTAGTCCCTGGAGACTGGGTTCGAGTGAAAGTGCATCGCAGGAGAAATTGCTTGGTACCTTGGTGGCAGAAACCATGACAGGTTATCTTGGTCAGTACTACTGCAGTCAAGTGTGCTGGATTGAAGAGGTGGGTGCATGCAAGCCACACCATTCATGTGCCTGCACCTGAATACCCGTACGACGGTGTAAGTACAACTGACTCTGATTCTAAAGCTGAACCAGAAAAAAACTCCAGATACTGAAGATCGACAGGAACATCGAAATCTGGAAGTATCAGAAGCCAGTTCTGCGTCTGAAGGTGAAGGTGAAAGGGAGGTTGTGGAGATACCAGATTCTGAAGATCAATCTGAAGGTCGAGAATTGGTAAAGACAGACACCAGTAAAGATGCAAAAGAAAGTGAAGACAAAGTTGTTGAAGAGGAGAAAACTGAAGAGCAATCTGAAAACTCTAAAAGCAGGAACGGAAATCCTGAGATTGAGGAAGAAAAAGTTACTCACGATAAGGATGAGATTCCAAGTACCAGTTATGAAGGTGTTCCTAACAGAGTAACAGAGAAAGAAGCTGAGTCTGATGAAGACAAAGACATTGTAAAAATCATAATCAATGATACAGTTGAAGATACTGAAACGGAAACTGATGACAGTGCAGATGAAACTCCATTGAGAAAAAGCCCAAGAAAAAGATCTTGGAGAGTGGAGCATATAACACAGTAGAGCCAAAGACTAAGAAAGTCTGTAAAGGAGACAATTGGCCTAAAGAAACTGGTGGATTGAGATTTAAACTAGTGAACAAAACAAAATAGCCAGAAGAGCAAGTGAATGAGATCACTAGAAAGAAAGAAACCCTGGGAAAGAAAATAGAAATTGTCCAAAGACCAAAAAGAGTAAGACGACCAAACCAGAGGTATAAATCACCTGAGTGGACATATATTGTCCTACCATCCATTATTGAAGTTAATAGCAGCCAAGAAAACCTATACTACCCAAAGACGATTGGGAAAAGTGAGTAAAGAAGTCAACTAAGAGAAAAGAGATAGGTGCTCAAAGTATATGATATTAAGTAAAAATTCTGAAGTCCTGTGAGACGGATATTGTAAATATAGAAGAGGTCGGAGTTGACATAAGGTCGAAGAAAACGTGTTAGAAAAATTAACTATAGTATAATTTAGAATAGGATTGACACAAGGTCGAAGAATAATTGTTAGTGAATTGAGTAGTGTATAACTTATAGGTGATGCAAGGTCGAAGAAATTGTGTTAGAGAAATATGGCCATCAGTAATCACAAAACAAAATGTTTTATTTTTTTATAATGGTGTAGATGCTGCTCAATATGTATGGGATTGTTGACAATATTATGGGTAATTTTAGCTATTGTTATTCCTTTCCAAGACAGTTTAACGAAATTGAAACCAAATGTGAGTTTAAATAAGCCAAGTGAGAAAGAAAATGTTCATGAGATTCATGTGTACAAACCAGAGTTTTTGTTGCCGTGTCTCATTCAGTTGGGGCTATTTTGGAGAGCGAATCGAGAAATGCGTATGATACTGACTTAGACATTAAGAAGCTTATGAATGTAGTTCACTCAGGTTGGACTAGAGAAGGTTCACAGGATGATGTCATCAGTAAATTCAAGCACGTCTTTGATGAAGTCTCTGTTGTCAATGGTCTCCTGCATCGTTCTTCCTTACTTGTAGCTCCCATGAGCATGAGAGACAAAGTTCTTACCCTGGTTCACGAAGGTCACATTGGCTTGCGTGCCATGTAAAGAAAGATCAGAGAACACTTTTGGTGGCCTGGCCTAGACAAGCAAGTAGAGCATATTGTGAGACATTGCTTATACTGTGCCGTAAGTGACAAGTCTCAGGTGACAGTTCCCAGTCCTGTTGAGGCTGTTGACGTTCCTTCCAAGGCTTGGTCCAAACTGGCCATTGATATTATTGGTCCTTTGACGTTGTCTGACAAAGGTGTTCCCAAATATGGTTTAGTTTTGATGAACTACTACAGTCGCTGGCCAGAGTTAAAGTTTGTAAAAGTTCCCACCACTGCTTGTGTGATCAAATTCCCTGAGTTCTTGTTGCAAGAGAAGGTGGGCCCGATGAGGTGGTTTCGGACAATGGTTGTCAATTTACTTCTTCACAATTTGAGAAGTTTTTAGACTTCATATATATTAAATACATCAAAAACTCACATTACCACCCTAGAAGTAATGGTCTCATTGAGAGATTCAATAGAGTGATCAAGGATAAAATACAATTATCTAAAGCCAGTAATTTAAACTGCAAGAATGAACTTATAACTTTATTGCGGGCTGTGCGCACCACCCCCAATTCTAATACTGAGGTTTCTCCGTTCATTTTACTGACGGGCCGTCTTCCATCTTCAAAGTTATTGCGGAAGTGGATGGGTGTGTTTGAATTACCAGTAGCAAAGATGGAAGAGGTAAGCAGCAAAAGAGTGAAAGCCCATAATAAATACATTCAACCTAGATCTAGAGAGCAGAGAGTGAAAGTTGGAAATAGAGTTAGGGTCAAATGTCCCCGGATTTTGCCCAAAGGTTAATCCAAGTTCTCTGATCTCAAGTCTGTTATGAAAGTTAACAAGAGTGCTGTACAGTTGGAGGAAGGGAGGTGGTGGAACAAAAACAAGATTTCAGTTCTTAAGACACCTCACAATTTGACGCCTAATCATTTTGTGTCTCGTATTAATCAAGGTGGGGTGAGTCGTGATTCTAATACCTGTGTCCCTTCCTCCAGGGCAACAAGATTACCTAACAAATTTCATGACTATGTTATGCATTAATATGTTCTGTACTTTGGTTATCTTTGCCATATTGTTTTCTTATTGTGAACCCTTGTAATATGTTTTTACTTTATGTTTCTCTTTCGTTTGTTTCATTTGTATAGGGGGAAGATGTGTTGGGTTGTATGTACATAGCATGGCTCTCTGCGCCACTCGTGGCCTTAGGGAGCTTCCACCACAGAGGGTTTCCAGCACGGGAAGTGCAGGAGAGAAACGGTTAGCCCTGTGGTTGGATGGTCCTGCTGTTCATTGCTCCTGTCTTGTTAGCAATAAATATACATAAGAGACTTACCTGCTGTCTTCATTTCACTTTACTCCCACTGTCATCGCTCTCCTGAGCTGCGATCTTCGTTGCTCTGTCACTACTCACTGGAAAGTTTTCGCGAGAATCCAGAGATACCAGCACCAGGTGACACCAAACGACTTCCAGGCAATGTAAAGAAAAGATATTAGCAAGGGAAATTAGGGGAGGGAGAGCACATCGGAGGAGCTATAAACGTATTTCATGTAATTTATGAGTAGTGACATGAAAACCGCCTTCTTTTGGAGGGATACTCAATGAGTCCTGGAAGCGCATTCCAGAAATGTATTTATTAACTCCTGAATTGGTAACAAGTGACTTTTCTTTGTCAGCCCTTTACAGCAGACTTCAGCAGTCCAGTTCCATCTGCCATCCTAAAGCACCTTCTTCTATTCCATGACATCACACTGTGTCCTTGTGTAATGTAACGTAACTGGTGCTCATGTGAAGCAATCCATTACCTTCCGGTTGAGTTTGCGCTATATAGAACTGAAAAAAAAACGAGCAGGTCCCTGGCTGGTCTCAGCAGCACCAGTCGCATTCAGTGCTAATAGACGGCTCTTACAATTCCACTGCGCTCTGCTCCGGGCGAAAACAGGACGTGGCCACATTCACTGGCAGTCTCAGTGACCTGCCACATCTAGACCTGATAGCCCATGCACGTTGTGGCTCTGGTTGATCGGTGGACCCCTCGCAAGTCACAGCGGTGCCAGTCACCTAAAGGGGTCCTCACGACACATGATGTGGAGGCAGTCTTTAGCAGTCTCAGGTGCGGGGATCCGCCTTCTTGGCCATATCGAGAGTGACCCGAAAAGGAAAATAGTACACCTACCTTGTAACTACCAAGTAAAGGGGCCAGTAGCCATGGGAGGATACAAATGACAAAATGGCCGTATTAAGGAGGGACTAAAAAGCCTATTTAGGAATCAGAAGACAGCATTTCTGAAGGACAAAGACACAAACTAATAAAAAATATGGACGGGGAGTGGGCAGCGCTTCTCTCCTGTACTGAACTACCACAGATCATCCCCTGAGCAGGACTTGTGCGCATGCTCAGGCTCAACCTAAAAATGGTCAATGAAAAAAACACAGGTCAGTCAAAGCACAGGGCATTATATTTAGAATCCCATTTCACTCACAAAGCACTGGTAACCATGCCATGCCAATCTAAAACCTGAATTAGAATCAGTAGACTCAAAAACCAGCAAGGCCAGAATAGAAGGTCACAACAAGGAACAATGAACCTAGAATATAAGGTTCAGCGAGGACAGGTGCTGATGTGTTCTCCGCAGACCGACAGAGGTGACCCATTGGGCCTGCTCCTTGGCATAGGGGCAGATCAGCTGCTGGGCACGCTGCATGGAAGGGTGATGGTGACGGCTTTCTATCAGCATTGCTATGCCAGTCCCTACTCTGCAGTTCGATTGCAGTCAGTAATGCAGCTGTTTTGCAGCCAGGGGCATTGCTTTCTTTAGTGCCGAACGTGCAGTGGCACTAGGGCCAAAAGGCAGTTCTTCAGCTGGAATGCAATAACACACTGCAGCCCTAGTACAGCCGCTGGATCACAGTGCGAGTTCAACAGTTCTACTGCAGTGTCAGTACTGCTCCTGAACGTCGGTTTCAGTTTGCTTGCTGGGTTTCAATGTTTAGTTCTGCAGCTGAAATGCAGTGACGCGCTGCATCCCTAGTACTGCGCAGGATTGCCATGCGAGTTAAACAGCTGGGTTGCTGTGTCAGTACTGCTGCTGAACGTCGGTTTCAGTTTGCTTGCTAGTTTGTACTGTTAGTTCTGTGGCTGTAATACAGTGTCAGCACTGTGGCTGAGTTAGAGTGTCAGTTCCACTGTTAGGCCACTCAGTTCTGTTGTGGAATTCAAGTGTTAGGTCAGAAGCAGAATTGCAGCCACCACCCTGCTGCTGGATTCCAGTATTGCCACTGCTCCTGGTGTACAAGTGTCAGAAAAGCAGGTGGATTGCACGACCAGAGCTTCTGCTGAATTGCAATGCACATTCTGCTGCTAATTTGCTGTGCCAATGCTGCAGTTTGACTGCAGCGTCAGCTATGCAACTGGATTGCAGACACATCACTGCTGCTGAGTTATACTGTCAGTGGTTCAGCTGAATTGCCACCAAAGCACTGCTGCTGTGCTGCAGTGTCAGTTCTGCAGCAGGATTGCCACCAGAGCAGTGCTGTTGTGGTGCAATGTCAGTTCTGCCGCTGGATTGACCTCGGAGCAGTGATGAAGTGTTGCAGTGTCAGTTCTGCAGCTGGATTGCATTGCAGTAATGCTAATACAGTTCAGTTTTGGTTCTTTAGCTGGATTGACACCAGAGCTCTGCTTTGGTGCAGTGTCAGTTCCGCAGCTGGATTGCCACCAGAATATTGCTGGTGTGATGCATGGCCAGTTCTGTAGCTGGATAACACTGCAAGTATTGTTGCCATTGTGCAGTGTCAATTGTTCAGCTGTGTTGCCACCAGAGCACTGCTGCTGTGGTGCAATGTCAGTTCTGAAGCCGAATTCCCACCAGAGCACATGTGGGTAGTAAAATACAGGAATGAATTGGGTGACTGAACAGTAGAATACAGACATAATGTGGGTGGTTTCGGCTACTAACACCCTCGGGTCCAGGTGATACTGGACCTGCTGATCTAGTGACAGCTACACCCCTGGCTGCAGGGTGCTCCTGTAATATTCATTTATGTTAAATATGTTCCTCGCTCTTGGAACTGGGAGAGTACTCAAAAGCACACCGTACGATCCTTGTTTATTTTACATTTTTACATCGGGGAACAGCGTTTACAACGCAACTTTTACAACGCAGTACCTTTACCACGCAACTTTTACAACGCAAGTCGTTACAACGACTTGCGCTGGGGGGCGCTCTATGATAGGGAATAGTTAATTTACTATCCAAAACCTTCCCTACTATCCACGGGGATTGGAGTTGGAATAGTAAATTAAACTATTCACTATCCAGCACCCCCCAACGCAAGTCGTTGTAACGACTTGCGCTGTGAAAGTTGCGTAGTAAAGGCATGCGTTGTAACAGCATGCATGGTAATGACTTACATCCATTTACATCAGTCACATTTGTAGTATATATACTCACAAGTTCGCAGCATAGGCAGGTGAAGTAATTTGAAAAGAATCAAGTGATTTGGGGGTGAAGCGCGATGGCGGGACTCCAGCGCATGATAATGTTGTAACATGAAAACGCCACGCCCACTCTAACCATTTTGGAAACAAATGACGTAATTTCCTTGTCTGAGTCTAGTAAGCCCTCTTGCCATTCAGCGTGATGCACAAATGTATTTGGTGCCGTTGTACAAGACTAACATGATGCCAAGGTCACGACCTTCACGTCATGTGGATTATCACAGTCATTTGCCACTTCACCTATTTCAAAGAAGCCACGAGGGCTAGACGGCATGCATGATAAGATGCGCCAGTCTCTCCCCACTCGTCAGCTTCTAGGAACGTAGTAATCTGGACCCAAAATATGCAATTTGGGCTAATATATATATATATATTTTAAAGGAAGGCAGATATTATATCCAAGGGAAGGTTACAAGCATATGCAACTTGGGCTAATATTTTTTTTTTAAAAAGGAAGGCAGATACTATATCCTCTCCCCAGTGCACTGGACCTCTTAAACTTCAGCATCTGCCACCAAAGCAGATCTCTAGATCTAGCGCTCTCTGGACCACCCCTGGCTTCAAAGCCTTGCACTGGCAGAGGCATGATCTCAGACCGCGGGGCCAAGGCCAGCCAGCCACACCTTATCAACCATGCACTCTTGAGGAGTGTCTGGAAGTGTATGACAATCACGACGCTTTGCAGCCTAGTCAGAGGTATGCAACACAGGCACTTTATAAATTCGAAAATGTACTCTACTACACAGATAGCATCATGAGAAGAGTCATTTATCATAGGTTGTGATGAATCAGAGCGCTTTACAGCCTCATCAGCATATGAAGCACTACACTAATTCAAAGATATACTCTACGATAGATGTTATCATAGGAGCCACTTCTCATTAGCCATTGTTTTCCAAATAAAATAAACCAGAAATATATATATATATATATATATATATATATTACCTACTGGCGGTCGCCAGTAGGTAGTAATAGTTAGGACCTAGTTTCCATAGGAAATCCGCAACATTCTATTGGGAATAACTTTGGCCCTGGTGGACGAATGTTTGCGAATTTCTCAAAGAAGATGGCTAGGTCAGCTGCGCTCATTCTGTGAAAGTTTTGGGGGGATTGGTGAAGTGGGGGCTGAGATAAAAGGGGGGTCCCAAAACGTGTTATTTTCCATAGGACGTTTAGACACGGCTACAGCTCGAACGGCTGAATGGATTTATAAGAAATTTGGTAGAAAAGTAGAGTGTGGGTCGCAGATCACGCTTTTGTTTAAATGGTGTAAATCCGTTCAGTAGTTGCTGAGAAAATTAAAGTTGAAATCAGTTATATATCTATAAGCGCGCACGGGTGCGCGCACCTATGCGGGTGTGCGCGAGCGGCATTGTGATTTGCTGTTTAACGTCTGTCAACATTCGATTCGGAGGAAATCAGGAAGTGTTGTCCGCCATTTTGTTAGTGCGAGTGAATATATAGTACAGAACAAAGGGTTAGTACATGGAAAGGGGAGAAGGTAGAGATTGTCTGGCTGGGTAGGTTTTCTAAGGGGGTACAGTATGGACCCTGAACGCGAAAATACCATTTTTTTTGGGAGAAAAAATTTGCGGGGTGCATGCATTCGGTCGCGCACCCCTATTTACAAGAGTGTGAAAAACTATAGTGGTAAGAATGGAAAGGGAGCAGGGTGGAGAGTGTTTGATTTCGTAGGTGATGACGAAAGTCTAAAAGTAGCTTTTTTTCCGCAAATAAGTTACGAGGTGCGCGCACTCGGTCGCGCACGGCGATCAAAAAACATAAAGAAAGATGGAGATAAATTACAAGTTTGATTGTTTAGATCTAAGGTGGCTCTTAAAAGAGCCCTTGTGTTAATTGAGTTTTTGCTGAACTTATAAGTAAGTTCCGATGCAGAGTCTCATGTTACAGAGGAAAATTCTATTTCCCTCATCCGTGAAATGAACACCATCTCTCCGATAGATGCCTTCCATGTTGAAACGTAGGTTGTTGTTGTATATAGAACCCATGTTATATTCTCTGAGGAAAGCAGAAACAGATTTATTTACATGTTTCCTTGCTTTCTCAATCTGTGGACAACGTTCATTGGACCAATTCCATTTTTGTCTTTGGCATATATTTGAATACACCAAGACAGTTCGAGGAAAAAGTGACATCAATTGACGAAAGGTGTCTTTTAGAAGCATTTCTAGACCTACACCTGTTAATGTGCCTAGATCATTCCCACCACAGTGCACAATTATCAGGTTAGGTTCAGGGAGATGCGTAAAAGTTTTCACCAATGGTATCAATTGGTGACATCTTAATCCTCTTTGGCCAATCCACGTAATCTGCACATTTGGTAAATCAAGGTTAGAAATTCGTCTGTTTGCAGCATATTTTTCACTCCAGTGAATATAACTGTGTCCTACAAGCCAAACCTTCATTTTCAAGGTAGATGCAGTAGTACTCCGATGGGTTCTTGAAGTGGAATGGCAAGTAGATGGTGAAAGTCACTATAAAAAAAGTGTGTGAGGTTTGGTGTTAAAGAAAAACTGAACATGATTGGTTAATTGATATACTTCAAGATTGAAGACTACGCTGTATGTTATAGTTTTATTACAAACAAATCTTCTATTGGTGGTGGAAAAAAAAGAAATGTAAAACAAGAGTGGATAGGCAGGTGTGTTTGGAGGGAAATTATCCTTTTTGCTTGGATTTAGAACGTTGAGATATGAACTTTTGACCTGTGCCTTCAGGCAGGTGCAGATTGAGCTGTTACCATGGTAACAGCCAGAGAAGGCAGAGGGTGAAGGGTGACTGTTATGTGACTTTGAAAATATTGAAAGGATAACCAACTGAAATGTTAATTTGAATATGAAATTGTGCGGGAACAAATATGATTGGTTGAAGAGACATATATGAGTGTGTATTGACAGAAAATCTATGCCATTATTCTTTGGTTGCAGTGATAGAAGTATTATTGAGAGCTCCGTCAAACGGCTATCGTTGTACAACTATCATTGTTCTACATCTGATAAAGCATTGGTAAAGGTGAGTGTATAACTGTTTGTTTTATGATGTACCGTTAAATGTGGTTTGATCAATGTATTTGATTATGTGAGTTACTGTGTCTAAGGAAGCACATTTTTGACTTTGATACAGTTTGATATGTTTTCAACTAATGTTCCATTTTATTACATCAATGTTTTGGAACATTGTTTCTTTGTAATTATTAGTTTAAAATTACGATTAATTAATGTAATTAAGGATAGTGGAGTTCAGTCATGTTTTGAAGTTATGAGCTACTGTTAGGTCTATGAATTAAATGTTACTTAGAGACGGATCTGCAACGAAATTTGGGGGGGGAAGGACGATAAAAAATGATTTTTTGTAGGGGGACATGAACGTGTAATCAGTAGGTAGAGTTAAGGTGGAGGGGCTCTTAGAATGGGTATAACAAGTGCGACGCCTAATTAATATTGAAATGGTTCTTTATAGAGATGTGAAACGTTCAGGTGCGGCTCTGTGTGTATCTGGGATGTGTGTTATCTTGGGCTTCCACAGCAGACGTGAGGGGGGGAGGGGCTGAAGTTCTGTGAAGTTAATGGGGGTTGTTCGCCGTTTCTTCACTTTCTTTCAAGTCTGAATTTTAGTTTTGAATGTATTTGTGGAAAACTGAATAAATAGAAAATAAAATGTAATGAAATAGACAGAAGTTAATAAACGTTTGGGAGCGTTTGCACATAATTTGTAAAGTTGGTTACAGATAAAAAAAAGGAATTGGTAGAGTACAGATAATGCAGGTAGAGAGAAAAATAGTTGAATAAATGTGATATTGTCGAAAAAGTGGTAATGGTTTTGGTATTTTAAACTTTAAGTTTGAGGAAAAAATTACAGTGAGGTTTGCGGCCGAGGAATGCAGTGGTGGGGGTGGGGTGAGAAGGAGAGGTGTCCCAGTACAATTAAATGAAAAATTGTGACCATGAGGTTGTAGACAGGTTCGTGGAGTATATGCCTTTTATAAATTGATGTAGAAGAGCAAATATATATAGAGGTTTCTGTGTACCACAGTGTGACTCCATTTTCATCTCACTCCTGCTTTCTATATTAGTTGCTTTGTGTTATCTTAGTGTGTGTATGTGTGTGTGTGTGCGTTCAGTCTGAGCTGAGGAAGTTTGTTCTGCAGGCAGACATAGTTGTTATAGTGGAGATGAAAGGGTGATAAGTACTGAAATAGGATATAGCGTGTGCTCTGTGGAAGCGAGGGAGCAGTGATTAATACTCTGAGTGAAGCACAACTGCGGCGGAGTTTTGTTACAGTAATAAATAATTTTTTTGCCAGAGGTACGATTGATGCTATGGTTCACAACTCGTAAAGAAAGGGTTGACTGACCGTCACAGGCCAGCGGGTTGAAGTATGAAAAATTCAGGTTGACATAAGAAAACATGAATTGAGTGCAGCTGAGATTATGTAAAACACATGAATACAGTTTTAGTATAAATTATTTCAGTTGTGAATATGGGTTAAAAGAGGGAACGTATACATTTCAAATTTTTATTCAATGATGCAGTGTTTGGAGAGAAAGTTTTTTATTTAATACAAGTAAACATAATCTAAAGAAAATAGTGGGTATAGTTACTAGTTCATAGGAACACAAATGATGGAAATGTAGTATGAAGCAAAATGAATATCGTTTAAAAAACATTGTACAGCCCCGCAATCAAATATATTTAATTATATTGCATGCAAGAAGGTGTGTTTTGATTTTAAGTTCAGTAATCATATATGAAAATAGTAATGGTTAAACATCACTTCATTTACAGTTAGTTTACAGCATACGAAGCAGTAACAAGCTTGTTGTGTGGTATTGTGAAAGGAAATGAAAAACGCGCCAAAAGGGAGAATTTGGCTCGAGGTGCATGTATGTTATGTGCAGGGACATTCGAAAATCAGTACTCAGAACAACTATTGTATTGATATAATTTTTTGAAAGGTTTCAGTACACAATGTCTCATACAGGTTGATAAGCAATGGTAATATCAGGGTAATCATAAAGTTTTTAGTTATGAATCAAAAATCTTTCAATAGGCATAAATTAAAAGCAGCACATGTGTGTGACGCGGAAATAAGGAGTAGAAAGGGAGAATGGTGATAAACCATATGAAATCATATAAAAAGTCATTGTAACTTTACACATTTCTCAGGGCACATTTAATCATATTTTACGCAGCCTTGGTTCGAGAATATTTTAAATCAGATAAGATAACATAAGGTAGTGATTTGTTGAAATTAGAGCATCAAGAAATGTTTTGAACAAAATGGAGGAGGTGTGGAAAAAAATTAACTCCACTTAACTTAAAAAAATCACACCAGTAGGAAATTACAATGTCCAATGTTAGTAAAGCCAATAGGTCAGTTTATATAAAATATAATAATAAAAAAAAATAAGAATAATTAGGAAGAGAAAAAACAGTCAAGATGTCAATGGTTTGCAGAACAGCTATTCTTCCATTGAATAGGCAAAGTAAGTGGCAACTGCTTCTAAAAGAAAGTCATTGTTATCATCCGAAAACAAGTCAGCCATCCAATTGAGAAGAGGAAATGAACATACATGGTCATTAATCACCGGAGCCTCTAGTAGCATCAGAGGAGAACTCGGTGAATATTCAATGTAGCTGTGTGCCAAGAAATCTTGCGCCGCTGCGAAAATATTCCAATGACCCAGAACTCCATGTATCGCTGCAAAGGCCATAATCCCTCCGTCGGTTTAAAGCTGTTCATGATCAAGTAACGGATTCATGAGATGATTGTAATTCACTTCAGGAGGTACAGAGTTGCAGAGACATAAGTCCAGGGCCCACATGAAATCACAGCTCAGGCAATGAAATACAGGCTGCACACAGGTGAAATAGGTAAATCGAAACGATAATCCATATGATGCACTCAAAGTCGCGAGTGGCAGAATGCCATACTCGTCAAGCATTCTGTGGCGAAATAGTTGTAAGTGTTCCAGCTCGTTTCCAAAGGCGGGACGGACATCCATTTTGTAATAACGAAAATAGGAATACAAAGGTTGCAGCTGCTGGTAATAGATGAGGATGTCCAGAAACATAGATCAGACAGTATGGAGTGAGAGTAGCAGAATGCCTTTAAATGATTTGGTGCAAAAAAAGCACCAAAGCATTGGTTAGTAGTTGTAAAAAAAATAGTGCAGCTGGAAAGTGGAGGAGCCTTAAAGATTATGAGAGTCACGTTAGAAAATTGTAAAGGAAGGTCACTATTTAATAAGATATGCAGTTTTCTGCGACTGTTAGCTAAGTGACTGAGATATGTTTGTGAACAGATGCTCGGGTAGCTTGATTTTGGGACAATAAGGCTGTTGTTCAAGTCTTGGGATGGAACTTTGAGTTCAAGGCCGTATTTCGCGGCCAGATGCAAACATCAAGGTTCCCATGCGTGGGTGGGTGAAGTTCATTTTTACAGAGAAACATTTGCAGAGTGACTATTTCAGATTAAAGTTTGTCGTTTATTAAAAAGTCATAGTAATTAACATTGCTTGAAAATAAAGAATTACTACTGAGTGTTATGGTAAAATTAGGCATAATAGGAGATACCGGTGTATCATTGAAGACACATGCAACATTACAGCGCTTCATGTTAAACAAGTTATGCAATTGGTAGTGCCTGGATGTGAACGAATATGTGCGGCATTGATATTTTTGACACTGTGGGCCTCATTTATGAAAATTTTGCACCATAGATGCGTTACTTTTTCCTATGTTAAAAGTGACACACCGGCAGCGCAAGGGCTTCATAAATAAGGCTCTGTGTACTTATGACTAGTGGAGAAGTGACGCAATGAAATGATGTTAGGTGAGTGTAGTGTAGTTACGGAACGGAAAACTTTTAAAGAGAGTTTCATTTAGTATGGAATAGTTTTTATTTTTTTCACAAACTAAGGTATGAGAATATTGTTACAGTGTTAGCGGAACTGTTACTTAAAGTTTGATAAAGATTAGTGAAATAAGTAAATTATGGTGTATTTAATATGTGCAGCTAATAATCTGTGAGAAAAGGTAATAGTGCACAGTCTTGTAAATAGGGGTGCGCGATCCAATGCGCGCATCACGTAATTTTTTACGGAGAAAAAAAAAATGTCATTCACGTTCAGGGTCTATACTGGACTTCCTGAGAAAACGTACTGGGTTACATAATCTGTACCTTTTGTCCTTTTCATGTTCTAACCTTTTGATCAGTACAATATATTCACTCGCAGTTACAAAATGGCGGCCAATACTTTCTGATTTGAACTGATTCTAATGTTAACAGATGTTAAACAGCAAATGAGAATTCTATAAACTGTATATTTTTGTAATTTTACATAATAGGCAAAATAAGTAAACTTAAAGATCTGAAACGATCTTCAAGTGTCGTCTGCATTTGCAGCATTAAATTTTACTTATAAAGCATGTGAATCACAGTCTTGTAAATAGGGTTGCGCGATCGAGTGCGCGCACCCCGTAACTTTTTTCAGAAAAAAAAAATGTTGGTGTGGCGTTCAGGGTCTATAGTGCACTCCCTGAGAAAACGTACTCGCTTAGATAATCTATACCTTTTTCTATTTCCATGTTCTCACCGTTTGTTCGGTAGAATATATGGAGTCGTATTAACAAAATGGCGGCAACACTTCCTTATTTCCTCCGAATGGAATGTTGAGAGACGTTCAGCAGCTATTTATAATAAATGGTATAAAAAACGGCTACAATGCATGCATATTGTTAAAAAGTTAGCGATATTCAGCGATCCAATGCGCGAACCACGTAACTGTTTACATTGAAAAAAAAAGTTTCATTCACGTTCAGGGTCTATACTGGACTTCCTGAGAAAACGTACTGGGTTACATAATCTGTAACTTTTGTCCTTTTCATGTTCTAACCCTTTGATCAGTACAATATATTCACTCGCAGTTACAAAATGGCGGCCAATACTTTCTGATTTGCACTAATTCTAATGTTAACAGATGTTAAACAGCAAATGAGAATTCTATAAACTGTATATTTTTGTAATTTTAAATAATAGGCAAAATAAGTAAACTTAAAGATCTGAAACGATCTTCAAGTGTCGTCTGCATTTGCAGCATTAAATTTTACTTATAAAGCATGTGAATCACAGTCTTGTAAATAGGGTTGCGCGATCGAGTGCGCGCACCCCGTAACTTTTTTCAGAAAAAAAAATGTTCTTCTGGCGTTCAGTGTCTATAGTGCACTCCCTGAGAAAACGTACTCGGTTAGATAATCTGTGCCTTTTTCTCTTTCCAAGTAGTTACCGTTTGTTCGGTAGAATATATGCAGTTGTATTAACAAAATGGTGGCAACACTTCCTTATTTCCTCCGAATGGAATGTTGAGAGACGTTCAGCAGCTAATTATAATAAATGGTATAAAAAACGGCTGCAATGCATGCATATTGTTAAAAAGTTAGCGATATTCATGCTATACCGAGCTAATGCTCTTAGCTATGTTATCTAGGTTCCATTGGATAACATGACTAAAAACTGCTCAGGGCAGATGTTAACTTTTGGAGATATTCACGCTTAGTGCGAATATCTTTAAAATTGGTAATAGGCGATAGTGATGTTAGTGACTGTTTCCAGTTGCTCTCATCTTACAACGCTCACTTTAGGATATCATTAGTGATAATTATTACTGACATGCAAAGTGGCGCACTAGATGGTTGCTATCTGCTACTAGGTGTCGCTAACTGGTGTTAGCGACAGCTACGTAATAGGGAAATAATTTTATCTTCGCTTTGTTGGCACTTGAAGGCAAAAAAGTGGAGATAAACTCCTTTGATAATATGCCCAATTTGGGGGAATTCAGAAAGTGTTGAGCGCCATTATGTTAAAAAACTCCCTGCACATAATGTATATGAATTTACGTAAAAAATATAGAAAGTAAGGTTGTGTAGTAGTGTATATCAAAAATATTGCATGTAGTATCCTGGTAATTTATGGTAGATTATATTGTATATAATGATTGATTTAAAAAAAATGGTAGGGGGAAAAATTTGATAAATAAATGTGGTTCACAAAGACATCTTGGGTCTCATTTATGAAGGTCTTGCGTCGCTGGTGCGTTACTTTTAACATGGGATAAAGTGACGCACCGGTGGTGCAAGGATTTCATAAATAAGGTCCCTTAAACTTAGGCTTTACGATATATATTGGATAGAAAATTAGGGAATGTATATGGTAGGCATCATATTTGGTAAAATTGGTGTATGTTGTGTAATACATATGTGTGTATTATGATAACTAAAATTCAGTTCTGTTTTTTTTTAAAGAGTGTTTGGTGCTGAAAAGCAACAACCAGAGGTTGAACGTTAGAGTATAGAACCAGAAAATCCTTTTTTACAGGTGAGTTGGTAAATTTAAAATGATAACTTATTTTGGAAAAGATTATCATAATATGCATGTTTATTTAAAAAATATTAACACTGCTTCTCTTATACATGAGGGTTTTAATTTGTACTTTCAACATGTCTGAACATGCTTGTAGTATATATGTATTTTGAAATACGGTTTTATTGTTAATTGTTACAATCTTTTGATGGGCCGGGTTCATGTGTTATTTTGTATACAGTTTGGGTTCATCTATTCTTTGACTGTAAGAGTTTGCTGTTTACCTTGGTTAATTTGTGCTAAGTCATCATTATCTTTCAACTTTATGCTGTATCATTGGTGTACAGTAATTTTTGAGAAATTATAGAGGTATATTATGACATGGCTGTTGGCGTGATGGACATTTCAGATGCTTTTTTGTGACAGTACTATGTATTTGCATTCTATTATATGCATTTGCACAGGTGTATTATGATGAGGTCAGTTGGACGCCATCGAGGGAGTAATGGTAGGGCAGGGAGGGAGGGAGGCGGAGGTGTAGGGTAGAGAGATCTAAAATATGGTATATAGATAAATGTAGGAAAGTATATATTTTAATTAATAACATTTATTTACAGTGTATACAGCATCGCATTTTGGAATGTAGTGCACACTGTAAAATTCATTTAAATAATTAAATTATGTATTTACTACAAATTATCTGTATACTGCTTTTTAGGTCCCTCCAGCAAAGATCTTCCCTCCTTGTCTCCCTGTCGCACCATAATTGCCTCCACGAGTTGCGGCTCATTGTGGTTTTATATGACTATGATGAAATTTTTACATTAGATGAAATTTACATGATGAGTATGCTGTTAAAGGTAAAAGCAACTGTCTCTGTGGGAAGTAGCAATCGGTTTAGTGAATGTTTAATTGGTATGTTGTGAGTTATTCCTTCAGTTTGCATACAGTTTGAATCACAGTTTATAGTGGTGAAGCTAGAAAATAGATCTCTACAATAAAATTAGAAAGTCTATAAATAGTTCTACAGCACGAAATGCAGAAAGCAAATTTCACAGTGAAATGTGTTTTTATAGCACAATTTTAATTTAAAAAATTAAATAGGAAACTGTTAATGTCTAGCATGAAAGTATCTGTTTTTTAGAAAAATAAAGAGGAAGGTGTTATAATAATCAATGTAGTTAATGTCTTTAAAATTATGAAAGTGTATGTAGTTAAAAGATTACTCAAGGTAATCATTGGTTAACTAATAATAAAAAATATTTAAATTAGTCTTTATAATTTTTTTAAAAGGAGAAAGAAGATAGAAAATTAATAAAAAGATGGAAGATTACTGTGAAAACGAGTTTAATAATTTTGAAATGGCAAAAGAAGTCCTAGAAGAATTAATTGAAGGAGTATTTGACGATGAAATTCCAACTGAAAATGAGGACTTTTTGGACAGTACTTTTGATAGTGTATGTAGAGATGGTGGAAGAAGAGAATTTGGAAGAGCAAAATAGTAATGAAATATCAGATGAAATTATGCTAAATGTGATTCTGGAATATGAATTATTAAATGAATAAAATTATTTTTGATTAAATAAAAAAAAATTGGGAAATATTATTGTTGTACCGTTAATCAGTATTCTCTTTTTTAAGAATGACAGTAAAAGTTGTGATAAGGTGGATAAAAGATTAAAGTTATAAAAATAAAAAGCATTATGAACATCGATAATGCTTGAAAGTTAGAATACTACTTATATCTCTCGAAAATTACATTCATACAATACATGTGTAAGGATAACATAGATATGGATTGTCACAAATTTAGAAACAATATTCACTATAGGATTTCCTACTCTGACCAGAAAAAATTGTACTGTTGCAAGAATTAGATCGTTGCAGAGTGAGAGAAAAAACGGGTTTGGAAGGACATTCTTTGGCTTGTCTTTCAAAAAAAATATGCCAGAGTGTTTTTCATCACTTTAGGATGTTAGCAGTGCATCATACCAAAATGAGAAAATTAGTCAGAAATATGTATTATGCAAAAAGTCCAGCACTTAAACTTAAAGAGGTAAATAGTGCTCTTTTGCATGGGTCTGTATTAGATGTGAAGAGTATTTGTGCAGAAATTGAGGTAAGTTATTTTCGTCGAGATGAAGAGAATGTAGAAACTGATATAGTTAGAGAAGGAAATGTGTTAGAAAATGTTGGACACTTTAATACTGAAGAATTTGAACAGGAAATAACAAAATTTAAGGTCATTGCAGGTGAAAAACCAAATTTAACTTGTGTGTGTTGTCGACGCATTCATTATAAAAGTCAAACTAGGTTAGTTGATTTATATTTAAAAAGTGAAGATGAAGATAATACTCAGTGAAGAGAGTTTGCGACTTATTTGCTGGTAGAAAACTATTTTGATTTGGGTTTTGAACAACGTATTTGTAAATATTGTTATAATAAATTGAATGAAAATAAAATGCCTGCTAGAGCTGTTCATAATAATCTTGAGTTGATAAATATTCCATCGGAACTGAAGGATTTAAATACTTATGAGACTATTTTGATTCAATGTGTACATCCTTTTCAGGCTATTGTTCGTATGGAGCCTAAGACTGGGAAATTAAATCCTACAGATTTACAAAGAGGATTAAAGGGTAGAGTTGTATATTTGCCACTTGATTTAAAAAAAATATGGAGACAATTGGTATTGAAAATGTAGAAGAGGAACCTCTTGTTATTCTAGTTAATGGTGTACCTACAAAGAGTAAGAAAATCTGACAAGATTTAGTGGATGTTAGGAAAGTGAAGAAGGCAACGTTGTATTTAGTTAAAAATAATAAATACTATAAAAATGTGTATGTAGAACAAGAAGATGTAAGTGATGAAGAGAATAATGATTTGTCTATTGGACAAATTGAAAAAGTTGACATGTCCAGAAGTGAAGAAATTTATGAACATTATAGTGTTCATCCACTGCATTCCAAAGAAGCAATGGGGAATACAATTGAGTTATTTCAGATGAAAAAAGCAGAAGGATTAGTGTGTGGGAAAAAAGTTTGGAAGGTCGTTGTTTCCCACACTTATTCCCAACAGGTGAAGGTGCGCGATATGATGATCGACCTATGCAGATTCCTGCTTCTGAGTACCGGACTACAAGGTTATATGCAGAAGATCCCAGATTTCGTCAATGTATTCCATATTTGTTTCATCTTCTCTTTGAGAGTGACTTATCTGGTCTTTCTTATGCAGTAAACCATGTCTTAAAAAGTGGAGTGCATCTGCATAATGTTTCTGCAAAGGATTTCATGGATAAAGTGCAACAGAAAGATAGTGTTTTGGATTCTCATCTAATTAATTTAATGGCATGTCAGCGTGGTACTAATGAATATTGGTACCGTCGTCATGGAGATTTAAAATGCATGCTACGAAACTTGGGAGCACCAACATGGTTTGTAACTCTAAGCTGTGCAGAGTACGCCTGGGAAGATTTACTTGAATATCTTCGAGAGGCGAATGTAAATATTGAAAATATAAACTACAAGACACCAGGAGAATTGTGTTCGTTGGATCCGGTTAATGTTTGCCGATATTTTAATCATCGATTTGAAGCAATGATGTCGTTTCTTACAAACAAGAAGAATCCACCACTTGGTGAAGTTTTGGATTTCTTCTGGAGAAAAGAGTATCAAGCTAGAGGTGCTCCACATATTCATATGTTACTATGGATTAAGGATGCTCCCAAATTTGGAAAAGACTCCGATGAAACTGTACTGTCTTTTATTGAGGAATATGCCACTTGTGACATACCTAACAGTACAAGTGATAAAGACTTAAGAGGAAAAGTGTTACGGTTTCAAAGACATCGTTGTGGGAAATATTGTCTGCGAAAATTCAAAACAAAGGATAAGTTCTATACAAAATGTCGTTTTGGATTTGCACGACCAGTGCTTTCAAAAGGAAGAGTGAATAATTTGATGTCATCTTTGCGACATAACATCAGTAGAAGATCACCCAAAAATACTTATAATATAAGAAGAGGAGAAGAGTCCAAATATATAAATGACTACAACCCTGTCATTTTGTCCATGTGGAATGCTAACATGGATATACAATATGTTGCGGATAACTCTATTGCTGTGGCTCGATATGTAACGTCTTACATCACAAAATCTGAAAAGACGGAACTGAAGGAGATGTGGGAAGATATTTCTCATGAAAAGAGCCTAAGCAAGAAATTGTATACATACAGTTTGAAGATGTTATCACATCGAGAAATTGGAGCATATGAATGCTGTGATCGATTATCATCAGCAAGTCTTTATGCGAAATCTCGAAGTATCCTGTGGGTGAGTTTAGGTCTAGCAGGAACACGAAACCGTGTTTTGAAAACTGTGCAAGAAATTGAATATTTAGCACAGAAAGAACCAAACAGTACAGACATTTTGAAAACAAATATGTTGGATACATACTATCCAAATAGAAGTACTCTGCTAGAAAATATTTGTCTGTATGAAGTTCTTGAAAAATACACTTTTAAAAGGAATGTTAGAGAGAATGTTGAAAAAGGTATGTACGCTGTAATTGGACAGGAAGGATGTCTGGTGAAACAAACAAAAGGACATTTGATTAATCACCGAAAACTGAGTTGCGAAAATCCAGACAAAAGAGAATTTTACTATTTAGCTCTTTTGCAACTCTTTAAACCATGGCGTACCGAAGAGGAACTACTTGGAGAGTTTATAAGTTATGAAGATTCTTTTAACGCATCTAAAAGTAGTATAGAATGTCCTGCTTTTAGTAATTATCTGAAAATGTTGAACGACGAAATAGAGCAAGAAGCAACAATTGCAGCGGAGATTGCAAGAGAAAGTTCACAAGATACACAAAGTTCAGCATCGTTGAGTCAGGATCCACTGGGAGAACCAATTATCCGAAATGAAGCAGCCACTGCTATGGATGAGGTACAAACAGTAATGGAGCAAGCTCAAGAGGATATAATAAACTTAGAAGAATTGGAGAAGGAATTTAATCTTGAGCAAAGACAAATATATGTGGAAGTGACAGAGCACATTGAGCATGGTTTTCGTCATGAGAAAAAAGAATGCTCATGTATGTCATTTCAACCTATAAGACTATATGTAGGTGGAGAAGCTGGTACAGGGAAAAGTTTTCTTATAAAAGGAATTACTGCATATCTACAGCAAAAAACTCAGTCACCATTGTCTTGTGTTGTGACAGCTCCAACTGGATTGGCAGCACATAATATTAAAGGTATTACTTTACATCGTTTATTAATGCTGCCAGTTGAACATGAAAACAAATTACAATATCACAAGCTATCTGGAGATGCTTGTTATGAAGTTTCAAGAGTTCTTAAAGAAATGAAACTTCTTATTATTGATGAGGTAAGCATGGTATCCAATTTAATGCTTGCTTTTGTACATTTAAGAATGCAGCAGATACTTAAAACTGACTATGATGTTTTATTTGGAGGGAAACATGTCATAGTTTTTGGAGATCTACTGCAACTAACTCCTGTAAAAGGACAATCTGTATTTGAAACTGTGACACATGAAGACACGAGAAAGAGCCTTGGCAGTATTGGAAATGTAAATATATGGTCACATTTCAAATATACTGAACTGATTCAAAATATGCGACAGGCAAAGGATACTAAATATGGAGAGATTCTTCAAGATATAAGGATTGGAAGACTAACTGAAGATGCAAAAGAAGCTCTTCAAACTCGATTAATATGTAAGTTGTTTCCCAATGAAGATAATGTACCTGAGAAAATATATAGTAAAGAGGTAAAAGATAAGTCAGTTATATGCTTGATGCCAACTCTAAAAGAATGCTCAGTTTTCAATGAGAAAATGTTGAAGTTGGAAAATGAAGAAATTAAGAAACTGGAAGCAAAAGATAAAATAGAGTATGAAGGAAGTACTATTGTTTTGTCTGATAAATTAAAGTTAAAATTGGATAGTCTACAGACTTCTATATCTAAAACTGCTGGTTTAGAGAAGAATCTGTATGTATGTTTAAATTGTCGGATTATTTTACGGAGAAATTTACTTGTAGAAAGAGGTCTGGTGAATGGAGCAATGGGTAATGTTGTTCGTTTTGTAAATTATCCAAATAGAGATGAGATTGAATTTTTACGAAAAAAATTTGATGAAATAAAGGAAGTTCAACTAATCAGTCACTGCTCAAGTCGTTTTTTACTTGTAAAAGACTTGTATGTCCGTCGGAAAAATTTCCAATTTGTTTGGCATATGCAGTGACTATTCACAAATCGCAAGGTTTAAGTGTAGATTGTGCTTTGGTAAATATTGGAAATAGTGTATTCAAAGAGGGTATGGGATATGTTGCTTTATCACGAGTTAGAACTTTATCTGGGCTTTATCTAATTGATTTTGATGAGACAAAGATCAGTGCAGATTTAAAATGTGTACAGGAGTATAATAGGTTAAGAAGAGAATACGCTCCACATTTACCTCAATATCCTTTAATTAAAAAGAGTATAGTTGGTCAGAAAAGGAGAAATGAGAAACAATGTAGTGAAGTATTAGAGAAACGAAGAAAAAAAGATGAGACTGTCATTGATAAGAGTCAGAAAAACGTTAGTTCTACAGAGATTGTTGGATTTAAATTTGAAAATAGGTCTGGTGTCAACTGCTATGCAAATGTAGTGGTTAATGTGGTTTTTTTCCTAAAAAAATTACAGGAACAAATTAGAGAAAATCAGGAGCAAACATTTTGTTGTTCTTTGAATTCTGTGTTTGAAAAATGTACTAGTGGTAATAGTGAAGTAGCAAGTGTTTCAGAAGTAAGGAATGTTTTAGATATATGTGCAGAACTAAATCAATTTTCTCAGAATATTCAGCAAGATTGTCAGGAATTTATTATGTATATGCTTACAGTTTTGGAAGAAGAAGGTGTAGGTATTGATAGTCTATTTGGCCTTTCTTATAAATGGGAACATATTTGCGATAATTGCTCTTTTACAAGTACTACTGACATACACACAGAAAGATTTATATATTTAACATTACCAGATTGTAAAACAGTGTCCTTTAATAAACTAGTTAAAGATGCATATCAGAACATGATCTGTTCTCAATGTAATTCAGAAATGTTATCTACCTTATTTATCCATAGATATGGACAGTATGTTATTTTAATGCTTCAACGATGCAGAGCTGATGGAAGTAAATTGTCAACTTTAATTAAAAATTACGTGGCTTCTCAAATATCTATTTCTAGAAGAACATTTGTAACTGTAGCAATTATTTTTCATGAAGGGTTATCTATATCATCAGGACATTACATAGCTTATTTGAAGAGTACAACTGGTTGGACGCTGTGCAATGATAGTCAATTAAGTTTTAAGAAATGTTTGCCTTCTGAGTTAAGAAATTCTTATTTGATATTTTTGCAACCAAAATTTCAGTGAAATTACTTGGTCGAGTCAGAGTAATACTGTAAAGATATGAAAATGTGTTCTTTAGAAATATGATGTGATTAAGGGTGTTCAAATATAGAAATGAGACTATTATGTGCCAAAGTGATAGCATCAGGTAAGGTTTCCTTAATGTTTCTGGTACAGGATATGTTGGAATTAACTTATACTATTTGGCAACACGGAAAACAATCCGATATGGAAATGTTGACTTACGATAAATGTTTTTAGAGTACACTTACTTGGAAGTTTGTGGAGAGGTAGTCAAAAAAAACGAATTAACTCATACCATTTGGCCTTGCGGAAATGTATGAGATATGTAAATGTGAAATACAGATAAATGTTTCTAGAACATACTTACTCGCGAGTTTGTTGAGAGGTACTCAAAAAAATAAGGAATTATCTCATAGTATTTGGCCATGTGGAAAAAAATCAGATATAAAAATGTTGTTTTGAGATAAATGTTTTAAGAACATAGTTGCACGGTTATTTGTGGAGCGGTATTAAAAGTAACTGGTATACTTTAGTTAGTTTATAATTGTGGAATATGTGGTGTGCTTACTCAAGAAATTGCGAATTAGAGAAAAACATTTAAGACATGTTTTTTTCTAAGTATTTATAGTATATATAGAGATCTTTTATGTTTTTTTTAAATACAATCATTTTGATTGTGGTTTTTTTTCCCCACTGTTACATGATGATTACTATTGAAATCACTGTTTATAGTGAAAATCAATTTATCTGAAGACAGCAAAAATAAACCAGTAAATATATTGTTTAAGATATTTTGTTATATTGGATTTGGAAGTATGTATTATAACAGATTTCTTTATTGTCTTCCACAGATATTATATTTTTAAGGTAAGAACAACTAATCATATCTGAAAGTTTCGTGTACCTATCTCTTACTCTAATTTTCTTCATCCTCTTCCTTTGATAATGGTGTTTAGATATGGTTATTTTCTTTAACTCATCCTTTTACTTTTACATCGTTTTTGTTAGTATTCTATTCAGTCTTTCTTAGTCTTCAGTTTGTTACCTACGTTGCTTTACAGAGATTTAGCTTCATTGATGTTTTATTGGCATTGTTTCCTGAATCTTAATTTGTTTGTCTTACTATACCGTACAATTTGTTCCCTTACTCTGCTTTCTTTAATTATGAACACTTTCCAATCTAAAATCTATAGTTTAGTTTTGTCATCCTACTTTATTTTTGTTTATATGTCTCTGTTATACTCCATGTCTGTTTGTATTTTATTTCTCTTCTGTTACTCTACCTTTTTGACTCTTTTTCTCTTAGTGTTGGTTCTTTATTTTATCTATCTCTTTAAGATATGTAGGTACTCTTAGTATGTTTATTTCAGAGACTATTTGTTTTGTGTATTATCACTGATCATACTCTTATTTTGCCTGTCACTTTAGTTTCCTTTAGACTGTCATTGTTTGAGTGCTTTTATTTCTTTGAAAATATTCTGTCTTGGTCTCTTTCTGTGCCTCTGTCTTCTTTTCTTTCACTTTCTGTTTCAATCACTTCTACTTTGTTTTGTTTAATGAAATAACACTATAACCATATTTTTACTTATCTTTCACAGATACCATGTTTTTCAAATTTTTCAATATTTTCTTTGTTACTATTGCTTAGGCAAGTATAAATAATAAAAATACTTTTTACACCCTGTGTTATTTTTTTGAGTATCATGGTCATATTAGTGTTGTGTTTTATATAAACATTTCCATGGAGGATTGGCTGCACGGTCACAAGGAGTGTCTAAAAAATTAATTTAAGAAATCAACAACATTTCAGTCAGTCAGTTCACTAATGCAGATGTGTGAAAATATTGCAGGTAAATGATATGTGTTACAGAACTTTTCAGGAAATTATCAAAGGAATTTTATTCTGCACTTTTGATTTTAAAAGGCAAGATAGTGCAGAAAAAATTGTCTTATTAGTATGTAGCTGATGCTAACAGCAGTTAGTGACAACTAATGATAGATAATGAGTATATTGGGATGTGCTTTGTTTGTCTGTGAAATTTAATATAATTGACATAGAAAGTTAACATTGCAAGATGTAAGTGACTGTAAACAGTTGCTAACATTACTATTTGTTTTTACTCACTTTTGAACATATTTGTGCTATATTTGAAAATGATCAAAATCAAATAGTTGCCCCTGAGCAAAAAAAGTGGTCCACATTTAAGAGGCGTGGTCCATTTTTAATGGGTGTGGTCCATATTCAAGCGGTGTGCCCTTTCATGAAACATCATTTGCACATACAAAGCATAAAAGTGGGAGGACACTGTTCTTCTATAGGGTACAGGGCCAAGGTGCTAATGGGAATATGCTGAGCAACTAAAAAAAATAGGAAGGCCCCTTTGTCACAAAATTATTTTAGCCATTCAGCACAGGAGCACCTGAAAAGCAGAATAGCCGCTGGTATTACTAACCTACTTAGTCCTTCCCAGGCCTTTAGTTTAGGAGCACTTGAAGAGAGGTAAGGCCCCTGCAATTAGGTAATTAATTAGTCCAGAGGCCTCGGGAAAATGTCCTAGCAGGGGACCACAAAACACAGCCAGATAGGCAGAGGGAGGTTGAGGTGAAGCTGGTGCATGGGAAGTACCATCCCAGTGTGTTCTGTCAGATTAAGTCTTTACCATTTACTGTAGTATTATCCTTGTACTTGTGTATGGTACTCTTTTGTTACTTGCACACTTCAGTTTTTGTAGGTATCACACTGTATGCTACCTTTTACTTTTGTTTACTTTACATACTTGCTGCATGGGCTGCATGGGCCCTAGGGGGGCTTAGGTGAAAATGGCTCAAAGGCCTGAGAAACACCTACCCCCTAGGGAGGTCGATTCTTGAAAACAATCATCCCTCCCCAGCCCAGCCTTAGCTTTATTGCTTGGTAGGGCAGGGGTGTTCAGCCGCACAGAGAGGTTGCTTTTATTTTCCCGGTCTGTCTCCGTGTACTCTGTGGGTCGGCTTTTTTTTCTCCCCTTTCCAAGTGCAGTCTGTGTGGACTGGGGCAGGGGAGAAAAAAACGGCCCACAGAGAGCATTGAGGCACTGGTCTTTCGGCCCATCTCTGAATATCCGCCTTGGTAATCCGCCCCTGACTTTTAGCACTGTTTTAAAAAAGGAAGGAGTGTTTTCAAAGGAGGTGTTGGTTGTTATTGTGTAGGCAGATTAAAGCATCTAAACTACAAATATGCGTGTAGTATAGTGCGGTGCTCGACTGGAGGTATGTTGTTTGTCTTACTGCATGCAGATATGTAGTTTAGGAAATACCTTCACACAAATAACAAGCAAACACTATTGCCTTTGAGATTAGGTCCTACTTCCTTTATGTACATAAGCAGTAACCATGGTATTGTTGAATATGTTAATAAAAAGACTGCTGTTTTAAATGTATTAGATAATCAAAGAACGTTATTCTGATTTAATAATTTTGTTTAATAAACTATTTTAAAGAAACTGTTTCATAATAAGCCTTGATGGTAGTTTAACTTTTTTGATCTAAAACAATGTCTGCTGTTTATTGAGGCAGAAAGCTCCATTGAGAATTCCAATGCGTGGGACGGGTGCTCCTGCTGCAGTATAATTCAAGGCCGTTTCAGGATGGACTGTCAGCGTTATCACAGGGGAGGAGCGCGCAGCTTTCTGAGATGGATACAGTTACACATAACAGAGTACTGACGTCTGTGCAATTTACAGACGGTTAGGCATCCTAGTGTGCGTCGTGTTTTTGGCACCTCATTAAGGCGGACTGGGGAGCCGTGGTGCACAGTTCGGGAATCCCTAGTTTTAGAATTAAAGTTTGATAATTGTATCACTCCTAAGCGTTAAAGATCACCGCTGGTCTACGAAAAATTATTGGAAGTAAGCCAACATAGTGATAATTTTTGCTAGTTGTATACGGTAACTAGATTGCTAAAGGTAAAAACACGGCACATAAAATGAAAATAGAAGAAGGACTATGATTTCACTTCTAATCATGAGAGTGCATGTTAGCAGAGAATTACAAAAGAGGCAGTCTTAACGTAATTTGAATACATATGTGATAGTACTCCTGTATCAGTCTGCGGCACTTAATATTGCCGCGTGAAAACAAGCGTTGCTTTTATGCACTAATGTGTGCTTTGTAAATACGAGAGGGGGTTGATTTAGTTTTATTTTCCACACCTCCACGTTAACGCTGCCAAATGCTTCATCACAGCTGCCCGTGGCACTCGTATGATAAGCAAGTTTATTTAAACTGTTTTCCTAACAGGAGTCGTGTACGAGATAGTATTTTTGCCTTTAAACAAGTTTTGCTTATAGTTTAACATACCCCTACTATGCATGTCATCAACTGTCTGTGCGGCACAAATGCAAAGTGCTTTTACCGCAGGCGGTGTTATCACGTTCTTATAAAGATGTTGACGAATATTTACAAAGATTCAAAAGAGTTTAACGCTGCCTTGAACGGCAGGAAGTTGCCGATATAGAGGCGAAAACGGCGTCCATAATATGCTTTATAAATTGCAGTGGAACGTCATGTTAGATATAAAGGCATATAACATACGTTTTATTTTGAATTTTGAAAAACATAGGGGCGTATTATAATGGACAGTCGATACATTTAAGACGCTTTTATCAACAGGAAATTGGCGATAAAGCGTCGATAATGGGTTTCATAATTTGCTCTATGGAAATCCTATGAAAGCCCATGTAAGATGCGAAAACATGTAATATGGGCTATGCTAGGAATTTCATACAGCATATTATCAAGTCCATTATCGCCGGTTTATCGTCAGTTTGCTGTCGATAGAAGCGGCGATATTGTATCGTCTATCCTTGATAATATGGCTCATATTATGAAGGCGATTATCGGCGCTTGTTTAACAGCGTTATGCCGATTAAAGCAAAGTGAAATTATCACGTCTTCATAATATGTCCCAAGTTTTGCCGCATTCTTTAATTATTGTTCCTAAAATGCGGCAATAATTTAGCTTATGAATAGAGCTCTTTTTTGTACAATGAGGTAGTTCTGAAAAGAACTGGTTTTTAAAAAAAAAGTTTTTCCTTCTTTAAAATTTGTGAAACAGGAACCAAATTTTTAAACTGTAAAACAGGAACATTTGAAGTTGTAAAAAAATTAGATGCATTCGAACATTTTATGCTGATTAAATCTTCTTTCAATAAGAATGACGCTTTGCTCTCCGTACACAAATAATCCTTCGCACTTGTTGCATTTTATATGCACTTCGTTTAAAAATGGTTTCAACTCCATCTGTTCAAGCGATGCAGATGTAGATCGTCTGCTCGATGAAGTACTGGCCTGAGATGGTGGCAGTTGTGTGGCCAGATCTCTTGTCGCTGCTTTTGCATATTGAACAGGGTGGACTTGGCTCATATGCCTCTTCATAGTATGAATTGAAAAAGAATATTTTTTGGTTGCATTTCCTCTGGAAAGTACGGAGCCACAAATTGTGCACGTTACTTTCGGAGCATTTACTTTTTTTTGCCCCTCAGGAAAGGTAAAAAATTGCCAAATAAAAGATTCCTTTTTTTTTTTTAAAGGAAGATAACTATTTTCTTCAGATTCCGAAGAAGAATTGGCTGCGGCCGCCATTTCAGCAAAGTGTCTGGAAATATGAAAATGGTTGTTCTCTCTTCAGCGCCAAATAGATAGTGAAAGAAGTTGGTGGTTTCTGGAAAATTGCGGAACAGAAACTACTATGAACCAATAGGAAGTGTTCTTTTCAAGTCACATGATTTGACATGCGCGTATTAGGACGTATACGCGGTGACGGAATCCGGACACGTACGTGAATTAGAAGTATCGGTTTAATTTAATGAAGTTTTAAAATGTGAAAATGAGGAAAGGTATACATTCTCAAATATTAAATACCTTCATATGGGGTCACAAGAACAATGCCGATAAAGTATCAAACTTTTTTAATTGTTTCAAAACACCGGGGTGCGCGCACTCTGTCGCGCACCTCGGAACGTTTTTTAACATCTGACAAGTCTGTAAACGGTGAAATGAACGTAAGGTAAAGACTTTGTAAAGCTTTTGAGACTTGCAAGGAGTTCCTAAGCAATTCTGACAGTGAAAAAAACTTTATAATACTATGAAAGCATTTCTTGAAAATCTATAATAAAACTATAGAATACATTTAAAAAATATTTTATATTTCGCAATTAATAAAAGCTAAGAAATATAATGAAAAAATATAACTTATAAACAGTTTATAGTTAACGAGTAGCCTTTAAAAAACCTATGAAATTCACTGAAAAAACCATAGGTTTTACACACGTTATAGTTAGGAAGTAGCATTTAAAAAACCTATGAAATTCACTGAAAAAACCATAGGTTTTACATACGTTATAGTTAGGAAGTAGCATTTAAAAAACCTATGAAATTCATCGAAAAAACCATAGGTTTTACACCAGTTATAGTTACCAGGAAATTTTACTCGCATAAAACCATTGAAATTCCCACGTTATAGTTAGTTGGACTCACTATAACTTGCGCGTGCAATGCACTGCTGATGACGTCACATATTACATCACTCATGACGGGGTCAGTGACATCACTCATGACATCACTGATGACACTATCCTTGCGACAGAGTGACAGACCTCTTTTCACTGTAATGTAACCCTTGAAACACATATTCAAAAATAGAAACTAAAATTTACAAAAAAATGGAGATACCCATACCAGTTACAACAACCAATTCACTAAATCTACCATCTATATACACATCCACTCTTTCACCAACAGTTCTATGTAGTCACTCATAAATATACTCACTCATCATATATAGTGATACACATATATATCCTGTTACACAACGACAGTCATCCAAAAGATACTCTCACACATACTCACACATGCAAATAAACTATTAAACATCCATTTATTTGCATATACAGCTATACACACACTACCACTTTACTTCTAAGGAAAATTACACATACTTATTCTCTTAAACAATCACTTATAGAAACACATACTTATTTAAACAGGAACTCTTACAATTCCTCACTCTCACATATACTCAACTAAATATATATCAATATTCACATATACTAGATTAAAACATATGTAGTTACTGATAAAGACACTAGTGAGACAGTCATTCACTCACTAACATACACAGATACACACTCATCCACCTATACAGTCCTGCACATATGCTGTCTTCAAAACACATACAAACAGAGAGTCAGACACTCATGCATCTATGTGCTAAGTAATACCCCCACCAAACCATATAGACAGTCATACTGATATTAAGAAAAACATCTAATAACTCATATACATACACAAGTAGCTACTCACCAACCCATGCAGCCACTTATACACAAAGTGAAAGACTAATATATATATTTAAATATTTAAACATTACTCACTAATATTTATTTTTCAGAAAGACACACATTCACTGGATGGTGTCATCAGTGATGTCATGATTGATGTCACTGACCACGTCATGAGTGATGTAATATGTGACGTCATCAGCAGTGCATTGCACGCGCAAGTTATAGTGAGTCCAACTAACTATAACGTGGAAATTTCAATGGTTTTATGCGAGTAAAATTTCCTGGTAACTATAACTGGTGTAAAACCTATGGTTTTTTCGATGAATTTCATAGGTTTCCACGGATAAGACAGGGGAATCCTATGCAACTTAAACGGCCAAGATATATAGAAGTATCAATATTTGAAAGCCCGCTTTGCACCTTGTTTAAGTGCTTAAATCTCACAAACTACTAAATGGATTTACACCACACCAACAAAAGGACACTTTCTGTGCAGAGTTCTGCGTGCATGCCAAGTTTGCTGTAAATCCGTTCAGAGATTTGGCTGTAGGCGTGAGCAAAAGATTTTATGGGAGATAAAATGAGAATACACATATTTTTTCACCCACATATAAAATCATTTCTTCTGTATGGATCTGCTCTAATGGGGTCACAGTTATAGGCAAAACCAAAAAATGTCTTTTCAATGGAAATTGTGTCTAAACCATAGCTACTCATTCATGACTATTAATGTGTAACAATTGCAAAGATTAACTACTTATGCAATATTGATACAGCAGTGAAAAATATAAAATATAGAAATGTTAATAATTACTTCAGAATCAGAATCAGAATTGACTTTATTCGATCGCTTTGTAAGACAATCATAAAAGTACATATTATCAATAAAAAAGAACATAAAAAATGGTGAAAATGAATACACAATTAAGAGTCGTCGTACAGAAAGAGCATATTACAGTCCATGATTAAAGTACAATTGTTTTCCTGTGATTGAGTACTTTCTTTAAAAACATACATATCCTCCAGGCCCTGTGGATATCGTCCAGTAACTGCAGCGTGAGACAGGCGGACGGCATTGTCTCAAACCCAACTCCCTCATAATCGGGACAAGCCAGACTTTCCTCAAGCTACCATAAAATCTGCAGAGTAAAAAGACGTGTATGGTTGATTCTCTGAACAGTTGGACAAGGGCCTAAGGTTCGTGTCCAATCATTCATACAAGGAAAACTCACGAGGCTGTGATAGATGTTACATCTAAAACGAGTTAGTAGTAGTCTGTCATAGCCACCAGGTACAAACAGTAAATACGACTGAATATTAAAAGAAGTTAAAATCAATTGGTTATACTGAACAGAGGCTTTTGTACTCTCTGTAACCAATCTTATAGTGTCTAAAAAGATCAGTCCCTGTTTTTTTATTTCCTTTCTTGAGATCGATTGCATCGTACCCGGAGACTTATAGTACTCCGGGTGGCCAAGATCAAATATAACATTTTTAATATATCTCAGCCACGGGATCAGCCGCGCACCTTCACGTTTCATGCTGTCAGTTAGAATATCCTGGTTTAGCATAGTCTCTGGTTTAGACCATATTCTGTGCCACAGCAGGATAGGCTCCATTTTTATCAGATCTGAAATAAATGGGAGGCCCAGCTCTGTAGGGCAGACATATGCCGATGTGCTGCTTGGGACGGCTAAAATATATCTCAGGAAAATATTTTCCACTGTCTGGAGTGACTGTGTATCCACAAAACCCCATACAGCTGCTCCGTACATGGCTGCAGAAAGACACTTCGCTTTGTAGATCTGTAGTAACTCCCGTGGTCTCCTTCCCAATTTCTTTGCAAAACTGGCAAGTGCCATTGTTGATCTTGCAAATGTAAGTTTTTTTGCCACAATTGCGCGAGACCAGCGATCACAGCGGTCAAACAGTATTCCCAGGTATGCAAAGCTAGGGGTATGTTCTATTTTCTGACCCTCTAGAAAAATGTCCCTGCATCTTTGGCTCCCAGATCCACATCTCATAATGTATGTTTTTGTGGTATTAACCTTAAGATTCAACTGGCCCATAACCTTAGTGAAACTGTTTAAAACCCTCTGCAAACTTATTTGGGGGCGTGGCATGAAAACTGCATCATCTGCATAGAGAAGTGCAGGTAAGGGACGTGAGGCTATTTGTGGGAAATCATAATTATCCTTGATCAAGGCAGCACAGGGGCCATTAGTATAAAGATTAAAAAGAAAAGGGGCCAGGACACAACCTTGCCTGACCCCCTCTCTAATGGGGAATGCATCAGTTCGATCTCCTCCAATCCCAAAACGTACCCGCGCCCTAGCTCTGCTATATAGGCGTCTGAGGAAGAGAATGATTTGTGCATCTACCCCTAGACGTTCGAGTATCTCCCACAACTCCTCATGCCTTACAGAGTCGAAAGCAGCTGTTAAATCGACAAAGGCTAGAAAAAGTCTGCCTTTTTTTACTCGCATGTATTTCCCAATCAGGATGGATAGGTTTAGGCTCTGCTCCACTGTACCTAAACCTGCCCTAAAACTATATTGTATGTAAGACAGAATGTTATTGTCCTAAGCCCAGTCATTCAATCGTTCTAACAATATATGACCACAGAAATGGGCCTGTAACACTTTGGGTCCTGACGATCCCCCTTTAAAAATTGGAATAATAGTTGATTCCACCCATGTTTCTGGGAAAGGGGCAACACAGCTAGCTGTTAGGACCTGTGTAATGATTGGTCCCCACAGATCAATGTTAGATTTAAAAAGGTCTATGGGGACATCCTCAGGGCCCGGTGCCTTCCCCCTCGAGCTTGCAGAAAGTGCTCAATTCACCTCCTCCAGTGTGAACCTTAGGTCAGCATACATGGCCTCAGGGTTACTAATAGTTTCCCTCTGAGCACCCGCAGGGTTTCTGGCAGGGGTTTCATCTGTATTATACTCCCCCGAGAAGTGCTCAATCCATTCATTTTCAGAAATGGCAATCTCTACCGATGGACCCTCCCCCGCACTCAGGAAGGGTGCTTTTACCACCTTCCAGAATGCCGAGCTATCACTCCTCATAGATGCTTCATGGAGCAATTCCCAGGTCTTATTTCTAACTGTAGCTTTACATTCTCTAAGGGCGGTTTGATATTCCCTTCTAACAATCCTTATAATGTCAGCGTTTTTAGGAATCTTATGTAGTTCCCCGTTTCAATTTGGAGTAAGCCTTGGAGCACTTTTGATCAAACCATCCCCGACAATTCTTTTTCTTCTTCAGCGAGACAGATAGCAAGTCTCTAACAGCCTCAGAAATGGATACAAAGGAGGAAATAATACCAGCTGGGGAGGCGGACTCATCCAGGCAGATGTTAATAGCTGGTCTGCACTTGCCTATCACATTGCTAGTGATGGCTACAGGGTCCACTTTTGACCATCGTACACTATAACCATTAGTCTTATGAAGCGAGATTTCCAAGAGGATCTGATCTGATTGAACGTGCCTGCTAGATTTGTTCGATGGTGATAGGATTGAGAGGCACAACGGGAAATGGTCACTCAAAGTGTTGTCATTCACATTAAACGTATTCACTCTGTGGGCATGGCTATTTGATATTAGGATGAAATCTATAGAAGAGTGTGCTCCTCTCCTGTTGAAGGTGGTAGGCATAGGTATAGGTTTGTTAGATAAATCATTTGCAAAGCCCATATTCATGCTGAAAATCAAATTATTATACAGATTGCCCAGCGGGGGGGGGGGGACAAAAATGCATGTTGCACATACCCTCCTCTAATGCAACACTGCAAATTTTGTCTCCTTCATTTGAGCAAAACACACAGTTAAAATCCCCTACCAAAATCATCACCATGTCTCTATCATTTTTTCCATGTATGGATTCCAAATACCAGTGAGTACGTTATCTTCAACTTATGAGGAGCGGTCTCGATGTCCCTTGAATATTACCAAGATCAACACTCCAGTGGAAGGTAATATGACACTCCTGCTTGGGTTGGGTCTAGCCATGAGTAGGCCTTTATCGAAAAAACAGTCATATTTTGACTTTCTCCTTATCCTTAGGCAATCAGGTGACAAAATTGGTGAAGTTCACGCAACGTAGATAATCACCATGGAGTCAAGATTATTGTCCAAATTCAGGTAAGAGTAGGCCTAGCCCCTCTCTCAGTTGACTCACACTGGTCTCACTGAACTCAGACTGTAGACATGTGCATGGTTCTCAAACAATAAATAGGCAAGGCATAATAGAAATACTCTTTAATAGTTATGCTGCTCTACCATAAGATTAATTCACTGCTTAGTTGATCTCAAACAGCAATGATGATAATGAAGTAACATCAATTATCTCGAAGTGTAGATCAAGTACTTGATAAATATAGGTTGATTTGATCCTTTTCTCCAGGGACAGTCATATATATGTGACAACCATATATTTTGCCCTCGTTTCTTTCATGTAGATATACTTTTTGAAACAGCAGATAAAGCAGATTTGACCACATAGAATAAAGAAGCTGTTAACATTGGGTGAGTAATTTTTACAAAGGGTAGGGTTAACTCTTTAGTCAACTTGAGATTTCATCTAATAGGTCCATCTATCTGCGCCCATCTATGAGGTTTTTATCTTCTGAAATGTTATGTCTGAATTTACACTTGTGGATAATGATTGGTGATGGACCTTTCCTTTCTTCTTTTTTGATTCTAACTGTTTTTGATGTATAGCACTAAACTTTTGTGGACACTTTCATGGTTGTATATAAAGCTCAAAAAATCAAAAGCATCAATAAGTATCAACATTTTTTTTTATTTTAGGTGCTAGTTTGTTTATATACATATCTAGCTTCATAGTTGTAAACTATTTTGGACCTTATGTGATTGAATTTTCCGACCGTTAATATCGAAATGTTTACTAAACACAGTTCCCTTCTGTTTATAGTAACCACTGTTAAAGAAAACCCTGACGAAGGCTCTGCCGAAACGCTTTGGTAGCCAACTATATGGACCAATGTTCAGAGATTGGATTTTATGATATCATCTTGTTTCCGTCTCTTGTATCTACACATCATATCGAATTGAGTGTTTAACAATTCACAATTACACCCCAAGTACAGATGTAGATTGAAGTAGGGTCTCCTGTTATGTACTAATCAGTGGTTTGATAATTTGCGAATAATCATGTTCTGAGTCAAAAATGTGTATATATTGATTTTTCTCACGTAAATAATTGTTTTGTATGTAAAATGTTTTGAAAAATGAATTTAATAAGATAGAAAAATAATGAATCAAAAATATATATTTTAAATATTGTTCTGTGTATTTCGATTAAATAATAGGTCGCCAGGTCATGAGTTTCAGCTAAAATATCCAGCACTGAACCCGGTGCAGCTTGTTTGTCAATAGTACGGATTGCAAATTAATACATAGTTGTGTTAAGACATCTTTCACCAGAGAAAGCGGAATGTTATTATAGAGGTTCACAAGCAGTATACAATGAGTGTTATCAACATGAAGTAAAATTACTTGATAGTAGTGTTCCTCAGCCTGAAATACTATCTTTTTCAGTTCCAGCCTATTTGAGATTCATGTTCCTAGACCCCCTTTCGCTCTGCCCATGAGCCCTGCTACGGCTGGGGTATGCGATGTCTTAAAACCATTAATATGGATTAGTTCCATTGCCCAGGTTTCTTGCAGGCATATATTATAATAGGTACTAATAAATTCCCCAAACAGTGCGTTCGAGTATTTTGATGACAAGCCAGCAATGTTCCTTGACACTATTTCCCAATATGCTTTCTCTGAGGAAAAGTCAGCCCATAACACACCTGATGCCCAGGCTGCTGGCGCAGGACGCCTCTTAGTTCCCATCTTGAACAATTACCAAATAAAGAGACGGGCGCTGGAAGCAGGAAGACAAGAATAGAGTTTTATTTCTCATGAGGAGAGCCTGTCATTTCGGACACTCGCATAGTGTCTTCGGGAGGTGCTCTAACAAGTTCTCTGAGGCTTCGTCTTTTATACACATGTTTATGATGCACAAACATTCCTTATTACAATAAAGACGCTTTGAAAGTAGAAAAAGGCATGCTTGGAATCCCAGCTTCAGGCCTATTCCCATACCAGTCGCTCAGATGTCATCCTCCCCTCCTGAATGTAACAAGAGATTGTGACCTCTCAGCTGGACATTCCTACAGGGCACGAGGGCAGGAGGGGGATGATCAGGTCAAAGGTTGGTCAGGTGATAAGGTCGGACACTTCGGTCGGTGTATCACGGTTTTGTTATGCTGGGCAGGGAAAAGGGGGATGTACATCCATGAGGCTTGGTCTTAGGACTTGGGACCGGGTCGAGAGGTCAAGTGCAGCCGGGGGGTTGTCAGCTGAGGGGAAGGGTGTTCCTGGGAGGAAATGGGGGGGTGTGGGTCAAGCAGGAGTGCTATTTCCAGAGCAGGGTCACGCAGAGGGAGAGGGTCTTGTGGCCGTTGCATGAGCAGTGCGCGCGGGGAGGGGTGTCGGGGGTTTTAGCAAACGGTCAGAGAGGCCATGGTGCCTAAAATAGCTGTCGTGCACTTATGTGCATGGGTCTTATGTTGGCGGGATAACACAGTCAGTGTTTCGTAATTATTCGTTCTGCTAACAAGGGGTACAGTGAACACAAAGGAACGCCGCTTATGTACACATACATTGCCATTTTCAACAGTCGCCGCTTTTTTTACATAAGCAAGTTCATTTCTATATAGTCGATACGATAGGCAGAATGCAATACATGTTATTTTACATTTGTTGGGTTCTTCGTACAAGTCTAGAGATCGATATTATACTTTAGTCGGGGTTAATCAAGAAAAACGTTCAGACACATTATAGAATCATGCTCTGGCTTTCTCTCCGCTGACATCAAAATACAGTAGAAAGAGCTCTGATACCTTCGGGTCTTGTCAGTGCTATAAGAGACTTTTGGAAAACTAAATGCATGAGTGATCGATGAAACATTTTAGAAAGCAATAAAAAATGGCTGAGGGAGGAGTTCAAGTTGATACAAGCAATTTGGTCAAGGGGGTGAGTAGAAAGTTCAGGAAGGGGGGGTGTTCGTCACAATGTCTTTTTTAACAGAGTCCGTCTTCTTTTGTTGGCGCTGTTGAGCACCGGCGGTGGAGCTATAGGTCCAGCTCGGATTCATCCTTACACGTTGCAGGGTGCGATCAGTCCTTTGATGTTTAGATCACAGTCCTGTTTCTTAACTGATTTTCTTAGGGGTGCCTCATGCTGGGCACCTGCGTGTCTTTCTTTTTCCGTGGCAAAACCTCATTCTATAGTCAAAAGTTATGCGAAAAGTGTGATGTTGTTGAATAATCAAGGGAAGAGAGGGCGGAGTGGAATCAGATCTTTGAGCACATCAAGGGACCAAAAGGAGCAAAAGATGACGAGCAGGCAGGCCCAGTAGTCGGGCTCAAAAAGGGACGGGGACTTCAGGCACGAGTGGGTCAGCAAATCGAGGGCTTCAAGGCGGCCCTTCTATTCCTTCATCTGCCGAGTTTGAGAGTGGTGCCTCGTCCCGCGTCTCGTTGCTCGGTGGCTCCACCTTTGGTCGCGGTCACACGTGCTTCATGATCCGTGGCCAGGCTGTGCGTCACGTCCAGCTCCTCTCCTCCGGTGATTGTATCTTTGAATGGGTAAAAATAAGTTTTAGAAAAACTGGCAGGAGAAAACATTTATACATTTCAATTCCGTTCCCAATCTTATGTAGGTGGGAGATAAGTTCATCGGTCACAGTCAGAAGTCATCACTTATGGAGTAAGTAGGAGGGCATTACCATTGAATTCATAAACCTGTTTGGCGTTCATTTGTGACGTATGTGGAGAGAAATTGGACCTTTATACACAGTGTATTATATCAAACTCAAAATCGAGTCCTTATATAGAGACTCGCCCTTTTTCTTTTTTAACCCAAGTACCGACAATCTTACATTTCCCTTTGGGGTCGGCTAACTCTTGCAAGCAGGGGCGTTATCGTCATGAAGAAGGGGGAGGGGGCAGATGTTAAACATGCTTTTCTTGGGGAGCGACCGTTAATCAAGGTCATCTATTACGCTTCGAGGGTAGCTGACATGAAGCTGGGGTTAATCGGGGGAAGCGGGGACGCTTTGGACAGGGAGCTGGGGTCAATCGGGAGAATCGGGGGGCACTTTGGACATCCGCACTTAAGTGCAGAGGAGCGAGGTAATCTGTGCATTGGGAATCGTATTTCTAGCAAATTGAAAAACAGAAGGCCATTGACGTTATAGTCCCCCTATAAAAAGCCAGATATGGGGACATCAGTCGTCCTACCTGTCCTTTCCTTCATTACCAACTCGGGTTCTATCGTTTTGCAAAAAGGAGAGGTAGTGGGTCATTCAGTGCGCGCACAACACAGAACAACAGGGGTTAAGTAATACGGAAACACAGGCAGAGGGATGACGTAGATCCATACATTACGTACACACATACTCAGGTGAGGGAGACAGTACATGTATTATATACAAAAAATCCAAGACACGTCATATAACCGTTATTGGCCATAATGATCTCTTCCTGTATGCTGCGCATCCCTAGCATCCTACGCTCTTTTTACCCTTTTCTTTTCTTTTATTGTCGGCTGCCTTTACTGGTCTTTGTGGTTGCACACACTTACGCCTTTGGCAATCAGTCAAGAACTAACCTGGTCGGGCTAATGTGTTTCCAGGCTGAGGCAACAGTGGGTGTCAGTTGGGGGAACAATAGGGCAGCTTTGAGTTTCCGGTCCATGAGGGTGCGGAAAGGAGGTAGTAATTTTCTAAACACTGACAACATTCCTAGTCCTCCAAACGGAGGGTACTAGAGTAAACCTCACCTCAGAATATTCTTTTAAACTTTCCCTATTTAGTTAAGTGTAGAATGCTTAATCATAAGTGCACATTATTTTTGGTTGTATTATTCGGGGTGCGTAGGCACCATAATCGAATGCCTTTTTCCCGTCTCTTCGTCCGTTAGATCACCATTTCTTTTTCGTATTTTTAATCGATGTTCCAAAGTGACCTGTAGAAAGAGGGAAAAAGAAGGGGGGCGGGGGCAGCATTTAAAAACACATCAGCGCGCATAAAACCCGAAAAAGGCTTTTACTTACTACATACTCGGTTTATCTCCACGGAACGTAGTTCTTGCCAACTCGGCATTTAAGGCCAGATGAACCCTTTAGTGTGGGAGGGATGATTATCGGAAGCCGGTGGATGGCATAGGTCACCCAAGTGTGGTATTACGGACCGTATGTAGGGAGGCCAGGTGGCACTCCTTCGGGGCGACTTAGGGACATTTTAGCACAATTTTCCTGATACAGGTAGCATATAAAGTATAGACTGAATTCCAGGGTCTTTTAGTGGTTGCTTTAGGCTGTACAAAAATGTGCAAAGTACATACAACAAAAACCTGGACCATTCATATTTGCAATATTTCTGCGCACTATACTTTTTAACCCTTAACTAATCGGGCTGAGCCATTTCACCTGTAATTCAGTTATATCGGAAACAGTGGTCAGTTATTCGAGACTTACCAATTCACACGTGACAACTACGTACGTTTTTCTCCAAAAATCTTTAATAAAAAATGTCGGTGCATAAATATGGGCCTACAACCCTGTGGGCCGGCCAAAACTGTACATGTGGGGGTACTTATCAGTGCAAAACCTAATGGAGTCGGTGGTCATTGAAAAAAGTGCGACAAGTGCAATAAAATCATATCGAAACTTCAGCGTAAGCGAGTATCATAAGTGTTGAAATTCGAACTTTCAACAGTCATGATGCGCCAAACTTAACAACAATTCATTGTCCGAATGTTCAACCAGCACCCATCTCACTTTAATTCATTGTGTTTAAGAACTGTATACATATTTCACGACATCAAGGCTGCACAATCGGGGTACAACAAGGGGTTGAAAGTTTCATTTGTACCAGCGCCATTTTGGGTGCGGCCAGGCAGATCCAGGCACAGTCAAAACCTCCACCAACTCGTGATTGGCCCAGAACCTCTATCGGCAGTCCAAAAAGTTCCGTTAAAGGGCAACAGAAAGGGATCGGCAGTATGAACCATCAGTCAAAAAAAAGGGGGGGGGGGAAGCAACATTTTTCTACCGGGTCATACTGCGTTTTCACCGGAACTGATCCAAACTGTAGTCTGCAGGATTTTAGTCATTCAAATTGAGGCTGGCGTCAGCATGGGAGCGCCGACGTCCCGCGGCTACATTTTCATCGTTCCGCGGGCAGTTATGGCAGTCATTCCCCATCGGGGGTATCGGCGTGGGTCGGGGACTCCCGCGGCTCCTATAGAATCTCCAAGGTCGAGGAGAACTTTTATGATGGTGGAGTCAACAAGCAACCGGGCCATTCCTTCATGCTGGGCCCGCTCTTGCAAGGTCGACCGCCATTTTGAGAGTTCGGCAGCTACCGGCAATCGCGGGGTCAAATGAGCAGACGGGCTCCAACCTGTCGGGCGAGGCGTCGCAGCATCTCCACAGTGGACGAACCCTTTGCCGGGTGCGAGGAGCGTTGGGGGTGCAGCTGGGGAGCCTTCACCTGGGGAGGTGGGAGAGGCTCGTTCGCGCCGCCTCTCCCTCCCGGTGCACCCCACGGCGTCTTGCTTTGACATTTGTTATGGCCGGACCAGACGATGAGGACGAGGGGGGGGTCGGAGGCATGTGCAAGACATCCCCCCCCCCCAGTGTTGTCGCAGCCATTATTGAAGAAGTGGGGACGTATGGCAGGTTTCGGGCCGGGCCTACAGCCGATGGCGGCCGGACGCTTCTTCGCCCTGGCCCCAGGAACGGGTCCCTTGGTTCATCCGGGGGACAGGTCTTGGCGCGTGGTGCCGCCTTCGGGCTATTCGCGTAGTGGTCCTTCCACCCCACCGCCCCTGACGGTTTTTGTAGACTTTAAAACGCCCAAAAACTACTAGAAAGTAGCCCAAAGTAGCCCAACATTGCTACTTTGGGGAAGGAAGGGCTGGAACGGTGTCAGGCAGACGGCGAAATGCATTGTGGGTTTCGTTTGCTGTTGCAGCAATTTGTCATGTAAATAGTTGCTTAAATGTTTTTTTTGTTTGTTAAAAAATAAAACGTGTTCACCTGTTACTTCGCTAGAGTGTTATATATTTTTCTATTATTCGCCTAAGTTTTGTCGTTAATTGGGCGGGGTGGGTGGTGGAGCCAAGCTGTCTCGAAGTCATAGCGTTAAGTTCGGCTCTCCTCACCAGTTTCATATTTCCTGAGGGGTTGTTCCCTATGTTTCCATTTCAGCGAGGTTGAAAAGAGATCTCATCAGCGGCCTACTGATTTCACTCTATTCCTTTTCTTTTCCCTAACGATTTTTTAGATATATTTTTCTCTTTTATTTGCTAGCACGATACAGCGGCTAATCCGCATTTTTATATTTGTCCTTTTGTATTAGGGGTACCCTCCTGGCCGAGCCAGATGACCTACCTCCAATAAATGGTCCGGGTGGAACTGGTTTACCAATCAGTGGGGAGTAGATAGGCATGACAGATTACAACGGGGGACAAAGGTCCGCATTACCTACCCTTCCTTACTTGCAAAGACTAGACAGAACATTTCTATTCCACGTTATTTGCAAACAGAGAATGCCTCAAAAGAACTGTTCCTTGAACAATAAATGTTCAGACAATCAATCAATCAGTGGGGAGAAAAACAGGCATGACGGATTACAACGGGGACAAAAGTCTGCATTACCTATCCTTCACTATCTGCAAAGGGAGGCAGAATATTCCTATTCTTCCCCGTTTGTAGACAGGGAATATCTCAAAGAGCAATAATCGATAAAAACCGATAACAAACAATCAATGGGGAGAAAGATAGGCATGACGGATTACAACGGGGACAAAAGTCTGCATTAACTACCCTTCGCTATCTGCAAAGGGAGACAGAATATTCCTATTCGTCCCCGTTTGTAGACAGCGAATGTCTCAAGGAGCAACAGAGCAACCAATCAATCAGTGGGGAGAAAAATAGGCATGACGGATTACAACGGGGGACAAAAGTCCGCATTACCTATCCTTCACTATTTGCAAAGAGAGAGAAACGTTCCTATTCGTCGCTGTTTGCAAACAGAGAATGTCTCCAAGAGAACCAATACTTGAAGTAGCAACCGAGGCTAAATGAACCAATCAATGAACAATACCAGTATTTTAAATACTGGTTTCAAAACAATCAATCAATCAATCAATCAGATGGATAAAGCCATCCTACCAATCGGACGTAAAGACGTCCTACTTAACCTTACCCGGACCGGACCATGTGGGCAATTCTTCGCCTTCCTTTCTCCAGCGCCCCATCGTTCTCTTTCTCCATGTTTTTACCGCAGCATTCCTGTGGGATTCCAGTCAGGACAGTAGGTCACTTGAGAGAGGTCCGTTCAGAATCGGTGAAGTTCATTCAATCGGCAGCCGGACGAGGGCCCTCTCAAGGCAGGTATACTCCAATCATTTAGATGTTCACCCCATCGTCTGGACCTCTCTTACCGGACCTTATGTCGCTGATGGACCCCGCGTTGGGGCACCAATTGAGGAAAAGTCAGCCCATAACACACCTGATGCCCAGGCTGCTGGCGCAGGACGCCTCTTAGTTCCCATCTTGAACAATTACCAAATAAAGAGACGGGCGCTGGAAGCAGGAAGACAAGAATAGAGTTTTATTTCTCATGAGGAGAGCCTGTCATTTCGGACACTCGCATAGTGTCTTCGGGAGGTGCTCTAACAAGTTCTCTGAGTCTTCGTCTTTTATACACATGTTTATGATGCACAAACATTCCTTATTACAATAAAGACGCTTTGAAAGTAGAAAAGGGCATGCTTGGAATCCCAGCTTCAGGCCTATTCCCATACCAGTCGCTCAGATGTCATCCTCCCCTCCTGAATGCAACAAGAGATTGTGACCTCTCAGCTGGACATTCCTACAGGGCACGAGGGCAGGAGGGGGATGATCAGGTCAAAGGTTGGTCAGGTGATAAGGTCGGACACTTCGGTCGGTGTATCACGGTTTTGTTATGCTGGGCAGGGAAAAGGGGGATGTACATCCACGAGGCTTGGTCTTAGGACTTGGGACCGGGTCGAGAGGTCAAGTGCAGCCGGGGGGTTGTCAGCTGAGGGGAAGGGTGTTCCTGGGAGGAAATGGGGGGGGTGTGGGTCAAGCAGGAGTGCTATTTCCAGAGCAGGGTCACGCAGAGGGAGAGGGTCTTGTGGCCGTTGCATGAGCAGTGCGCGCGGGGAGGGGTGTCGGGGGTTTTAGCAAACGGTCAGAGAGGCCATGGTGCCTAAAATAGCTGTCGTGCACATATGTGCATGGGTCTTATGTTGGCGGGATAACACAGTCAGTGTTTCGTAATTATTCGTTCTGCTAACAAGGGGTACAGTGAACACAAATGAACGCCGCTTATGTACACATACATTGCCATTTTCAACATCTCTACCGGGATCTGATGGGCAAGGATGTTTGATTGGTCCACAACTCCACTATCCCCATTTTCTTCATTTAATGGAGGCGGATCTAGTGTAATAATAATTCTAGATTCACTAATGGTCTTATTAGCTAAATTCTTGGGGACCATATCCTGTGTCTCCGTGATAGAAGGGGGGTGATCTTCCTTAATTATGGGGTTTATGCCGTTATGCATATTAACATGACAGCAATTATTTCCCCTGGTGAGACTTAGTAAATGATCAAGTCAATCTTGTTCGTCTAACGTACCCAAAACACCATAGCGATAAAAAACTGGGGTGGAGTAGCTGCACCAGTCTTTACTTGGGTATCGTTCTACCATGGGGCTATTCCTCTGGAATCTTCCAGGGAAACTATATAGTTGGTAAAAGAACCCCAAGGGCAATATACTAATATTCTGTGTGGAAATGAACTGTGTCCCTGCTCTGCTGAGAATAGACTGTACTAATCTGGGAAATCTAAAGGATAGAACCACGCAGTCTCCTTCCATCATCTTTGGTGATTTACCAGCCCAGGATATGCGCCGCACCATCTTAAATTCTGTAAAAAAGAATATCTGCCATCCCAGTCCTATTTGATAGTATTAATAATTACTTAAATAAGATAAATGTGACAAAAGAAGGTTTGATGGATTTCGTTTGCCAACCACTGTAAATTCACCTAATGCTCTCAATGTAAATAATATTAAACTCAATGAATAATAGGGAGGCGATTTGAAACTAAGTTATTGCACCCAACTCCTACAACAAAGCAGCAAAAAAAAAGTGATAAAAAAAAATTACACAAAAGTACTTATTGCACCCAACTCCTACAACAAAACAGCAACAAAATATTATTAAGCAAAAGTACCCATCAAACAGAAAGGTTCTACAGAAATAATCATTTTTTTCAGACAGCATCATTTAAACTACAGACAAGATGAACTCTACACATAGCAGAAACAACAGGCTGATATCTCTAAAAGCGAAGAAAGATGAGTTTGAAATTTTATCAGCAACAGTTATTTTAGTCAATGGAAATAAAAAAAACTGTAAACAACCCTCAATACATCTCCGGAGTGTTTTATGCACTTTCTGGAGACGTGAGGTGGAAGACTGATCATAGAACTAACATGCAGGCCACAAACACCCACTTCCCCACACAACAAAAACAATTAGGAATGCAAAACGGTTGGGGAGTCCTTCCAGGTCAGTAACCTTCCACAGCAGAAAAATGGTGTGATGCTGCGCGGCTGGAGCTTATTCATTTAGGTTTGACACTTGCCCTGTTCTGCTGCTGACGCTGTGAGCGAAAGAACAATTAGCACCTTCCTCTGCTAGTGCCTCAGCCTCTACGATCCCAGAGCACAAAGCACTGCATTCTTCGACACAGCTTTGTCTCGCATCCAGGGTAAGAATGGGCCATTATACCTGTGTCAGACGCCAGAGCGATGGTGCCAGCCAACATTCGTCGGAGTTTATAGATGATTGTTTTCTGTGGAGAGCTGACTCGATTTCTACCGTGCCGCTTGTGTTTAACTCCCCAGAGCATAAAAACACGAACGTCCGTTTACTAGCATCATGGTTAGTCATACAAATTTAAAGTTAAAAAACATGGAAAATACAATTGACCTCAGTGATTAGAGGTCCCTCGTGGTGCATCAATCACTCCAACAGCTAATTCCCTTTCAGGAGTTTCAAGATTCAGAATGCAATCTCTACCTCTCTGTATTTCAAGATTCTTCGAACCCAGTGTAAAGCAGGCCTGGCTTGCAAGTCAAACTCGGGCACGTGCGGAGTGAACAATATTGAACCATCCTTTGACGATCGTCAATTCATCAAGGTGTATGAAGACATCCAGGGAGTGAAGTCAGTTCTACTACACTCCCTTACCCTTAATTCTGTCCCATTTCTAAGTCACTTTAAGAATGTTTTGTGTTTTTATGGCAGTGATAGCTTCCCTCACATAGATGTGGATTAAGACAAATGTGATGATGGCTAAGGACTCTGCAGTCTTAACAGGCAGAGTTGTATTAATATGAAAATATTTCAATATTGTGAAGTTTCAAAGTTTGTGGACTTCATGCAGTTTCACTGTCAGCTGAGTTCCTTCATGCAAAATAAGACGTAGCTCAAGGAGTCTCCTGGAAGAAAATACTTTTTTGAAAATCGTTTCCTTTTGAAACGCATGTTGTGCATTGGTTTTCCTCACATAAAACTACCTATTGCAGGTTTTTTAACCTGCATCTTTTTCAAACACTTTTCATATTTGCAGTGACTAAGCCACCTCCACAACTGCACAATAGGCCAGTGCTTATTTTGTGGGGAAAAAACTAAGTGCCTGGGCCCTTCTCGGGTGCCCCTGACACCTGCACCACTTGCTGCCCTGCCAGGTCGGCCAATGACAGTTCTAAACAACTACAACCCATTGCACACCTACAGGTGTAACAATTCAGACGATTCTAGGCAACACATTTTAATAATAATGGCCTGAATAGCATGTCTTTTTCTGCTTTTTAAATGTATATTGACTTACTAAACACTGTTGTTGTGCTGATCTTCAGATTAGCACCTGAAAGGAGATAGGTCCTTAGTGGGACTGAGGGAGGGCTGGACCCTTATTAAGCTACACACACAAAAATTGCCCCCTACCTCAATGAATTACTATATGGGGACTAAACAACCAAAACAATTGAATCTAGTCCAGTATATTTATTTATACCTTTTTTTTGAAAAACTATTTAAAAGTTTTTGAATGGCAAAGAAAGAATACACAATGCACAAAATCACAAACAAATTATAATTTTTTTTACAAAAAAACAGTTAATAAGACATACTTCCAGAATATACAAAAGAAAAACATCAAATATTACATCCAACAAACAATACACAATGCAATATCATAATTTTTGCAATATGTTAAACCATTTCATGATCAAAACAAAATTATTTTCATGAAGAAGGCCAATTCAGTTATAAGAGCACGAAAGCATGTGACAATTCTATTTTCAAACACGCTAGTTGTTATAATTAGCTCTTGCTGGATTTGCCGACGCGTTTCAAGTTCGGACCAAGGGTGTCCAAACTCTCATCAGGGCTCTATCAATTCTCTATTGGGATGTAAAGAACAGTGTTTTAGTACAACCTGTTCACCTCTTTGTAAAGATACCACCGTTCGGCTAAAAAAGATAATCAATGTACCTGGATACTTCAAGGAAGTTGACCTGTGTGAGTTTCTATTCCAGGACTCAATCCTTGTTTCACGTGTCAACAGTGAGCATTTTACCCAAAAACAATCTGAGGACGAACAAAAACATTGTTCGTATTTACAATGCATGATTATAGGCATCGCAGGTTTATAGAAAAATATTCAAAGAATTCATACCTTAATATAAACTTGCAGGGTTAGGAGGGGCGGAGAAATATCTTTGTACGCTTTCAATCCTGTTTGAGAAAAAGCGCGATGAGTGCAATAAACTTGCACACGCTTAGAGCACACGCTGCCGTCTGTTTAACATACCTTTAAAACGTGTCTGACGATCCACAGCCCCGGCTGGGGCCGTGGCTTAGGAGCGCTAGGCGGTACCCGGTCTAATAAAGTTACAGGTACGAGAGTGAGTGCATTCTGGTTTTAAAAGAAGGTGCATTATACTAATGAAAAATCTTAAAGAGCAATGCACTGATGTGTGTATTATTCACACAGATATATGATAGAGCGATCGACGGAAAGAGAACGCTTTCCCACATTGACGCACACTACAGGTACGATATGTACATTGGTGTATATAAGTATCCTAATTTCAATCTAATTACTTCGGGCTATGACACTCAGGCCATGTTTTCTCAAACAGGATTGAAAGCGTACAAAGATATTTCTCCGCCCCTCCTAACCCTGCAAGTTTATATTAAGGTATGAATTCTTTGAATATTTTTCTATAAACCTGCGATGCCTATAATCATGCATTGTAAATACGAACAATGTTTTTGTTCGTCCTCAGATTGTTTTTGGGTAAAATGCTCACTGTTGACACAAGAAAACAAGGATTGAGTCCTGGAATAGAAACTCACACAGATCAACTTCCTTGAAGTATCCAGGTACATTGATTATCTTTTTTAGCCGAACGGTGGTATCTTTACAAAGAGGTGAACAGGTTGTACTAAAACACTGTTCTTTACATCCCAATAGAGAATTGATAGAGCCCTGATGAGAGTTTGGACACCCTTGGTCCGAACTTGAAACGCGTCGGCAAGTCCAGCAAGAGCTAATTATAACAACTAGCGTGTTTGAAAATAGAATTGTCACATGCTTTCGTGCTCTTATAACTGAATTGGCCTTCTTCATGAAAATAATTTTGTTTTGATCATGAAATGGTTTAACATATTGCAAAAATTATGATATTGCATTGTGTATTGTTTGTTGGATGTAATATTTAATGTTTTTCTTTTGTATATTCTGGAAGTATGTCTTATTAACTGTTTTTTTGTAAAAAAAATTATAATTTGTTTGTGATTTTGTGCATTGTGTATTCTTTCTTTGCCATTCAAAAACTTTTAAATAGTTTAAAAAAAAAGGTATAAATAAATATACTGGACTAGATTCAATTGTTTTGGTTGTTTAGTCCCCAAATAGTAATTCATTGAGGTAGGGGGCAATTTTTGTGTATGGATCTTCAGATTAGACAGTGCCACCAGGTGGCAGTGGTGTAACGAAACTTGAGGGGGCTCCCCTGCAAGGTACGTGGAGGGGCCCCCTCCGGACAGTATCAGGAGCTCTCCAGACAGGGTACTTTGCTGAGGGGGGACCCTGAAGCTTGCGTCCCCCCACACCGCGGGGGTCTGCGGGGGCCTGTGTTTCTGCCACTGGGCTAGTCCAGTAGGGACCCAACATTTTTCTTGAGAGCCTGCTACCGGCGCTGATAACGGCCAGAGGCACCTCAAGTCCAGTGCTTGAAATGGAAAAAACTAAGTGCAGGTACTTACCAAATTGAGATGTGGACTAGGGGGTGGGGTCTGAGCACAGGGCTCAGGGCAGTGCTAAAAGACCCTACCAGGGGCACACATTTAATTTGATTGGGATTTAATTGGTGTGCAGATGTGCATAACAATACTAATGCATTTCTGGTATATTTTGCATATCCCCTTTGTCCTTATACGTACAAAAGGGTACATTGAATATTAAAGTGGGCTTCTCATGGTACCAACCCTAAATCACATAAGACTTGCACAAGCTATTTTCCTTAAACATTTTTGTAAATGTTTAACAATTGTTATCCCTCTTGTCTCATTGCCGACTAGCAGACATCACCCAGCCCCTCCTTGATGGCACAGCTTTGCCTCAAAGCTCCTTACCGGCTGTAAAGTCGGATTCCCTCTTTCTGGAGTTGGGCAAGCTGCTGAAAGCTCGAGCCAGGATGCCTGGCTCTAACTCAGTTCCAGGTCCTCTTTCACCCTCAAACCCAAAATGAACTGAACTTTGATGGTGCTTCTGACTGCCAACCAAACTCCAGTCTGATGTGCAAAGAATAAAGACAAAATAGTGACCTTTTATTGTAATACAGGAGAGTAAGAAAAATGTAGCCATGTAGAGGTTGAATTGCACAATGTGAAAGCAGAAATTCTGGGCTCAATCTCGGCATTCCCACTTGACCAAATTGTGTGATCCGAGACTAATATTTTACCTCACCAAGCCTCCTTTTTCTTTATTAGCACATATGATAGTATATTCAAATGCACAATTTCAGGATATGTCCTGTACATCACATCTTGTGTTAGATTTACCACACTAAGCTGTTGCTTCATCATGAAAAAATAGGCCATATATAATGTAAACATGAAAAGTGACTTGATTCCTAGTTCACAAATGGCACTGTCGTCACGGTGGGAGCACAAACTTCTCTCAATGCTGTGATATAAGTTAATGTACCAAGGTGAAATACTACCACGTGTTAGAGAATAAACTTTTATTTCACTGTAAATGTTTTCAATGGTCGACTTATGCACTGGCTTTTAAGGCCAATCCAGGCTTACTGGTTCGGCTCTGACTGGGCACTTCTTGTTAAATTGTTGGTTCGCCCACCTCTACCCCTCCAAGAGCCCCTCCATTAATCGAAGAGAAAAAGGCCTCTAAAAATCAAAACACAATCATGTTGAAACACTAGAGTTGCCAAGCATTTGCTACAAGCAAACTTTTTCACGTGTGCTTCATGGGCAGAGTAGTGGCGGCTCCTCCGCAATGGCGGAGGGGCATCGCCTCACTGCCAGGGTCAGAGCCAGCAAATGAAAAATAAAACAATATAATTGTTTTATTTTCCCTCCCACTGCGTAATTATGGCGGCAAATCTCCCCGAGCCATCAGACCTAACATCATGTATTATTAATGGGAATTGTTTCTTCAGTCGTATGCCCACCCCCCTGGACCCTGACGTGAATTCTGAATGAGCCACCATTTTGTATCCCCATCTGTCCATCGCTTTACTTGACGTGCCAGTAAGATGTGTCTCTTGCAGCAACACTACTGCTGGGCCACCCCTTTTAATGCATTGTAGAACTAAGCAGCTACATTTAATCTTATCACCAAGACCCCGTACGTTCCATGTGAGTAGGGAGAGAGTGGGCACCATAACACTAAGATCTACAGTTAATTCAACCTGCGCTGCGCCTTTCTGTTTCATGCCCGACATGACCTTGTTCCAGGATAGATTGAGAGCGTTCCTCAGTGGGTGCTATGACTGCATAACTAACAGTGTAAATAATCATGTAATAACCATCTTCTGAAAAAACTTGAAACAAACCCTTCCTCCCCACCCCCCCTCCCTGCCTCCCTGCCATCCGGACCCAGAACTGCCCGCCTCCCCAACTCAGCAGAGTGCTTAGAACCCCATCCCTTAACCATTATTTGCGCGTTTGGGAGCGGGAAGTCCAAGGAAGACCACATCTTCCCCACGCCCCAGAGTCCTTATTCAGTGATAGCTCCATCGTTGATATATTACCGAGGAGGGCTTGAATCCACGTCAGTCTATATCTTCGTCACATGGTAGTGTGAAGTCGCACAGGGTCTCATTCTCCAGATTCCTGACGCAATTGGTCATCCTCGCCCTCTTCTTGCACAGTGTCCGCAAGATCGTCCTCCCGCCCAAGATGGCAGCACCTCCTTTGTTCGCGTCCGGGCTACTCCACCTGTCCCCAACCTTCTAGCCAGTCGTGCGCCTCTTCCGGTGTTTCAAAGAGCCAAGTCTTATTGTATGCTACCACTCGTAACTTTGCCGGGAAGAGCATTGAGTATGCTAGCTCGCAGGCCCTCAGCGCTTTTTGACCTCCAAAAAGTTCCTGCGGCATGCCGAGACCGCCGTCGTATAGTCCGGGAAGAAGGAGATCACAGAGTTTTGTACTCGGATGGGCGGCGCCACTCGGGCCATTTGAAGAATGGCGTCTCTGTCCCGGAAGTTAAAGATGCGGGCCAGCACCGGTCTTGGGGTGGGGGCACCGGGCTTAGGCCTGCCACCCGGCACCCTATGCGCGCGTTCTACTGAAAAGTAGTTAGAAAGACCCTTAGGCTGTAGTCTTGTTTTTATTAAGTCCTCAATATATAGGTCCATGGCGGGGCCCCCTTCCTTCTCGGGAATCCCTGTAATTCGCACATTATTCCGGCGAGATCACCCTTCTTGGTCATCCAGTTTTGCTGCTATTCACTTATTATCGGCCTCCAATTGCGCTACCTTCTTAATCAAAATTGTAGTGTCTTTAGTGAGTGATGTTGTCGCCTGTTCCACCTCCGTGACCCTGGCGGACATTTTTTGGAAATTCGCCTGTCGGAACGTTACGTCTGCTGAAATGGAGCCCACCGTCGTCTGTACATTATTGAGGGCCGCCATAATGTCCTCCAGTGTTACTTTAGGCTCACCTGCTTCCTCAACTCCCTTATCTGCTTGGCCTTTCCGATCTGGCAGTAGCGGAGAATCTTTAGTGTAGGCGAACTTGTCCAGTTTCCCCTGCTGGGTTGTGCGGGATCCCCTTCCACTCATCGTTTAGTGCACGGCCGCGCCCTTACACCACTTCACACCTGCCCAGAGTATGTGATAGCTTATGCCTGGAGGGCCACTGGCTGCCACCTACGCGGTGGCCCCACACGCATTGCACCGCCACTGTGATGTGTAATTCTGGGTCCTGCTGCAGATCAACACCGCCCTGGGAGATATCTTACTTGTGCCTCCGCCAATTTCAGCTGTTATCTGCTCACTTCAGGAACCGCAATAGGTCACTCAGTCCTGCCCATCACAACTTTCACCTGGGTTGTGCCTCCCTGGCAGAGTTCAGCTGATGTATTACTGGGTGCAAGAGACTCTCATGCCCACCATTAAGTGCCGCACCTCGCACCCCTGCGCCCCGCACTACCTCCTGGTACCTCCGTCCATGCTCCAAAGATAGAGTACTTACAGTAGGGCGATTGTTCAAGGCCTCACCAGGGGGCCGCCGCCTACGTCCCGGTGCGGTCCCCAGTAGTGCCGCACGATATTATGCCGCAGGACCTGCTCAGTTCATGTCACAAGCCTCTCTACCCGGTACCAGACTGGCCTCCGCGCTCGACTCGGCTCTAAGCCCACAGCTCCCCGTGAGAGCCACACTTCGTCTCCGCTCCAGGCTGTCAGCGCCGCCGCCTCCTCCCATCGATCCTGCCCTCCCTGCAGAGAGGCGCCTTCTCCTCTGCAGCCTCCAAGATAGTCTGCGCTTCAGTCTCGCTGGTGGTCACCAAAATTGAGCCCCCGGCTCCCACAAGTGTTCCTGTGCCTGCTCAGTCAATGCCCATCAGGGGGCCGCCACCTATGCCCCAGCGCGGCCCACAGTATAGCTGCCCAGGGTACTACTTCAGGGCTCGTGACTTCAAGGCGCCAGCCTCTGGACCCGTCACCCGACAGGCCTCCGCTTCCGACCTTGTCCGCAGTGCAAGGCTCTGCAGGAGGGCTTCAACTCACCTCTGTTGCCGTCACAGGCACCGGCCGTCAGTTCCGCCACATCAGTGCTCTAACTCGCACCTATTTCCAAGGGGCGTCGTCTCCTCCGCGGCCGCCGCGGCAGACCGCTCCCCAGTCGCACAGGCCAGCCACCAAAATTGAGGCCCCAGCTCCCACCACTCGACCAGGCCTCAGTCTTCCGCCATCAATAACTTGCGCAGCCGACCATAGAGAATCCTCAGTGTTGGCCTGTTTCATTTAGCTCCTCCTCCGCCGTGCATATATAGCCTCTGGGTATGATTCTAAGAACGGATAAATAGTTGGATTATTGGGGAGACTGTCTCACCCTCGGAGTCCCTTTAGACTGCGACCATTTTGCACGGCTGCATGGCCACGCCCCCGAGTGCCTCATTTTGAATTTACATTTTTTAATAACCCCGTGCGTGCTCCCCCTCTCCTGCTCCCCCACAACCACTCCTCCCACCCCACCACCTCTTTATTGTGGCGGCTGCCACTGGGGCAGAGTGTGGTAATGCAGGGCTTGATGGCCTTCCAAGTATATATCTGCCATGCTGGACACTGCAGGCAACACACACTTGGACATAGAAGAACTGGTGCACGCAGACAGGGCACTCAGTACATGTGTTTTAGAAACGTTACATTTGCTGCTGTCCACATTACTAAACCTTGATTCCCACCTACACTGCCTCAGCATCACTTTCACCACCTTCCTCCTCAATCTGGCTCCAAACAAGGTCTGGCATACTCTGCTATACCAGGAACTGTACACTGAATGAAACGGTGTCAATTACCACAGTGTTACTCGGGCCCCTCCCAAACTTCCTGCCAGCTCTGAATTAATGCATATGGACGCTGCTCAATTAGCACTTTGTAAGGGTAGATTAGCACTCGATTATCAGAGTGTTTCACGAAAACAGATCGACTCTTTGTCCGCTGTGTTACGCTTCTTTCTGTACATACCCATTTCACTGGGCTTACCTTGCTGCCCCATGAGTACAGGTAATCTCTTTGGACAAGGAGAAGTGCTGGTACACAGGTGCAGAAAATTTAGAAGTGCCGGTACTCAGTACCAGTGAGTACCGGCCCAATTAAAGCACGTCTGTTCCTTGAACCACTCCACACTTCCTGCTTCTTCTCACTCTTGCAGGTTCTCACTTCACTCCTGTTTCCTTCCTTTGTTTTCCTCTCTTTCTCTCTCCCCATCTTCCTCCCTTTTATGACTTCCTCTCTTGCTCTGGTCCAAAGCAGTGCTTGGAATTTGCAAAAACAGTCACGCACTGAGAGCCACATTTGTGAGAAGTTTTGCATCACTGTGTTAAAACAGCGATGCAGCACTTTTCACTATGCCCTCCTTGTGACACCATGGATGCGCCGTATTAACTGTAAGTATCTGTTGGTGCAAAGCTCACGCATTGCTGGAATTGTGTCGTAAGCATGACAAAACTCCAGCAATACATGGAGTAGGCCTATATCTATTGCACTGCGTCACCCTTAGGCCTGCTATGAGGCAGGCGTAAGGTGTTGACGTAGTGGCATCCTAAAAGTGGCGCAGTGAAACCTGATATATTTCACTGCGCCACTTCTACGAGGCTTTCTTGCGGTAGAACACCCACCCTGCATAATTATACCTGATGCAGGTATAATGTATCAAATGCAATGGGGGACCCAATCGACCCTTGACGGCTTGGGCAATGTAATATGAACAGGTAGAGGTGCCAACAAGGGATTTGTTTATATAATTACTTTGGACTGATTCTTGCTTTTTACTTAACGCAAGCTCTTACATATTGCTTGCAAATCAATTTCTTCATCAATAGTTTAAATTGTTCATGCACAAACAACTCATAGACAATTGTAGTTTTCTAATGAAATATGAAAACATTAGATTATATCAGAATTTGTCAGAAAATATTTCCAGCTTGTTTTTTGGGCGCTAGAACTCATCCCGGTGAGATTTCTCATCATAGACTGTCGCAGAGGTTGCCATCGTTCACATTGAGAAAGCTGCTGCTAGAGTAGAAAATCTTCTTGAGTGGAGAAAGAAGCAGCGCCCTCTGGCGTGTTGAGAGGTGCCATTCACACTGATTTTACTGTGCAGAACAAGCTCCAGGCGTTAAAAATCAGTGCGAGCAGTGTGACAAACTGAATTCCTCCCACTCACAGAACTCTGCAGAATCTCGTGGAGTTTTTATGCAACTCCACGGAATTCCACAGAGTGAAACTCAGCAAGTTCCACCCACACATACTATATTGTCTGTTTAGATATGCTTCTTACAGCATACATCAGCTAATCTCCTATTGGCTTTTTTAAATGAAATTGGAACAGTGTTTGGAACGACAAACAACAATAAACAAACGAGCCTCGATTTTCCCAAATCAACTAAAATGAAAACTAAAAAGCAAGCCGTCTCCTCTTTCATCCTAGTTCTCTGAAACATTCTTCCTCCCCAACTCAGAATAACACCTTAATTCGATACATTCAAATTCAGTCTTAGATTTTTCTTTTGCTTAGGACATCCCCCATACCTTCCACTATCCTCTTTGTTCACTTCCCTTATCTGCTTGCAAATCTTTATTTAGTCAACTGTCTGCTTATAACTCTTTTGGTTGTTCTCTTCCTACCCATCAGAAACTTTCAGAAAATACGTAGTTCATGTGTTCATTTATATAAAAGTAAAATCGTGTATTCTGTCACATATTTTTTAAACATATATTCCCAATCTCTTGATATTTATGAAAGACGTATCCAGGGCCGGACTGGCTACCGGGCAGTTTGGAATGCTGCTGAGCTAGGGGCTGATTTCGTTGATGGGGACCTGCGTGTACTAAACGAAATTCGTTTTGCTTCCATTATTTCGAAGCACACGCAGGTCTCCATGAACGAAATCAGCCCCCACTGCAGTAAAATCAGCCAGGAGCTCAGCAGCATTCCAAACTGCCCGGTAGTCAGTCCGGCCCTGGACGTATCCCCTCTTTTCTCACTCTGTTTTATGTATTTATTCCTCTCCATTTTTTTTCTGATGTTCTTCTGCTTCTGTAAGTGACAATTTGCTGCCTTGGCTCACAGCAGCTCAGTCAATTTCCAATACCTTAAATAAATTAAAAATACATCATTAAAAATACTCAGGGTAGAATTTCATGATTTATGTCAACTCATTTTGTAAATGGCTGTACATACATCCAGTTTTGTGGAGGGCATTATGATATTAAATGAAGGTGAAAGGTGTTCTAGGTTCAATTCAATTTTAAGTTGATTTTGGACAACACGTATTGTAGCCAATAAAAGGTGTTAACTATTGTTGGAGGTTGATAATAACAAACTTGACATTGAGTCAGGCAAACTTTACAAAATCATCTAATTGTTTTTTTTTCATAAACCGTGACTGTGCGAACAAGTTGAAGAGCTTACTGAGAACATGTAAATCTTACCACTACTAATTTACTGCATTTTTAAGGCTAACTTCAGTGGTAAGAGTATTCTGAAATTGTACTCAGAGTGTTTGCTCCAGAAGCAGCAAGTTTGAAGAAGGTTTGAAAATATGTGTTTTTGCAATATGTTACAGAAACAAATAGGAATAGCATTCTTACAGTAATCATCGTTGATCTAGGTTAGACCAATAGCTGAAAGTTGCCTGCCTACATATTACAGTATATGGTTGTTAGGGCTAAATACTCCCCCCCACATCTTTCCCTTCCTGCCTGCAGATCACATTCGGTAGGCTCATTAAACTGTGTTGATTGGAGCACAATTTTGCACTATAGTTAAGTAACTTTCAGGCAAAGAAACAAAATGTTGCACCCCTTGTTCAAAACACAGCATCTCGACTGTAAAGAGCTTTCCTGGGAGCAAGTACTTATGTCTGTGTTGTCTAAAGTTGACAACAACAGCGTAAAGCCTTGTCTAATACATTCCAAGTTGTGATCAATGGATGAGTGAAGAAGCTAAATTGAACAATTGTACGTTGAAGGCTTGTTTAGAATGGCTCAATGTCCAAATGTAATTGTTATGTGTTTGTGTAAGATGCAGGATTGTGTCCCACTGTATTTGTTTTTGCATTTATCAACTTATTAAATTGTTTGTCCGGCTGGACATTCTCAATATAGCACTGATTCAAGTCTATATTTATCTCATCCATATTGTTTCTTTTAAGGAACTATGGGCCAGATGTAGGTAATTTCTATTTACCGATTCCTAAATACCGAATTTTACCGATTCCGTATTTAAGAATCGGTAAATAGAATGTAGGCAAACAATCAGTACATTTTACAGATTCGGCAATATTCGTTATTACCGATTCGGGGATGTATGACATTACAACGCATGCTTTTACATCGCATGCTTTTACAACGCTGTTTTTACAACGCATACCATTACAACGCATAGTGCTTTTAGGCGCTGGATAGTGAATTGTTTAATTTACTATTCCAACTCCAGTCCCCGTGGATAGTAGGGAAGGTGTTGGATAGTACATTAAACACATTCCCTATCCTAGAGCGCCCCCCAGCGCAATTCGTTGTAATGGTTTGCGTTGTAAAAGTTGCGTCGTAAAGGCACTGCGTGGTAAAAGTTGCGTTGTAAAGTATGTTTCCCCCGATTCGGTATTTACCAAATCAGTAATAGTGAACGGCTTCCCATTCATTCCTATGGGCATGGAGGCCCATAGGGATGAATGGGAAGCCATTCACTATTACTGATTCGGTAAATACCGAATTGGTAATAGGGGGAGCATATTCAAGGGTGGCAGGGTGTCACATTGACACCCTGTTGCACCCCTGAATCGTGCATGTGTGCAAATGTGGCGCACATACATGCCCTGTCTGCCACATGGCACTTTTAAAAAAACACAATATTGCTTTTTTTAAAGGTATTCTGTATTTACCACCAACTTGTAGTTGGTGGTAAATAACGAATGCTTAAACCAAAAATGCACTCACTTGAGTGCTCCCTACATAGGATTTAAGGATTCGATAATTTACCGATTCCTTAAATTAAGGAATCTGTATTTTACCGATTCCTTAAAATAACAAATCGGTAAATTACCGAATCCTTAAATCCAGCCTCCTACATTGCAAAGGGCTAAATACCGGTCGGTAACGGGAAAAGTACAGATTTTCGGCCCTTACCGACCGGTATTTGCCGACCTACATCTAGCCCATTGTTTCTATATAAAACTGACACCCAAGGTCCTTATCTACCTTGTGGGTTCCCTTGTTCTGTTGAAAACCTGATGTGTCAGTGGCACACATTGCTGCAGACCAAACATCAGCACTCACATGTCAGACAGATGACAGAGAGGACGAGGATGCAGGTGATTCCACCTGTGTAGTAAGAAGGAGACAATAGCAATCTTCTCCCCCATATGCCCTGTTTCATCTTGGTATTACCTCTGCATCATGCCCTGTAACAACTCCTCCCACTGTCCCCTGAAACACTCCGCGGCACTCACCTTGGACCTAGACATGGACTGTCATGTTCTGTTTGCTCTACAATGACACAGCAATCACACTGCGGACTGTCCTCTGTCTCTTCGATGTACCTGTCAATCCCTAAAGGACTCTGGCTGGCCCTACCCTGGTATACAATGTAAAGTGGTGTTTGCATGGCCATGTTGTGCTCCAGCTCTGACAACCCCAACAAACGTGAATAAAACATTGAAATTGACACAGATGTGTCATGTCCATAATCGATCAAGTTAGAAAGTATTTATGAGTGTAAGGAATTGATTGAACAAAAAGGTACACCAGTGAAATGAAAGAAATACGCATGTGTGACTGTGACACACATAACCAGTGAGATAACAGGGACTGTGTGCACTAGCTGTGGCCTCAATGCACAGAAACAACACGTGCGCACTTTCACAACTTTGACCCAAGCATTGTTAGGAATAGGACTGTGTGTGTAATGTCTAAGTCATTGGCATGCCTAAAGTAGCGTCCCCCATCCCATTTGACAACAGAACCTCTCTTCGCATACCAACTCACACACAACTGGGTGGACACAGCCTGTAGTGATGGTTCACATTCATAAACATGGCAAGAAGTTGAACACCATACGTTGCTGAAGACACGTAGGAACACGGATCTATCATCAACCATACCAACCACAATGTCTGACTCACAGAGGTGGAGCTGGAAAATAGGGACTCACCCCTCAGTGAAATGCGTCAGTCAGTCCCTCACTGTGTACGGACAATGCTCATTGAGGCACACGATTTGTCATTCCAATCAACACTCATCACAATTGAGCACTAGAGAAGTTGCGTATACTCAATTTGCATGTGCGTGTCAGTACGAGCAAGACAGTGGCCACAACATGCAGATCAATGCATCAGACACCAACATGCAGCATTCGGTCATGGTACAGATCCACGTGACAGAGTTTGTGCATGTGCCCGGGATGTTCGGACAGGGCTTTGTTGGCTCACGTATGACCGGCACTCCTCAGGCCTGCGGCACTAACGTGGATGATATGCCACAGCTCGGAGCAATGAGTTGCATGTGTGTGCAATGTTTGGACATATGGGTAGTTGTGTACGTAAGGGTCAAGGGCATTCCATGCAAGAGTGCCTCGAGCCAGAACTTCTGTGTGTGTGGTGTAGATATGTTTCTCTTTCATTTGCGCTGTGCGTAGTGTGGGAGCCGTCATCATCTGCTATGGTATCTCTTTCTGGGGTGCCGGCAGCATGCAAGACCAAGGTCGGAGGTGCAGATATCCTTCCGCATTATGTATTGGGACAAGGGTGCTTTCATCCCAAATTTTAGTCTGACAACTGCTTGCATTCTGGAAAAGTGATGTGGCTTTCGCGCTGCAAATGAGGCTAGGCCTTAGGCTTATGGTGCACCAATAGTGAAACACACATAACAGTTGGCATGTATGATCCAAGAGCTCGAGTGGTTTTGTCCTCCTTGTAAAATCCCTTCGTGCGCACCGACCCTCCGGGTTCATGCTAAATTGCAACATTGTCGATTGCGGGTCATGTAGCGCTGACACTGCGACAGGAACACACACATCAGTTGGTTTCCTGCCCATCCCAGAAATGAACCAGGCCCAGAGCCCAGGGATAATTATTTACACTCCTACGCTGGCCTGGCGTACGCTGACCCAGCCCACTCGGCTTACGTATAAAGGGGGGGACGACTCGCTACGTGTCCCAGTTCTTCCCCACTGCCAGAGGTGACATGGCTGCGTCCGCCTGGCATATCACGGGACTCATCCGTCCATGACTTGCTTTGCACAGAGTTGGTGGCACCAGATACACTGCAGCCGGCACGGGCCTACCGCCACGGGACGGTGACTTTCGGTGCACTGAGTTAAGGGCACTGTAAGGGCTGAGCGGGTGTGCCGCCTGCGATGATGCGCCGTCCTGGCGGTATGGACTGGTCAGGATTTGTGTGAGCCCTGCTGGACCGCAGGGTAGGCCTGAGCTGGGGGCAGTGCGGGCCTAATGCCACATGGCGTTGCCTCGCAGTTCACAGAGTTAGTGGCACCTGAAGAGCTGGATGGGTGTGCAGCCTGTGATGATGCCCTGTGCACTGATGTGATCTCTGCCATTGTGTAATCAAGACCCAGAATCAGGTGTGTGACCTTGTGGCCCGCGATGCAGGGCTGCATGATGTGGAGGCTGCCAAGGTCACAGGACCCGGCTTGGAGCTTGCACGGGCACATGGTTGGTCCTCTTGGAGACATGCGGTGGTGGAAGGCGAGCAGTGAGGCCTGGTTGCACAGGGGTGGCCAATCACCGCTGGGCGGCGGGAGGGGCTGGTGCGCAGCAGACTGTGTGCGCAGGTGCGGGCAAGCGCTGATGGCGTATCCAATGATGCAGACTCTACCATTCATAATTCCGGTATCAGATAAGGGTCCTGGTGGACTGCAGTGTGTACCGGTACGTGGTTGGAGACACACCAGTGGCAGCAGGTGAGCAGTGAGACCTGGGTCCACAGTATCAGCATACTCTCTCCCTCTTCCCCTTTTGCTGTCTTGTACTTTCTCACTCTCTCTCTCTCTCTTTTTCTCTTTCTCTCTCTTTCTCGCTCTCTTTCTTGCTCTTTCTTTCTTTCTCGCTCTTTCTCTCTCTCTTTTTCTTTTTCTTTCTCCTTCTCTTTCTCTTTCTCCCTCTCTTTCTCTTTCACTCTCTTTCTCTCTTTCTCTCTCCCTCTCTCCCTTTCATGCTTTCTCTCTTTCTCTCTCTCTCTGTCCTTGGATGAGAGCATGACACACCTTCTTATCTTTCATTTTTTTCTTGCAGGCTGTGATCTACAGATTGTCCAGAGAAGACCCGCCATGACTCTTCCACATAGTTGTATTTAGTTTAATTTGAATAAATTGTTTTGTTTTGAAATTCAAAGATGAATGACTGTTTTGTCTTTTTCTGACCACACATGATTGTTGATTGGTGTGATTGTGCCACATTAGGCAAATTGTTTAGTTCAGAATTTCGTGCAGTTGATGTGATATCTCTTTGTCTGGGGAGGGCCTGGGGGGGGCCCCGGGGAGGGGGTGTCCTGGGAGTGGTTGCGGTGGGTGTTGTGGCCCTCTTGGGGCTCCGAGCTACATAATCAGTGGCTCCATGGCATCTTTCGTTCTGAAGGTGTGGCTCTGGGCTGGGCTCCCTTTTATGGTGCAGGTTGTCGTCCGACTTTTTAAATCTCTTCTGCTAACGCACCTTATCACATGTTTTGTGAACTGATCGCCGATCTGTCTGGTCGTTGAGAATGTTTCGAAGTGGTGTTGTCACAGCATTTTGCACGGGTACGCCTACTCTGCATCTCATTAGCGTTAGTTGCCGGTGTCATCTGTGGTAATGTTTTTTGCTGCTGGTATCACAGGAAATCTGTAGATGTCGGCTGTTAGCATCAGCTTGTGAATAGTGAGATGAATTTATCGCCACTTTGGCGGTGATAAAGTGCCGCTAACTCGCAGATAGGTTCTTGAGAATATGCCCCTTACGGTTTAACACAGAAAGGATGAAGGAGGAAAGGAAGTGGCAGAGGTATATAATTTACTTTGAAGTTCCCATGGTCATTAGTAGTTATTAGAGGCAAAGCATAGATCATCCATACACTAAAATTAAAAAATGTGCAAACATACATATGAATTTGAGGACGATAGTAAAACTAGCAATGAAACATCACTTTTCTTTTGACGATTCATGTGGAACATTGGGTCAAAAAGCTTCGCTGTTCACAGCATAGAGAAAACCATACTAAAATCATTAAAAATACTGAAAGCTATGAAAAACATTTAAAAAGCAATTTTGCATAAAAATAAAGTCGAATTAAAAAGTGTCCTATGACTTGAAAGAGCCAGATTTTTGTGGGCCTATCCTGCCCACGTAACAGTGAAACTTTTATACGTCTAGGTTTAACCTTCTTACTGCTGATCACTTTTTCATAAAGTGCAATTGAGGGTATACTTTCTAACATCAACACCTCCACCAACATAGTATGCACTGTATACATACCCAAGGACCTGTAAAAGAAAAAACACACTCAGTTCATAGTAGACAGAACATTGGCCCCGGAGCTCACCCTCCTTGATGCTCCACTAAACTTAGGCTGCTGACACCTACTTTCACTTTTTGCACACCTTCTGTGTAGGATTATGCATGAAACAACAGGTGTGCTGTTTTACATTTATAAAGTGCACTGTCTCACTCTGGCACACAGTGCACCCATAACTGGGTTTGCTGGCTGCAGACTTGGACAGAGACCCCTTTGCAGTGAATCCGCTGTTCACAGTGCCAATGTGAACACTGAACAGTACATTAGTGAAAGGCAGGCCTGCTGATCTGCCTTTCACTTCACACAGAGACCCAGTCTGATGTCTACAGGGTGGCAGGGATCCTCCGCAGGTGGATGCAGTTAGTTCTTTCCCTTCCAATGGGTGCCTTTGGGGAGGTGTAGTGAATGAGCCACTTTAGTGGTCTGATGATCTTTGATGACCCTCGATCACCACCATTGTGTACTTATTTTAGTGTGCTATGTTACTTTAGCCTCAATGTAGGATGGTCTTGCATAACAATAATCTTGCCAAAGAATAGAAGGTATGGGATGTCGAGGTGCAGAGTTGTTGGTGATGGTGCACACATGTGCTCCATAGTGGATACTGAGGGATTAAAGGCATAGTGTTATTTGAGTTAGGTGAATTATGACTTTACCCTATTGGCTTTGACGTGGTATAATAGCATTCTGCTTTCCAAGTAGTAGAGGCCTATGCTTGAGCAACTCCATATTCTAAACTGCAGCCATCTTCTGAGCCTCTGTAGGTGAGAGGTTATATTTTAGATTACATGTGTTGTCCACCAGTAGTGAACCAGACAGGACCGGTTCGTATCGGGTGGAATGTGCTCTCTTCGTGCCGAGTCAGAGCAAAACGCTTGGCCAGCTGCTTGTTGTGCTCTTGGTACGAGGTGGTACAGGAATCCAGTGAGAACTGTGGGCGGAGTTAGCTAGAAACTTCAATGGAGAGCTGCCTTCTATATTAGAGAAAGGGGGTCCGTGAGAGAGTTTCTGAGATGGTGAGATGCTGAGATGCTGGGCTGGTGTTTTGGCGGTCTGATGATACATCACGGTGCAGACGTGCAGACGTGTTTGTGCAACAGAGAGTCCGGAACCAACCAGTGAGGAAAAGAGAGACGGACCCTTCTTCAGATGAAGAGACGCCTAAGATTATGGTGAGGTGTTCGATGTATATCTAACTTTATCTAACTATGCTTTTATTTTCAGGCTCTATGTATATGTATGTGTTGGTGATTGCTATAAATGTTCACTTTCTTTCTTTTGTCATCCTATTATCATGTAATAAAGAAACCCTAGAGCATATCATTTGTTTGCATTCCTTGTGAGGGAAGGTCGGGACCCTTTTTTTTTACCAAGCACTTACAGAGGGATGGGCGATTCCCCTTCAATGGGTAATTGTTGATACAGGAGGGAAATCGGCTCCCATAAGGGATGTCTAAATTACATTGCTAGGCGGAGCATGCGCTGTGTACCCTCTTAGATTAGGAGGTGTTGTGAATTTCTGCGTACCCTCTTGGATTGGGAGGTGTTGTGACTTGTTATTTGCGAGCTCCTCAGCAATGGTCTTATATGTTGTCAGTGTTTATTCCTTTCTCGGGTAAGTATTGTGAAATGTGGTGTCTTTCTGTAACCTGAGAAAGGATGCGGTAAGTAATGACCTGGTGACTGCCAGAAGCACCAAAACATACAGAGAAGTAAGTCATTACAAATTGGCGTAGTCGGTTGCAGGATATGAACGTTGATTTAAAAGGGGAAATATTGTTGTTTTTTTTGCAATTGAAAGCAGACTCTCAGATATCAGTTGATTTATTTGCATGGGGGTAGCCCATATGGTGCTCTGGCTCGTGAGTGAGCTAATTGTGTTGGGTGGAATAGAATTGCTGTGGGTTTAAATGTGTTTTGTATAAAGGGCTTGTGAATAGCTTTTTTACGTTAGGCAGAAAGGGCGGGATCCCTTTAGTGTTCAGTAAAAAGAAATGCATTTAAAATGTGCTGAGCTGCAACAGGAATGTAACATCTCAGAATATAACCCTGAAAGGTGGGATGATGTTTCAGACAGAGATAGTGGGATTATTTTTAATGTGTTGTTTAACGTGCAGCCACAATTTGAGCATTTGCCAAAAGAGCTGAAGGAAATGTTAATTGATGCCCAGTGTGAAAATATTCCTTTGACAACAGACTTAAACATGCATGATTTACATGTGAAAAATGTTACAAAAAATCTAGTCAGGTTGCCAATTGCACAGGCTGTTTTAATTAATTCTTTCGAAGCGAGAAACGATAAGAAGACCCGTGTTTTAGAATCAACGATCACTGGGTGTGGAGATAAATCAGACCTATCAGTGCACGATACAATTAGCTTTAAAAGAAAAATGCAAGCATATGATTTTGAAAGTGTACAACAGCAAATTGTGTATGACTGGCTACTTCCAGGTTTAAAAAATGTATTTTGTGATTTTAAGCAAAAGCAATGTGCCCATTTTATCTACAGTAGAGTGCAGGGACTTTTAAATTCAGATGCTGCACAAAGGCCCATGACTATGTGCTTTGGCACACTAAAAGATACTGGACAGAACAGCGTGAGGGAAAATGTGAATTGCTTATGGGAGGTCGCACTAGTGGTAAAATGGCCCATATAGACAGAATAGCAGTTGGGTAGGATTTCACAGAAGCAGGGTTGGTGACTCCAACAACTAATGTTTAAAATGATTTTATGAAGCTGGTGCACAAATACGATAATTCTTTGCCCATGACAGTTGAATGTTACAAATTAAACAAACATATACCTTCTTTGACTGATGCTGTCCCAGATATTGTTACAGAAGTACCATGAGATTTTGCATGGGACTTTTTAATGTTGCCAATGTTTTGTCTTTTAGTTACCAATAGTCCTATAGACAAATTATAGTTTAAAAGAAAATATATATATATATATGAAGGTGCATGCGTTCAAAGGTGGGCTGTTCAATGTGGTTTTAGTTTAGTGTATTCCATTTACGAATGGAAAATTTCACAGCTTTTGGGTTGTGAACGGCTGGGAACTGACATGCTTTGACCTTGAGGAGATAACATCACAGAGCCTCCTCTTTCCCGGACTCTTTGTAAGGGAGGGGGGTGATCGTAGGAGCAGTCTCCTCGCTGCTTGTTATGTTTGGCGAGCACCCAATTCTTTACGCGGAGAATCTGTGTGAAGGAAGGGGGATTCCACTCTTCAGACTGTTGAGCTTCCTTTTATTGGAAAGATAGGGAGGCTTGCACAAAGGTGCAGGCTTCATCACCTATGAGGAGGTAGGCAGGGCGGACAGAAGTTGGCAGGCGCTTCGCTCTTGGAATGTGATTTCTTCGAAGGGAGGGCTTGCGAGGCAGAGCAGTGTGTCTCTGTTATGGTTGAAACTGAGCCAGCTCTGGGACGCGGACATCTCTGGAAGGGAGGGGGCATGTTAGCAAGGAGTGAGAAGAGCGTACAGTTGACTGCCCCAGCCCTTCTGGCTGTGCAAGAAAAAATTAGAATTTGCCCAAATAAACTTAGAGAATATAATGCAGGTAGCATTCTTAAGCTATTCCCCAGATCTAGAGGAGAGCTTTGCAGACAGAAATTAAAATATTGGACTTTGAGTGATGTAAAACGAAAATTATGTGCTTTTGAATTGAAGTTTTTGCAAGACATGTGATACTTGTTTATCGTTTCAGATTGCGGTGCCAGGCTGCAAGTGAGGTCCTCCCTGTATGCATGGGCCCTCACCTCCCCTTTATTATTTTATTTTATTATTTTATTTTGTTATTTTTTGGAGAGTGGACCCCACAATCCCCCCAAGCCTGGAGCCAGATGGGACGGTGGTGATGTCCTGGGGCTGATGGCAGACGGGAGCTGATGATCTATGGAGAACCAGATCAGATGGGGTTCTTTCTTGCTGACGGGATACTGAGGAAGTTGGATGCCAGATAGCTGTCATCTACATAGATGGACTGCTTCTTTCTAAGCGAAGAAGGGATCAGCAGAGTGTTCTGCAATTGGACCTGTCCCCTTCGAGTGAGGCTGACTTTAAAAGAATGAGAGCTGTGTCTTTCTCACAGGAGAACTGCGTGTGCACCCTGACAAGAGACAGTGGTGTTTTTTGTTTTGCTTTTTTTTTCCACAGAAAAGAACGCTTTTTTCCCATAGAGACTTTGTGCTGCACTTAGAGTAGATATTTTCTGAGCTACAGTTGGCTGCCTTGGCAGTAGCATTTGCAGTTTCATTATTAGAGGTTCAAATGACACAAGCTGAATTATTTTTAGATATTTCTCCTGAGTTCTTGTTTTAGGTAATGCAGTAAGTTTAAAAAGAACAAAAAGAGAAAATCAGTTAATTATGATCTGCTTTGAATTCAATGTTTTTGAGTAGTCACTTCAGCACGAGAGTTGCTGGTTCAAAATATGCTTTTTAACTGTTGTGTTTTTGATTCTGAAATGTAGTTTTTCACTTGTAGGTACTCTTTCAAATATGGCCTACAGTCTTGCGTGTTTCACTCTGAAAATTTAGTTTTTTTACAGTTTTGCCTTTAAATGAGATATGTAATGTTTCAATGACACTCAAATCTTCAGTTAGGTTTTATTCAGTTGCTGGTTATTATGCATTGATACTGCTTTTACAGTTACCAGATATAGTGCCCCAATGATAGTTTTGTTTTTCAGTCATGATATTCAGTTGCTAGTGACTTTGCAATAATGCCAATTGTGCAGTTCATAGATGCAATCATAGCTGTGCCTTTAGTTCAGTGATTTTATTTTTGATATATGTGAATGGTGATGTTCAAGGGTCAAGGGGTGCAATGTAGTGAATGAGCCACTTTAGTGGTCCGATGATCTTTGATGACCCTCGATCACCACCATTGTGTACTGATTTTAGTGTGCTATGTTACTTTAGCCTTAATGTAGGATGGTCTTGCATTACAATAATCTTGCCAAAGAATAGAAGGTATGGGATGTCGAGGTGCAGAGTTGTTGGTGATGGTGCACACATGTGCTCCATAGTGGATACTGAGGGATTAAAGGCATAGTGTTATTTGAGTTAGGTGAATTATGACTTTAGCCTATTGGCTTTGACGTGGTATAATAGCATTCTGCTTTCCAAGTAGTAGAGGCCTATGCTTGAGCAACTCCATATTCTAAACTGCAGCCATCTTCTGAGCCTCTGTAGGTGAGAGGTTATATTTTAGATTACATGTGTTGTCCACCAGTAGTGAACCAGACAGGACCGGTTCTTATCGGGTGGAATGTGCTCTCTTCGTGCCGAGTCAGAGCAAAACGCTTGGCCAGCTGCTTGTTGTGCTCTTGGTACGAGGTGGTACAGGAATCCAGTGAGAACTGTGGGCGGAGTTATCTAGAAACTTCGATGGAGAGCTGCATTCTATATTAGAGAAAGGGGGTCCGTGAGAGAGTTTCTGAGATGGTGAGATGCTGAGATGCTGGTCTGGTGTTTTGGCGGTCTGATGATACATCACGGTGCAGACGTGCAGACGTGTTTGTGCAACAGAGAGTCCGGAACCAACCAGTGAGGGAAAGAGAGACGGACCCTTCTTCAGATGACAAGACGCCTAAGATTATGGTGAGGTGTTCGATGTATATCTAACTTTATCTAACTATGCTTTTATTTTCAGGCTCTATGTATATGTATGTGTTGGTGATTGCTATAAATGTTCACTTTCTTTCTTTTGTCGTCCTATTATCATGTAATAAAGAAACCCTAGAGCATATAATTTGTTTGCATTCCTTGTGAGGGAAGGTCGGGACCCTTTTTTTTTACCAAGTACTTACAGAGGGATGGGCGATTCCCCTTCAATGGGTAATTGTTGATACAGGAGGGAAATCGGCTCCCATCAGGGATGTCTAAATTACATTGCTAGGCGGAGCATGCACTGTGTACCCTCTTAGATTAGGAGGTGTTGTGAATTTCTGCGTACCCTCTTGGATTGGGAGGTGTTGTGACTTGTTATTTGCGAGCTCCTCAGCAATGGTCTTATATGTTGTCAGTGTTTATTCCTTTCTTGGGTAAGTATTGTGAAATGTGGTGTCTTTCTGTAACCTGAGAAAGGATGTGGTAAGTAATGACCTGGTGACTGACAGAAGCACCAAAACATACAGAGAAGTAAGTCATTACCAATTGGCGTATTCGGTTGCAGGATATGAACGTTGATTTAAAAGGGGAAATATTGGTTGGTTTTTTTTGCAATTGAAAGCAGACTCTCCGATATCAGTTGATTTATTTGCATGGGGTAGCCCATATGGTGCTCTGGCTCGTGAGTGAGCTAATTGTGTTGGGTGGAATAGAATTGCTGTGGGTTTAAATGTGTTTTGTATAAAGGGCTTGTGAATAACTTTTTTACGTTAGGCAGAACGGGCGGGATCCCTTTAGTGTTCAGTAAAAAGAAATGCATTTAAAATGTGCTGAGCTGCAACAGGAATGTAACATCTCAGAATATAACCCTGAAAGGTGGGATGATGTTTCAGACAGAGATAGTGAGATTATTTTTTATGTGTTGTTTAACGTGCAGCCACAGTTTGAGCATTTGCCAAAAGAGCTGAAGGAAATGTTAATTGATGCCCAGTGTGAAAATATTCCTTTGACAACAGACTTAAACATGCAAGATTTACATGTGAAAAATGTTACAAAAAATCTAGTCAGGTTGCCAATTGCACAGGCTGTTTTAATTAATTCTTTCGAAGCGAGAAACGATAAGAAGACCCGTGTTTTAGAATCAACGATCACTGGGTGTGGAGATAAATCAGACCTATCAGTGCATGATACATTTTGCTTTAAAAGAAAAATGCAAGCATATGAATTTGAAAGTGTACAACAGCGAATTGTGTGAGACTGGCTACTTCCAGGTTTTAAAAATGTATTTTGTGATTTTAACCAAAAGCAATGTGCCCATTTTATCTACAGTAGAGTGCAGGGACTTTTAAATTCAGATGCTGCACAAAGGCCCATGACTATGTGCTTTGGCACACTAAAAGATACTGGACAGAACAGCGTGAGGGGAAATGTGAATTGCTTATGGGAGGTCGCACTAGTGGTAAAATGGCCCATATAGACAGAATAGCAGTTGGGTAGGATTTCACAGAAGCAGGGTTGGTGACTCCAACAACTAATGTTTAAAATGATTTTATGAAGCTGGTGCACAAATACAATAATTCTTTGCCCATGACAGTTGAATGTTACAAATTAAACAAACATATACCTTCTTTGACTGATGCTGTCCCAGATATTGTTACAGAAGTACCATGAGATTTTGCATGGGACTTTTTAATGTTGCCAATGTTTTGTCTTTTAGTTACCAATAGTCCTATAGACAAATTATAGTTTAAAAGAAAATATATATATATATATGAAGGTGCATGCGTTCAAAGGTGGGCTGTTCAATGTGGTTTTAGTTTAGTGTATTCCATTTACGAATGGAAAATTTCACAGCTTTTGGGTTGTGAACGGCTGGGAACTGACATGCTTTGACCTTGAGGAGATAACATCACAGAGCCTCCTCTTTCCCGGACTCTTTGTAAGGGAGGGGGGTGATCGTAGGAGCAGTCTCCTCGCTGCTTGTTATGTTTGGCGAGCACCCAATTCTTTACGCGGAGAATCTGTGTGAAGGAAGGGGGATTCCACTCTTCAGACTGTTGAGCTTCCTTTTATTGGAAAGATAGGGAGGCTTGCACAAAGGTGCAGGCTTCATCACCTATGAGGAGGTAGGCAGGGCGGACAGAAGTTGGCAGGCGCTTCGCTCTTGGAATGTGATTTCTTCGAAGGGAGGGCTTGAGAGGCAGAGCAGTGTGTCTCTGTTATGGTTGAAACTGAGCCAGCTCTGGGACGCGGACATCTCTGGAAGGGAGGGGGCATGTTAGCAAGGAGTGAGAAGAGCGTACAGTTGACTGCCCCAGCCCTTCTGGCTGTGCAAGAAAAAATTAGAATTTGCCCAAATAAACTTAGAGAATATAATGCAGGTAGCATTCTTAAGCTATTCCCCAGATCTAGAGGAGAGCTTTGCAGACAGAAATTAAAATATTGGACTTTGAGTGATGTAAAACGAAAATTATGTGCTTTTGAATTGAAGTTTTTGCAAGACATGTGATACTTGTTTATCGTTTCAGATTGCGGTGCCAGGCTGCAAGTGAGGTCCTCCCTGTATGCATGGGCCCTCACCTCCCCTTTATTATTTTATTTTATTATTTTATTTTGTTATTTTTTGGAGAGTGGACCCCACAATCCCCCCAAGCCTGGAGCCAGATGGGACGGTGGTGATGTCCTGGGGCTGATGGCAGACGGGAGCTGATGATCTATGGAGAACCAGATCAGATGGGGTTCTTTCTTGCCGACGGGATACTGAGGAAGTTGGATGCCAGATAGCTGTCATCTACATAGATGGACTGCTTCTTTCTAAGCGAAGAAGGGATCAGCAGAGTGTTCTGCAATTGGACCTGTCCCCTTCGAGTGAGGCTGACTTTAAAAGAATGAGAGCTGTGTCTTTCTCACAGGAGAACTGCGTGTGCACCCTGACAAGAGACAGTGGTGTTTTTTGTTTTGTTTTTTTTTTCCACAGAAAAGAACGCTTTTTTCCCATAGAGACTTTGTGCTGCACTTAGAGTAGATATTTTCTGAGCTACAGTTGGCTGCCTTGGCAGTAGCATTTGCAGTTTCATTATTAGAGGTTCAAATGACACAAGCTGAATTATTTTTAGATATTTCTCCTGAGTTCTTGTTTTAGGTAATGCAGTAAGTTTAAAAAGAACAAAAAGAGAAAATCAGTTAATTATGATCTGCTTTGAATTCAATGTTTTTGAGTAGTCACTTCAGCACGAGAGTTGCTGGTTCAAAATATGCTTTTTAACTGTTGTGTTTTTGATTCTGAAATGTAGTTTTTCACTTGTAGGTACTCTTTCAAATATGGCCTACAGTCTTGCGTGTTTCACTCTGAAAATTTAGTTTTTTTACAGTTTTGCCTTTAAATGAGATATGTAATGTTTCAATGACACTCAAATCTTCAGTTAGGTTTTATTCAGTTGCTGGTTATTATGCATTGATACTGCTTTTACAGTTACCAGATATAGTGCCCCAATGATAGTTTTGTTTTTCAGTCATGATATTCAGTTGCTAGTGACTTTGCAATAATGCCAATTGTGCAGTTCATAGATGCAATCATAGCTGTGCCTTTAGTTCAGTGATTTTATTTTTGATATATGTGAATGGTGATGTTCAAGGGTCAAGGGGTGCAATGTAGTGAATGAGCCACTTTAGTGGTCCGATGATCTTTGATGACCCTCGATCACCACCATTGTGTACTGATTTTAGTGTGCTATGTTACTTTAGCCTTAATGTAGGATGGTCTTGCATTACAATAATCTTGCCAAAGAATAGAAGGTATGGGATGTCGAGGTGCAGAGTTGTTGGTGATGGTGCACACATGTGCTCCATAGTGGATACTGAGGGATTAAAGGCATAGTGTTATTTGAGTTAGGTGAATTATGACTTTAGCCTATTGGCTTTGACGTGGTATAATAGCATTCTGCTTTCCAAGTAGTAGAGGCCTATGCTTGAGCAACTCCATATTCTAAACTGCAGCCATCTTCTGAGCCTCTGTAGGTGAGAGGTTATATTTTAGATTACATGTGTTGTCCACCAGTAGTGAACCAGACAGGACCGGTTCTTATCGGGTGGAATGTGCTCTCTTCGTGCCGAGTCAGAGCAAAACGCTTGGCCAGCTGCTTGTTGTGCTCTTGGTACGAGGTGGTACAGGAATCCAGTGAGAACTGTGGGCGGAGTTATCTAGAAACTTCGATGGAGAGCTGCATTCTATATTAGAGAAAGGGGGTCCGTGAGAGAGTTTCTGAGATGGTGAGATGCTGAGATGCTGGTCTGGTGTTTTGGCGGTCTGATGATACATCACGGTGCAGACGTGCAGACGTGTTTGTGCAACAGAGAGTCCGGAACCAACCAGTGAGGGAAAGAGAGACGGACCCTTCTTCAGATGACAAGACGCCTAAGATTATGGTGAGGTGTTCGATGTATATCTAACTTTATCTAACTATGCTTTTATTTTCAGGCTCTATGTATATGTATGTGTTGGTGATTGCTATAAATGTTCACTTTCTTTCTTTTGTCGTCCTATTATCATGTAATAAAGAAACCCTAGAGCATATAATTTGTTTGCATTCCTTGTGAGGGAAGGTCGGGACCCTTTTTTTTTACCAAGTACTTACAGAGGGATGGGCGATTCCCCTTCAATGGGTAATTGTTGATACAGGAGGGAAATCGGCTCCCATCAGGGATGTCTAAATTACATTGCTAGGCGGAGCATGCACTGTGTACCCTCTTAGATTAGGAGGTGTTGTGAATTTCTGCGTACCCTCTTGGATTGGGAGGTGTTGTGACTTGTTATTTGCGAGCTCCTCAGCAATGGTCTTATATGTTGTCAGTGTTTATTCCTTTCTTGGGTAAGTATTGTGAAATGTGGTGTCTTTCTGTAACCTGAGAAAGGATGTGGTAAGTAATGACCTGGTGACTGACAGAAGCACCAAAACATACAGAGAAGTAAGTCATTACCAATTGGCGTATTCGGTTGCAGGATATGAACGTTGATTTAAAAGGGGAAATATTGGTTGGTTTTTTTTGCAATTGAAAGCAGACTCTCCGATATCAGTTGATTTATTTGCATGGGGTAGCCCATATGGTGCTCTGGCTCGTGAGTGAGCTAATTGTGTTGGGTGGAATAGAATTGCTGTGGGTTTAAATGTGTTTTGTATAAAGGGCTTGTGAATAACTTTTTTACGTTAGGCAGAACGGGCGGGATCCCTTTAGTGTTCAGTAAAAAGAAATGCATTTAAAATGTGCTGAGCTGCAACAGGAATGTAACATCTCAGAATATAACCCTGAAAGGTGGGATGATGTTTCAGACAGAGATAGTGAGATTATTTTTTATGTGTTGTTTAACGTGCAGCCACAGTTTGAGCATTTGCCAAAAGAGCTGAAGGAAATGTTAATTGATGCCCAGTGTGAAAATATTCCTTTGACAACAGACTTAAACATGCAAGATTTACATGTGAAAAATGTTACAAAAAATCTAGTCAGGTTGCCAATTGCACAGGCTGTTTTAATTAACCCCTTCGACGCTCATGACGAGCTGGGCTCGTCATGCAGTAGCCTCCTGCTACGCTCATGACGAGCCCAGCTCGTCATGAATGTGCGAGGATCGCGAAATCCCAGCACAGCAGGGGAATTCCCATAGCATCCAAGAGGTTAATTCTTTCGAAGCGAGAAACGATAAGAAGACCCGTGTTTTAGAATCAACGATCACTGGGTGTGGAGATAAATCAGACCTATCAGTGCATGATACATTTTGCTTTAAAAGAAAAATGCAAGCATATGAATTTGAAAGTGTACAACAGCGAATTGTGTGAGACTGGCTACTTCCAGGTTTTAAAAATGTATTTTGTGATTTTAACCAAAAGCAATGTGCCCATTTTATCTACAGTAGAGTGCAGGGACTTTTAAATTCAGATGCTGCACAAAGGCCCATGACTATGTGCTTTGGCACACTAAAAGATACTGGACAGAACAGCGTGAGGGGAAATGTGAATTGCTTATGGGAGGTCGCACTAGTGGTAAAATGGCCCATATAGACAGAATAGCAGTTGGGTAGGATTTCACAGAAGCAGGGTTGGTGACTCCAACAACTAATGTTTAAAATGATTTTATGTAGCTGGTGCACAAATACGATAATTCTTTGCCCATGACAGTTGACTGTTACAAATTAAACAAACATATACCTTCTTTGACTGATGCTGTCCCAGATATTGTTACAGAAGTACCATGAGATTTTGCATGGGACTTTTTAATGTTGCCAATGTTTTGTCTTTTAGTTACCAATAGTCCTATAGACAAATTATAGTTTAAAAGAAAATATATATATATATATATGAAGATGCATGCGTTCAAAGGTGGGCTGTTCAATGTGGTTTTAGTTTAGTGTATTCCATTTACGAATGGAAAATTTCACAGCTTTTGGGTTGTGAACGGCTGGGAACTGACATGCTTTGACCTTGAGGAGATAACATCACAGAGCCTCCTCTTTCCCGGGCTCTTTGTAAGGGAGGGGGGTGATCGTAGGAGCAGTCTCCTCGCTGCTTGTTATGTTTGGCGAGCACCCAATTCTTTTCGTGGAGAATCTGTGTGAAGGAAGGGGGATTCCACTCTTCAGACTGTGGAGCTTCCTTTAATTGGAAAGATAGGGAGGCTTGCACAAAGGTGCAGGCTTCATCACCTATGAGGAGGTAGGCAGGGCGGACAGAAGTTGGCAGGCGCTTCGCTCTTGGAATGTGATTTCTTCGAAGGGAGGGCTTGTGAGGCAGAGCAGTGTGTCTCTGTTATGGTTGAAACTGAGCCAGCTCTGGGAAGCGGACATCTCTGGAAGGGAGGGGGTATGTTAGCAAGGAGTGAGAAGAGCGTACAGTTGACTGCCCCAGCCCTTCTGGCTGTGCAAGAAAAAATTAGAATTTGCCCAAATAAACTTAGAGAATATAATGCAGGTAGCATTCTTATGCTATTCCCCAGATCTAGAGGAGCGCTTTGCAGACAGAAATTAAAATATTGGACTTTGAGAGATGTAAAAAGAAAATTATGTGCTTTTGAATTGAAGTTTTTGCAAGACATGTGATACTTGTTTATCGTTTCAGATTGCGGTGCCAGGCTGCAAGTGAGGTCCTCCCTGTATGCATGGGCCCTCACCTCCCCTTTATTATTTTATTTTATCATTTTATTTTGTTATTTTTTGGAGAGTGGACCCCACAACCCCCCCAAGCCTGGAGCCAGACGGGACGGTGGTGATGTCCTGGGGCTGATGGCAGACGGGAGCTGATGATCTATGGAGAACCAGATCAGATGGGGTTCTTTCTTGCCGACGGGATACTGAGGAAGTTGGATGCCAGATAGCTGTCATCTACATAGATGGACTGCTTCTTTCTAAGCGAAGAAGGGATCAGCAGAGTGTTCTGCAATTGGACCTGTCCCCTTCGAGTGAGGCTGACTTTAAAAGAATGAGAGCTGTGTCTTTCTCACAGGAGAACTGCGTGTGCACCCTGACAAGAGACAGTGGTGTTTTTTGTTTTGCTTTTTTTTTCCACAGAAAAGAACGCTTTTTTCCCATAGAGACTTTGTGCTGCACTTAGAGTAGATATTTTCTGAGCTACAGTTGGCTGCCTTGGCAGTAGCATTTGCAGTTTCATTATTAGAGGTTCAAATGACACAAGCTGAATTATTTTTAGATATTTCTCCTGAGTTCTTGTTTTAGGTAATGCAGTAAGTTTAAAAAGAACAAAAAGAGAAAATCAGTTAATTATGATCTGCTTTGAATTCAATGTTTTTGAGTAGTCACTTCAGCACGAGAGTTGCTGGTTCAAAATATGCTTTTTAACTGTTGTGTTTTTGATTCTGAAATGTAGTTTTTCACTTGTAGGTACTCTTTCAAATATGGCCTACAGTCTTGCGTGTTTCACTCTGAAAATTTAGTTTTTTTACAGTTTTGCCTTTAAATGAGATATGTAATGTTTCAATGACACTCAAATCTTCAGTTAGGTTTTATTCAGTTGCTGGTTATTATGCATTGATACTGCTTTTACAGTTACCAGATATAGTGCCCCAATGATAGTTTTGTTTTTCAGTCATGATATTCAGTTGCTAGTGACTTTGCAATAATGCCAATTGTGCAGTTCATAGATGCAATCATAGCTGTGCCTTTAGTTCAGTGATTTTATTTTTGATATATGTGAATGGTGATGTTCAAGGGTCAAGGGGTGCAATGTAGTGAATGAGCCACTTTAGTGGTCCGATGATCTTTGATGACCCTCGATCACCACCATTGTGTACTGATTTTAGTGTGCTATGTTACTTTAGCCTTAATGTAGGATGGTCTTGCATTACAATAATCTTGCCAAAGAATAGAAGGTATGGGATGTCGAGGTGCAGAGTTGTTGGTGATGGTGCACACATGTGCTCCATAGTGGATACTGAGGGATTAAAGGCATAGTGTTATTTGAGTTAGGTGAATTATGACTTTAGCCTATTGGCTTTGACGTGGTATAATAGCATTCTGCTTTCCAAGTAGTAGAGGCCTATGCTTGAGCAACTCCATATTCTAAACTGCAGCCATCTTCTGAGCCTCTGTAGGTGAGAGGTTATATTTTAGATTACATGTGTTGTCCACCAGTAGTGAACCAGACAGGACCGGTTCTTATCGGGTGGAATGTGCTCTCTTCGTGCCGAGTCAGAGCAAAACGCTTGGCCAGCTGCTTGTTGTGCTCTTGGTACGAGGTAGTACAGGAATCCAGTGAGAACTGTGGGCGGAGTTATCTAGAAACTTCGATGGAGAGCTGCATTCTATATTAGAGAAAGGGGGTCCGTGAGAGAGTTTCTGAGATGGTGAGATGCTGAGATGCTGGTCTGGTGTTTTGGCGGTCTGATGATACATCACGGTGCAGACGTGCAGACGTGTTTGTGCAACAGAGAGTCCGGAACCAACCAGTGAGGGAAAGAGAGACGGACCCTTCTTCAGATGACAAGACGCCTAAGATTATGGTGAGGTGTTCGATGTATATCTAACTTTATCTAACTATGCTTTTATTTTCAGGCTCTATGTATATGTATGTGTTGGTGATTGCTATAAATGTTCACTTTCTTTCTTTTGTCGTCCTATTATCATGTAATAAAGAAACCCTAGAGCATATAATTTGTTTGCATTCCTTGTGAGGGAAGGTCGGGACCCTTTTTTTTTACCAAGTACTTACAGAGGGATGGGCGATTCCCCTTCAATGGGTAATTGTTGATACAGGAGGGAAATCGGCTCCCATCAGGGATGTCTAAATTACATTGCTAGGCGGAGCATGCACTGTGTACCCTCTTAGATTAGGAGGTGTTGTGAATTTCTGCGTACCCTCTTGGATTGGGAGGTGTTGTGACTTGTTATTTGCGAGCTCCTCAGCAATGTTCTTATATGTTGTCAGTGTTTATTCCTTTCTTGGGTAAGTATTGTGAAATGTGGTGTCTTTCTGTAACCTGAGAAAGGATGTGGTAAGTAATGACCTGGTGACTGACAGAAGCACCAAAACATACAGAGAAGTAAGTCATTACCAATTGGCGTATTCGGTTGCAGGATATGAACGTTGATTTAAAAGGGGAAATATTGGTTGGTTTTTTTTTGCAATTGAAAGCAGACTCTCCGATATCAGTTGATTTATTTGCATGGGGTAGCCCATATGGTGCTCTGGCTCGTGAGTGAGCTAATTGTGTTGGGTGGAATAGAATTGCTGTGGGTTTAAATGTGTTTTGTATAAAGGGCTTGTGAATAACTTTTTTACGTTAGGCAGAACGGGCGGGATCCCTTTAGTGTTCAGTAAAAAGAAATGCATTTAAAATGTGCTGAGCTGCAACAGGAATGTAACATCTCAGAATATAACCCTGAAAGGTGGGATGATGTTTCAGACAGAGATAGTGAGATTATTTTTTATGTGTTGTTTAACGTGCAGCCACAGTTTGAGCATTTGCCAAAAGAGCTGAAGGAAATGTTAATTGATGCCCAGTGTGAAAATATTCCTTTGACAACAGACTTAAACATGCATGATTTACATGTGAAAAATGTTACAAAAAATCTAGTCAGGTTGCCAATTGCACAGGCTGTTTTAATTAATTCTTTCGAAGCGAGAAACGATAAGAAGACCCGTGTTTTAGAATCAACGATCACTGGGTGTGGAGATAAATCAGACCTATCAGTGCACGATACATTTTGCTTTAAAAGAAAAATGCAAGCATATGAATTTGAAAGTGTACAACAGCGAATTGTGTGAGACTGGCTACTTCCAGGTTTTAAAAATGTATTTTGTGATTTTAACCAAAAGCAATGTGCCCATTTTATCTACAGTAGAGTGCAGGGACTTTTAAATTCAGATGCTGCACAAAGGCCCATGACTATGTGCTTTGGCACACTAAAAGATACTGGACAGAACAGCGTGAGGGAAAATGTGAATTGCTTATGGGAGGTCGCGCTAGTGGTAAAATGGCCCATATAGACAGAATAGCAGTTGGGTAGGATTTCACAGAAGCAGGGTTGGTGACTCCAACAACTAATGTTTAAAATGATTTTATGTAGCTGGTGCACAAATACGATAATTCTTTGCCCATGACAGTTGACTGTTACAAATTAAACAAACATATACCTTCTTTGACTGATGCTGTCCCAGATATTGTTACAGAAGTACCATGAGATTTTGCATGGGACTTTTTAATGTTGCCAATGTTTTGTCATTTAGTTACCAATAGTCCTATAGACAAATTATAGTTTAAAAGAAAATATATATATATATATATGAAGGTGCATGTGTTCAAAGGTGGGCTGTTCAATGTGGTTTTAGTTTAGTGTATTCCATTTACGAATGGAAAATTTCACAGCTTTTGGGTTGTGAACGGCTGGGAACTGACATGCTTTGACCTTGAGGAGATAACATCACAGAGCCTCCTCTTTCCCGGGCTCTTTGTAAGGGAGGGGGGTGATCGTAGGAGCAGTCTCCTCGCTGCTTGTTATGTTTGGCGAGCACCCAATTCTTTTCGTGGAGAATCTGTGTGAAGGAAGGGGGATTCCACTCTTCAGACTGTGGAGCTTCCTTTAATTGGAAAGATAGGGAGGCTTGCACAAAGGTGCAGGCTTCATCACCTATGAGGAGGTAGGCAGGGCGGACAGAAGTTGGCAGGCGCTTCGCTCTTGGAATGTGATTTCTTCGAAGGGAGGGCTTGCGAGGCAGAGCAGTGTGTCTCTGTTATGGTTGAAACTGAGCCAGCTCTGGGAAGCGGACATCTCTGGAAGGGAGGGGGTATGTTAGCAAGGAGTGAGAAGAGCGTACAGTTGACTGCCCCAGCCCTTCTGGCTGTGCAAGAAAAAATTAGAATTTGCCCAAATAAACTTAGAGAATATAATGCAGGTAGCATTCTTATGCTATTCCCCAGATCTAGAGGAGAGCTTTGCAGACAGAAATTAAAATATTGGACTTTGAGAGATGTAAAAAGAAAATTATGTGCTTTTGAATTGAAGTTTTTGCAAGACATGTGATACTTGTTTATCGTTTCAGATTGCGGTGCCAGGCTGCAAGTGAGGTCCTCCCTGTATGCATGGGCCCTCACCTCCCCTTTATTATTTTATTTTATCATTTTATTTTGTTATTTTTTGGAGAGTGGACCCCACAACCCCCCCAAGCCTGGAGCCAGACGGGACGGTGGTGATGTCCTCGGGCTGATGGCAGACGGGAGCTGATGATCTATGGAGAACCAGATCAGATGGGGTTCTTTCTTGCCGACGGGATACTGAGGAAGTTGGATGCCAGAGAGCTGTCATCTACATAGATGGACTGCTTCTTTCTAAGCGAAGAAGGGATCAGCAGAGTGTTCTGCAATTGGACCTGTCCCCTTCGAGTGAGGCTGACTTTAAAAGAATGAGAGCTGTGTCTTTCTACCAGGAGAACTGCGTGTGCACCCTGACAAGAGACAGTGGTGTTTTTTGTTTTGCTTTTTTTTTCCACAGAAAAGAACGCTTTTTTCCCATAGAGACTTTGTGCTGCACTTAGAGTAGATATTTTCTGAGCTACAGTTGGCTGCCTTGGCAGTAGCATTTGCAGTTTCATTATTAGAGGTTCAAATGACACAAGCTGAATTATTTTTAGATATTTCACCTAAGTTCTTGTTTTAGGTAATGCAGTAAGTTTAAAAATAACAAAAAGAGAAAATCAGTTAATTATGATCTGCTTTGAATTCAATGTTTTTGAGTAGTCACTTCAGCACGAGAGTTGCTGGTTCAAAATATGCTTTTTAACTGTTGTGTTTTTGATTCTGAAATGTAGTTTTTCACTTGTATGTACTCTTTCAAATATGGCCTACAGTCTTGCATGTTTCACTCTGAAAATTTAGTTTTTTTATAGTTTTGCCTTTAAATGAGATATGTAATGTTTCAATGACACTCAAATCTTCAGTTAGGTTTTATTCAGTTGCTGGTTATTATGCATTGATACTGCTTTTACAGTTACCAGATATAGTGCCCCAATGATAGTTTTGTTTTTCAGTCATGATATTCAGTTGCTAGTGACTTTGCAATAATGCCAATTGTGCAGTTCAAAGATGCAATCATAGCTGTGCCTTTAGTTCAGTGATTTTATTTTTGATATATGTGAATGGTGATGTTCAAGGGTCAAGGGGTGCAATGTAGTGAATGAGCCACTTTAGTGGTCTGATGATCTTTGATGACCCTCAATCACCACCATTGTGTACTGATTTTAGTGTGCTATGTTACTTTAGCCTTAATGTAGGATGGTCTTGCATTACAATAATCTTGCCAAAGAATAGAAGGTATGGGATGTCGAGGTGCAGAGTTGTTGGTGATGGTGCACACATGTGCTCCATAGTGGATACTGAGGGATTAAAGGCATAGTGTTATTTGAGTTAGGTGAATTATGACTTTAGCCTATTGGCTTTGACGTGGTATAATAGCATTCTGCTTTCCAAGTAGTAGAGGCCTATGCTTGAGCAACTCCATATTCTAAACTGCAGCCATCTTCTGAGCCTCTGTAGGTGAGAGGTTATATTTTAGATTACATGTGTTGTCCACCAGTAGTGAACCAGACAGGACCGGTTCTTATCGGGTGGAATGTGCTCTTTTCGTGCCGAGTCAGAGCAAAACACTTGGCCAGCTGCTTGTTGTGCTCTTGGTACGAGGTGGTACAGGAATCCAGTGATAACTGTGGGCGGAGTTAGCTAGAAACTTCGATGGAGAGCTGCATTCTATATTAGAGAAAGGGGGTCCGTGAGAGAGTTTCTGAGATGGTGAGATGCTGAGATGCTGGTCTGGTGTTTTGGCGGTCTGATGATACATCACGGTGCAGACGTGCAGACGTGTTTGTGCAATAGAGAGTCGGGAACCAACCAGTGAGGGAAAGAGAGACGGACCCTTCTTCAGATGACAAGACGTCTAAGGTTATGGTGAGGTGTTCGATGTATATCTAACTTTATCTAACTATGCTTTTATTTTCAGGCTCTATGTATATGTATGTGTTGGTGATTGCTATAAATGTTCACTTTCTTTCTTTCGTCATCCTATTATCATGTAATAAAGAAACCCTAGAGCATATTATTTGTTTGCATTCCTTGTGAGGGAAGGTCGGGACCCTTTTTTTTTTACCAAGTACTTACAGAGGGATGGGCGATTCCCCTTCAATGGGTAATTGTTGATACAGAAGAGAAATCGGCTCCCATCAGGGATGTCTAAATTACATTGCTAGGAGGAGCATGCGCTGTGTACCCTCTTAGATTAGGAGGTGTTGTGAATTTCTGCGTACCCCCTTGGATTGGGAGGTGTTGTGACTTGTTGTTATTTGCGAGCTCCTCAGCAATGGTCTTATATGTTGTCAGTGTTTATTCCTTTCTTGGGTAAGTATTGTGAAATGTGGTGTCTTTCTGTAACCTGAGAAAGGATGTGGTAAGTAATGACCTGGTGACTGACAGAAGCACCAAAACATACAGAGAAGTAAGTCATTACAGAGGGTACTGGCTGGGTGCCACCTCTATGAGCATGTGCTTAATATAAGTGTCTCTATGTCACACATTGTACATATTCATATTAGCATCTCTCCAGGGTTCAGCTGACTCACTCTGTGTTCCATGTTAGTGTCTTTCCTGTGGACAGACCCCTTCACTCTATGTTATAGCATTGCACCATATTAGTACCAGGAGCGCCTTCTCCGTGAAGGCGGAGGAGAGTCACCCCATTGCTTTCCAGCAATGTAAGGAAAAATAAAATGATGATAACAAAATTATTTTCATTTTTTTTTTTCTGCTGCGTGCACAGCAGCTTTGCCAGCTGGGGTGGGGCTGCTCTGCTAAGAGAGCAGGGAGGGGAGGAGCATTGGCGTAACACAGGCCCCCGCAGCCCTCACGGTGCGGAGGGGCCCCCCAAGTTCTCTCACTCTGGAGGGGGCCCCCATCCACTTCCGAAGCCTTCTTGCAAGGCTCCAGGAAAAGACACGGTAGCTGCTGCCTGGCTGAAGCCTGCTGTATTGGATGGGATATCCCAACAGAGTGAAATATATTTATATCAAACTTTCAAAATCAATTGTTGGCAGAGGAGGGCCCAGGGAAAACGGACCTCCATGTCTCTTTATGTCAGCGGAAGGAAACACCTGCAGAGCCCAGGGTGAGAGTCAGAGGCATTTATTTTGGGTATTGTACCATACTCTTTCCATCTATGACTTTAATGTGTATTGCCAGACTTCTTCTTGAAAGACCATTTCTCCTGTTTCATCTGGAGACAATATAGCATGATAACCCGTTTCCAAGGGCGATAATGGTTGGTAAAAGCCCAGACTCGGTGTCTGTTACGAGGGTGATGGTTTTTAACATCCTATATATCCTGGGACAGAAGGGCTATAATGCTGCTAGAACATACCAGCCTCAAGGGTGGAATGTTCCAAATTCAAAAGGGAGAAACGAAAACCAAGCATTTGAATGTTTGACCAGAAGGCCTATATTAGCCATTATCGGCCCTCAACCATTCCACTGTCCTCAATGCGGCTCCCAACGTTCCAATAGCAATAGGCGTAGCAGTCAGTGTGTCCAAATCTATGCTACTCTTGTCTCTACTTTGGCAGTATGAGTGGCTGAGTCAGTCCTGTTTAGTTTTCCGCACGTGGCGCACTATTAAAGTAAACTAATTTACATCAATTTCTCTTCTATTATGTCACGTCATGCATGCAAATACCACAGTTTACATGCCAGGTGGATGGAAAGCAGCCAGAAGCCCAGGGGAAAGAAGAAGAGCCACTGCCTCCAGCCGCCTCTCTTAATGTTGGCACAGCGCCCCTCAGCTCCCAGGACGCATGCCTCGATGGCAGCCGGCTGCTTTGGGGCACTGAAGACAGGCAGTGACGCCCTTCCATAGACACAGCTCAATGTGTTGTGAAGTAGTGCTGTTGGCTAGCAGAGGTGCTGGTAGGGCTGGGGCCATTTCAGTCGCAAGTCGGACTCCACCCAGCAGTCTTATAGAGGCACGTGGCAGCTATGAAATCACTTCTTTTTGCTAGAGGCAGTCCACCATTACCCTTTCACACTTCTGACTGATATTCCACTTTGAATTGTAATTGTAATTGCATTTATATAGTGCTTACTACACCTGACGAGGTGTCCCAAGAGTAGTATTTAATGTATACTGGTGGGTCCGGGCAGTGAGGACCAGCTATTCAGGATAACAAACGGGATTTTACATCTTTAGACTTTGCCCCGGGGCTTAAAATGGATATATAGAAGTGTAGGTACTCACTCTCCGATAGTACCTGTTTCCTACATAGATAAGTGCTGATGCTCTCATATTAAAAGTATTGGACCTCTGCTGAGAAGTGCAGGTGGGTGCTCGCACATTAAAATCAAGGAACTGCAGGTACTCAGGGGCTTATTTTTGAGCCCCATGCCACACTTTTGCACCGCCGTTGCATCACTTTTCATGACGCAGTGGTGGTGTAAATAATGCCCCACATTGCGCCCTATTTACAAAGTGTTGCATAATGCAGATGCGTCACTTCGTAAACCCCTTCGCCACATTATACCTGCCTACAAGGGATTTGTTTATGTAATTAATTTGGACTGATTCTTGCTTTTTACTTAACACAAGCTCTTATATATTGCTTGCTTGCATATTAATTTCTTTATGAATAGTTTAAATTGTTCATGCACAAACAACTCATATACAATTTTAGTTTTCTAATGAAATATGAAAACATCAGATTATATCAGAATTTGTCAGAAAATGTCAGAAACATTTTGTGACAAATTCTATTATAATCAGATGTTTTCATATTTCATTAGAAAACTAAAATTGTCTATGAGTTGTTTGTGCATGAACAAGTTAAACTATTCATAAAGAAATGTATTTGCAAGCAATATATAAGAGATTGTGTTAAGTAAAAAGCAAGAATCAGTCCAAAGTAATTATGTAAACAAATCCCTTGTAGGCACATCTACCTGTAAATATTACATTGCCCAAGCCGTCAAGGGTCGATTGGGGCCCATTATATTTAATACATTATACCTGCATCAGGTACAATTATGCAGGGTGGACGTTCCCCCGCAAGAAAGCCTAGTAGAAGTGGCGTAGTGAAATCTGTCAGGTTTCACTGCGCCACTTCTAGGATGCCACAGCGTCAAAACCCTATGCCTGCCTCGTAGCAGATGTAAGGGTGACGCAGTGCAATATGTATAGGCTTACTCCATGTGTTGCTGAAATTGTGTCATGCTTACGGCACAATTCCAGCAATGTGTGAGTTTTGCGCCGACAGATATGTACAGTAAATACAGCGCATCCATGGTGTCACAAGGAGGGCGTAGTGAAAAGTGTTGCATCACTGTTTTAACACAGCGATGCAAAACTTTTCATAAATGCGGCCCTCAGTGTGTGTCTGTTTTTGCAAATTTCAAGCACTGCTTTGGACCAGAACAAGAGAGGAAGTCATAAAAGAGAGGAAGATGGGGAGAGAGAAAGAGAGGAAAACAAAGGAAGGAAACAGGAGTGAAGTGAGAACCTGCAAGAGTGAGAATTTCAAAATGTTCTGCGCCTGTGTACCGGAACTTCTCCTTGTCCAAAGATATTACCGGTACTGATCCAGCGCTGCTCTGAAACCAACCTCTAAACCATCACTTTATCTCCCAGGAGCTATCACACTTTTCTCATCGGTGGGGGCCCATAACACCGTGAGTCACTCTTTCACACAAATCGCTCTGCTCCCAGGATCAGTGAAAACCAGAGGGTGAGTTGCTGGATATAGCGGAGTATCCTACTTCATTTAATTAGTCTAAATTCTATACATTATGTACAAATGCAATTAATTTGATTTTACCATGGTTTAATTCATAAGGACAACATTTAAGACACCCCACTTCCGGTCAATGGATCAGCTAGTAAAAGTTAAGTTAATGGACAACAAGACCAGCTTGTTTCTCCATTTATTTAATTTGTATTTGAGATTTTAAATCTCCTAGCATGACCTTTCTTTAATTGACTTTTATTTCTAATTCAATTCAAACATTTATTTATCATCTGAAAGAAGAAAAACATTAATTCAAGCAGTTTACATTTATTAGCAGAATAGTTCAGAAAAATAAGTCAAAGACATATTACCAGTCTTCTTCAGCAATGGAAAACAGGATTAAAAGAATAAAGTTCCTCAAAACAGCCTCTCTATTCTTTCTCGATGTTTACCACCCATCAAGACTCCGACCCATCAAAAGTTAAAGTCAGGAAAATTTTAAAGTCTTTGTACCAAAGGAAAAAGTGATCAGTTCGACAGCATGTCGTGGTGCGAAAAGAAATCAAAAAAATACACTTCTTTCTCTCTTCCAAGCGACCTCTTTTATACCCATTTTCACTAACTATCTAACTAAACTTTGAAATTTTTAGGGCCCGCACTCAATTCTCATTGGTCCATTCAAGGGATGGATGAGAATAACCTCAGCTCCTCATTGTCCATATTTCCGCCTTGTCATAGTTATAATTAAAAAAAATATAGTTCAGATTGTTCGTTTTAAAAAAATGTTATTGTGTCCTTTAACTTGTCACTTAACACAATTTTCCCAGGCTCATGACACGGGCATCTCAGCTTGGCACCATTCTGCCTTCAGGCCATGCTGACCTTGACACCAGCAGCACGGGCACAGGCTGCTTGCACATCTCTCGAGCACAGTCGCGCATGGGTAAAAAAACATTTGCTTGGAGTCTCGCAAACCCTCCATATTTGTATAGCCCGCATGGGCCATAACGGGAACTATTATATAAACAAACACAATTAAACATTAGATTTTGAAGTAAAACCCTTCTGTTTACCTCCCCCCATTCTAAATTAACCCTGTTAGTGATTACCTAGCTTTAAAGCAACGGACATGCAGTGTTTACTTACCATTCTCCATCATATCTGCCATGATTATACCTTTAAGAAGCATACATGCATAGCTTTTCATTGCATTATAGCATTTGCATACTATATTAGTAAGACAGTATCACACAATTAATGTTTTATGGTTTGCAACATAAGCAAATTAGTATCCCACGTTTATTTGTGTATGTGCTTTCTATTCTATGTTGGTTAATTTAAAAAACCACACGAATAATACATATTACAGTTATGGGAGATTAACTTCATGAGGGGTATACAACATTTTTTGTTTTCACCCCCCATCTATCAATTCCCCCCACCCAAATTTTTTTATAACATTTTCAAAACTTGTTTCAAGTTCTTTTCAATTAGTATGATTTACACTCTGGTATCTTCCATTTTCTTTCTATCTTGATATACTTTCTCCTTAAATTCTTCCATTTCAATGTCTCCCATTTCACGTTCTCTTCCTTTGTTCTCTTCAATTCTCTTTTTTTATCTTTTTAAAAGTTTCTTCTTTGTCTAAGTTTACAACCTAATCTTAATACTAGAAGTACAACTATCATTAGTGTTACTAGAATTAATACGTTCCCTATTATTGATCTATCTATTTCATAAAACCATTTCTTAACTACTGAAACACTTTTACCAAGTTTCTCAAGAACACCATCAACCTCCAGTGGTATCATTTCTTTATGAAATTCTGTAATGTTTGTAATATATCTTTCAATGTTTTGACTTTTATCAGGAATATAGGTACAACAGTGCTGTACCTTTAAAATTCCACAAACTCCTCCTTCTTTTGCCAAAAGTATGTCAAGAGCAAATCTATTTTGCATTACCATTGCTCTCACAGCAACCATTTCTGTATTTACCATTAAAAATCCCCGTGCAGTGTCTGTTGACAAACGACCTACTATCATTGACAATTTCCGGATTCTGTTTGCATTAAATGATATACCCACTGCTGGTATCAATGCTCCAAACACATCACCTATTATTTCTAACACACTCTCTCTTCTCCTACTACTTAAAGGTTTACCTATCTCATTAATTCCGTTAGTTCCTCTATCTACATGACAATTTTTAGGAAAGACCAAACCCACATAACAAGATCCATGCCAATGATCAGGCAATCTATAATAAGCTTTGTTTCCACATAAGAAGTAGATTCCAGGAAAAACTGGATCATTACCTCCTTTAAATCCCCAACACCCTTTTATAATATATGTATCTTCACATTGACTCGCACCCACAAAATAGTTATCATACACAGTGTTGTCACTTCGAATACTTAGCTTCCCTAAAAGTGGAGTATCTATATTTATGGCCACATTCACAGTATGTCCTTCTATATTTTCACCCTCAAATGTCCACATTGTGGATTTAGATTTCTTTGCATTTTTATTTCTTTTATACTGAATTCTCCTTTCCTTTACCATGTCCAAAAAGGCTTTCTCCATATTTCTCATTTTGCAAGTCAAATTATGTTTGAACGCATAATCATAAGTCAATTCTTGTGTTTCCAAAAAGTATTCTCCAAAAACGTTCACAGGTTTGTTTTTTGTTCAATCCAACTACTACTTTCAAATTTGCAAAAACATCATCTGAGTTTGAATAACATTATTCTAATTTACCAGTTCTACAAAACAGACTAGCCAACACACTATAGGTAACACCATATGTTAATATAAGATGGTGATAAGTCACAACTTCTGATACAGATGCAGGTAATTTCACACACACGTAGGAATCACTTGCCTCCATGGTTCTCACATATTCAAACAATAATTTAAATGTATTTCTAGAATACTCACTAATAGATTTGTCTTGATGCATTTTAGGTCTATAGACATTCTTCATTTCACCTTTTGACTCATTCGCCTTTTCTTTCATACTCTCATTTGCCTCTGCTTTTTCAAATTCAGGCCTGAAAGGAATCACAATAGCTAATATCAACCATACCAACATTAATAACCTTGTACATATTAACCACATTCTACACCATTTTTTAAAAATAATACATTTTGATCTTTGTATATCATTAGTAGCCATTTTTGTTTTACACATTGTTTATTACAATCTTTTCAAACTTTATAGTATCCTTTTCAACTCCCTTCGCACTTAAAAGTGTATTTTATTATCCAAGATCCTTAATCTTGTTTTCTTTTATTTCTTTATATCAGTCTTTGGTTTCCCAGTTTAGGTACTCTTTGTTTATCTTTAAGTTCCAATTCAATTTCTTTTTCATCACCTTGGTAATCCAAATTTTTCTTCTCTGGTAGGGAAAGCCTCCACCCACTGGAAAAACAGGCAAATGATCACAAGTACATATCGAAGCCTATTACAGGGTGGTAGTTCAATAAAATCCAACTGCATTCTTGTAATTGGACCTCCCTCCCGTCCTATGGTTCCCAGTCTTATCATTGCGTCCCTCCCAACATGAGCTTAACCATGATACATTCGGGCCATGTTAGAGGTCATGCTATCAGGCATTACTGGTCTTTCATCTTTGTAAACCCAAATTTCATCCTCTTCTCTTTGTCTACATCCTGCTTTTAACCATATGTCCTTTTCTTCCTCACTTGCTTCTTCCTGCATTTGCCTGACCTCCTGCCAAGTCTCAACCACTGTTGTTAGCATTAAAGGACTTGAAACATGCTCCTCTTTTCTGTCCCGATTTATAGATGCGAGATTTTTAGCACAGTATTTAGCAATGGAGTCAACAAAATGGTTGCCTCTAGTGACACAATCATCCCCTTTCTTGTGAGCTGCACATTTTACAACAGCAATTTTGTCAGGTAACTGAATTGCATCAATCAAATTCAGCATTTCTGATGGGGGATCCTGCAGAGGTTAAATAACCTCTTTGGGACCACAATTGACCATAATCATGGACAACCCCAAAGCCGTATTGACTGTCAATGGCTTTAGTGGGAATATTAAGTCTAAGGAAACTGGTATGGCATCCTTTGGTGGCCTAATAAGGTCGGCGAAGGAACATATAGTAGAAGGACCTGTAGCGGCTGGAAAGGAGGCTGGTACTGATATTAATACTAGTGCTATCGCTTTGATGGATTACATTGAAGATGCTCAGGGTGGGGAAAATGGTATCCAATTGGAAGTAGGTACTACACAATGCGTAGGAAATACACATCAGGTACCTTCTAGTAAACATCTTGATGGGGCGTTTTCCGCCTAATTACATGGAACATAGCAGGTCTTTCACGTAGGAGACAGGATGAGGCATGGACAAATCATATTGAAGGTTTGGACATTATCTGTCTCCAAGAAACTTGGAGCAGAAATGATCAAGACTTGGATGGATATCAATCTTTTAATGTGCATGCTGAACCATCACAGGCTGGAAGGGCAAAGGGTGGATTAATGACCGCTATTTCTGTAAAATATAATACCGTGAAAACCTTCAAACTAGTGGACTCCCCCTGGTACCAATTGCTTCTGATTGTAGAGTTGTTTCCAGTTCCTTTGCTTCTGATTAATTGGTACTATAATATCTTTGATCCCCATACCACATTTGTTATTGATAAATTACAGGAAGAGATAACTAAAGTGGCTAATAGCTCAATCTCCCTGTTTATTATGTGGGTAGGGGATTTTAACTGTTCCGTATGTAAACTTAGTGGGTCTAGGGCCTGCCGTTTGGTTGATATTAATGAGCATCCATTGGTGCACTTTAAGCACTCATTACAGGGTGAAGCACTGAATAATATCATTATGATAAATGATCTTTGTATTTTGGATATGCCATCCTCCTCTTCCTTGCCAATACCAACTTTTCAAGGGACGGGGGGTCAAATGAGTGTGATCGATTTTGTAATAGTTTCCAGTAGGTATATTCATTTTGTTGATAAATTTAAGATAGAATTAAACCCCGTAAGTCATCATCATCCCCTTGTTGTGAAGCTGTGTCCTGTCATTGAGAGGAATCAGGCATTCGAACAGTCGATGAAATATAGTGTAAATCAGGGTGTAACTTTAAAATGGGATAGAATTGATGCGAGGAGGCTAGAGGAAAAGATTTTTGAAGCAAATAGCCTAGAGATAGACATTTGTTTAACACCCACCTCCAATCCTGAAATGATAATTCAGAATTTTGAGGCTCCGTGTGGAAGTGTGGCAATGCACCTTCTTAGACTGGCAGGTAAGGGTGAACTAAGGGAGTGTAAATGGTTTGATGCTGAATGTTCCGCAGCACAAACATCATTAAAAAGGCATTGCATCAAGTCCCTCGGGACAAGGAGCTAGTCAAAAATGTAAGGAAGGCCTATAAGGATTCTATTGTTAAACGGAAATTAGAATTAAAAAAGAAAGCATGGGATGACCTTGAAAAAGCTTCGGATTTGAGGGATAGTAGGCTATTTTGGGAGGTAATAAATCGTCCCTTCATAAATAGTCAGGAAAAAGGTAACATGGTTACCCATATAACGGAGGAAACCTGGGAAACTCATTATGGCAAAAATTTTAATCCAAATAATGTCTGTTTAACAACTAATAGTGATGGGCATATTGATTTTTGTTTCGAAACAGCTTTAACACTCAGCCTCTCACTTTCCCTCTCCGAAGTTGAGGAGGCCCTAAGGAAAGGTATCCTGCTAAAAGCCCCTGGTCCACATGCTGTCCCGCTGGATCTTTTTAAATATAATACTGATGTGTGGGCACCATTATTACTTAATGTTTTTAGGGCGATTGTGGTCGGGCGTATTCCCCTATCATGGAATGAGGCGGTAGTTGTACCAATTTTTAAAAAGGGTGAAAAACGTGACCCTTGCTGCTACAGGCCGATTTCACTAATAGATGCTTCTTGTAAGCTTATGGGTAGGGTCATACTAGCTCGCTTGGAGTCATGGGCAGATTCCTCTAGTATCATGGTGGATTCACAGTACGGGTTCAGGAGAGGTAAGGGGACGACAGAGCAATGTCTTAACCTTGCTTTAATCATGGGTAAGTACATGAAGGCCAGGGGTGTTTCTATACATCTGGCCTTCATGAACTTACCCAGTGCCTTCGATACGGTATGTAGGGACAAGTTATGGCGGATGATGGAGGGCATGGGGTTTGAGGAACCTTTGGTTACATTGCTCCGTAGATTACATGCTGCTACCACTGTGATTGTTAGATATGGCCCGGGCGGAGAAAAGACAAAACCCATCCCATCAACTGAGGGCGTTCGCCAGGGCTGCATTCTGGCACCCTTCCTGTTTTTAGTTTATAGGAATGGTTTGAAAAAGTTTTTGTTGGAGAACTGTACAGATTTTCCCAAAGTAAATGGTAAACAGATTCCTTTGTTATCCTACACTGATGACACTGCTAATAGTATGCAAACCTGCCAGAATGCTTTTAATAATTTTATGCAGGACCTAGATCTTAGGGTCAATTTTACAAAGTCTTTTGTTATGGTTTGTGGCCCCAGAGGGTCAAAAACCCGTAGGTTTGCAGTAGAAAATCGGATTATTGAAAAAGTTGAAAACTTTAACTATTTGGGTAACCTATTTAACAAAAACTTGAGTTGGGATCCATTAATAATGGCTCGTGTACAAAAGACCACACGATCCATAGAGACCCTTTTTCGCTTTTCTAGCAATTTGGGTCAAACACCAATTGCCGAATTGAAGACCCTGTATAAGGCTAAATGCCTGCCTGTTGCTACCTATGGAGCGGGGGTGTGGGGGACACATAAATGTACCCAGATACAAGTTATGGAAAATAAGTTCTTAAAGCGCCCGTTATCAATTCCAACTTGTTCTTCAAACATCTTTTGTCATACAGAGATGGGCATAGAATTTGTGAGCAACATTATTCATGTCTCTCCATTACTTTTATGGGGTAAAATTGGGCTATCTTAAGATTTGGAACACTCAAAAGAAATTCTGAGGGACTGTATGAAATTAGATCATGTTATGCAGATTCCATGGTTATCATATGTTAAGGAAACCTTTTATAAAATTGGCCATGGTCATATTTATGAAAATCCAGAATCTATTCAGCAGGATACAAAGACTATAATTAAAAATGCTTATCGTAGTACTTTGGGTCTGTTAAAAAATAACGAACGAGTTTCGTATGAAATGTGTAAATTGCAGCATCAATATTATCTATCATTTACTGTATGCACTCAATGGCATTTTTACTTGACGAGATTTCGATTGAATATTCTGCACTTTCTTTTTGCTTTCCCGAAACAAGGTGGTTGGTGTGAGAGGCTACCACCTTGTCGGTGTGATGGCAAAACACAACAATGCACTTTACACCTTGTTCTTTTTTGCACTTTGTATAAAGATCCAAGAAATCGGTTTATTAAACCTATTTTATTGGATATTCAACCATGCAATTATAAAGAAGGTTATGAATATTTAAAATCATTGTCTACTGCTGCTACGTGTAGTGCCATGCTTAGTTTTATTAGACTGGCACTTATTATCAGAAAACGATATTGAAAATGTTTCTTTTGTTTGCTGATTTATCGGTAGTACCATGTAACTATTTGACGTAAATCTCTGGGCAATGTAAACCTATTTGTATGTAGGGCAGCATCAGTTTATATTGGATACCTAGGATTGTATAGCATATTGCACCTTATAGTCATATGTTTATGGACCTGATAAACCATTTGTAAAATTGTGTTTTAAAATTTTTTTGTATACTTTTATGATTCCTTTTGATGACTCGAAATAAAGTTTTTATGACTGACTGACTGACTGTCAGTCACTATGGCGACTCTGATCTCTTTTCCTAGTTCACATGCTCGAATCAAAGTCATCAGTTCCGCTATTTGAGCAGAATGAGTTCCTTACAGACAAGATGCTTCCAGGACATCTGCCACTGTACACACAGCATATGCAGCACTCAGAGCACCCTCATCTGTTCTCAGACACGAGTCATCCACAAACAATACATAATCAGAATCAGGTAATGGTTCATCTTTGATGCCAGGCCTTGGTTTAGTACAATACTCAAGAACATCCAAACATTTATGATCAACTTCATTTTTCACTTCCGCTTCCATGGCATCAGGCAGCAATGTAGAAGAATTCACGTTTACACATCTTGTTATTGTCACATTATCTGCACCCAAAATTACCTTTTCATACTTGGTCATCCTGTTATTTGTAAGGAACTGGGATTTTATTCCTAGTGAGGAGAATCTTCATTGAGATAGGTACATATACCTTCACAGGGTATCCCATCACTATGCCTTCGCTCTGTTCCAAACTCACACTTGTAGCAGCTACTGCTTTCAGACATCCTGGTAATGCCTTTGCAACTGGGTCCAACACAGCTGAGAAATATGCAATCAGCTTTCTCAGTTTCCCATGTCTCTAAATTAGAACTGATCATGCACATCCCTCTCGCTCACTGCAATACAGTTCAAACTCTTTCTCATAATCAGACATACCTAATACTGGTGCTTCACACAGACTCGTTTTTAGTCGTTCAAAGGCCTCCAATTCTATTTTGTTTAGCACTAAGGGGTCTTTCACATCTGCACTTGTCAGTCTCTGTAATGGCTATGCTATCAGGGAAAATCCACTGATTCATTGTCGACAATAACCTCCCATTCCTAGGAACATTCTCACTTGTTTCTGAGTTTTAGGAGGTTTCATTCCCTGTATTGTTTTAATTCTTTCTATGGTGACTTGTCTAACTCCTTGGGCAACCTTGTGACCTAGATACTGCACTTCTTTCTGACAGAATTGTAATTTCGATGGTGACACCTTATATCCTCCTTCTGCCAATTGGTTCAGTAATGCAATGGTATCTGAAACACATGCATCTTTGGTTCTTGATGCAACCAATAGGTCATCAATATACTGAACCTATACTGAATTTCCAGGCATGTTTAAACTCTCCAGTGACTTCTTTAGCAACTGATTAAAGATTGAGGGACTCTCAGTATACCCCTGAGGAATTCGTCACCATGCCAAAATACGGTCTCCAAACCGGAATGCAAATATTGGCTGGCTATCAGGGTGTAATGAAACTGTAAAGAACGCAATGACTGTATACCATTCTGCATCATGTGGAATTTGGTATAAGATTACTGCTGGATTTGGTACAACAGGACAGCATGGGATAACAATTTCATTGACTTTTCTCAAATCCTGCACTATCCTAAACGTTCCATTAGGCTTTTTCAATCCCATTATAGGTGAATTACATGGACTGCTTATTAATTCCCTCAAAATTCCTCGTTCAATCATCTTATCACAGGAGTTATTCCTTCAATTACTTCTGTTGTTAATTTGTACTGGGGAATATTTGGGTAGCCCACTCCTTCTTTTACAGACAACTTTACAGGATCCACACCTTTCATTAACCCAATATCTTCTCCTGTAAAATCCCAAACCTCTTCTTTGACTGTCTTTTTCAAATCACCAGGTATCTTTTCTTTGTCAAATACAGGAAACATGCTATTTTGCTCTGAATCTGTCATTGACAAGGTCATTCTATACAATCTATCTTCATCTGGAGTTTGGAGTTCAATGCCATCAGGTGAACAATAAATGGCACAGTTCATCTTGCACAGTGTATCTCTACCAAGAAGGTTAATAGGGCTACTATCACAAACCACAAATCGATGCATATCTTTGAAATTTCCAATTTCAACCTCAACTGGTTCAGTAAGGGATGTTTTAATTTGCCTATTCGCTACACCTACTACTTGGATGTAATCACTTGAGAGAGGAAGATTCTGAACTTTTACAGATCTAACAGTAGAACTGGTAGCACCTGTGTCCACTAGGAAAGTTACATTTACACCACTCACCTTTCCATTCACAAAAGGACCAGATTGATCTACCTCTAGAGTTGCGCCAAGTACGCACTCTTCTCCCTCTCCTAGGCACCATCAACAACTCTCGTCTGACTCACTCTCATCTTCCTTCATCCAGTACTGTGGACTCACATTCACTCGAGGTGATCTTGTTACCTGCTCTCCTCCAAAGAATCCTGTCACTGCACTGTATTTCTGTAGATTTACACTATGTGGAAGTGGTGGTTGTGGCACCCGACTCTGCTGGGTAACTACCTGTTGCTGTGGTGATGACTGCTGATTTACCTCATTCTGCACCTGTGGATTCAATTATATATTTTCAGGATTAACTCCTGGCGGTAACTTACACTCTTTCTTCCAATGCCCTAACCTGCTGCAATTGAAACATGGAAACTGTTTCTTGCCTCTTCTAGATTACCCATTCCTTTTCCTCTGGTCAGATTCCCTCTCATTTTCGCTTGACCTCCATCCAGACTTTTGTTCTCTAGTTGAGCTAATTGATGTTCAGCCACTTTCACTTGTGCCCACATGGCTTTCTCTTTAAGTTTTCTTTGCTTAACTTCAATCTCATCACCACAGTATTTTGCATGCCTCAACACTTCATCAGCAGATTATGACTGCCATCCCTCACATTATGCTTGATCATATCCCCTATCTCTGGTCTTAATCCAAAGACAAATCTATACACAAAATGACTCATATCTTTTTCACTCAATTCCTCATATCCACTGTACTGTTTAAACACTAACAACAATCTTTCATAATATGAATGTACAGATTCTTTTTGGTTCTTGTAGTGTCCTGTCAATCTTTACCCAATCTGTTTCCTTTAGAGGAATTTTATTCTTCAAAAATGTTATTACCTGTTCATATTTCTGCCTTACTTCAGGTCCCGGAGCACCTGTTGTTGGATCTCTTTTGTACTATGTTTTTGGCCAATCCACAGTAATCTTGCATTCAGACCATAAATCTGCTGGTACTACTATGTCAAACAACCCATCTAAATCTTCCCATAACACTTTAGAAATTTTTACAAATCGATCCACTTGTCAGTACCATTCCACTGGTTTCTCTCGTAACCTAGGGAAATCATTTGTGAATGTCAATATATCCTGTCTAGTCCAGGGAACATGCACATACCCTCCTCCTGGTATTTCTCTCATGGGAAACTCATTAGCTACGGGTTCTTTTTCCCTAACTGGAAATGCTAATGTTGTTTTGTCATTAATTTCTTCTCTTTTCTTTGTCCATTTACTTTTCCACCGTTCCACATCTCCCCACTTTCTCAGTAATACAATCAATTCTTTTATCTGTGTTAATCTTCCGGCAGTATTCATTTTGTCAATGTCTTTTTCAGTGAAATCTACTCTGTAAGGCTTTTGTAATATCTTAATTTTTGCAAAGTCTATAGCAAGTTCATTAGCTAATCCCTCTAATCGGTCATGCAGATTTGTATCTCTTCATGTGATGCTTTTGCGCATGAACATTAATTAATCATCTTGGTATGCTTTTAATCTATCCGTTCCAATCATTCCAATTATTAATTCTTCCATGTAAATATTTAATCTGACCACATCTAATGTTTTAGGTTCTTGATCTTTTAATTTCAACGTTTTGAGCCAATCACTTAATTCCTTTTCTGTCGGTCCTACAGGAGTTGCGTTAAATCGATTTTCTCTAAACTCCTTTCAGGAGTTGCAGATTCCACACCCATCGGGAACTTATATGAAAGACTCTGATTCAAAGTCAAATCAGGCGGTATCATATGACTAGTACTAACTTTTGCATTTATTGAACATGTTTTCCTTTTCCTCTGCAGAGAATACCCCTGACGAAGGGACTCAGGTTCCGAAATGCATTGTTTTGAAACATAAATGTAGCTACAACCATGATTATTTTGAATATTCTGTCCATAAAATGTTGCTGTTTCGGCTATGATTATTTCACAGAGCGGGCCCTCATCATATACCTTAAGCTGGTGCCGAGTGAGGTGAGGTGCAATCCTCGAGAAGCAATGGTAAGCACTTTTTCCACCATTGCATTCATATAGATTTGGGGGCATATTATCAAGCCTGTGCGATAAAACTATCGCCGCTTTATCGGCCGAAAACAGCCGATAAAGCGGCGATAATGGGCTTGATAATATGCTCTATGAATTCCAATCGTAGCCCATGTTAGATGTGAAGACATCTAACATGGGCTTCGATTGGAATTCCATAGAGCATATTATCAAGCCCATTATCGCCGCTTTATCGGCCGTTTTCGGCTGATAAAGCGGCGATAATTTTATCGCACAGGCTTGATAATATGCCCCGTGGTATTTTGTTAAGCAAAATTGTTGCAGATGTATTTTTACATTCCTCTTTTCAGATGTTGTAATGCATCATGTTTCCATGGAGGATTTGAATATTGTTACATCAGAATCGAAACTGTATGTATTTATCTTTATAGAATAGCAGTGACTATAGGTGTGTTTGCTGAGGTCCTGAAGAAAGCCAGGGAGATTTATCCTAGTGGCTGAAACATGTTGACAGTCCAGACAGTGATTAATTCCTAACTGTGTCTGTTTCACTTGCACTTTGGTTTTAAGTAGGAAAACAGATTAGAGATAACATTAAAAGAATTTCTACACTGTCTAACGCTCTGCTGTTTATCCCATTTTAAATTACACTTTACACTTTTCATTATTCTTGCACTGCACTTATAAATACTCTAGATTAGAGAGAAAACAAGAAAAAGATTCCCTTCTGTACTTACTTTCTCTTATGCGAACCACATAAGAGGATACAAATGTATCTCCCTATTCCCCCGTTTGAAATCAAGGGTGGACGTGAGACGGTTGCTTTGGAATCCCAGATGATGACACTGGGCACTTGAATGTGTAATGATAGGACACCAATCATCCTGAGGTGGTTCATGTTTGTCTTTTCACTTCATTTTTCTGCACTGTTTTGTTTTCTTTATACTGAATTGAGGTAGCGCCTAAAGTGGCAGGAGTTATCAGATTGATTCTTTGAGGCACGTTGTTTCTAAGACCATGGATTCCATTGTGTTTTTGTTTAGTATGAATTTGGAGGATTGAATCCTTAATTGTATGTATACATTTTCCCTCAGACCCTCTATATAGTATTTTTTTTTAAACTCTATTACTCTCTCAGGGATGTGCTTAAGCCCAAGATTTTATCAGTTGCCTTCGCCATACATTCACCACTTTTACACTTAAAATGTCCCTAACTTGTAACATACGACAAGGCTACTACTTTGAAACAGAACATGAAACCGTGTGACTCACATGCCACATCTTTCTCTTCCTAGGCAGAGTAACCAGCTTCTTACTTCCCAGAAGCCTTACAACTTCGACTACACTTAACGTAATACAGACTTAACATATAGAGGTCGATTCCGATTCAGGGAAAAAAAACGTCAGATGAATCGTATTCGTAGCCGTTTCCGTACGAATCGTACAAATCTGTCTGAATCGTGTAGTACGATCACTTTCCGAAATATATGTCCGAATGTCTCCGAACCGTACGAAAAACGAGCGAAGCTCCGTACGATACTGACTCGGGAATTGAACCGTACGATTTGTAAACATGCCGTATGACCCGCAAAGTACGATCCGGACTGGGTACCCACAACACCATACGTACGGGAAAACAACGTCGCGTATGAACTGTGATTTTTACGGAAAACATCCCGTATGAGCGAACCTCACTATCAGATACAAAACAAACCCCCCACAAAGAAGCACAGGCGTACCCTGTAAAAACATCGCGTTAGAGAGAGCTACACAGTAAATCACGAAACGGACCCCCCAACCAAGCGCACGCGTACCCCGCAAAAACGTCGCTTTAGAGAGAGCTACACAGTAAATCACGAAATGAACCTCCCAACCAAGCGCACGCGTACCCCGCAAAAACGTCGCGTTAGAGAGAGCTACACAGTAAATCACAAAACTAACACCCCCAACCAAGCGCACGCGTACTCCGCAAAAACGTTGCGTTAGAGAGAGCTGCACAGTAAATCACGAAACGAACCCCCCAACCAAGCGCACGCGTACCCCGCAAAATGTCGCGTTAGAGAGAGCTACACAGTAAATCACGAAACGAACCCTCAACAAAGCGCATGCGCACTCCTAAAACAGCACAAGGAAGGTGCAAAGTAGTCGCACAACACTCCAAAACATGTCTCATAAGTACTAACCATTGCAAAACAATTTCCTGTCCAGATCAAAACTGCCAAACAGAGGGCCCAACTCAGACCAACCCCATATAACACACCCACCGAAAAGTCAAAATAAGCCACACCCACAAATGGACCAATAAAAAGAGCCCACACACACAAACCAGCATCCTTTGCAACATACACATTTTACAACAGAGACTGACAACACGCCAACAACTGCACACATCCACCTTCACACATACCACCAATCATATTGAGACCCACACACCCCTTTCACACTCAGACCCACACACCCCCATCCATACACACCATCATCTCCCCAATCACAATCACCCCACAACATGTCTGCACCGAAGAATCCAAAGTTCACAAACCAGGAGATGGAGTTCCTTGTAGATGAGGTCATCCGAGTCGAGCCACAGCTGTTTGGCGCATTGATCAGACAGACCAGCATAGCTGACAAAACACACCTGTGGGAGAGGATCGTCAATAGGGTCAATGCTGTTGCACCCATCAGGTGCACCAGGTCGGTTTGCCAGGCCAGGTGATACGATGTGCGGAAGATGGTGAAGCACAAGATGGACAAGGACTACGCCCAGAGCCAGTACACTGGAGGCGGTGGTCCCCGCAGACCAGTACAGTACCATCCCTGGGAGGAGAAGGTTATGGCCCTGCTACCACCGGTGGGAGTACATGGAATTGAAGGAGTCGTGGAGTCTGGTGAGTATACCAACAACTCATGTAACATGGAGGGACTCCCAGCAGTGCCCAGACATAGGAGAGGTGGGTGGATATGAATCCCAGCAGTGCCCAGACATAGGAGGGGTGGGTGGATATGACTCCCAGAAGCGCCCAACAGTATGGGGGTGCGTGGATATGACTCCCATCAGTGCCCAGACATAGGAGGGGTGGGTGGACATGACTCCCAGCAGTGCCCAGACATAGGAGGGGTAGGTGGATATGACTCCCAGCAGTGCCCAGACATAGGAGGGGTGGGTGGATATGACTCCCAGCAGTGCCCAACAGTATGGGGGTGGGTGGATATGACTCCCAGCAGTGCCCAGACATAAGAGGGGTGGGTGGATATGACTCCCAGCAGTGCCCAACAGTATGGGCGTGGGTGGATATGACTCCCAGCAGTGCCCAGACATAAGAGGGGTGGGTGGATATGACTCCCAGCAGAGGCCAGATATAAGAGGGGTTGGTGGATATGACTCCCAGCACTGCCCAGACATAGGAGGGTGGGTGGATATGACTCCCAGCAGTGCCCAGACATTGGAGGGGTGAGTGCACAGGACTCCCAGCAGAGGCAAGACATAGGAGGGGTGGGTGGATATGAATCCCAGCAGTGCCCAGACATAGGAGGGGTGGGTGGATATGACTCCCAGAAGCGCCCAACAGTATGGGGGTGCGTGGATATGACTCCCATCAGTGCCCAGACATAGGAGGGGTGGGTGGACATGACTCCCAGCAGTGCCCAGACATAGGAGGGGTAGGTGGATATGACTCCCAGCAGTGCCCAGACATAGGAGGGGTGGGTGGATATGACTCCCAGCAGTGCCCAACAGTATGGGGGTGGGTGGATATGACTCCCAGCAGTGCCCAGACATAAGAGGGGTGGGTGGATATGACTCCCAGCAGTGCCCAACAGTATGGGCGTGGGTGGATATGACTCCCAGCAGTGCCCAGACATAAGAGGGGTGGGTGGATATGACTCCCAGCAGAGGCCAGATATAAGAGGGGTTGGTGGATATGACTCCCAGCACTGCCCAGACATAGGAGGGTGGGTGGATATGACTCCCAGCAGTGCCCAGACATTGGAGGGGTGAGTGCACAGGACTCCCAGCAGAGGCAAGACATAGGAGGGGTGGGTGGATATGACTCCCAGCACTGCCCAGACATAGGAGGGGTGGGTGGATATGACTCCCAGCAGTGCCTAACAGTATGGGGGTGAGTGGATATGACTCCCAGCAGTGCCCAGGCATAGGAGGGGTGGGTGGATATGACTCCCAGCAGTGCCCAGACATAAGAGGGGTGGGTGGATATGACTCCAGCAGAGGCCAGACATAAGAGGGGTGGGTGGATATGACTCCTAGCAGAGGCCAGACATAAGAGTGGTGGGTGCATATGACTCCCAGCACTGCCCAGACATAGGAGGGGTGGGTGGATATGACTCCCAGCAGTGCCCAGACATAGGAGGGGTGGGTGCACAGGACTCCCAGCAGAGGCCATAAATAGGAGGGGTGGGTGGATTTGACTCCCAGCACTGCCCAGATATAGCAGGGGTGGGTGGATATGACTCCCAGCAGTGCCAAGACATAGGAGGGTTGGTTGCAGAGGACTCCCAGCGGTGCCCAGACATAGGAGGGGGGTGGATATGACTTCCAGCAGTGGTCACACATATGAGGGGTGGGTGGATATGACACCCAGCAGTGGCCAACAGTATGGGGGTGGGTGGATATGACTTACAGCAGTGGCCAACCATATGGGGGTGGGTGGATATGACTACCAGCAGTGGCCAATAGTATGGGGGTCGGTGGATATGACTTACAGCAGTGGCCAACAGTATGTGGGTGGGTGGATACGACTACCAGCAGTGGCCAACAGTATGGGGGTGGGTGGATATGACTACCAGCAGTGGCCAACAGTATGGGGATGGGCAGATATGACTCCCAGCAGTGCCCAACAGTGTGGGGGTGGGTGGATATGACTACCAGCAGTGCCCAGACATAAGAGGGGTGGGTAGATATGACTCCCAGGAGTACCCAGACATAGGAGGGGTGGGTGGATATGACACCCAGCAGTGGCCAACAGTATGGGGGTGAGTGGATATGACTTAGAGCAGTGGTCAACAGTATGGGGTAGGTGGATATGACTCCCAGCAGTGGCCAACAGTATGGGGGTGAGTGCAAGGGGCAGGGCCTGAAGGCTGCAAGGGGAGACTGATAAGGGTGCAAGTGGGAATGTAGGAGGGTACAAGGGGGATTGTGAATAATCTAAAAAGTTGCTAACCCCTATCAACAATACTGTTTACATCCATGCACAATTGCACTCATCCCATATGGCCCAGGTACACACCAATGCCTCATGCTCAATGTACAGGGAGAGTGAAAGTACTGACAACAAAGCTGACACTGAGCCCTGGTGTAGGCAGCACAAGGCCCTGCTGTGACCACTGCAAATACCAACACCAGAACAACAAGTACAGATATCTTGAACAGCCACACCACGAGGGACGCCCAGTTGCAAACCTGACTCAAACTATCAGCACAGCCTGTCACTCATACCCCTTACATATACTTAGCCACCTAGGACAGGCAATGGAGTGCCCCACTGTCACAATCGTCATGTAACACAACAAATACTGATCTGGTGAAGCAATCAAGCAAAACATGCACGGTGCTGATGCACAAGTCCCTTGTGCTGATACCACAACACCGTAGATTCACCTCAGTGAGCCACTGGATGCAAAAAAATCGTGCCATGGTGCTGGGTAATGTCAAGGTGATGCACCTTGGAGATGTGCCACGTACTAAAGTCCAGCGACAGAAGTCGGTGTACTGGTTGTGTTGTGGTGTGCGGTGTTTGCCTGTCACCTCCTAAAAGTGGCTGACTGTAATCTTAAAGATTTTACCCAGTCACTTCTATGCACATGCTGCCTCAATACCCTGTGCTTGCTTGAAGCAGACGTAAGGATTGACACAGCATTGTGCAGATAGGTCCACACAGAGCATAACAGGATCTGCCTTGTGCCAGCTACACAACTACAGCAAATGTGCCACTTCCATGGCACAGATGCGTGACGCAGCTGTTCTTTTTTTCCACCATGGTGATCTGCAGTGTTAATGTGTTGCAAAGATTTCATTTCAACATTTATGCCATTGTTCTTGCAGTGGGGGCTGGTAAAGCTGCTCTGATCAAGTGATCTCTTAAGTTTTCTCCCCGGTCTCAAACAAAATCAGAAAATCCATTCTGAAACATTGACCTATAATAAATGCAGGACCAATTAATCTAGAAATACCTCTTTTTGCCTTCTGCAAGGACAAAAACTTAAGAGATCACTTGATCAGAGCAGCTTTACCAGCCCCCACTGCAAGAACAACAATTGAATCTAACTGGGGCCTGCCACCAGTGTTAGGCCATGTGAAGTGTGGATGCTGCAATGTTTGTGAGTTCACGATTGAGGCACGTAATTTCTGTCGCAATGGCATAAATGTTGAAATGAAATCTTTCACAAACTGTAACACCTGCAATGTTATTTATGCTATACTCTGCCCCTGCCCGAAAATGTATGTGGGCTAAACCACCCAAAAGGCAAAGACCCGAATCTGTCAGCATCGGAGCCGCATCAGGTGTGGCACACCCAATGTTCCCTTGGTAGAACATTTCTCAGAACTAAACCACACAGCAGATGACATCAAGTGGACTATCCTCAAAACCGCCAAGTTGCCACAAAGAGGCGGCAACCTGGCGCAACTCCTGAATCGAGAAGAACTGAAGACTATAATCCAGTTCAACACCATCGAAACCGGATTAAATAGAAGCGAGGACTGGACAACCCTTCTATAAAACATAAACTGTACAAATAATTTGTTCACCCTGAGACTATGGTTTTTTCTGCTACCTTGACCAGGCACGACCATCACTGGTCATGGCAAGAGATGTGCCCCTGTGCCCCCATCATCATACTGTTAATCTTGTATTATGTAAAAATGTAATTTGCACCATGTCACTGCGCCGTATTTTAGAACTCACAAAACTGGTTCACTATTGTGGCCTGCCGCTATTTGCCCCAACTTCTGCACAAGTACTAGTTTTAATTCTCCTGCATGCCTTTAATAGGGCTCTTCCACCATTCTAAGATGGCCGCCATGGTGCCCCTGAGCCTTACTGACTCCTTTCCTCGACACGTGATACTATCACCCGATACGATCACATGACATTGTGATTGCAAACACTTTTGGCTCCCGCTCGCCTCAGGCTCTCTATTCCGCGAGTAATCTACAGCCAGACCGACTCGCACCAGGACATTGCTCCTACACCCGGTAAGTCAAATCTCCTTTGGCTCGCCGTCTCCCTTATCGTCCATATAATTAATCCAATGTGCCTCTCTCGCCAGCGGATCGAATCAATGGTATGGACCACCAACACGTGATCCCTCAAATTCCTAAGGCACCCCGAGCGCAGCCATCATTTGTGTAATTTACAAAATTGGTAAGTCCAGTCTCCCCTGGCCTGGCGGCCCCCATCGCATTGGGCACTCTTTTAACCGTTGATGCCCGTCTCTCCTCAGCGGGCCGACTTCACTATAATAGTCTGAAGTTCCGTCTTCTGCATCCTCAGATGAACTGGATACACGGGCACCCCATTACGGGTATGCGTTTACTTACTCTCCATGTTTTGTTGCTAACTAGCTGGGTACTTTTGTACCTCACCATCCTTTTTTCATTCCATTCAGTGCCCCCAGCAGCCTCCCCATCGGGCTATCCTGGCAGCCCCCGCTGAACACAATTGTGTCCACGAGCGCCTAGAGGCTACGCCGAGCCTACATTGAGGTATAATCGCTGCGCACAGTATGCTCACTGCGCACACTCTATCTGCACACCCTCACATCCTAGATCGTGCCTAGCCCCTGATGCTGCACTTACGGACACTGTCCCCCTTAATTCCATACCGAGACGTTCTGTAGAGCCCCTCACCTTTTGGCTCGAAATTCACTCTCCACCCCCTTCTCTAGAGATCATTATAGCAGACTCTCTGGAGGTGTTCATAGTACACAAACTAAGTCATCAATCACTCGCCCTTGTGTTAAAGAGAACTACTGGCATGTCACAACTCACAGTTCATCACCGCGAATCCGAATGTATAAATTTCGTCACCCCGTACCGGAATTTTTTGAATGTCACCTTGCTTGCAACTCTTCACTGCGATTCCGAATGTTACAAACGTGGCTTAGCTGACTACTCAGAATTTAAACTGTTTATTCTTTGTTCTTTTCCCTGTTTTTCCCTAACAGGCGCAATTGGTAATTTACCAGGCAATTATTCTGTTTAAGTCCTGATGATGATCCCTTGTAATTAGAGCGCGGGATCGAAACGTCGACCTTTCTTAGTAGACATACTGTTGACCATTGTTATCACAGTTTGTATGTTCTGCTCTGGGAAACACTGATATTTCTTGACCCTCACAGTGCCCAGATTGCTCACCTCTCTATTGCCTGAAGTACCCTTCCTTTTCATTTACTTTATTTTTTCCTTTCTCTCTCTACTTTTAACCTTCCAGTACGGCGCAGGATTGTGCCTTACAGCGAAAATTGTTTGTTGTAAAAATGTATCCTAAATCCAAAAACGCTTGAATTAACTTATAATAAAATTCCCTACCCGGCTGGGTGTGGAAAACATATAGCAGCCTATTGTGTTCTATATAATCTAAGTACACTATCCCTTCAAGCTTTGGACCCTTGTTTTTTGTAATAGCAGCTCGATCAGGGCCATCTGTGCCAACCACAACACCCATTCTTGCCACATCCCAGCAGACAGCTCGGAGCCCTGCCCACGATCCACAACTGAGCCAGTCTGACAAGGAGGGACAAGGTTCGCCGGACACCCAGGAGGTGGCAGACAACACCACCACTGTCAACCCTCAGGGGTCTCGGCGACCCGATGTGCCCACTACAGCAGGCCAGGCTCGTGTGTGCAGGAGTGGTGGGAGTGGCACAAGGCGGAGGCGAGAACCTGACCAGCAAGCTGCAGGACCCGGTATATCTGAACTGAGAAACATTATGGAGGTATACAGGCGGGACACCAGGGAGTTCAGCCAGGGAGTGGGGGCCCTCATCGAAATAAAAAAACAGCAGGCCGAGCCATATGCCAGCCAATGACTACACCAAGGATGGATGGAGGCAAAACTGGCTGAGCTCTGGGCGGTGCTGAGGAACATGAGCCACTCACTCCGTCGGATTCCTGACAACATGCAGCAGCCTCCCTGTGTCACCAGGCCAGAAGCATCAAGGCAAAGACTGACAACAGGCACAGGGAGGGAGGAGGAGGCTGAATTGTCCGACAGAGCGTCCCAGGCATCGTCAAGGCCTGCATATGAGGGTCCCCCAAGGAAGGTGGGTCATCCACAGGGAAGACGTTGAGAGGCAGTGGGCCATGCGCATCTCCCAGGTCACCTGGTCTGGCATCTTGCCTTTCTGTGCAACAGCATCGCCTTATTGACCTTCCAACTCTCCCACATGGCTTTGCTGGTCGCAGTGTGACCAATGATGCCAAGCAATGTGTGCTGGACTCTGTTGACTCAAACTGCATGGCATCACATCTCCCTTTGTGAACTTTGGATTCTCAACGTTTTTGTACAGCACCTACTACCTACTCACATTTCACACACAAGTTGGTCAAATAAATTTGACAACCACTATATGTATTGATGTACTAATTATTTTTGTCAAAGTATGCCAGAGTGTAGAACAAACTAAAGTCATCCTTACAGTGGAGTCTGAGTCCGGTTGAGGACACACATAGGTCACAATGTATCATCAACTACATACATGGAGGGCATTACTCACCTGTGATGTTTAATATCTGCTGAGGGGGGGTGGTGGCTTGCCATACTGCTATAACAGACAGTTACGGAACAGTCCCATGAATGTGTAGAAGTCATGTGTAATGTGTAGGTGTCCAGGGAGGGAGTACCATGTCTATTTTTTTAGGTGGGAGAACTATCACCCACATGCAGTTGTATTGTGGATGCGATTAATGGTCCCCAAGGCAACGGTAGCTGGATGGACTTTGGGCAACGGGGTGTAGGTTGGCAGATGTACATATTTCAGCTACTATTGTTTTGGGTTGTGGAGTGCCTACTGAGTGTGGCAGAGGAGTATTAAGGTGTTCCTGCAGTTGACTGTGGGACTATTGTACGTATCTAAGGTGGACGGTCATGTGGCTGTGGCAGGGGAAGTTGAGGATGATGTGTGCGCATACACCACTGTATGTGCATAAGTACTGCTGGAGTATGGCTCCTGTTCCTGCATAGATGTTGTTGCCGTAGTACAGCTGCCTGGTGTCGTTGACCTGGGTGGCTGTCTGTCTTGACTAGGAGTGGATCTATCTGAAGATCATTTCCTGCATGTGGAGTGAATTGCAGCATGAGGTAGTGATGGTGTTGTCTTGGGGAATTGGATGCAAACATTGATGTACCAATGCTGGATGTTGGTGTGCATCTCATCCAGCCAGGACATGCTCTACCTCTGACCCATGTAGTCTGTGTAGGTGCGGACCTGTGTGCTGATGTAGTACTCCAATGTCTGAGGAGCAATCAGTTGTGTCGATTCCAAGCTCAGTAGTCTCAGATTTTGACACAATTAATGGTGAAGCCTCTCTGCTCGATCAGCAGATGTGTCAATCCAGTTCCCCTATGGACCCTATGCCCGCAAAGCAATACAACATCCTTGCTAAGATTCCCAAACACCATTTGTACACCATTTGTAACCTGTACCTCAGATTGGCCACTAATCCGGATGCCTGCAGACACCCGTTACTCCTGTCCATCTTGAGTAAAGGCTAGAACAGCCCATCGGGTTAAATGTGTGCCCAATTAATGACTATTAATATGATACTAGATGGCTTAGCAGACATGTGGGTGTAGGCTTGGAGAGCTGTTGATGATAGTTACACTGCGGGTGAGCTGGGTGTTGGTGTGAAAGGTGAAGTTCAGAAGTTTGACAATGCCGAGTGTCCTTGGTGTTGTATGTGACTCAGATGGTGTACCTCGTAGAGTCTGGCAAATCATACTCCTGGAATCTTGTTCTGGTCCCTGCGGGTGTTCCACTATCTGGCTGTGATGGCAATGTTGAAGTAGTGTGCTGAGGTTGTGGACAAACAGGTCACCTGAATGAAGGCGATGTGGGGGGCTGTTGTGTCGGTGAGTTGACAGATAACAATGGGCTGGTGGTGAAATTAGCGTGTGTGCAGTATGAGGCACAGGACCTTGTTGTACGGACATGCACTGTTATGAGGTGCAGCATGGTGTTGGCAGTATGAGTCGCACACACAGCCTGCAAAGGTGTCATGTGTGCATCTAGGGTTGCCTGATCACAGGTGGATGAATGTGTGGCCTACACTGTATGGAGGGTGGCTGGAGCATGAGTCTGTTATGTTACCTGCGTCATGGAAGGCCCAGAGGGTCCTGCATTGTGCACGTTGCATGCGCTGATGGTCCTGCCTTTTGCACGTAGTTGGTGCAACAGTGGCATAGACAAGTTGTGGAATGCCTTAAGAATGGATGGCTGGAGGGACATCTTGGAGTCGTGTGTTTTGCAGAATCAGGGCACTAGTGTTGTGGTGTTGCTGGTGAGGCAGCAGCATGAATGACTGAACTCATGACGGCAGAGGGGTTGACACACCATGAAAAACTAGCACACAAAGAGAACGATTATTGCAAGGCACCCTGTAACATGTGTATGCAAAGGAAGGAGTGTGTGGTTACTCATGGGTCACTGCACGAAACTTGTTGAGCCCTCACAAATTATGATGGACACAGGATCAGGCACCAAAAGGACAAGGGGGTCACAGGACACACAGCGTCATCTGGTGTTGCCTTCCCGTTGTGGGTAGACAGCTTAACAAGACATACCCAACCATGTACGTCATGCACTATATGGACCATTAGCCATTTAAAAAACAGCATGCATGTTGCCACATTACACATTACCACATATATACAAACATTGTAAATAACAACATAGATGAAGCATGGAAACTGGCTGAAGATCTGCGGTTACAGTAATGATGCACAACGTACTGTGGGTAACACATTCACTACACAAAAATATCACGTTTGCTATGAGGCCATGCTGCTTTGCACGATGTACATGGTCAGCGGCATTGCTTTGATGAAGATAACAGACATGCAATGATGTTACCTGTAATGCTGTTAAACCAATAGCCACACGACTGCCAGGGCTGTCGGTACCTTTGGGCCTCAGAGTTGTGCGATGCTGAAAGGGGTCCATCTCCCAATAGCCCCTTGGTCTGAGCATAAATGACAGACGCAAAAGGGTGATCAGGCGAGGAAAGGGGAGGATGGGAACAGCAGGGAGTGAGATCTGAAACAAAGGTAAAGAAGCATAAGCATTCCACACTTCTTGTCACAGATTTACAGAATACCTCAGGACCTATACTGTAACATTTACACATGTGAAGTATGATCACAGCCACTGTATCCTAATTGGGATCACATATTTGGAAATGATACAAGATCAGAACATTGAACACGGACACATAAAAGGTAGCAGAGTTTGTGACCTAAATGAAGGGGGTGTAACGCTCACCAGGACAGCATCAATGCAATGAGATCCATGCGTTCATCTATTGATTCACAGTGTACGAATGAGGCTCAAACTTACAGTGAATATAATGTGTGGCAGTGCTACTCACACAAAGCCCACAATCTGTAGTCATCCTGGGGAATCAGTGACGGTCATGAAGGCAAATGACACATCATCCGCAAGAGCCCTAAGAAGCTCAACCTACGAGGAAGGGAATTATCTAAACACAAGGTAGCCCCGCAAGAGCCTGTCATTGGCTCGTCCAACTGTGCCTTACATGTCAAGCAGGTCGCAACAAACTACAAAGAGAGAAATGATTAATAAATCCAATAAACCACCCCTACCATGACCAGGATATGCAGCACAGCACAAAAGAATCCTGGGATTGACGTCACCCGACTGGTGCAACGGAAGTGTAAACATTAGCCACAGCACAACGTTGTGACGTCATCAGTGCTACATACCTGCCATCATGGGAATAGAAAGTTAACATCAACTTACAGAGAAGGCTTGCAAAGCAGTGTTCTCCACCGGCACAGGGGTAGCGAAATGACTGTGACATGACATACGGGCACAAGGGGCAATGCATCCCTACGAACAGACTCACAGGACAGTTGACAGACCATGTGGAACATACACTGTCCCACAACTTCGCAACATGGTTGTTTGCAGATCAAACTGTACTGGCACACAGGATAAAGGGGATGAGCCAGACACATCCTGCTGCACACAGTGAGGCTACAATTCCACACAGAGCCTGTTGTTGAGATGTCCCACGCTATGTCAACCGGTGTCAGCCGCAATGTGTCTGGGGCAAGGTATACACACATTGATGCATTCACCAGAGTCAAAAGTCCACAACAGATGACTGTCAAGAAGTGTGACTGTTCTGTCACTGGAGTGGTGCAACATGCAATTTCATCCATGGGAATGGGACATGTAGGTATGGTTCAACAACATGCACAGAAACAGTTCACACACATTCGAAAACCCTGCCAACACAATACAACCTGTTTGTATTTCTTACCAGAACTGACATTTCCACATGTCTGTGCATGGCACGCTGATTCGGCATACGTTGCAATCATCATGGGGAATAGCAGGAGGACTAAGATTACATGAACAGACAACAGGCAGAGCAACCTGCAAATAACAGGCACACAAGGCTTTACATTGAGAATCAATATCCTATAGGCATGGTCATGTAAAATACACCAACAATGTAGTACACATGTACATTTCACGATCACTCATTGTGCATATGTGTGTGGCAGAACATCAGCACTTGTGTGACACATCACAACATACATCAAAGTGACTTTCCATAGAGTCGGCTGGACACACAGTTTGCAACACATGCCACTCTATGCTACAAGCTTGCACAATAATTCACAGTGACTCACCATTAAGAGAAGAAGTTGCGTATGAGCTGACTCCAGATATCCTCCTCCTCCTCATCATCACTTTCATCATGGCCAAAGCCGGCATCCTCAACGGGTGGATGTTCCAGCTCGTCAAGATCCAGAATGAGTGGCACTGCCTCCTCAACTGCCATGTTGTGCAGCATGCAGCAAACAATGAAGATGTTACACAGCTTTTGTGGGGCGTATGGGAGGGATCCACCGGTCTTATCAAGGCACCGGAATCGACTCTTCAGGAGTCCAAAAGTCCGCTCTATCACTCGCCTGGTCTGCCCGTGTGCATTGTTGTACTGCTGGTCTGCAGCTGTTCTGGGATTGCGGAGCGGTGTCACGAGCCACGGCATGTTGCGATATCCCGCGTCTCCTACAAGTAAACATCATGCAAAAAAGTGTGTAATGAGATGCCGGCATACATAAAACATAAATGAGACATACAGGACAAACATAGTTTACCCAGCAACAAGACATTCCCACTCGTTGTGCAGCTGCAGCATCATCAGTGGTACCCTGCTACGCCTCATGATGAATGCATCATGGCACGATCCTGGAAAACGTGTACAAACATGGGAAATCAGCATGTTAGCAAGAAACACAACCAGGGCATTTATTGAGTGGTAATGTTTCCTGTTGCAGAAGGCCTGCTCCTGAGCCTGTGGTGGCACCAAAGCCACATGTGTACCATCAATGGACCCAATGACATGTGGCATCTCTCCCAGGGCATAGAAGTCACCCTTGACATCTGTCCACTCTTGTGCAGTTGGAAATTTTATGAACTCATCAATGTGCTGCAACATAGCAGCTAACACATCACGTAGAACACGGCTGAACATGGTTTGTGACATCCCCCAACATCAGCTATGGTAAATTGAAACGTACCTGTAGCAAAGAAATGTAGTGCTGCCATCACCTTTAGCTTGGGTGTCAGCGCAGTCGGATACTTGTGTCGCGGTTGGAGATGTGGGCTCAACCTAACCGTCAAGTTCTGAATCAACTCTCGAGTAAATCAGTAACGTCGGATGCAATCACGTTCCCTCATGGTCTCCAAGTCAGGAAAAGGCCTTGGTAGAAGCGGTGCCCTGCAGGACATATTTGGTAAGAATTGAGCACAACTGTCAGCCAACAACGATACCAATGTACATAGCACATGCAACACTGCAACTACACATCAAGTCACTATGGGGTCTGGCGTGTGCAAGATATCCAGGACACATATGGCATCTTGCTGGCACTTTCATATCGGACAAATTGAAAATGAGGTGTGCATGTGTTAAAGCAACACCACAGCCATTGTCACGATGCAGACATGTATGCCTGGGGATAAATAATGTATGATGCCATCAGACACAAAATCCTTTGAAAAGCACATGTGGCATGGTGTGTGTACATGGACAACCATGTCAATCACAACACAGTCGCATGAGAGATGCACCAACAGCATATGCAGTTAATGCAACACAAACAGCTATTGCAACTCTTACCATGACACACACATGGCATTGTTAGATAGTGTCATGCTGAGCGTCAAAAGGTCAAGTGAGAAGGGACCCCGGTCACTGGCATAATGAGACAGCTGCCCATAGTGATGACTGTGCCATCCCAGTGTTGATGTGCATGAGTAAATGCGCATAATGATACATAGGGGACAAGTGTTAAGGTGATGTGTTACACTTACTACCCCATCTCACATGACAGGTGTCAACAGGTCGTCACACTGATTGAGGAAAGGGTCAGATGCCCTATGCTATGTCACAGCCTACTACACCTAGGCATTGCTCATGTAAGTATGCAATGACAAAAACCTGATATACATCCTGGTTTGAACCGTACACAAACATTGGTGCCATGTGTGCACCTCGTAACACTATTGTAATGTTGCAGTATGTGAGCGTGTACAACGCACCGTACCCCTGCCTTCACCACAGCGGGTGTAACGCACCGTACCCTGTCCTGACGTGCGTGTGTGCACCTCGTTTCACTACTACAATGGTGCCATACATGAGCGAACCGTACCCCGACCTGACGTGCGTGTGTGCGCCTCGTTTCACTATTGTCATCGTGCCATACGCGAGCGAACCGTACCCCGACCTGACGTGCGTGTGTGCACCTCATTTCACTACTACAATGGTGCCATGCGAGAGCGAACCGTACCCCGACCTGACGTGCGTGTGTGCGCCTCGTTTCACTATTGTCATCGTGGCATACGCGAGCGAACCTTATCCCGACCTGACGTGCGTGCGTGTGCCTCATTTCACTACTACAATGGTGCCATACGCGAGCGAACCGTACCCTGACCTGACGTGCGTGTGTGCGCCTCATTTCACTATTGTCATCATGCCATACACAAGAGAACCATACCCCGACCTGACGTGCGTGTGTGCGCCTCATTTCCCTACAACAATGGTGCCATACGTGACGTGGAAAGCACCATAGACGTGTGTTGATCTCAGAAACTAGCTAGGGTACACATATGGGGCGAATAATGGGCCCTGAATGCAGCCTGGTTGTCATGAATACTGAGATTTGAGTGTGTTCCACAAGTGTCCTGCAAAAGTCAGTTGGGCAGAAATATACAATGTTGCAATTAGTATTTGGAGCTGAAGCACAACTTTTAAAGCATGCAAATGTGAGTCAGGGCCTTATGTTTGAAGGGATTGGATGAAACATAAGATGCAAAGTATTCTGACCTATCACACTGTACTCCAGAAACAGAAAGCCCCTCAGCAGCACAGATTTAAGGCTGAATGTGTCTGTGAGTGAGCACTTGCCTGCACAACATTGGAGTGGACCACACTGCTGCTGTCTCTGCATTCCCTGGACTCTGAATTTGCTGGCCATGGAGAGGGCACCTGCATTCAGTAAGGAGGAGAACCAGGCCCTGCTGGATGCCCTCCTACCAAACTACAGCAAGCTGTATGGGAGACCAGGGGAGCAGGTGAGTGATGAATGAACTTGCTTTGACTGTGCACCTGTTGTGTGAGTGGCACTACGGCCATTGTGTATTTGTGGAACAGACATGCAATGTGGTTTGGCAGTGAGTGCCGGGTGTGTACATTGTGCTGTCTCCCATGTGACATTCAATGCATACTGATTTACACATTCTGCTGTGCCACACCTTGCAGGTTTGTTCCCCATAATTTACTGAGCTGTAATAGTGTTCACCCCAGAGAGACTGCTGAATGTACTCACTGATGTTTATGTTTTTTGTGGACCTGTGGTGATGTTGTACAAATGCTGTGTTTGAACTCATGGACATTGAAGAGTGTGAATGTTCCTTGTCACCTGGCTGAGTGTGTATGTGATGTTTTGCACCACAGCTGCATGGCGTATGCAGCAGCTGTAGCCATCTGATGTGACAAGTTTGCTATGTTGTGTGCCTGACTTGCACAGTTAGCACAACACCTGTGGCACCTCTTTGTCAAGTGGACATGTGAAAAATGAAGGTTTTATACACTGTTCCGTCTTTACAAAAATTGCCGTGCTGTTCCTAAAAAGGAAAAAAGAAAAAAAGGAAAAAAGAAATGGTACAGTCCGTGATGCATATGATTAAGGCAGGGAGACCAGGAGGTGACCCTGGGAATCCATTATGTTGGATTTAATGCCCTCACACACCCTTTCAGGTGTCATGCTTCATCATTTGGGCCTGCTCCTCGTTGGGTCGGCGGTGCAATACCCAACGGGCGACACCTCATAGAGGGGCTCTTTGGCGGAGATCTTTTTCCAACAGCCGTATGGATGAAGTGCGGGTATGGGGCCAGAACTAAAGGGTAGACGTGATGTAGTGCGTTAAAATAAAGCTAGTGGTACCGGGAAAGCTTTATTCAGGAGGGCCACTGCTTTAGTTAAAAATGATTATCTAGAGGAGAGTGTTGGAAAGTAATGTTTCCAGCTGTCATCTAGATTTTATTGTAGTCCGGTCAACATGTTTCTCGCTACTGTGAAGTTGACTAGCGATTCTTCAGGACCAAAGAGACTAATTAGCATGTATCTAATGGTGCAAAAAAACTGTCTACGCTAATACCCTAGAGTGTGGTGCATGTCTGCTCATCTGGCTATCACTCTAGTGGGTGAAAGGAGGGACAATACTGTATTACCCTTCTTCTAGTTGTGACTGTCAATACCTGTTGAATAAAGAGGGAAAGCATATCACAAATAGATTTACATCAGTTGCATCAGTGACTGTAATCCTTGTGCGGTTCGCATGCCAGTGGTTATCAGGCGTGCCACCACACCATTGCACAAGTGTACCATGCACTCTCAAATGTGTAGATTCAGTGAGAGTGGCATTTGAATAAAATAAAAGTAAAACAAAGTAAAATACCACTTTGGTATGGGTAACTCGCAGCTATTCAAAACTCACCTAAAGTTAAAAACAGTCAGACAACGACAGTGTCCAGCGGGTAAAGCTTCAGGTAGATCTTCCACCGCAAGGCTATGTATAGGAAAAGATCTTAGTGCCTTGAGAACTATATAAACAGTGACTGGGTGTTATTCACAAGCTCATATCAAAGGTGTAACTTCCAAAGATAATATGTTTAAAACCACTCATGAAATATTGTATCTATGAACCCACATCGTAAGGTGTAGGCAGAAGTTCTAGCCCAGACCTCATATCTAGTTAGCGCTTGTCTCATGTCCAAAAATGTAAGGTTAGTGGTAGTTTGGAGCTATGAAATGTGCATCGCTAAGCATCAGTGGTTATCAGAGAACTGCAGTATCTAAGTCAGGCGACCTCCCATCTCTATGGTGCCGAATATGAGTAGATGCATGTTGGTATAGGGTGGCCGTATCTGACAACGTGTGTTGGAATATGGAATAGCGTGGGGTGATTGTCTCGCTAATATGCCCTTCAGAAAAACCGGACCGAACCTGGCCGGAATAAAGGGCAAGTTCATGTGTATTACCAATGATGTATCTGGGGCAGGACGCAAACAACATCCCTAAAAGGAGGGTGCATGAGTAGTATGGGTAAAACAGGGGCCGCTAGACCGCAACATGTATAGAGTCAATTCTGACTCTCTTCGTGGACGGAATAACAAATGCCATGAGGAAGTGTAAACCCATGACCTGGCGACCGTTAGAGCCGTCAATAATTTAAATGCTCATGTTACGGGCGGTTAAGACCACATATATCTGGTTGTCAAACGCTGATACAACACATTGCGGGGCCTGGGTTATTACTCGAATGTGCTTTTGTTAGAGTATTAGGAGGGAACTCTCTAGTTATGTGCCGTAGAAAATGTTACATTAAGGGACATACAGCCTTTTTCATCATTCTCCCGTTTTGCGAGCCCCTAATAGCGATTCATAAGGAATTGCTATTAAGGACTTGCAAAACGGGATTCATGTAGAAATTGCATAAAGAAATGCGATTCCTACACATTCCTTATTTGCGATTAGCAAATTGCTAATCGGAAATAAGGAATAACTCCCCATTCATTCCTATGGGCCTAAAGGCCCATAGGAATGAATGGGGAGTTATTCCTTATTTGCGAATTGCAATTTGCTAATCGCAAATAAGATAGCGATTTCAAGGGTGCCAGGGGTGTCCAAAGGACACCCTGTAGCACCCCTGAAATGTAATCTACATTGGTGTTGCGCACACACATGTCCAAAGGACATGTGTGTGTGTAACATGCAACTTAGAAAAATGCATTTAAATGCATTTTTCTAAGTTTTCGCTATTTACCACGAGGTTTGACCTCGCGGTAAATAGCGGCCCAAAATAGCGATTTCGGTATTTTAAAATGGTTCATTAATTGCATTTAAGAAATCTCAAATAGAGATTCCTTAAATGCAATTCCTCGCAAATATGCGAATTCTTAAATAGCGAATTTTGCATTTGGGATGATGAATCCCAAATGCTAAAATTGCACTCGCAAAGGGCCAGATTCTCAGATTCTGGCCCTTTGCGAGCGCAATTAAGCTTGATGAATCAGGCTGATAATTCTCTCTAGGTCTGAGGGGTCAGTGAATGCAGGCGTCGCTCGAGCTCGAGTGGGTACACTTACTTGGTAATCCCTGAGCTTCGCTGTACGCACCTACCCTTCGCCGCTGGAACCGGGTGGAGGGAGTGGGAAGGGTCAGTTCCGGTTTTGAGGAGTATGAACCATGGACCTGATTGGTTCACTAAGATGGGGGCCATTTTGGAGTTTCGCGTGAGGTGAAAACCAAGCTTAAGATCGAGCCTAGTGTTGCATATCCTTTTCATAAATGGATAATGAAAGGGTGGCTTGAATCAAATATATTATATTGAAAAGAAATGGAGCATGTGATGAATGTATTTACACCCAAAATATTTCCAAAAAATATTTTTATTTTGTGAAAAGGAAATTATCCTGGTGGTCAGTGCTTGGCGCCAAGATGCACATATAAAAGAGTTAGTTGGTGTAAGTGCACCCAAATAGTCGCTGGCACACGGAAATTACATGTTGTATATTGGCCAGTGGTAGATACACAGGTCGACATTGCGTCGGCCATCTTGGAGTGGTGGATTCATTAGGTAGCTCAGTTATGATATAAGCTAGGTATAGCCTCCTCGTGGGGGCCTCATAGGAAGTGATGCACCTTGCTTATGTAAATGAAGTTACTGAATAGATATAAGGTAGTAGAGATGCAGTAAATAAATAAATTAGAGACTGGTCCAGGGGATGTCTTCATTTAGGCCATTAATATCAGAGGATAATCTATGTATCCAACGTTGTTCTTTGTAGAACAGTTGTTCTTTGGATATCTTTTGCTTGCCTCTAGGATCAACCATTGGAGGGAGTCAGGGGTGTGATTCATTTCTAGGAAATGTCTACACATTTTGGTGTTGCTTTTCTTGCACCTGAAGTTGCTACGATGTTCTGATACTCTAGTTTTCATATTACGAGTCGTCATGCCAATGTAATAAAGATTACAAGGGCATATGTACATGTATTTATATATGTACATGTATTTATATAGCGCAAATCACCGACACGGTATCTAAGCGCTTGCTTAGGGAACCCGTCCTGGTATTCCCCTGTGAGATACCCCGGCAGGGTATCCACAAGGTGAAAGCCAGGCATCCCGCCGCGAGGGGCCGTAGTGGAGATTAAGCAAGCTATTGCCCAGAGTCGCAGAGTGTGACCCCGTGAGTCGAGTAGGCACCGGAGCGAGAATTATCGAGTCCGTGGAATTTTTTTAGAGCCCGAGACCCGCCGAGGCGGGGAATCGAACCCTGGTCCACGGCCGATCTCAGCTTCCGGGTCTGCCGCCTCTAACCACTGAGCCACACTTCTCCACATATGATCAAGTAAATACAGTTTGTGCTGTTGCAGTTTGTGTTGCCTCTCATTTCCCACTGGAAAGACCCAGTCAGGGTAATACTTTTGTATTTCTTAGTGAATGGACATGCCGCACAGCCACCACATGGATAATGTCCTGTGACTGGTGGTAGATTCCATAGTGTTACTTGGCGATTTGACTCGTTTGTGTTCTTAGGTCTAGTATGAATCAGTATGTTTTTTATATTCTTTGACCTCTTAAAGGCAAACCTTGGTTGGTCTATATTCAGAGATCCAGTATTAAGAATAGACCAATGGCTTTTCACAATTCTTCTCAGCTGATTCGATGCTGGTGTGAAGGTTGTCACACAAGTCATAGGCTGGACAGTTAGGGGGTTCTTTACTTTTGGTTCTAGTAGGCTCTCCCTGTTAATGTTCTGTGCTCTTTTCCTGCATTTTGCGATTTCTCTGGTAGGGTACCCTCTCTCTCTTAGATTCCTAGACAGGATGGCAGATTCAGTCTTGTAATTGACCAGTGTGCTACAATTTCGCCGTATCCTGAGGAATTGTCCAAACGGAAGGTTGGATCTCAGGGCTTTCGGGTGGTGGCTGGCATAATGAAGTAGACTATTCCGGTCCGTGCTCTTCTTAAATAAAGTGGTACCGAGGGATCCCCCTTCGATACTTATTTTTAGATCAAGGAATGTGTAGGAGAGTAGGGTCTGCTATCCTATGGTCACCCCAAATTTTTGCTTTTTGCTTCACTGGTTTTCGACTACTGAGGCTGTGGGCCTGCTAATCAGACCCCCAGCCTGCTGTTCTCTCTCTAAATTATTAATACATGTGCTATAGGTACATACCACGATTGGAAATGGACTCCTTGTTAGCCCCTGTACCATGCACTATAGGTGCTCAGGGCATAGGTGCCACCAAGGCCTACCAGGGGCTGCAGCATATCTTTTGCCACCCCTGGCTGGTTCTTAAATTGACACAACTGGCTGATCACTCAGCTGGGGCAAGGTGGTGTAATCACCTCTTGCTTAGATATATTATACCTATATCTAAACCTATATCTGGACACATATAAACCTGTGAGCCACTCCTATGGAAGGCCTTATCAATCCTGGAGGCAGAGTGCATGGTTTAATGTGAGATGGAGCTCTAGCATGAGCTGAGCCTGTCTGCAGCCGTCGGGAACAAATCCCTAAGCTGTTTCAGGATAATGCCATACCATATACTATTAAGTGCATTATAATCCTCGCGGTTATATAGCAACTTTGGTTTGGCTTTATCAAAACATGTCGTGTAAGGTGTCATACGATTTGGAATACTATCCCCTCACCAGTTCTTGCGACGGGGATAGCATTCCACCCCTCTAGAGGGAGAAGACATGTTACTTTACTTAAATGCGGTTAATTTGTAAAAGAGCTTCAGATCCACAAAATGGATGCTTCTGCCACAGACACAAGTCTGACCCCCTGAAGCTGACCGAAACTCAGCCAAGGGGGCCTGGACAAAGGGTTTCCTGTCGCAGGGAGGTGTCACACCACCCCAGACAGGAGATAGTGGATTGTAGCAGGGAGGTTTGAAATAAACCAAACACTGCATGGGGAGCACAAGGCTGCCCCTTGCATAATCTGGTCAAACCGGTTCTGGGGCACACCAGCCCCAGTCCCAGCGCGGCCTGGATCAAAGGAAAGGGGTGTACCCACCCCCTTCCTGGGTCCCACCCATAGGAGGGGACCTAGCAGGTAATCCAGCCCCTTAGATTGGTATAAGAATGGGAGCAGTGCCAATGCACTTCAGATTATCCTGATGAAACATAAGAAACAAAACTCTGGACCCTTCGACATCCTACTCAACGTAGAAGACTGAAGAATCTCCCTTGTGGTCAAGGAGTGACCACCCTGTGCAAACAGGCACCATCCAGCACCTCGACGTCTGCTTTGTTGCAGTTCCCGCCGGAACTCGAGCGATAGAGATCAACGAGATCAAGCTTGCCTGCCTCTAACAGCCCGATCCACAGTCCCTGCAGAGCTGAGACCCGTGGAGGCGATCGGAAGCGTGGGGCACGCCATCTTGAAAAGACCATGAGACGCTGACCGTGCAGCCCACGAGTGACCCTCGAAGCTGTATACCGGGATTTGAGAAGCCCCAACCCTGAGCCACACTTGAACTGAAGTTCAGCCCTCCACACTCGACGAGTGCTGCGTGGGGCCCTTCTGCTTCTTTTGGCTCAACGCATTGGCCCGGTCACTTGCCAGCTGGCTTGTGGCTCCTGTGCCGACGAAAACCGAAATACGACTTGTGAATCTGATTGATCCAGATTTGCAACCACTCCCCTGAAAAGGAGTACCCACTCTGACCCTCCTGGTCCGAGTGAGAAGCAATCTTCCAGTTCCGCGTGGATTGCTTTTGCCAAGTGTTGTTTGCTCCAATCTTGAAGCCGACAGGGCCGACGGCAAGAGCCTTTGTGGGACAGATCGTGACCCGCTCCTGGATGTCACAGATGCCCCAGAGCCCACGTGACAGGGGAGAGAAGCTCCTCGACAACCACCTGATTGCGCCCGACATTGCCTGGTTCCATCCTGGTTCCACCCTGGTCACTGCTGAGTGACCCAGACTCTGTCCCCTCTGCTTTCAGGTACTTTACGACTCTGATCCACCCTTGGATCACATCGGACACCTCTCCTTCCCATCGCCTGCAGCATCTTCAGCTTCAAGCACCAAGAACCTTCACAACGAAACCCGACGCCACTTCGACCCTATGCACCCGCTTCCTGTGGGTGAGGTAACATTGCAACGCTGGTGTTCCCACACTGGTACACACCTCTAGGGTCTGTGACTAAAGTTTTGTCCTTCTAGGTTCAGCGGAAGTATCTTTAAACACTGCTTGTTTAACTTTTACGCACCATTGACTTGCATTGGTGCATGCGTGTGCTTTAAGCACTGCACCCGAATCCCGCGGGCTTTTCCCGGCTTCAGCATTGCTTGTCCCGACTGCTCCCAGCGATTCCCTAGGCCCTAGACCTAACCACTGTTCGGTTGGTATCTCTTATACCACTTTCTTAGTATATGGTCTGAGTGGCCCCTCGCCCTCATCCATAATTGTGCAACTTTGTATGTTATACTGTGCTTTTGATTTAACGCTTGTGCCCCTTTGTTCATAAAGAATACTGGGGATTATTTTAAGTAATAAATACATATATTTTTATAATATATACTTGTGTAGTGTCCTTTCATTTGATATTACAGGACTGTGATTGGTAAAACAGCTCGCTTAACACGACCTCTTGAGTTAAGCCTTTGAGGCTGCTTAGTCTATGCTACCATTAAGGTAGCTTGTCTACAAGGTTGACTTACAACCAGACACCACCATAAGGGAATGCTTGGACTGATACAAGGTGGTTCCAGAATTGGAAACATCATATATCAGGCCAACTTCTCACATTGGTGCGCAGCGGTGCGGATTTGAGCTTGCTGTTGTTTTACCATTGCAATCTTTTTATCAAATTGAAAGATCACATCAAGTACCTTAGGTACATATAAATCAAAAGCTTAGCATATTAAGTTCTACTGAACTTAGTAGTTGTAGATTAAAGGGATTAGCACACCCTGACTACAACTCACTAGCAAGGTACAGTAGGAAAACACTTAGTGTAGGTAAGTGCACCACTTACACCTCACTAGCAGTCATGTCTGGCACAGGTGAAGCTCCAAGCTCTCTGCCTGTGACAGTTGACCTTACCCAGGCAACTTCCAGCTATGACAAACTTAGCCACAAATACTTGTGTGCCTTGTGCATATCAAGAGGGCTAAAAAGGGGTAGAGGTCCCACCATTCCTACCCTGATAGCCATTCTAGAACAGGATGACTTAGCTAAGGCGAGTGCAGCTCCCCTAGATTCAGGAGATGGAGTGAACCCCCCTGTAACTGATACCACTCCAAAGGAGGAAGAAGAAGAGGAGGAAGAGGAGGAGGAGGACTCAGATGTAGAGGACCCTGAAAATCAGGATTAGAGGGGTAACCAGGTTATAGTTGCCAGGCTTAACCAGGCCAACTTAAACCTACTGGGGAATGGAGAGGGCCAGCACCTCCCCAGATCCCAAAATATCATTATCCCAGGCAACAGAAGAATGAGATCTCCATCAGGGGACTCTCATATTTCTAGTGCCTCAAGAGAATCTCAGAGAGGGATGACTTCCTCTCAGAAGATAGAGCATAGAGCCAGGATGAGGGCTGTCAAACTCCAGATAGAGAGGGAGGAGGTAGCCCTGGCTCAAGCTAGACTTGCTTTGGCAAGAGAGCAGAAATTGTGTGGCTTAGATGCCACTTGTGGCAGCATAATTCCTAGAGAGAAAGACAGGAGCTGTGATAATAGAAACCTGACAAACATTGTGCCCCCCTACAAGGAAGGGGATGACATCCACAAATGGATGACTGCACTTGAGAGAGCCTGCATGGTACAGCAGGTTCCTCAGGATCAGTGGGCTGCAATTTTATGGTACTCCTTTTCTGAGAAAGGGAGGGATAGGCTCCTCACAGTTAGACCTGAGGATGCCAAAAACTACTCTGTCCTGAAGACTGCTCTTATTGAAGGGTTTGGCCTAACCACTGAGCAATACAGGTTGTTGTTCAGAGACACCCAAAAAGCACAGACTCAGGACTGGACTGATTTTGTTGATTGTGCCACTAAGGCTCTGGAGGGTTGGTTGCAGGGAAGTAAAGTCTCAGACTATACAGGATTGTACAATCTTATAATGAGAGAGCAGATCCTTAATAACTGTCAGAACCAGCTGTTGCATCAATACCTTATTGACTCTGATCTGACCTCTCCCCAAGAATTGGGAAAGAAGGCAGATAAATGGGTCAGAACAAGGATTAAGCAGAAACCCCAGAACCAAGGTGGTGACCAGAAGAAAACAGACCAGAAGGGTGGGAATCAGAAAGATAAAGAAAAGGACCAGAAGTCTTCAGGCCCCCAAACTAGTAATAAGGAGGGTGGTTCCCAAAATGGAAACAAGAAAAAGAAGAATGATGGCCCAAAGAAACCTTGGTGTAATACCTGCAAATCAGTTTCACACTGGGGCAGTGAATGCACCAAGAAAAATCCAGTCGCCACCACTGTAGCTCCTAAAGCACATGCACCCCCTAGTACAGTTAACAGTGGTGGTACACAACCTAAGGGTATAAGGGTATAGTGGGGTTAACCTTGGGTACTGAGATGGAATCTCGCCTAGTCAGAATCCCTACTCAGGCAGTTCTCCTATATGATGTGGACTTAGCTTTGTCCACTACAGTGAGTTCCAGTAACCTGGGCAAATATAGGCAGACGCCTTTGATAAATGAGAAACTGGCTGTCACGGTCGGTCACGAAGTTCTAGTGCTCCAACTTTTCGCAGGGGCAGTAGTGACGAATGTCCCAATAACCCCTCCACCGGTACTCCCGCTTCTAGAGCTAGACCACCAGCAGGGGGGAAAAGGGGAATTGGACAGAGAAGAGAAAAAACCTTGGCCTCAGCTGTCACCAGTACCTTCAAGAGACTGCAATACTTCCTGCTGTCTGCAATGGAGGTGCCTAATACACAGAGTAGGGAGAGAAAGAGAATATACCACAAACCTTCTTTCTCTACGCAGTCTTTTAAAAGGTAAAGCAAAACTTGTCCTACCAGTTCTAGCCCAGGTTTTTGCCCCTCTTCTAATAATGTTGATAGTATCTGGCAAGGCTCCTTGCTGTGAAAGAATACACAAACATTAGACTCTCTCTCTGACTCTATAAATCCCTACTACTGTCTCTCAGACTGACTGTTACCTGCGAAGCCTTCTGCCAGGCGTGGTCATGGGGATTCTGAAGCTGGTTTGAATGCCTTAATGTAATTCGAAGAACTATTTTCCAAATGTCTCTCTTGAAGCGCGCAAAAAGGAAATAGGAAGGAAGAATAGGAAAGGGAAAGAATAGGATAAGCGCAAGGGGAAAGTCCAGGGAATTACACCGTGCTGAGTAGTTCAGAACTTAAGTTCGTGCACTCAGAGGAATTTATTCATTTGCATAATGCTGCCTTACTTGTAGAGTCTGCTACCTCATCTCCGGAACAGAAACTTCTTTCTTCCAGTGGTTGAGTTTTACAAATGCTGGAATTTCACTGGAACCTGAATACTCGCTGTGCGCCCAATTGCCCCTTCAGAACATAGGGCAGTCAGAACGCTGTACTACTGTGAATTCCTTTGAAACGCTGTCTTCTCACGGAACTGGGAAAGCGCTCAGCGGAGAATTCTGTCTACAATACTATCTCTCAACCTTTCAGCTACAACTTTGAACTTTCTACTGTTCTTATTCCATCTACTCCCGTCATGAATCTCTGACGCGGAGCGGCGGAAAGAAACAGCTTCTCTAACGGAAATCTTCGTTGAAGTGCGCAGTGAGGAGCGCACAACTTCTCGACATCCACTAGAGGGCGCACCACCCAGGTTGATCTAAAAGGGGACATTACGCGGCCATCTTAGGGAGGGGAAGTATTTACAATAACTTAAGCAGATTTCTATTTAACATGCAGGATTTTCCCTAGAATTTCCGAAGCTTACCGGAAAGACACGGGAACCAGACATTAGCCCGAGTAAAACGAGACATTGTCCGGGAACGGAATGATGGTCTCGAGGAACCTACAGTAGCTACTTGGTGAATCCTGACAGTACCCCCTCTCAAGGACCGAGGCATCGGTCCTGGTTTGTGTGGAAATCTGGAATGAAAACGTTTTAACAATTGAGGGGCATGGATGTTAACAACAGGTTCCCAAGACCTCTCCTCTGGGCCAAACCCCTTCCAATTTACTAAATATTTTAATTTCCCTTTCTGGTACTTGGAATCTAAAATGTCTTTTACCTCATATTCAGTATGTCCTTGAACATTAAATGGGTCTGGGGGTTTACTTAGCCGCATGGGTGATTGGATCTTTTTCAATAATGACAGATGAAAAACAGGATGTACACCTATCTTGGCTGGTAGTTTCAATCGCACTGTAACTGGTCCTAACACCTTGTCAACTGAGTAGGGACCCACAAATCTCGGCTGGAATTTCCTGTTTCCCTTCAAATGGAGATTCTTAGTGGACAGCCACACCTGATCTCCTTCTTGATAATGTGGGGCCTCCTGTCTATGTGTATCTGCGAATCTTTTATAGGCCGATTTAGCCTTGACCAAATTCTGCTCCGCTGATTTATGCAAAGAGCTCAGATCTGTGAGTGCTCTCTTAGCTGCAGGAACGCCTAACTCTTCCTGTGTGACAAAGAAATTTGGATGCTGGCCAAAGTTTAAATAAAACGGAGAGTAACCCGTAGATGCACTCTTCACATTATTGCAAGCAAACTCAGCCATCCACAATTTATCCGACCACTCCCCACCTTGCTCCATCAAAAACAACCTCCGGTACTGTTCTAATTCCTGATTGGTTCTTTCGGTCTGCCCATCGGATTCAGGGTGGTAGCTAGTAGACAACCTACTCTCAATGCCCAACCCTTTCAGAAACGCCCGCCAGAAGTGAGAAATAAATTGAGGGCCACGATCTGAAACCACAATCTTGGGGACACCATGAATTTTTACAACATTCTCACTGAAAACTCGAGCCAACTCAACTGCGGTTGGAGTGCCTGACATTGGAATGAAATGACTCATCTTTGTGAAGGTATTTACAATCACCAAAATAGTATCAAATCCCCTACTTAATGGCAGATCTACTATGAGATCCAAGGAAATAGTATGCCAAGGATAAGTTGGGGTGGGCAGGGGCTGCAATAAACCCTGTGGAGCTTGTCTACTAGGTTTACTTCGAGCACATGACTCACAAGACTGTACATATCTTTTGATGTGAGTGGATATCCCAGGCCACCAAAAATAACGCTGCACCAACTCTTGGGTCTTTGCAATACCTTTGTGACCAGCCAGCGGATGATCATGGCAGTTCTGTAACGCCCTTTCCTGTAGACTGATTGTAGGAAGATATAAGGCTTCCTTGAAATAGGGTAGCTGTTGTCGACACTGTCTTTCTTCTCCTTGTTGGACCCACTGCTGGATTTCCTCAGTGGATAAACTTTTTCGAACCTCTTCCTGAAAACTATCTAAAGAAAGTGCACACACTATCTTGGCTTCAGGAATTATAGGTCTAGCTTCCACAGTATGTTCAGAATCTTCAGTATGCAATCGGGACAATGCATCTGCTTTCCCATTTTTTGGCCCTGGTCGATAGGTAATCACGAAATCAAAATCCGCAAAATAAAGACACCAACGAAGCTGTCTTGGAGTTAAGGTCTTGGCGGTTTTTAGGAACTGTAAATGTTTGTGATCAGAAAAGACTGTAACAGTGTGCCTTGCTCCTAGCAAGTAATGTCTCCAATCCTCGAAGGCGTCTTTCACTGCTAATAACTCTTTCTCAGTGATGGTGTAGTTCACTTCAGCGGAATTCAGTTTCCTCGAACGATAAGCAACTGGGTGAAGTTGTCCAGTGGCGGAGTGGCGCTGAGAAAGAACTCACCCAATAGCCTGATCCGAGGCATCCGCTTCCAGGTAAAAAGGTTAAGCAGGATCAGCATGCAAAAGAATGGGGGCCGATACAAATCTTTTCTTCAGGATTAAAAAGGCGGTATTAGTCTCGGTAGTCCACTCAAATTTGACTCCTTTCTTCAGAAGACCAGTGATGGGGGCAATCAGCTGAGAAAATCCCTGAATAAATCGCCGGTAAAAATTGGCAAAGCCCAAAAATCTTTGAATTTCCTTAACATTCTTGGGTGCAGGCCAATCCTCCACTGCCTTCACCTTTCCTGGATCCATCGTAACTCCCTGAGGAGAGATAACAAATCCAAGAAATTCCACCTTAGAAGCATGAAATACACATTTTTCCAATTTGACAAAAAGATGATTAGACTGCAATCGCTTCAGAACCATCCGCACATGTCGAGAGTGTTCCTGAGTGTTTTGAGAATAAATTAAAATGTCATCCAAATAGATGATAGCAATCTTATCAATCAAATCACTCATGATGTCATTGATGAAATGTTGGAACACCGCCGGTGCATTACAAAGGCCGAATGGCATAACACAGTATTCGAAAAGACCGAACTTGGTTCGAAAAGCGGTCTTCCATTCATGCCCTTCCTTCATGCGGACCAAATGATAAGCTCCTCGCAAATCAAGTTTAGTGAAAATTTGAGCTTCCTTTATTTGATCCAACAAGACAGAGATCAACGGTAAATGGTGATCTGATTTAGTGCTCGATAATCTATGCAAGTTCTCAAACTTCCTTCTTGCTTCTTCGGAATGAAAAACAGCGGTGATGATACTGGAGACTGGGAAGGTCTAATAAAGCCATTGGCCAAATATCGATCCAAGTATTCTTTAAGATGTGCATTTTCTGCCTCAGTAAGAGCATAAATCCGGCTACAAGGGAGAACAGCTCCAGGTTCCAAATCAATGGTGCAATCGTAAGAACGATGAGGTGGCAACAGATCTGCTTCCTGTTCGCTAAATACTGTCTCTAAATCACGATACTCTGGAGGGATTTCTTCAGTAGTAACTGCTCCGATGGATTGACCTCCAAAAGACAACAGCATAGATTGTGTGGTTTCTTTCACCAATGACCTTGGACCATAACAGTGAGATAAACAAAATTTCGAATGCAAACTGACTGTTCGATTTTCCCAGTCTATAGTTGGATTGTGAAGAGCTAACCAAGGCAATCCAAGAATCAACTGAAATTGTGGAGCGTCAATTAAATTAAATTGTATCACCTCACGATGTCCATCCACTTGAGTTATCTCCAACTCTTCCGTATGACTGGTGATGGGACCAGAAGTCAGATTGGTACCATCTACGGCGCGTACTGGCTCCGGGCGGTCTTTCTCAATCGCTCGAATTCCCATCTGTCTAGCGTATCGTATATCACAAAAGTTTCCAGTGGCACCTGAGTCCAGCATGATGGCCACTCCTAAAATCTGATGTTCACGAAATTGCATAGTCACATGAAGGATCACATGAGGTGTCATAGTTTGGAGAGTATTCAAAATTAAATGAGGTTCAGGAGTCGTCTTGTCTTCCTTCACCACCAGAGCGACTCCGCCTACTGATGGTTCACCTCGTTTCCCTTAAACGGAGTCTTGGGCCGCTTGATGCACTCCTTGACAAAATGGCCTGAAGCACCACAATATAAACATAACTTTTTTAACCTCCTTTGTTCTTTTTCTTCTTTGCTCAATGGACCACGGACTGATCCTATCTGCATTGGCTCCGATTCAGTATTTCATCCCGAACCTTTCTCAGTCTTTGCTCTGTCAAAACGAGGGAAATTCATCTTCCAATCTCTCTTCTTTTCACCTTTTCGTTCCGAATTGCGGAAATCCAATTCTAAAACCAGATCCACCAAAGCTGATAATTCTGTGGGTCGATTGGGAACTTGAGCCAACGTATCCTTGATTTCATCCCTTAAGCCCCGATAGAATAAGGCTGCTCTCTTTTCCTCTGGCCAGCTGGTCTCCAGGATCAATTTGTTAAACTGCGTAAGGTAAGTAATTAAATCTTTAGACCCCTGCCGCAGCTCCAACAATTCATTATCGGTGGCCTGAGAAATCCTTCTCCGATCAAAAATCCTAAGAAACTCAGCCTTAAATTGAGAAAAGTCACATAGCAAAGGATCATCTTCACTAACCAAAGGCATAGCCCAATTGGCGGCATCCCCACTTAAATAGGATAGAATAAACGCTACTCTAGATTGAGCATCAGGGAATAAAGTGGGACGGCACATGAAATGGAGGGAACACTGAGTCAAAAAATATTGTGCCTTCTGAGGATCCCCGGAAAACCTTTCTGGGGCTGCCAAAGGAATCAAAGGAGATACTGAATGGATTACCTGAGCAACGGACTTAGTGTCTATACTGGACCCACTAGGACTTGGGACTGCGGGACTCTGTACTGGATTTCCCATAGCCAACCCGTCCACCTTCTGTGCTAAGAGTCTTGTCTCCTGACGAGAGGCCACTAACTCTAATTTTAAACTCTGATTTTCCTCTCGGACTGCTCCCAAATCCCTCTGTATTCCTACTAATATTGCGCCTAAATCCTTCAAATCCATTCCTTCAGCCATACTGCCCGGGCGAAAGAAATACGTGGGCACTTCAATCTGTCACGGTCGGTCACGAAGTTCTAGTGCTCCAACTCTTCGCAGGGGCAGTAGTGACGAATGTCCCAATCACCCCTCCACCGGTACTCCCGCTTCTAGAGCTACACCACCAGCAGGGGGGAAAAGGGGAATTGGACAGAGAAGAGAAAAAACCTTGGCCTCAGCTGTCACCAGTACCTTCAAGAGACTGCAATACTTCCTGCTGTCTGCAATGGAGGTGCCTAATACACAGAGTAGGGAGAGAAAGAGAATATACCACAAACCTTCTTTCTCTACGCAGTCTTTTAAAAGGTAAAGCAAAACTTGTCCTACCAGTTCTAGCCCAGGTTTTTGACCCTCTTCTAATAATGTTGATAGTATCTGGCAAGGCTCCTTGCTGTGAAAGAATACACAAACATTAGACTCTCTCTCTGACTCTATAAATCCCTACTACTCTCTCTCAGACTGACTGTTACCTGCGAAGCCTTCTGCCAGGCGTGGTCATGGGGATTCTGCAGCTGGTTTGAATGCCTTAATGTAATTCGAAGAACTATTTTCCAAATGTCTCTCTTGAAGCGCGCAAAAAGGAAATAGGAAGGAAGAATAGGGAAGGGAAAGAATAGGATAAGCGCAAGGGGAAAGTCCAGGGAATTACACCATGCTGAGTAGTTCAGAACTTAAGTTCGTGCACTCAGAGGCATTTATTCATTTGCATAATGCTGCCTTACTTGTAGAGTCTGCTACCTCATCTCCGGAACAGAAACTTCTTTCTTCCAGTGGTTGAGTTTTACAAATGCTGGAATTTCACTGGAACCTGCATACTCGCTGTGCGCCCAATTGCCCCTTCAGAACATAGGGCAGTCAGAACGCTGTACTACTGTGAATTCCTTTGAAACGCTGTCTTCTCATGGAACTGGGAAAGCGCTCAGCGGAGAATTCTGTCTACAATACTATCTCTCAACCTTTCAGCTACAACTTTGAACTTTCTACTGTTCTTATTCCAACTACTCCCGTCATGAATCTCTGACGCGGAGCGGCGGAAAGAAACAGCTTCTCTAACGGAAATCTTCGTTGAAGTGCGCAGTGAGAAGTGCGCAACTTCTCGACATCCACTAGAGGGCGCACCACCCACGTTGATCTAAAAGGGGACATTACGTGGCCATCTTAGGGAGGGGAACTATTTACAATAACTTAAGCAGATTTCTATTTAACATGCAGGATTTTCCCTAGAATTTCCGAAGCTTACCGGAAAGACACAGGAACCAGACATTAGCCCGAGTAAAACGGGACATTGTCCGGGAACGGAATGATGGTCTCGAGGAACCTACAGTAGCTACTTGGTGAATCCTGACACTGGCTCAGGCCTACAGGGACACATGTGCCAGTGTTACTATGGTGACACCTGACTTTGTGGACCCTGGATAGATTGTACTAGGTGAAAGTTACCTAGTGACCAATGCAAGCAACTCCACTACTTCACATAGTGTGGCTGTTGTGAACTTCTCCTGGGGAGGGGTAGATGGCCTAAAGAAAGTTGTTGTGAGCGCAGACCTCCCAGTAGACTGTCTGTTAGGCAATGATCATGAAAGCTCAGTTTGGTCAGAAGTGGAGTACAAGACTCATGCAGAAATGCTAGGGATTTCAGCACATGTCCTTGCAGTGACAAGGACTCAGGCTAAGAAGTGCCTTCCTGAACCAGTGGTGGATCTTGGAACAATAGACCAACCACAACGCAAGAGAAGGAGCAAGAGGGTTAAGGTTATGTCTTCCCCCTTGCCCCAGGTTGAGGATCAGATTTCACAGGAAACTGATTCTGCAGTCCAAGAGGAGACTGTCTCTGAGGAACTGGAGCCTGATCAGGTTGAGTTTCTGGGGACAGGGGGACACTCAAGGGCAGACCTGGGGCAGGCTCAATTAGATTGCCCTTCACTTGAACCCCTCAGACAGCAAGCTGCTGCTGAGGCTGCAGGGAATGCTCAAGGTGCCCATAAAGTTTATTGGGATGAAGGACTCCTTTACTCAGAGGCTAGAGACCCCAAGCCTGGTACAACCAGGAGGTTGGTTATACCTTTGAAGTTTAGGGGTTTCCTTCTCACCTTGGCCCATGATATTCCCCTTGCAGGACACTTAGGCCAGAACAAGACTTGGGACAGGCTTGTCCCACACTTTCACTGGCCTCATATGTCAGAAAATGTCAAGGAGTTTTGTCGCTCCTGTGTCACTTGCCAAGCCAGTGGTAAGTCAGGTGGCACAACAAAGGCCCCCCTCATACCACTACCTGTGGTGGGGGTCCCCTTTGAACGTGTTGGAATAGACATTGTGGGTCCCATGGATCCTCAAACAGCATCTGGGCACAGATTTATACTGGTGGTAGTGGATCATGCCACCAGGTACCCAGAGGCAATTCCCCTAAGGACCACCACAGCACCTGTGGTGGCAAAAGCCCTCATTGCAGTTTTCTCAAGAGTGAGCTTTCCAAAGGAGGTACTTTCAGATAGAGGTACAAACTTCATGTCTGGATATTTAAAGGCAATGTGGAAGGAGTGTGGAGTAAACTACAAGTTTACCACACCCTATCACCCACAGTGCAATGTGCTTGTGGAGAGATTCAACAAGACCCTCAAGGGAATGATAAAAGGTTTACCAGAGAAGCTCAGGCGGAAATGGGACATCCTTTTACCCTGCTTGCTCTTTGCTTACAGAGAGGTCCCACAGAAGGGGGTTGGCTACAGCCCTTTTGAACTTTTGTTTGGCCACCCTGTGAGGGGTCCACTATGTTTGGTGAAGGAAGGATGGGAGTTACCTCTCAAAAAGCCTAAGCTAGATGTTGTGGACTATGTACTTGGTCTCCGCTCCAGGATGGCTGAGTATATGGAGAGAGCATCCAAAAACCTGAAGGCAAGTCAAGAACTGCAGAAAGCTTGGCATGACCAAAAGGCTGTTTTGGTTGAGTTCCAGCCAGGGCAGAAGGTGTGGGTGTTGGAGCCAGTGGCCCCAGCAGCGCTCCACGACAAATGGACTGGACCCTACCCTATCATTGAGAAAAAGGGAGAAGTCACCTACTTGGTTGACTTTGGAACCCCTAGGAGCCCCCACAGGGTGCTTCATGTGAATCGTTTGAAAGCATTTGTGGACAGGGAGGACATGAGCTTGCTCATGGCCACAGATGGGGAACAGGAGGAAGAGAGTGACCCTCTCCCAGACCTGCTTTCTCAGAACCCTGATGATGGTTCAGTTGATGGAGTAGCCTTGGCAGGCAGCCTCACTGACCAGCAGCAGATGGACTGCAGACAGGTTTTGCAAGCCCACAGACACTTGTTTTCACTCACACCCAGTCAAACTAACTGGTGCACCCATGAGGTGGACACTGGTGACAGTCTGCCTGTGAAGAATAAGATCTACAGGCAACCTGACCATGTCAGGGATTGTATAAAGGCTGAGGTGTAAAAAATGTTGGAGCTTGGAGTGATTGAGCCATCAGAGAGCCCATGGGCAAGCCCAGTGGTCCTTGTGCCAAAACCTCATACCCAAGATGGAAAGAGAGAAATTAGATTTTGTGTGGACTACAGAGGTCTCAATGCTGTCACTAGGACAGATGCACATCCCATTCCAAGAGCAGATGAGCTCATTGATAAATTGGCTTCTGCCAAGTTTCTGAGCACATTTGATTTGACAGCTGGCTACTGGCAGATCAGACTAGCTGAAGAGTCAAAAGCCAAGACAGCATTCTCTACCCCTAGTGGACATTATCAGTTTGTGGTAATGCCCTTTGGTTTGAAGAATGCACCTGCCACTTTCCAAAGGTTGGTGAACCAAGTCCTTGCTGGGTTGGATGACTTTTGTGCAGCATATCTAGATGATATTGCTGTCTTTAGCTCCACCTGGGGGGATCACCTGATCCACCTGAAGAAAGTTCTGGAGGCCCTGCAAAAGGCAGGCCTGACTATCAAGGCTACCAAGTGCCAGATAGGGCAGAGCAAGGTGTGTACCTGGGCCACCTAGTAGGTGGGGGTCAGGTTCAACCACTGGAGAGCAAGATCCAGACCATACAGGACTGGGCTCCTCCAACTACCCAGACACAAGTCAGAGCCTTCTTGGGCCTGACTGGGTATTACAGAAAGTTTGTGAAAAACTATGGGTCCATTGTGACACCATTAAATGACTTGACATCCAAGAAGATGCCAAAAAAGGTTCAGTGGACAGTTAGCTGTCAAAAGGCATTTGATGACCTGAAGAAGGCCATGTGCTCTGCACCTATCCTGAGAGTCCTGACTACTCCACACAGTTCATTGTACAGACAGATGCCGCTGAGTTGGGGGTGGGAGCTGTGCTTTCACAACTTAATCAAGATGGTCAAGACCAGCCCATTGCTTTTATTAGCAGAAGGCTGACCCCCAGGGAGAAACGTTGGTCAGCTATTGAGAGGGAGGCCTTTGCTGTGGTTTGGGCCCTGAAGAAGTTGAGGCCATACTTGTTTGGAACTCACTTCCTAGTTCAGACAGACCATAAGCCCCTCTTTTGGCTAAATCAGATGAAGGGTGAAAATCCCAAACTGCTCAGGTGGTCCATTTCCCTACAGGGGATGGACTTTACAGTGGAGCACCGCCCAGGGACTGACCATGGTAATGCAGATGGTCTCTCCAGGTACTTCCACTTAGAACATGAAGACTTATCTGGTCAAGGTTAGTTTAATGTCCCTGCGTTTGGGGGGGCGGGTTGTGTAGGAGAGTAGGGTCTGCTATCCTATGGTCACCCCAAATTTTTGCTTTTTGCTTCACTGGTTTTCGACTACTGAGGCTGTGGGCCTGCTAATCAGACCCCCAGCCTGCTGTTCTCTCTCTAAATTATTAATACATGTGCTATAGGTACATACCACAATTGGAAATGGACTCCTTGTTAGCCCCTGTACCATGCACTATAGGTGCTCAGGGCATAGGTGCCACCAAGGCCTACCAGGGGCTGCAGCATATCTTTTTGCCACCCCTGGCTGGTTCTTAAATTGACACAACTGGCTGATCACTCAGCTGGGGCAAGGTGGTGTAATCACCTCTTGCTTAGATATAGTATACCTATATCTAAACCTATATCTGGACACATATAAACCTGTGAGCCACTCCTATGGAAGGCCTTATCAATCCTGGAGGCAGAGTGCGTGGTTTAATGTGAGATGGAGCTCTAGCATGAGCTGAGCCTCTCTGCAGCCGTCGGGAACAAATCCCTAAGCTGTTTCAGGATAATGCCATACCATATACTATTAAGTTCATTATAATCCTCGCGGTTATATAGCAGCTTTGGTTTGGCTTTATCAAAACATGTCGTGTAAGGTGTCATACGATTTGGAATACTATCCCCTCGCCAGTTCTGGCGACGGGGATAGCATTCCACCCCTCTAGAGGGAGAAGACATGTTACTTTACTGAAATGCGGTTAATTTCTAAAAGAGCCTCAGATCCACAAAATGGATGCTTCTGCCACAGACACAAGTCTGACCCCCTGAAGCTGACCGAAACTCAGCCAAGGGGGCCTGGACAAAGGGTTTCCTGTCGCAGGGAGGTGTCACACCACCTCTCACTACTAAGAAGTTTGAGAAACAGCAGGAGGACTCAAATAAGGCCAATAAAGAATACAGAGACCCAATATTCTTTGCAAAGATAGAGAAGTTCAAGAAAGATCTAGAAAAGTTCTCACATGAGAAGATTTATCCATACACGAGTGAGAACTACAATCCCAATGATTCAAAAGAACCGAAACAGACAACCGGTTCCTCTTATGACACTTCTTCAGATTCTGAATCATCTGATACTGAAAAGGGTAACACCAGTCAATGGAGAGGGAAGGGCCGACAAGCTCGAGCTAATCGCAGATACAATGGGCGAGGGAATATGTATCAACCAGGACCATGGTGGCCACCAGCCCCATGGGGTTACCCCCAATTCCCCCCTCCAATGTCACACTATCCAATGCAGCCTCAATACTTTGATAGCCAGGCTTTTTTAGGACAGGGCCGAGGCTGGAACCGGGGCAGGCGGAGAGGTCAGAATCAGGTCCAGTGGGCAGACGAACCAGAGAACCCAACACCTCGCAACAAATGAGGTCAGACACAACAGGTACTGAGACAAAAGAAGATCTTGTGGTGAACCTGAGTGCTCGGATACTGACCGTGAATGAATGTAAGTTGCTCAATAGAGGCCTTGGGTTTGTACCCACTAACAATGGAGACTCCTTCCAGATTCGAGGTGAGATTGAGAGATTTTTTAGAACTGTAAGGCTTCATCACCTCTTCAGAGAAAAAGACTCGGAAGACTCAACCGTTGACAAGAACACAGGCTTGAGGGTAAAATCCACCTTCATGCCCCTACTCCAACAAGTACCACCTAGAGTAGGTGCTTTTGAAGCAGCGGTACTACATGATTTGAAGTCACTTGATTTTTCAAAAGAAGACAATTATCAGAATCTGTCTAAGTCAGAGAGGAATGCTCTCGTTACTTTGTCAAAGGATACCAACATTGTGATAAAGCCAGCCGACAAGGGGGGTGCCATAGTGGTCCAAGATGCGACTTCATATAGGACTGAGTGCCTCAGACAACTAGGCAACACCCTCTTTTATGCTCCTCTGGATGAAAACCCAACTTTGAGATTGACAAATGAGATCAAATGTCTAGTGGAGGAAGCAAACAGTGAGGGCTGGATTACAGCGCATGAGGCTGTTTTCCTAGTCACTAAATTTCCCGTTATTCCGTCTTTCTACACCTTGCCCAAAATACACAAACCAACGAGACCACCACTAGGGCGTCCGATCATCTCGGGCATAGGGTCTCTTCTTGAACCCTTGTCCTCCTTTGTGGACGTGTTCCTCAGTCCACTGGTGAAGAAAATGCCATCGTACTTGCAGGATACAAAAGATGTACTTCGCTTACTACCTGAGGTACAGTTTGATACAGACACAGACATCCTGGCATCCCTGGATGTCTAATCTCTGTATACTTGTATACCCCAATTGGATACCCTTGAAACAGTACGAGAACTTTTGGAGGAGTCAGCCCCAGATACCATAACACCTATCCATTTCATAATGGAATTGGCAAAGTTATCAATGACTGAAAATATATTTTGCCTTTGAAGATGATCTGTACCTACAGATATCAGGTACCTCAATGGGTAGCAAATTTGCGCCCAGTTTGGCGAATCTATATGTTCACCAGTTTGAAACTCAATGTGTCCTTACTACCACCAATCCACACCATCAGCAATTGATGGTGTGGAAAAGGTACATTGATGATATTTTGTTAATATGGCGTGGAGATGAACAATCTCTACTCTCTTTTAAAGACTGGTTGAATGGCCAGAATCCGTATCTTAGGTTCACCCTGGACTACAGTAGAACGACACTTCCGTTCCTGGACCTTCGGATTTTCCCTAAGGATGGGCATCTAGCCAGTTCATTGTACCGTAAACCTATGGCAAGAAATTCGCTTTTGAGATTTGACAGCCATCATCCTCGGTCTCTTCGTGAGAACCTCCCATTTGGGCAGTTCCTGAGGGTCCGCAGGAACTGCTCAGACAAAATGGACTTTCAGTCTGAAGCGAAAGACCTATCGATGAAACTGCTCACACGGGAATACCCAGGTACTCTGATTAGAAAGTCCAAGAAGCGGGCAGAAAACAATCATCGAGAGGCACTTCTAGCACCCCCAATCAATAAACCACCCCTGGAAAGACTGGCATGTGTGACTACCTTTAACACCTCGTCATCCAAGATTCAGAAAATAATACGACAAAGATGGCGTATTTTGAATAGCACCGGAGAAAACATCCCGCTGCCCCTTTTTGCGTTCAAGAGGGATAGCAATCTCAAAGATGAACTGGTGCACACGAGACCACGAATGACCCCCGAGATACCAGCTGCCACTCTGTGGGATCTCCCTCCAGTTCAGGGACACCATCCCTGTGGAAACTGCTCAGTCTGCCCACAAACGAGAAAGACTCTTCATGTTGACATTGGCACCAACAAACCGTGGTTATTGAAACGCCATACCAACTGTAACAGTGAGAGAGTGATCTACTTAATCTCCTGCCCGTGTAGTCTGAGATACGTAGGAATGACTACGAGGAAGATTAAGCTACGTATACAAGAACATAAGAGTACGATCAGGCGCAATAAACAAGCGACCCGCCTTACCTCACACTTCCTCACTGCAAAACACCAACCAGATGAACTTCAGTGGGTGGTGTTAGAACAGCCTTACATACCCCAGCATGTCACAGATGTCTCTCAGTTTCTATTACGGAAAGAGCGAAGATGGGTCCACAAATTGAAGTGCGATTCAGAGGGACTGAATGATGACATTCCTTGGTTACAGCTGTGAAATCATCAACTGTATATCTGAAAATGCTCGAATTTCAAGGTTTGTCCATACATTGGTGGTATCCAGACACAGTGCAGCGTTCTTTCCTGTGTCTAATAACGAGTCATTGGGATCAACTTATCGGCCCACACAATACCATTCTGGTGCGCAGCTTGCCTTCAAGGCTTAGGGAATATTGCTCTAGACTTTGCCATTGACAGATGGTTGTCACCTTAGGAATGTGTAAGGTCTTGAAGTCAGATCAGCCGATTGATTGGTAGATATCAATGTCACCGGTAGGACCAGTGTACCGTCCCACTTATAACGTATCTAAAGGCAGTCATTAACACCTATTTGGCTGCCAGCAATTGAGTACACATTGCGTACTGCACATTTACCGTCCTTATGAGTTGGACTATGATACTGTGAGCATCTGCACAAGACACAATACTAACTAACATCATCTGACAGGACCTTTGGACTGTCCCATTTAGAACGTACCTAAAGGCAGTTATCAACGCCCAGTGAGTTGGCATCAACTGAACACATACTGCGCACTATACGTCACACATACAACGTCCTTACGAATTGAACAAGGACATTGTGAATAACTGTGAATATCTGTACAGGACACAACATTAACTAATATCATTTGTATTGCTACATTGAACTCTGCGCCAACTATATACCAATACGAATAGTGTGGTCTTCAAAAGCATTTAGGATAGTTTAGTTGCGCAGAAAACACGCTTGCTATTGCATTTATATTTGGCGTTTATGGGTAGTTCTTGTTAGTGCCATGGACCAATCAGGTCCGTTCTTGGCTTTGGTCCCTTTGTGGTCCGCTTGCTGGATGCTGGTCTTTTTCATTAGGAAACGGAGCGCGACTTGACATCTGCCTGCGTTTCCGAGTATTTCCTGTTATCACCATGGACCAATCAGCAGTCCGCTGGTTGGATGCTGCTCCTTTCCAACAGGAAACGGGGCGCAACTTGTCATTTTGTATGCGTTTCCGAGTATTTCCTATTATCACCATGGACCAATCAGATCCGTTCTTTGCCCGGGTCCCATAGCGGTCCGCTTGTTGTATGCTGCTCTTTTTCAACAGGAAATGGAGCACATCTTGACATTTGCATGCGCGGCTTGCCGTTTAAGAGCACATGATTGGCTGATATTAGCGCGCTATGGTGAACCTATCAGAAAGCAGATAAGATGTGTCTCTCTCTGGTCCACCGTGTCCCTTCTTAAACTTGCAACCTGCACTGGCTCACTACCTCCCCCTCGGCTCAGCGTAAGCCAGAGGTAACGACGGAGAGGTAGGTGTCCAGGAAGGGACGATTTGGACGCAGTCTTTTTCGTTTGTTTACTTATTCTTGGGGGATTTGTTAAGGAGGCACTCAGCATCCCCAGTTTTGATAGCGCTCCATCACGCTTTTTCCTTGGGCTAAAATGGGCCAATTGAAGAAGACCTCTTCAATGAATTTAAAGGCACACTATACTAGGATGCTGTAACTGACTGTCTGTGCTGATGCATCTAGAACAATGTGTGCCAATTGTTTGGTTTTGTGTCTGTGAGTTAAATGGAAACAAACACTTGAGGTAAACAAACTCACGACATATATATATACCTTTGTCAAGGTGCTTTTTGGTCACCTGCACGGACGGAGTGATCTTTAGGTGTAGCACCTTTTTGAATTTTTTGAATTTTTTGAATTATTACACATCTCTCATCAATGGCTGCCTTAGTCACCCACCTGTATCTAATCTGGAAGATAACTATTTGAAAAATGAACTTAAATAAACTAAAACACCGCTTTGAATGAATCTCTTCTAGTGCGTGGCCTCCTTTAGCCTGAGCTGTCGCCAGGTGAGGTGAGGTTCCTGATCCCACAAAGTTGGGTAAGTTGTTAAACAGAGCATATTGAACAAATGTACATACACACAACTGTTACTAGAATGAACATAATTCGCTGTTGTATGTTTCTGTTTTCTTTTTTCCTTCTTTTTCTTCTTTTTTCCTTTGACAGGAGGGGATACACCACCCATGGAAATATTTGTATTTCTTTTTCACAATATATGAAGTAAGTGTTGCAGTAGTGATTCATAGGTCCTGACGAAAGCCTCTTAAGGCTGAAACATGTTGACCAGAGAACATCTATGGTAATTAGCAAACCATCTTTCTTGCTACTATCACTCTGTTTTTAACTATACCATCTTGATGGGCACACTCAATAAAGTTTCCTTGTTGACGTCAAGATAGGCATTTTTAAATCACATGGATCATTTTCCTTTTTTCTCACATATTCTTATATAATTTCTTTAAACACTGCAACTAAGCCCTATCGGCCTCATAAGCTGTCATTTGTTCTGGTTGAGGGTTCAACCATTGGGTCCTGGGCTAGCCTCAATGTTCACTTGAGGAAGTGCCTGGTGGACACCAACTTTTCAAACTTGAAATCCCAAATGACGAGCTTCCACTATTGAGTGGGCTGATGGGTACTTTTTCCACCTTTTGTATCTCTGTATCTATCCTGTCACTCCAGCTCCTCCTGTGGAATACTTTATAGATTCCTTAGTGTGTCTGGATTCTGCAAAGACCTGTGGCATCTTCCGTGTGTTCAGTATGTATAGTTGGGGGACAAGATGCCGTTAGGTCTATAACAATAATTCCCCTCGGGCCCCTCTCCACTCTGTAGTCTTTTGGTGTCACACCACCCCAGACAGGAGATAGTGGATTGTAGCAGGGAGGTTTGAAAGAAACCAAACACTGCATGGGGAGCACAAGGTTGCCCCTTGCATAATCTGGTCAAACCGGTTCTGGGGCACACCAGCCCCAGTCCCAGCGCGGCCTGGATCAAAGGAAAGGGGTGTACCCACCCCCTTCCTGGGTCCCACCCATAGGAGGGGACCTAGCAGGTAATCCAGCCCCCTAGATTGGTATAAGAATGGGAGCAGTGCCAATGCACTTCAGATTATCCTGATGAAACATAAGAAACGAAACTCTGGACCCTTCGACATCCTACTCAACATAGAAGACTGAAGAATCTCCCTTGTGGTCAAGGAGTGACCACCCTGTGCAAACAGGCACCATCCAGCACCTCAACGTCTGCTTTGTTGCAGTTCCCGCCGGAACTCGAGCAATAGAGATCAACGAGATCAAGCTTGCCTGCCTCTAACAGCCCGATCCACAGTCCCTGCAGAGCTGAGACCCGTGGAGGCGACCGGAAGCGTGGGGCACGCCATCTTGAAAAGACCATGAGACGCTGACCGTGCAGCCCACGAGTGACCCTTGAAGCTGTACACCGGGATTTGAGAAGCCCCAACCCTGAGACACTCTTGCACTAAAGTTCAGCCCTCCACACTTGACGAGTGCTGCGTGGGGCCCTTCTGCTTCTTTTGGCTCAACGCGTTGGCCCGGTCACTTGCCAGCTGGCTTGTGGCCCCTGTGCCAAAGAAAACCGAAATACGACTTGTGAATCTGATTGATCCAGATTTGCACCCACTCCCCTGAAAAGGAGTACCCACTCTGACCCTCCTGGTCCGAGTGAGAAGCAATCTTCCAGTTCCGCGTGGATTGCTTTTGCCAAGTGTTGTTTGCTCCAATCTTGAAGCCGACAGCGCCGACGGCAAGAGCCTTTGTGGGACAGGTCGTGACCCGCTCCTGGATGTCACAGATGCCCCAGAGCCCACGTGACAGCGGAGAGAAGCTCCTCGACAACCACCTGATTGCGCCCGACATTGCCTGGTTCCATCCTGGTTCCACCATGGTCACTGCTGAGTGACCCAGACTCTGTCCCCTCTGCTTTCAGGTACTTTATGACTCTGATCCACCCTTGGATCACACCGGACACTTCTCCTTCCCATCGCCTGCAGCATCTTCAGCTTCAAGCACCAAGAACCTTCACGACGAAACCCGACGCCACTTCAACCCTATGCACCCGCTTCCTGTGGGTGAGGTAACATTGCAACGCCAGTGTTCCCACACTGGTACACACCTCTAGGGTCTGTGACTAAAGTTTTGTCCTTCTAGGTTCAGCGGAAGTATCTTTAAACACTGCTTGTTTAACTTTTACGCACCATTGACTTGCATTGGTGCATACGTATGCTTTAAGCACTGCACCCGAATCCCGCGGGCTTTTCCCAACTTCAGCATTGCTTGTCCCGACTGCTCCCAGCGATTCCCTAGGCCCTAGGCCTAACCACTGTTCGATTGGTATCTCTTATACCACTTTCTTAGTATATGGTCTGAGTGGCCCCTCGCCCTCATCCATAATTGTGCAAGTTTGTATGTTATACTGTGCTTTTGATTTAACGCTTGTGCCCCTTTGTTCATAAAGAATACTGGGGATTATTTTAAGTAATAAATACATATATTTTTATAATATATACTTGTGTGGTGTCCTTTCATTTGATATTACAGGACTGTGATTGGTAAAACAGCTCGCTTAACACGACCTCTTGAGTTAAGCCTTTAAGGCTGCTTAGTCTATGCTACCATTAAGGTAGCTTGTCTACAAGGTTGACTTACAACCAGACACCATAAGGGAAAGCTTGGACTGATACAAGGTGGTTCCAGAATTGGAAACATCATATATCAGGCCAACTTCTCACAGAATGCTATGTGACTTTTGGAGGCCGTGATTGTGAATTTTAGGTATGGATTGATGTTGTTAATCCATCCAAAAAATTCTGTGTAAGAGTCTTCGTTTCCTGACCAAAAGATCAGGATATCGTGTATGTAACGTTTCTATAGCTTTATGTTCCTGTGGTAAGGATTTGTCAAGGACGATATGTGGCTCTCTTCAAAACTAGCCATGTATAGGCATGCTACACTAGGAGCTACTGTACTCCCCATGCAGGTTCCCTGTATCTGGTGGTAATAGGTGCCTTTAAATTCAAAATAGTTCTCGGTAAGGACTTTTTCCGCGCATTCCATCACAAAGGTAATGGGCGTTGCCGAGGTCCATTCAGTGTTAAGTGCCAACTCAATAACACCTAGGGAGGCCCTCTGTGGGATGTTAGTGTAGAGGGCCTCAACGTCTAGGGTTATCAGGAAATCGATGGATTGTGCCTCATCATAGTCCTGCAATAGGCGTAGCAGATCTGTAGTATCCTGGATGTAGGAAGGGATTTGTTTTACAAGGGGCTGCAGGAAGTGGTCACAAAACTGCGATAGAGGTTCTAGGACAGAGTCAATGCCTGAGACAATGGGACGCCCAGGGACCGGTGTGACCCCTTCATGTATTTTGGGCAACGTATAAAAATACGGAACCCTAGGGTTCTTTTTCACTAGAAAATCTGCCTCCTTTTTACTCAACCAGCCGTGACATTCTGCTGATTCTACCATGCTCACAATGGACATTGTGAGTCGTTCTGTGGGATTCTGTGTGATGGCCTTATAGTATCTTGGGTCGTCAAGCTGTCTTTGACACTCTATCTCGTAGTCCACGGTATCCATTATTACTGTTGCGCCCCCTTTGTCAGCTTGTTTGATAGTTAAGGAGGGGTTGTTTGTTAGTGTGTCCAGGATCTTTCTTTCTTTCATGGACATGTTGTTATGTGTGGAACAATTAGATAAGTTGTTGACATCTCTTAGGACCGCCTGCTCAAAAGTAAGCACCTCACTAGGTACCATACCGCTATGGGGGGTAAAGGTAGATGGGTTGTATAACCCAGAATCATCAATGGGTTCTTGTGGTTTACCATTGAAGAAGGCATGCAATCTTATTTTCCTGAAAATTTTTTGTAATTCAACAGTTTGAAGAAAGTTGTCGGTTCTGGGAGTTGGCACAAATCCGAGTCCTTTTTGTAAAACACTCTCTTGTTCATTGGTTAACTGGTGTGAATAGAGGCTAACTACAAGGCTCATTTCTTGCTCGTTTTATACACTGTTGACACTGACAGGTGAGTGATCTGTGCCAGGGTGTGTCTGTCTGGTCTGCTGAGGGTTCTTAAGTGGAGTAGGATATGTGACAGGTTGTCACGTGCTGTCCCAAAACCTGCATTTCGTCAGGGCTGTCAGGAGTGTGGGGGCCATCGCCGGCGGCTGAGGAACGTCAGGAAGAGGTGGAAAGACATCCGGTGCTGGACCTGGCGTATCGCCCGGGTCCAGCTGAAGATGGAGGCCCCACGCCGGCATGGTGGAAGCCGCCACCTCACCCCCCAGATGCTCCGGGTCCTGGCAGTGGTCTTTTCAGACCTCCATAGGCAGTTGCAGGAGGGACAGCAGCAAGGAGGGGGTAGGTACATGGCTGTTTGTAGTGTTGTATGTCAGCTGCTACTTGAGGTGCTCTAAATCCTGGAAACACTCCCACAGTTGGGGTGTCTGGTCAGATAGGCTATTTGTGCATTGAATTTTCAATTCCACATATTCAGCTGGTGCTCTTTTCATCCCTTCCCCTCCTCCACAGGTGTCCCCTGGTCTGGGTGTTTTCACATTTGCACATGTTCCTCTAGGGTGCAAGATAATTAGACTGCACATTGATTAGCGCATCATGTGTGAGGGACGTTTGTGACATGTGTTGGTACCTTGCCTGTGCCCTGACCTGTGCACTGTGTTTGGCCTTCACATGTGTTTGCACTGATGATGAGTCTCAACATAGGAGTGTGCGGTTTAAAATGCACACACTTGCAGCATGCATGACCCATGCTGCATTCCCAGACATCATTTGTGAGATATGCATATTGTCATGACGGGTAATCCTGAGACAGTCAGCATTTTCTAGACCCATCGATCTGTGTGCCCACTACAGTCCCCTGAGACGCTCTGGTATCCAAATCATGTGTGTCATGCAACACTGTGTCCATTCTATGTGTGTTCAGGATGGGTCAGCATCTGTGGGATTGGTGCCTTGCATAGTTTGTATTTATCATGTGTCTGCTACATGTACACACCGGCCATGGATACACGATTTGGCTTGTGCATGCTCACACTGGCCAGTGCCTGTGTGCCTATTCAGAACAATCTGTTGTTGGTTGGTTGTGACTAATATGTATTGCCAGCCCCACAAGGTGACCTTGGTGTACTTTTTGTGAAGTTGCTGCACTGTTTATGTTACCCTGATTCTGAGTTTTCACTTCTTGGGCTGTATCAATCACATTGACTGAGTGATGTGGGTGTTTTGCCGGAGTGGTGTAATGGGCCTGCCTGTTTGGCCCTTGGCAGTTTTCACCTGTGGATGTAAATTGTGTGTTGGAAATTGTAACTAAGCACTTCCCCTGTGATGGTGGACAGTGCTCTCATTAGGGGATTTACAGGCTATGTCATTTGCTTCCAGAGATGATTGTGCCTCAATATTTTAGCCACATGTATGTACTTCTGGTGCAACGCTGTTTTGTCTTGGTGTGCACACTAAGGCGTTGACATTTAGCATGTGGATAAGGGTGTGTCCACGATGCAGAAATGGTTTTGGACTACACAATTGCAGGCACATTAGCTTACAAATTGTCTTAATTTGGGACCTGTGGGCCACTTCATATGACATCCAGTGGGTCTTATGTGCTAGCAACTGTATGATCTCGTGATAGATGCCCCTGTGTGGACTGACACATTAGAAGTTGTCTCACATTGAGGTATGTGCCTTGGCACTCCCAACACTTGTTAAGAGTTGTTCATGTTTTGAATGTGTTCATATGACAAATTGTGTAGGTAACACTTATGTGTCTGCATTATAGTTGTTGCACAAGGTAGTGCACACCAAAGAACATTTGCAAGTTTTGGATTAGCAGGCAGCTTTTGGAGGAGGCCAGTGTTCGTGATTGATGATGTGCCTTGATCTACATAGACATGTCCACACAGTGTTCAGGAGTGTTTGAGAGTCCTTTGTTGTCAATTGCACAGACTAATGCGTGTCAAGCCATCAAGACCTCCGTTGGAGCATGTAGATGGTACATGGTCCACGCAATTTGTTTGTGACAGTGTTTCATTGAAAAGTGTGCCAGCTGTTTCAATGAATGTGTCTATGTTTTTGGTGTGCATTTCCTTGTGAGAGATCTTTCATGCAGGCACCTATGTGTTATGTTCACAAGATGGCAAATTTACACATGCAATGCATGTTGAATGTGTGAAGTATGGTGAGTCCCAAGATGCCAACAATTTGTGACATTAGTTTTCACCAAAATGTACTTACAGGGCTCAGAGTGTGGTGTCACCTTGGTGAGTGAGGTGTGTTAGTTTGCCCTGAGGGGCAACACAACAGTTTATTTCTTTGTGAACTTGAGGGGGCATCACTTCATCGTATAGATCTGCTCTCCTGTAAACAAACAGAAGCTACTCAGTGTGACTCTCATTTCAAGTTGTGGCCTGGTCTGTCTTTGGATCCTTGTGTCCAAGTAGAATTGTGTGTATACCAACTGGGCACTACTAGTATCAATTCTGTGCTGAGCTATCTGGCTATTACTCATGATGCCTGCCATAATTTGCAGTGTGACCAAATGATTTTGTGCTCATGTGTCAGATGTGTACAGGTGACTGATGCATTTTTGTTTCTTCTCCTTGCCCACAGCATCATCAACCGACACAGGAGGAGACATCAGCACGGACCAGGAGGAGGGACCCAGCTGCAGTGCCACCAGCGCAGAGGAGTTGGAGGGAGCTAGTGGCACGGGGGGTGAGGAGAGTCAGACGGCCAGACCTTTGGAATGCGACACCTCTTACCATGCGGAAGGCTTCTGACTTCCAGGAGGAGGGGGAGTATGTGGCAAAAGCATCTATCATCACTGTGTCCGTCCCCACCTCCTCCAGACCCATCTCCACCCTGCCAGTTGCTCCGGTCCCTTCTGTCCGTTCTGCCCCCCATGTCTCCTTCGTCCCTGGCACCGCAGCCCCTGCCCCTGTCTCCCCTGCTGCCCTCAGTGCCGAGTCTGTGGACCTACTCCGGCAGATTCATGTTGGTCAGACATCAATGCTGACTGTCCTCCATGCCCACACTGCTATTCTGTCACAGTTGTTGTCATTCATGGAGGGCATGTCAGCTGCGATGTCTGACCAACGTTGGATACTAGCGTCCATGGACTCCTCACTGACAGCAGCAGTTTCACTCCTTCAGCGGTCACCCCCCCTCCTTCTGACCCATCCACACCCCTCTCTCCCATACCTGTCCCAAGCACACACCGACGCACAAGATCACGTACGCCAACACCCAGAACCAGCACACCACCACCACCTAAGTGTAAGCGCAGATCTCCTGGCACACAATCTCAGAGGGATGCAGGCACACCCACAGGGCCAGGGGTCAGACGGCAGACACGCAGCCACAGAGACAGTACGCCTGACTCACAGCCCTCAACCTCCACTCCCATTGTGTCCCCGGGTGCAGGTGGTGGTCTGGCGGAACTGGCAGCAGTGTGCAGCACTGAATTTCTTTCCTCCTTTGGTGCTTCACAAGCCACTGAGGACGATTCCTCCCCCCCTGCACCCACAACACCTACCCTTCCCTCAACTGTCCCTGCGGTGCCAGCCCTGACCCTGATGATGCCCCCCACGGGTCAACCCACCTTTAGCTCCAGAATGTGCAGGCAAGTTGGGGGTCGACAACCTCCACAACGTCCCCCAAACAGACTTGAAAATGGACAGGCCATTGGCCTTGTTTGAGACAGGAATCATTTTTAAATTACTTTTACTTTAGAGCTGAATAAAGCATTTTCTTTTTCATTCTAAACTATTGCATTTCAGGTACTTGCTTTAGGTGCTGTGTGCCTAGGAGTTGATGTCATGTTAATGTTTTGAGATTGTGAAATATGTATATGTTATGATGTTAATGAGGTGGACCATGGTATCTATGTGCCATCACAAAGTAGCAGCAATTAATCTTTGGTTGTGTGTGTTCAGTTTGCCTACAGACATTGTCCCAAGAAGTGTCCATTCCTCAGTTATACAATGAGAAGTTCACTACAGACAGTTGCACAATGGTTATGCTGACATGTGTTCATATTCCCTATGTTGTTGAACGTTCCCTCAAAAATAGCCATGTCTGCTCACAGATGACTTCTGATCATGACTGTGTGCCATCCATGCGACTCACTGTACTTGTATTTACAGTATGTGGACACATTCACCCTTTTCCCCAATAAGCAGATGTATAATCACAGCCTTACCCTTATGTTTGTATTGGTTCTGCAGGGTATTTGTGCACATGAATCACAATGTTGTGCATTGTATCTAAGCTCTTTCAACCGTATTCCTTCCATGAGCAAGTACATGTTGGTGGTCTGACCAGCACATGGACATCCATATAAGCCCAGGGATGTACATGACAGTGTGTGTTCCCTTTTGCGGTCTTTGTTTGTTGGGCTGTTACATGACTATACACTATTGTGTCATGATGGTAGGGTGTGTAGGTTGGCTGCAACCTCCATGGGTGGAAATGCATGTGGGATCTGACATTACACCCACATGTGGTGTGTCACACTGTGTGTGACAGATATCCATCATCCGTGTAGTGTGACACTGCTGTAAGTGATGTGTTGCTATGGCACTATCAGGACTCTCACAGGTTAGGGTTGTAAACATACCCCCATGCAGTTGTGGTATGATGATGACAATGCCCCCCCCTATAACTGTGCCCTACTGGGAGTCCTCTGCACTCACCCCTCCTATGTCTGGGCACTGCTGGGAGTCATATCCACCCACCCCTCCTATGTCTGGGCACTGCTGGGAGTCATATCCACCCACCCCATCTATGTCTGGGCACTGCTGGGAGTCCTCTACAGCCACCCCTCCTATGTTCGGGCACTGCTGGGAGTCCTCTGCACCCAGCCCTCTCATGTCTGGGCACTGCTGGGAGTCATATCCACCCACCCCTCCTATGTCTGGGCACTGCTGGGAGTCATATCTATCCACCCCTCCTATGTCTGGGCACTGCTGGGAGTCCACTACACCCACCCATCTTATGTCTGGGAACTGCTGGGATTCCTCTGCACCAACCCCTCTTATGTCTGGGCACTGCTGGTAGTCATATTCACCCACCCCTCCTATGTCTGGGCACTGCTGGGAGTCCTCTGCACCCACATCTCTCATGTATGGGCACTGCTGGGAGTCCTCTGTACCCACCCCACTTATGTCTGGGCACTACTGGGGGTCATATCCACCCACCCCTCTCATGTCTGGGCACTGCTGGGAGTCATGTCCACCCACCCCTCCTATGTCTGGGCACTGCTGGGAGTCATCTGCACCCGTCCCTCGAATGTCTGGGCACTGCTGGGAGTCCTCTCCACCCACCCCTCTCATGTCTGGGCACTGCTGGGAGTCCTCTGCACCCACCCCTCTTATGTCTGGGCACTGCTGGGAGTCATATCCACCCACCCCTCTCATGTCTGGGCACTGCTGAGAGACCTCTACACCCACCCCTCTTATGTCTGGGCACTGCTGAGAGTCATATCCACCCACCCCTCTCATGTCTGGGAACAGCTGGGAGTCATATCCACCCACCCCTCCTATGTCTGGGCACTGCTGGGAGTCCTCTGCACCCACCCCTTTCTTCATGTCTGGGCACTGCTGGAAGACCTCTGCACCCACCCCTCTTATGTCTTGGCACTGCTGGGAGTCATATCCACCCACCCTCTCATGTCTGGGTACTGCTGGGAGTCATATCCAACCACCCCTTCTAGGAGTCATATCCACCCACCCCTCCTATGTCTGGGCACTGCTGGGAGTCATATCCACCCACCCCTCCTATGTCTGGGCACTGCTGGGAGTCATATCCACCCACCCCTCCTATGTCTGGGCACTGCTGGGAGTCCTCTACACCCACCCCTCCTATGTCTGGGCACTGCTGGGAGTCCTCTGCACCCACCCCTCCTATGTCTGGGCACTGCTGGGAGTCATATCCACCCACGCCTCTCATGTCTGGGCACTGCTGGGAGGCATATCCACCCACCCCTTCTATGTCTGGGCACTGCTGGGAGTCCTCTGAACCCAACCCTCTTATGTCTAGGCACTGCTGGGAGTCCTCTGCACCCACCCCTCCTATGTCTGGGCACTGCTGGGGTCATTTCCACCCACCCCTCTCATGTCTGGGCACTGCTGGGAGTCATATCCACCCACCCCTCCTATGTCTGGGCACTGCTGGGAATCATATCCACCCACCCCTCCTATGTCTGGGCACTGCTGGGAGTCATATCCACCCACCCCTCCTATGTCTGGGCACTGCTGGGAGTCCTCGGCACCCACCCCTTTCATGTCTGGGCACTGCTGGAAGTCCTCTGCACCCACTCCTTTTATGTCTTGGCACTGCTGGGAGTCATATCCACCCACCCTCTCATGTCTGGGTACTGCTGGGAGTCATATCCAACCACCCCTTCTAGGAGTCATATCCACCCACCCCTCCTATGTCTGGGCTGGGAGTCATATCCACCCACCCCTCCTATGTCTGGGCACTGCTGGAAGTCATATCCACCCACCCCTCCTATGTCTGGGCACTGCTGGGAGTCCACTACACCCACCCCTCCTATGTATGGGCACTACTGGGAGTCCTCTGCACCCAGCCCTCTCATGTCTTAGCACTGCTGGTAGTCCTCTGCACCCACCCCTCCTATGTCTGGGCACTGCTGGGAGTCATATCCACCCACACCTCTCATGTCTGGGCACTGCTGGGAGGCATATCCACCCACCCCTCTTATGTCTGGGCACTGCTGGGAGTCCTCTGCACCCACCCCTCCTATGTCTGGGCACTGCTGGGGTCACTTCCACCCACCCCTCTCATGTCTGGGCACTGCTGGGAGTCATATCCACCCACCCCTCCTATGTCTGGGCACTGCTGGGAATCATATCCACCCACCCCTCCTATGTCTGGGCACTGCTGGGAGTCCTCTACACCCACCCCTCTTATGTCTGGGCACTGCTGGGATTCCTCTGCACCCACCCCTCTTATGTCTGGGCACTGCTGGTAGTCATATTCACCCACCCCTCCTATGTCTGGGCACTGCTGGGAGTCATATCCACATACCCTCCTATGTCTGGGCACTGCTGGGAGTCATATCCACACACCCTCCTATGTCTGGGCACTGCTGGGAGTCCTCTGCACCCACACCTCTTATGTATGGGCACTACTGGGAGTCATATCCACCCACCCCTCTCATGTCTGGGCACTGCTGGGAGTCATATCCACCCACCCCTCCTATGTCTGGGCACTGCTGGGAGTCATCTGCACCCATCCCTCTTATGTCTGGGCACTGCTGGGAGTCCTCTCCACCCACCCCTCTCATGTCTGGGCACTGCTGGGAGTCCTCTGCACCCACCCCTTTTATGTCTGGGCACTGCTGGGAGTCATATCCACCCACCCCTCTCATGTCTGGGCACTGCTGGGAGACCTCTACACTCACCCCTCTTATGTCTGGGCACTGCTGAGAGTCATATCCACCCACCCTTCTCATGTCTGGGAACTGCTGGGAGTCATATCCACCCCCCTCCTATGTCTGGGCACTGCTGGGAGTCCTCTGCACCCACCCCTTTCATGTCTGGGCACTGCTGCAAGTCCTCTGCACCCACCCCTCTTATGTCTGTCTTGACACTGCTGGGAGTCATATCCACCCACCCTTTCATGTCTGGGTACTGCTGGGAGTCATATCCAACCACCCCTTCTAGGAGTCATATCCACCCACCCCTCCTATGTCTGGGCACTGCTGGGAGTCAAATCCACCCACCCCTCCTATGTCTGGGCACTGCTGGGAGTCATATCCACCCACTCCTCCTATGTCTGGGCACTGCTGGGAGTCCTCTACACCCACCCCTCCTATGTCTGGGCACTGCTGGGAGTCCTCTGCACCCAGCCCTCTCATGTCTTAGCACTGCTGGTAGTCCTATGCACCCACCCCTCCTATGTCTGGGCACTGCTGGAAGTCATATCCACCCACGCCTCTCATGTCTGGGCACTGCTGGGAGGCATATCCACCCACCCCTCCTATGTCTGGGCACTGCTGGGAGTCCTTTGCACCCACCCCTCTTATGTCTAGGCACTGCTGGGAGTCCTCTGAACCCACCCCTCCTATGTCTGGGCACTGCTGGGGTCATTTCCACCCACCCCTCTCATGTCTGGGCACTGCTGGGAGTCATATCCACCCACCCCTCCTATGTCTGGGCACTGCTGGGAATCATATCCACCCACCCCTCCTAAGTCTGGGCACTGCTGGGAGTCATATCCACCCACCCCTCCTATGTCTGGGCACTGCTGGGAGTCCTCTGCACCCACCCCTTTCATGTCTGGGCACTGCTGGTAGTCCTCTGCACCCACCCCTCTTATGTCTTGGCACTGCTGGGAGTCATATCCACCCACCCTCTCATATCCGGGTACTGCTGGGAGTCATATCCAACCACCCCTTCTAGGAGTCATATCCACCCACCCTCTCATATCCGGGCACTGCTGGGAGTCCTCTACACCCACCCCTCCTATGTCTGGGCACTGCTGGGAGTCCTCTGCACCCAGCCCTCTCATGTCTTAGCACTGCTGGTAGTCCTCTGCACCCACCCCTCCTATGTCTGGGCACTGCTGGGAGTCATATCAACCCACGCCTCTCATGTCTGGGCACTGCTGGGAGGCATATCCACCCACCCCTCTTATGTCTGGGCACTGCTGGGAGTCCTCTGCACCCACCCCTCCTATGTCTGGGCACTGCTGGGGTCATTTCCACCCACCCCTCTCATGTCTGGGCACTGCTGGGAGTCATATCCACCCACCCCTCCTATGTCTGGGCACTGCTGGGAGTCCTCTGCACCCAGCCCTCTCATGTCTTAGCACTGCTGGTAGTCCTCTGCACCCACCCCTCCTATGTCTGGGCACTGCTGGGAGTCATATCAACCCACGCCTCTCATCTCTGGGCACTGCTGGGAGGCATATCCACCCACCCCTCTTATGTCTGGGCACTGCTGGGAGACCTCTGCACCCACCCCTCCTATGTCTGGGCACTGCTGGGGTCATTTCCACCCACCCCTCTCATGTCTGGGCACTGCTGGGAGTCATATCCACCCACCCCTCCTATGTCTGGGCACTGCTGGGAATCATATCCACCCACCCCTCCTATTTCTGGGCACTGCTGGGAGTCCTCTACACCCATACCTCTTATGTCTGGGCACTGCTGGGATTCCTCTGCACCCACCCCTCTCATGTCTGGGCACGGCTGGGTGTCATATCCACCCACCCCTCCTATGTCTGGGCACTGCTGGGAGTCATCTGCACCCATCCCTCTTATGTCTGGGCACTGCTGGGAGTCATATCCACCCACCCCTCTCATGTCTGGGCACTGCTGGGAGACCTCTACACCCACCCCTCTTATGTCTGGGCACTGCTGAGAGTCATACCCACCCACCCCTCTCATGTCTGGGAACTGCTGGGAGTCATATCCACCCACCCCCCTATGTCTGGGCACTGCTGGGAGTCCTCTGCACCCACCCCTTTCATGTCTGGGCACTGCTGGAAGTCCTCTGCACACACCCCTCTTATGTCTTGGCACTGCTGGGAGTCATATCCACCCACCCTCTCATGTCTGGGTACTGCTGGGAGTCATATCCAACCACCCCTTCTAGGAGTCATATCCACCCACCCCGCCTATGTCTGGGCACTGCTGGGAGTCAAATCCACCCACCCCTCCTATGTCTGGGCACTGCTGGGAGTCATATCCACCCACCCCTCCTATGTCTGGGCACTGCTGGGAGTCCTCTACACCCACCCCTCCTATGTCTGGGCACTGCTGGGAGTCCTCTGCACCCAGCCCTCTCATGTCTTAGCACTGCTGGTAGTCCTCTGCACCCACCCCTCCTATGTCTGGGCACTGCTGGGAGTCATATCCACCCACGCCTCTCATGTCTGGGCACTGCTGGGAGGCATATCCACCCACGCCTCCTATGTCTGGGCACTGCTGGGAGTCCTCTGCACCCACCCCTCTTATGTCTAGGCACTGCTGGGAGTCCTCTGCACCCACCCCTCCTATGTCTGGGCACTGCTGGGGTCATTTCCACCCACCCCTCTCATGTCTGGGCACTGCTGGGAGTCATATCCACCCACCCCTCCTATGTCTGGGCACTGCTGGGAATCATATCCACCCACCCCTCCTATGTCTGGGCACTGCTGGGAGTCATATCCACCCACCCCTCCTATGTCTGGGCACTGCTGGGAGTCCTCTGCACCCACCCCTTTCATGTCTGGGCACTGCTGGTAGTCCTCTGCACCCACCCCTCTTATGTCTTGGCACTGCTGGGAGTCATATCCACCCACCCTCTCATGTCTGGGTACTTCTGGGAGTCATATCCAACCACCCCTTCTAGGAGTCATATCCACCCACCCCTCCTATGCCTAGGCACTGCTGGGAGTCATATCCACCCACCCCTCCTATGTCTGGGCACTGCTGGGAGTCATATCTACCCACCCCTCCTATGTCTGGGCACTGCTGGGAGTCCTCTACACCCACCCCTCCTATGTCTGGGCACTGCTGGGAGTCCTCTGCACCCAGCCCTGACATGTCTTAGCACTGCTGGTAGTCCTCTGCACCCACCCCTCCTATGTCTGGGCACTGCTGGGAGTCATATCCACCCACGCCTCTCATGTCTGGGCACTGCTGGGAGGCATATCCACCCACGCCTCTTATGTCTGGGCACTGCTGGGAGTCCTCTGCACCCACCCCTCCTATGTCTGGGCACTGCTGGGGTCATTTCCACCCACCCCTCTCATGTCTGGGCACTGCTGGGAATCATATCCACCCACCCCTCCTATGTCTGGGCACTGCTGGGAATCATATCCACCCACCCCTCCTATGTCTGGGCACTGGTGGGAGTCCTCTACACCCACCCCTCTTATGTCTGGGCACTGCTGGTAGTCATATTCACCCACCCCTCCTATGTCTGGGCACTGCTGGGAGTCATATCCACCCATCCTCCCATGTCTGGGCACTGCTGGGAGTCCTCTGCACCCACACCTCCCATGTCTGGGCACTGCTGGGAGTCCTCTGCACCCACCCCTCTTATGTCTGGGCACTACTGGGAGTCATATCCACCCACCTCTCCTATGTCTGGGCACTGCTGGGAGTCATATCCACCCACCCCTCCTATGTCTGGGCACTGCTGGGAGTCCTCTGCACCCACCCCTCTCATGTCTGAGCACTGCTGGGAGTCCTCTGCACCCACCCCTCTTATTTCAGGGCACGGCTGGGAGTCATATTCACCCACCCCTCCTATGTCTGGGCACTGCTGGGAGTCATATCCACTACACATTCAGATGTTACGCACCGTACCCCAACAATATTGACGTCTGTGCGGCTCGTGTCACTATTGCACTGGTGCCATACGCGAGCGTGTGAGGCACCGTACCCCTATATTGATGTCGTCTGTGCGGCTCTTATCAATACTGCAATGATGCTGTACGCGAGCGTGTGACACACCGTACCCCAACATTAGTGACGTCTGTGCGGCTCTTATCACTACTGCAATGATGATGTACTCGAACGTGTGATGCACCGTACAAGTACACTTCCGTTATTGAGGTACGTTGCACACACCGTATGCGCTGTCGTTGATTTCTATGCACCAGCTCGTAGGCGTACAGGACTAGGATGACACGGCTGAGGGGGTTCATGGTGTGTCTGTCACGTACCGGGGTGCGGTTCGGGACGGACTCTGCTTTTACGGCTCTTTTCAACTCCTGTAGCAGAAGGGTCGTACGGAGTGTCATCAACATGGATCGTACTTGCTGGGCCGGAAACTGCTGGCTGTTTACGTACAGACGGCGCGTACTGCGTGACCCGGATATGAATCGTATGTATTTTTGTGTTTGGTACGATTCGTATGTAGATATGCTTTGTGTTAGGATTGTACTTTATTGTACGGGCGGGGATGTTGTAGGTGTACGAATCGTACGGGAAAAACGCTCCGTACAGCGAATCGTGGGGGATTTTACCAGATCGGAATTGTCCCCTTTGTGTTAGTCATAATTTCTGTACATCAAAAACTCTATACACATTACCCTAATAAATCCATACATTACCTGTCCAAGTTAACCTATAGCAACCAGACTCCTGCTACCAAGAAAACTGATCCAGCGCTGCTCTGAAACAAACCTCTAACCATCACTATATCTCCCAGGAGCTATCACACTTTACTCCTCGGTGGGGCCCATAACACATGAGTCACTCATTCACACAAAACGCTCTGCTCCCAGGATCAGTGAAATCCAGAGGGTGAGTTGCTGGATATAGCAGAGTGTCCTACTTCATCTATTTAGTCTAAATTCTATATATTATGTACATATGCATTTATTTTAATTTTACCATGGTTTAATTAATAAGGAAAACATTTAAGACACCCCACTTTTGGTTAATGGATCAGCTAGTAAAAGTTAAGCTAATGGACAACAAGACCAGCTTAATTCTCCATTTATTTAATTTTTATTTGAGATTTTAAATCTCCTAGCATGACCTTTCTTTAATTGACTTTTATTTCTAATTCAAACATTTATTTATCATCTGAAAGAAGAAAAACATTAATTCAAGCAGCTTACATGTATTAGCGGAATAGTTCAGAAAAATAAGTCAAAGACATATTACCAGTCTTCTTCAGCAATGGAAATCGGGATTAAAAGAATGAAAGTTCCCCAAAACAGCCTCTCTATTCTTTCTCGATGTTCACCCCCCCATCAAAACTCCGACCCATCAAAAGTTAAAGTCAGGAAAATTTCAAAGTCTTTGCACCAAAGGAAAAATCGATCAGTCCGACAGCATGTCGTGGTGCGAAAAGTAATCCAAAAAGTAAGCATCTTTCTCCCTTCCAAGCGACCTCTTTTATACCCATTTTCACTAACAATCTAACTAAACTTTGAAACTTTTAGGCTCCACACTCAATTCTCATTGGTCCATTCAAGGGGTGGATGAGGATAACCTCATCTCCTCATTGTCCATATTTCCACCTTGTCATAGTTAGAATTAAAAAAAATAAAGTTCTGATTGTTCGTTATTAAATTCTTTTTATCGTGTCTTTTAACTTGTCACTTAACAGGATTTTCCCAGGCTCATGACACGGACATCTCAACTTGGCACCATTCTGCTCTTCAGGCCATGCTGACCTTGACACCAGCCACACAGGCACAGACTGCTTGCACATCTCTCGAGCACAGTCGCACATGCGTAGAAAGACATTGACTTGGAGTCTTGCAAACCCTCCATATTTTTATAGGCCGCATGGGCCGTAACGAGAACTATTATAGAAACAACCACAATTAAACGTTAGATTTTGAAGTAAAACCCTTCCGTTTACCTCCCCCATTCTAAGTTAACACTGTTAGTTATTACCTAGCTTTAAAACAATGGACATGCATTGTTTACTTACCATTCTCCATCATATCTGCCAGGATTATAACTTTAAGAAGCATAATTAAATCAAATCAAAGTACTTTATTCGGTTAGAAATATAACCATAAAAGCATAACACATAATATTACATTCACATGAAAAATGAAATGTCCAAAGATTTCAATAAAAGAGGTAATTCCATAATCACAAACTGTGCAAAACATTCAAGCTGATTGATTAACATAATATAAAAGCAACAAAAAAAACAAAGTGATAAAAAATTGTTGCTACAGATAAAATTATGACAAATCTCTTTGGGTCTAAGAGGGCTGGATGAAAAAAAAATGAAAAGAAATATATAATTCATTACAGGTTAAAATTTCCATATGGATAATATCTATGTCTATACAGTTTAATCCATCAAAGTTAAACCCGTGAGTAAGTCAAATTGATTAGAAGTGGGAATGATGTAACCACTCGATACGAGACCACTTTTGCCCATTAGGTGATTGCTCTGTACTTTTTGACTAGGCGAGGGGACGTATGATGTTCTGGGGTAAAATTCACTTAGACTCCAGATGGATATAGGGCCATCTCCTATTTGTGGCTGCCGTGATTGGAGATGTGGGACGACGTGTTTATTTCTGAATTTTACGAGTACCAATATCTTTTGGAAGAGGTCCTAGCCAGCCCACCCTTCTGACACTTAGTATAGTACCATCGATGTTGGGTGGCAGAGGTCTATTTTTGGTTAGCCAGAACACAACCTTGTTTCTTAGGTCCTGTTGTCTTTCACTTTTCCCCTTTGTAAGTTCTGGTACTCCCGAGAGGACGCACACAAAAGGAGCGGCCTCCGGTGGCAAATGTAGATGATTGGTTTTATATGACATGTTGCCATGATTAGCCGCTGTCCCCTTATGTAATATAGATTCTTTGTTCGGCCCTACTCTAGGGTAAGAACTCCGTACTGTTGTGGCTGCTTTCAAGATGTTTAAACCTGTCATATGTGAGGTTACTAATTGATTATGGGTGGTGTTACTTTGTGTGGTGGTTTTAGGCACTTCTGTGGAGGCTGGACGCTGTGGTTGAAAGGGTCCGGCCAAACTTTTTATGAGTCGCTTCCCCAACACCCGTGAGCCTATCCCCTAAGCTATTCATTTTTTCCATCAGCGGGGATATTATTGATTTCATCATGTTTTCAATCGAGGCCAATAGAGAAGCCTGGATAGGTGCTTTAGAGGTGGCAATGCTGGGAGTGTTGGGCAGTGGGGGACTTGGGTTCGGTTTTTGTTGCTTTGCCTGACTCCCCATTTGCTTAACCCCATCTCGCTTCCTTTTGGCAGAAAAGACCTGAGGGGACACTGTGGATTGCGAGTTTACTTTTGCTCGTGCTAAAAGGGGAGTACCCTGCAAGCTTTCAGTTAGTTGGGATTGTCTACTGGACTGAGGACTAGTGTTGCTGTAGTGCAGGTAGGAGCACTAGTTTGCACATTTCCTGATTCCACAGGGGCGTACATGGATTTACATATTTTGTTTAGCTCTTCCAGCAGTGATAAATCTGGAGCTGCATCGGCTGTCTGTGAGGGAGAACACATACTGGAAGAACTATCCATGGCCAGGCATCGTTCTATTCTCTCTGGTTCACTGGCAATGGGGAGAGTTGCCCTCTTTATGTAGTAGTCCATCGTTCCCTTAAGCAAGTCACTCTGGGAGGAAATGTTTTTGGGGTCCCCCTTGCAGGTCATGGCGTAACTAGGTTATATGGATTAAAACAGGATCAACATCAACCACCAGGAAATAATTTGAGTGTCACACTATGGTGACATTTAGGAAGGCCCTGTAAGAAACTGGGGATTATCGATGGGTCTCTGTACCTTTTTTTTTCTTTTTTGGTTAAGTGCCAAGGGGGGTGTCCCGTCCCGGCCTCCTCTGGCCTTTGATGGCCGCAGATAGCCCCGCCCTTGTCCCGGGCTTCTCCCAGCGCCGACCCGCGCGCGATCCCGCGACACGGGGGGTAGCCTTGATTTTAAGCACCTCCTGGCGCGGGTCAGAGCGGCTTCCTGCCGCAAAGGATGCTGGGTCTTGCAGTTCCCCGGGCCGGTCTCCCCTTGCACTGCGGCCGAGCTCAAGTGTTGTAGCGCTTCGGCGGCAGGAGGAGACCCCGGCCAGCAGTGGCGGCAAGGCGGTGGTTCGGGCTACACAGACTGCCTCCCAAAATTCCCCCAACAACAAGCAGGTCTCCGGACTGGAGCAGGTATGTCCCACATACATGCATAGCTTTTCTATAGATTATAGCATTTGCATACTACATTAGTAAGAAAGTAACACACAATTAATGTTTTATGGTTTGCAACATAAGCAAGTTAGTATCCCACGTGTATTTGTGTATGTGGTTTCTATTCTATGTTGGTTAATTAAAAAAAAAACACACGATTAATACATATTACAGTTGTGGGAGATTAACTTCATGAGGGGTATGCAAAAAAACTTGTTATCACCCTCGCTCCATCAGTACTCATGGGGCAGCATGGTAAGCCCAGTGAAATGGGTATGTACAGAAAGAAGGGTAACACAGCGGACAAAGAGTCAATCTGTTTTTGTGAAACACTCTGATAATCGAGTGCTAATCTACCCTTACAAAGTGCTAATTGAGCAGCGCCCATATGCATTACTTCAGAACTGGCAGGGAGTTTGGGAGGGGCCCGAGTAACACTGTGGTAATTGACACAGTTCCATTCAGTGTACAGTTCCTGGTATAGCAGTGTATGCCAGCACTTGTTTGGAGCCAGATTGAGGAGGATGGTGGTGAAAGTGACGCTGAGGCAGAGTAGGTGGGAATCAAGGTTTAGTAATGTGGACAGCAGCAAATGTAAGCGTTTCTAAAACACATGTACTGAGTGTCCTGTTTGCTTGCACCAGTTCTTCTATGTCCAAGTGCGTGTTCTTGCATGAGTGAGTGTTGTCTGCAGTGTCCAGCACAGTAGATATATACTTGGAAGCCCATCAAGCCCTGCATTACTACACTCTGCCCCAGTGGCAAATGCCACAATAAAGAGGTGGTGGGGTGGGAGGAGTCGGCGTGGGGGAGCACGGGAGGGGGAGCACGCACGGGGGGGGGTTAATAAAACATTTACATTTAAAACTAGACACTCACCTGGAGCTGCTGCCGTCCTTCCGCATCGCGCTCAGCCTCATCCTTCCAGGTCTCAGCAAGCACTGGGGCCGCGTCACAGGCTCCCTCCCCGCATTGCTCTCATTTGAGAGCAGCGCGGGGATTGGTCTGAGCGGGCTGGAAAGAAGCTCTGCTCAGACTAGGGAGTCTCTGGGGGTTTCTCCAGCCCGGCTGTTCAATGCAGCAGGTCTGGAGAAACTAAAGTGCACACGTGTGTATTGGTCGACCTGAGGCAGCCGACCAAATACATATGCACACTTAGGGAGTGCACACAGCACTCCTCCCTGTGCAAGCTTGGCTCAGAGCCGGCAAATGAAAAACAAAATAATTATATTGTTTTATTTTTTATTTGCTAGTTTTGAGCCAGGCAGTGAAGCCACGTCCCCCCGCCATTGAGGAGGAGCCGCCGCTACTCTGCCCTTGAAGCGCACGTGAAAAAGTTCACTTGTAGCAAATGCTTGGCAACTCTAGTGTTTTAACATGATTGTGTTTTGATTTTTAGAGGGCTTTTTCTCCTTGATTAATGGAGGGGCTCTTGGAGGGGTAGAGTTGAGCGAACCAACAATTTAACAAGAAGTGCCCAGTCAGAGCCGAACCAGTAAGCCTGGCTTGATCTTAAAAGCCAGTGCCTAAGTCGACCATTGAAAACATTTACAGTGAAATAAAAGTGTATTCTCTAACACGTGGAAGTATTTCACCTTGGTGCATTAGCTTATATCACAGCATTGAGAGGAGTTTGTGCTCCACCGTGACAACAATGGCATTTTTGAACTACGAAACAAGTCACTTTTCATGTGTACATTATATATGGCCTATTTTTTCATGTTGAAGCAACACTACAGTGTAGTAAATATAACACAAGATGTGAATGTACAGAACACATCCTGGAATTGTGCATTTGAATACACTATCATATGTGCTAATGAAGAAAAAGGAGGCTTGGTGAGGTAAACTATTAGTCTAGGATCACACAATTTGGTCAAGTGGGGAAGCCGAGATTGAGCCCAGAATTTCTGCTTTCACAATGTGCAATTCAGCCTCTGCATGGCTACATTTTTCTTACTCTCCTGTATTACAACAAAGGTCACTATTTTGTCTTTATTCTTTGCACATCAGACTGGAGTTTGGTTGGCAGTCAGAAGCACCATCAAAGTTCAGTTCATTTTGGGTTTGAGGGTGAAAGAGGACCTGGAACTGAGTTAGAGCCAGGCATCCTGGCTCGAGCTTTCAGCAGCTTGCCCACCTCCAGAAAGAGGAAATCCGACTTTACAGCAGGTAAGGAGCTTTGAGGTAAAGCTGTGCCATCAAGGAGGGGCTGGGTGATGTCTGCTAGTCGGCAATGAGACAAGAGGGATAACAATTGTTAAACATTTACAAAAATGTTAAGGAAAATAGCTTGTGCAAGTCATATGTGATTTAGGGTTGGTACCATGAGAAGCCCACTTTAATATTCAATGTACCCTTTTGTACGTAAAAGGACAAAGGGAATATGCAAAATATACCAGAAATGCATTAGTATTGTTATGCACATCTGCACACCAATTAAATCTCAATCAAATTAAATGTGTGCCCTTGGTAGGGTCCCTTAGCACTGCCCTGAGTCCTGTCCCCAGACCCCACCCCCTAGTCCACATCTCAATTTGGTGAGTACCTGCACTTAGTGATTTACATTTAAAGCACTGGACTTGAGGCGCCTCTGGCAGTTATCAGCGCTGGTAGCAGGCTCTCAAGAAAAATGTTGGGTCCCTACTGGACTAGCCCAGTGGCAGAAACACAGGCCCACAGACCCCCGTGGTGTGGGGAAGTGGGTTGGCCTGAGCTTCAGGGTCTCCCCTCAGCAAAGTACTCTGGCTGGAGAGCTCCTGATCCTGTCCAGAGGGGGCCCCTCCATGTACCTTGCAGGGGGGCCCCCTCAAGTTTCGTTACGCCACTGGGGAGGAGAGGTTTTCACTCCCTAAGTCTGCATGAATGTTTGACCGGCCCTCTCGGGCCGGCAAAACATTCATGCGCACTTACCCTCTTCTCCACCGAGGCTGTATTACAGCCCGGGTGAAGAACATGCCCAAGCTCACTGTCCTCATCTGAGCACTGAACCATGGTGCTCAGACCAATCACAACGCTGCTTTGAAGCATTGTGATTGACTATGGGGAGTCTCAGTCTGAGTGTTTCCTGTTCTGTGTTCCAGCCTGTGGAAAAGTAAATTTTGCCATGTTCTGTGTCCCTACGCCTCATCCATCATAGGTTATGTGTGCATGACCAATATGCATATGTTATTCCCCATGTCCGATTAATGACGCAATTACAGTTGTGTCCACCTTTAGTATGCTAGTTTCCAGTCCTCGTGAATACTACGAATATCAGGCCTATATAAAGTTACGTTGCCACGTTTCTCAGTGTGCACGTTATTTCATTATAAAGTCCCCGTTTCCAGGCCTCAAAAGGGCCCGGACATTAGATTCAGCTCCCGTCTCCTGAAAGCCTCGCTGAGGAGCGATACAGCCCCCACCTGTATCCTCGACCTTTCACTTACTTCCTGCCTCGCAGTGCCCGGTGCAGCCTGGCTCTGCCTCTGAGTCTGCCAAAAGTATGTTATAGTTCCAGCTATCAGTTCAGTCCTCCTTCTCTGCATTCCTAAGCTACTGAACTGCATCAATAGTTTCCGTCATTGTCTAGCCTTCTCGTCTCCATGTTAGAGAAATACTGTATTTAATGGTCATTTAGTATTCTTCATCACGCACTACATGTAGAATAATGCATGGTCCAGTCTTAGAATCAAGTTAGCCTTTCCCCTCATGACTTCTAGTTTATATCAACATGTTCCCTAAACATCAGATACTAGATAGGGTTTAGGTACAAGTCGCTCCGACCCTCCAGACTTTAGTCTCTGCTCCTAGCACAGAGTTCATAGCCCCCAGTTTCTCCTAGTAATACGTCATTGCCAGTTTACGCGCACCACCAGGTTAGAGGTCCCGGCTCCTTAGGTAGCCCCCTCCTATGTTTCCGCCCCATTCATGACATATTCTGTTACGTTTGCCTCACATGTCTATGTATACGCCCAGTTACACCTACTTTTACTGTTATCTTTCGTGACTGCTACGCGTCACGCCTTCTGCTCCACCCACTGCTACGCCTACTGCAATGTAATGCTATGTGTTTGCGCTATGTATATAAGTTCATGTATTGTTATTAAAAGTTAGCGCGCTCATCCTAGACCCAGCCCCAGCAGCTGCTGGGCCTCTTTTCCCCTGCTGGGTCATCCTATGCAGGTTGTCCTGATCCTGTCCTTATGCTGTAATAAACCTGCAGAAACTCCTACTACCTCGAATCTTGACTCTTATTTATTGAGCTATCTGTTATGCTATATGCCTAGTCAAAAATAGGGTATTATTTATTTATTTACCACATAATGGCGCCCGAATAGGGACTTGCCCTTTCCCCACGCGTCGGTGAAGCCACGCCGACCCCCTGACCCTCTACAGTCGTGACGGAACTCTTCTGCGCAGTGGCAGATATTTCTGCTCAAGTATCCCTCAGGCCCACGGAGGAGACGGAGGAGGCGGTCCAGCATCCGAACGAGACGGTGGAGGAACGCGGCGAGTCCCGACCAGAGCCCAAGCCGAGAGTCCAAGGTCCGAGGTATCCGGAGGCCCACCCGTAACTGAAGTCCGAAGTCCGTCGTCGTCAGCCCAGTCCCGTCCGAGGCCTTCCGTTCTTGCTGCCCGGTGAGTACCATTGCTGGGGTAGTATCTAGACAGGACCAATCTAAATTGACTCCTGGTCCGTGGGTTGGTGGTACCCAGACTCACAAACGAAGTGTTCACCTAGGTGGATACGGGTCTTGATGCGTTCCTTTATGGGACCGGTATGTTCCGTACTGTTTCAGCAGTGCATCCAGTAATTCTAGTCTGTTCCGTTCTCGAGAAATTCTGTTCTGTTTCTGTTCTCAAGTATTCCAGGTAATATTCTGTTCGAACTGTTATGTTATGATATTGTTTAATGTAATTCCAATGTCGTGGTATGCCTGAATTGTTTTTCCCAATTGTTATTGTTCTTCGTGTATTGTATTGTGTTCCGATTCAAGTTTACAATGCCGCTTTTTTCAAGATTACGTCAGCTAAAAACTAGAAAGGGTTTATTAGAAGAAGCAGTTCCTGTCCCGCCTAGGGACAGTCCAGGTCACTTTATGTATCAGAAACATGGCATAAGCGCCATATTGTATCTAGATTTATGGGTAGAGTATACCAAACAGTTAGAAGAAAAGTATAGATGGCCCGTATCGGGTACATGGGATGCCGAATGTATCATGCGAGTAGAAGAAGCATTATGGAAAAAGAAAGCCAGACAGTCACAGAAAGATGCCATCGAGTTATGGCGTAAAGAAGCGCATAGAAGAACCGAAAAGGAAGTCAGAAAGTCAGAATTAAGTAGAGAATCCCAAGAACGAGCCCAAGAAAGAGAATTAATCGAGGTAGGTGAACGAGTCAAAGCCGAACAGTCAGACAGACAGAGGCATGCCCTCATTAAGGGTATGTATCCTCTTCTTGACGAGGGCTTGCCAAAAGCGACCCCAGAGGCATCCAGTAATTTCCCGCCACCATTAGTTCCGACCAAGCTACGTCACAAACCGACCGCAGCTGATATTTTTATTTCGTCCTACTTGGACGACACAGTCCCAGAATATGCAAATCCTGTTCGCGCTCCGCCAGTCCCTGTAAATCAGGCACTTCCCGCTCCTCCAGACACCGGAGTACCTGTTACGGTACCCCCGGTCCAGCCCGCCATACAAGTCCAGCCTACATTTCCATTTCCCACTCGGCCAGGACGTAGAGCCTCAGTAGACGACTCCAGTTTAGGGGCTGCAGGAGGAGGTCCTCCTCAAACCCCGCCGCCACACAAGCGTTTAACGTTAGCCGAATTACATGCACAAGCATCACAGCGTACGCCTAGACATCAGACTGTAGCAGAAATAAGAAAATCCCTTGCCGAATGTTGCTATGATCCAGTCCCAGGCGAGGATAATATGGTTTTATATTCATTTCGCGTAAGAAAGGTGGCCGAGTATCTAGTCACCTTACCGAATATGAAAGAAGATCTAGACAGAATATATCGTTTCATCCGTACAGGGGATGATCCAGAAAGTATTAGCGAGACTATGTCTCAAAGGAAAGCCGAGATCCAGCTCATGATATTAAAGTTCCTGATCAATTGTCTAATAAGAGAACAAGATTACCCGTCTAAAGATTCTGCCGAAATGAGAATCCTGACAAGGTGGAGTGATAATATAGCCGAGGGTAAGCACAAGACCGTCGGTGCTATGGAGAGTATGTACAAGAAAATCCGTAAAGAGATAATAAAGATACACGAACAGCGTAAAGCAGCACAAGTAAGCGAGAAAGAAAGTATCTCTGATCCCAAAGAAGAAGAGGACGAGAATCCCGCCAGAATAGCGTATGTAGGAAAATCTAGATTTCCAGATCGCCATTTACGCCTAGAACCCAAGTCTATTTTTCATCATTCAGCACCAGAACAAGGTTCTCTAGAACAAGTATTTCAAGCTACCGATCACATTCTGAAATCACGAATCGGTTATAGTAAGTTAAGTACCATGCATGAACAAGAACTAGCCCGATCAGCAGTCCGATGGATTACTGATTCTACCACTTTTCCAGACGAAATAGTGGCACAAATGTTTCTGAAAATGCCCCCAGCCGAGCAACGACTGGTGGGTATGTATATGATTCAGCACCTCATTACTCTGTATGAGGGTCAACACTCTGATCCAGGTCCGTTACATGATATCCTGAACGAGTTACTCCAGTACAGATGGAGAGGTCTAGGTACCGATTTAATTAGTGTCATTCTAGAACAACGCCACAAATATAGAACGTTCTTGAACCCGCATTTTGTTCATGCCTCACCCCCAGAAAGTAAATCATTCTACATAGACCGACAGAATCCGTTACGAGAAGTCCACCCAGTCAGAGGGACGGGTGGCGAAATGCAACGAGTGTTTGTATACACTCCAATAACAAAGATGGAACTTCTTGAAATGAAGAAATTAATTCCCTGTCATGACAAAGATCCAGCAGGGTTCCATAGAGAATTAAAAGACATGCTCCGTATGGGAGAATACACTTACCCAGATATCATTAAAATGTTAAAGGTCCTGTTACCCGCAGGGGTGTATGAAAAGCTAAAGGAAAAAGAATGGGAGGTGGGAGAGAAAAAGATCGATTGGACAGCTCTAGAAGCTGAAGACAAGGCTCGAGTACCAGGTACCGGTCTTGAAGATAAATGTAAAGAATTACCAGAATTATTGATTCAAGTTTTACCCAGATTATTGACAACTAGAAAAGAAGACTGGGATGCAATCTCAGCCTGTAAACAGAAACAAGACGAAGATATTAGTGATTTTTATTCTAGATTTGAAAAATGTTTCAGTATCAACAGTGGTCTCAAGACAAGTAGTGAGTCATACCCTCACCTTTTCGTTACTAAATTAGTCGAGAATTCAAGTCCACAAATTAAAAATCGAGTTTTGAAAGTTGAAAGCACCTGGCAAGCAAATACTCCGTCCCAGATGCTCCAGATGCTTCAGTACCACCAGAATAGAATCAGAGAAGAGCAAGAACACGAAAGAAAACGTATGAAAGACACGAAAATGAAAGTGCTAGTTGCACAATCTATTCCTCAAGACAGTCAGAAGAGGGGTCCGAATCAAGCCAGTCATCCTGCAGCTCCCGTTAAAGGGAACTGCAATTATTGTAAACAGCCAGGTCATTTTATAAACGAGTGTGCAGTTCTGAAACACAACATAGCTACTGGTAAGACTAAAGAAAGACCACGTCCGCCTAGACAAGAACAAGTTTCACAGACTTCTCAGTCACAGAATGCACCACAGACAGTTACAGTACCGCAGCCTATTGCTGCAACACAGCACGTTACATAGCAGATGTACCAGTATGCACAGTCCGAGTATCCGGAGTACCAGCCATATTCATGAAACAGCCTAGAGAGGGAGGTAGGCTTGCCTCTCATCGAGATACCTGTAGATCAAGAAGGTCCCTATGTTCACAGTCAAGTATTAGGGAAAGACAGAAAGTTTTTGATCGATACAGGGGCAAGTAGGACCACAATTAGTCATGCCGAAGTTCCAGGGGCTCCGCTCTCAGGCTCAAGAAATGTTTCCCTTGGATTTTCAGGAAAGCCTATCGTTAACGAGATATCAAAGCCAGTTACTCTAGAAGTAGGTCCATTGTCCCGTACTACTGATCTGTTACTTACTAAGTCATGTCCAGAAAATCGGTTAGGCATTAAGACACTGAAAGAGTTAGGTGCAGTCATTTGCTGTTCCCCAGAGGGAATACGTCTGTTCCTACGTGACTTTAAGGGTCACTATGTATTACGAGATTTTGATTCCAGACTGTCTAATGTTCCGCAGCATCTATGGGCACAAGGTCCAACAGATGTAGGTTATATGCAAATCACACCCTATCGTGTGACTCTCAAACCAGGTGTAGTGTTACCCCGAATCAGACAGTACAGATTGCCACCTGAGGCTGTAGCAGCCTTATCCAAAATTATTGACGAGCTCATGGCGCAAGGAGTAGTTGCAGAAACTGACTCCAATGTATGTAATTCTCCGATCATTCCAGTCATGAAACGTACTGATCCAAATGCACCCCCAGTATATCGATTAGTGATTGATTTACGAGAGCTTAATAAATGTATTATTCCGCAGTACCCAGTTGTCCCAGACATCTCTTCCCTGTTAACAGCCATTGATTCTGAAGCCACGTTCTTCACTGTCATAGACCTCAAGAATGCATTTTTTAGTGTTCCTATTCATCCAGACAGCCAGTTTCTTTTCGGATTTTGTTTAAATGGAAGGAGCTATATGTTCACACGCGCTCCTCAAGGTTTCACAGAAAGTCCTAGTATTTACAGTCAGGCACTCAAGAGACAACTAGACAACATTCACATGCCAACTGACACTGCCCTGCTGCAGTATGTCGATGATCTACTGATCACAGCCCGTTCTGAACGTGCTTGCGAGCGAGCATCCCTCACAGTTCTGTATTTTCTAGCCGAGATGGGGCACAAGGTGTCCCCTTCGAAGCTTCAATTCTGTGTCCAGCAAGTGGTCTACTTAGGACACTTACTGTCCAAGAGGGGTAGGCAGTTGACACCCGACCGTATCCAGTTAATAGCGAGTCTTCCCCAGCCCAGAACCCAGAAGGAGGTACGTGCCTTTATCGGCCTTACTTCTTATTGTAGACAATGGATTCCCCAGTATGCATTTCTAGCCAAGCCACTGATACAGTTAACGACACAGGAGGCAGCCGTATCGACTGTCCTCCCTTGGACATCTGAACATACACTTAGTTTCAACGAGTTAAAGAAAGCCCTATGTCAAGCTCCAGTTCTAGCTACACCGAACTACAGTAAGCCTTTTACACTTTTCGTTACTGAACGTGAAGGTACAGCATTATCTGTTCTCACACAAGATCAAGCAGGACAATCCAAGCCCTGTGCTTACTTTTCTAGCACATTAGATCCAGTCGCCCAGGCGTTGCCTGCGTGCCTTAAGTCAGTTGCAGCCACCGCACTAGCTATCAGACAAAGTGATTCCATAGTTTTAGGACATTCCCTGACAGTACAAGTTCCACATTCCGTGGAAGTTCTTTTAAACCGAACACAAACTCAGCACTTGACAATTGCACGTTTAACAGGTTATGAATTGACACTGTTCCAGCCACACATAGAAATTAGACGCTGCAACGTCCTGAATCCTGCTACACTGTTACCATCAGTCAGTTTGAACCCTGACCCACATGACTGTGTGGAAGTAGTTAACATTACGACAAAGCCAAGACAAGACCTGACAGACATTCCGTTACCAGATCCTGACCTGACACTTTATGTGGATGGTTCATGTATGAGAACTAGTACAGGAGAACTAGTCGCCGCGTATGCAGTGACTACTGACACCGAAGTTATTGAAACACACCGTATTGATACCCTGTCCGCTCAAGCAGCAGAGCTAGTTGCTCTGACACAAGCCTGTATACACGCCAAGAACCTGAAAGTTAATGTTTATACAGATTCACGTTACGCATTCGGAGTTGTACACGACTTCGGAGTGCTCTGGCAAGAGAGAGGTTTCATGACTTCTCATGGAACCAAGATTCAGCATGGTCTCCTTATCCAAGCTCTGTTAGATGCCATACATCTACCGACATCCATTGCTATCATGAAATGCAAAGCACATACGAAAGTTACTGACATTATTTCCCAAGGTAACGATCTAGCAGACCGCACAGCCAAGCTTACAGCACAGACTCTAGACATTCCAGTTAATCAGACACATACTCCAGATCCGACTACATGCATGACAGTTAAGGACCCTACACAAGATGTCATAGATATCCAGTTACATGCTACTCCCGAGGAAATCAAGAAATGGTCCGAACAAGGAGGGGTCCAGACAGATCAAGGATGGTTAACAAAGGGTAGAGCCACATGGTTTCTCCCCGACTCTATGGTTCAAGTCATTATCAATACCGCACATAGTCCAGCACATTTAGGAGAAAAAGCTATGTTAGACAGCATCCAGAACATTTGGTTCAACAAGCATTTACGAGCTGCAGCCAAGCAGAAAGTCCGTACCTGTATGATATGTTGTCAGTTTAATCCAGGTAAAAGTGTCCCGGTGGAACAAGGTGGTTTCCAGCCCCCCGACCACCCTTTTGAGGTCCTCCAGATGGATTATATTCAAATGGAGCGATGTCGAGGTTTCAAGTATGTCCTTGTAGTTGTATGCGCTTTGTCCAGGTGGACAGAAGCATATCCAGTCCCAGATTACACAGCCGCGACCACTGCCAAGCAGTTGGTTCGTGAATTCTTCCCTAGATATGGACTCCCTAGAGTCGTATATTCTGATAACGGTCAGCCATTCTCCTCAGAGTTAATGAAGCATGTTTCCCTGTTGTTAGGGTACCAGTGGAAGTTCCATTGTGTACGCCATCCTGAAGCAGCCGGTCTAGTCGAGAGACATAATCAGACCCTGAAAAACCGTATTGCAAAAGTTTGTAAAGAAAAAGGTGTGGACTGGCTAGTAGCTCTGCCAGTCGCTTTGTTTTATATGCGCATGGTCGCACATTCCAGATCAGGTCTGTCCCCGTATGAGGTCGTATTCGGCCGCCCCCCTAACATGTGGGGTACTCCTAGACCCCGAAGTATTACCGATGTTTCATGTAATATATTGACAGATTACCTAGCTTCCTTGATGTCTGCCCTCAACTCATGTCGTTCACAGGTTGCCGCCGCCTTTCCAGACAATACCGAGGTGGCACCGCATGAAATCGTTCCAGGTTCCCTTGTGATGGTCCGGAATTTTGACAGATCAAGTCCGCTGGAACCTCGTTGGAAGGAGCCACGTCAGGTCCTCTTGACCACCCGTACTGCCGTCAAGCTGGAAGGCAGGAAGGGGTGGGTCCACCTTTCTCATGTAAAACTTTTCAATGGATTGAAACCCGTTTCTAAAAACATTTCCAAGGAGTCCCAGGATTTTAAAGACTGCCAAGACATTGTTTTAAAGGACTGTCCCGCAAAAGACATTGTTACAACCCCTTCCCTGTTAGAGAAAACTCCGCAACAGGAGTATAAGCAAAAACTACGGTCTAGTAAGTCAGTCAGTTTGATTGTATAAGTCCTCCCCTAGGTGAAACGGTTAGATTGTTTCTGACATGTATAAAATAGACCCCCATAGTGAGAGAGTCAGTAAAAACTCAATTCAATGTATCGTTTTTCTGAGTTTCATATTATTCATCAGCCTAATGATTTCCTGCACCAGTTATGCCTTTTTCCTATATTTTCCAGTTTCTCATGTAAATAAGTCTGCTAATGTTACAGTAGAGCACACGTTTAGTGATCTGCCTCCTCACGAATATTCTTACCGCCTCGCTATGCGTAACAACACATTTATCCGCATGTTACATTATTCACACCAGACCAGCAATGCCACTAATTGTTGGGTGTGTGGTCGACTCCCCCCTTTCCAGACACCGAAGGGAGTTCTGCCACTCTTTCCTTATCCATTCTCACATAATGGTTCGTGTGGAGCATGGTCCACGTTAACGTCATCCGCAACAGATATGTCTTTTCTTAACAGTACATGTTTCCCAGACAAGCAAGGTTTCCCCCACAGAACCGGGTTAGATCTAGAAAATGAAGTGTATAATTTAGGTAATTATTCGTCGAATTTCATGGTCCTGAATGTTCAGTCTGATACTACTCCAGACTCACCTGCTATTTCAGTACTACCAGTCAAAGGCGAATTATGTGTCCGTAATTATGGTTCTGTACACGTAGGCCATAGTGAATGTACTACTGTTATCAAGTATAGTGACAGTGGGAAATCTATTTTTAAAGCCTCACGTCATTCTTATTTTGTTTGTGGTCAAACCGCATATGTTCGTCTGCCCCTCGATTGGGAGGGAACCTGTTACATTGCCTTCCTACTGCCGCCTGTTTTTCTAGCCCCACCTGACTACCATAGGAATTCCTTCCTAGTACATACTAGACACAAGAGAAATCTCCCGATTGTCGATTATACTGAAACTGCCGCAGAGCAATTCATTGATATAGATAAAGGTGTTTTCCCTTATTTAGGCACAGTTGTAAATAGTAAGCTAATTCGTAGGTTAACAAGAACCCTTGAAGCAGTAGTAGATGAGACTGCCTCCGCTCTAGGTAACTTAACCGAAGAGCAATCCTTTATGAGAATTGTCGTTTTACAGAATCGTCTCGTCCTTGACGTCATACTGGCCGATAGGGGCGGGGCCTGTAGAGTCCTCGGATCTAGTTGCTGCATTTTCATTCCTAATAACGCGCCGTCTGTTTATTCAGCCATAACCAGACTCCATAAAATTGCCCATCTGTTACATCAAGATCCAGGCACCTGGACATGGTCCGGTTGGTTCTGGAATATAATTTCCGCATGGGGATGGAAATTCCTGTCCTTTCTAAGTATTGCAGTAGCGATCATATTTAGCTGCTGCCTCTGTATACAATGTGGCCCTGCGATTTGCAGCATGTGTGCTACCTCTTGTATTCCTAGTCCTAAGCCCCGTTCTAAGTCCCGTTCCAAGATAATTCGAGACGAGCAAATGGTACTGTATGAAATGATAGACGGTATCATGAATATTGATGTTTCCTGATGGAAACGTAGTGACAAGGAGGGAATGTGGAAAAGTAAATTTTGCCATGTTCTGTGTCCCTACGCCTCATCCATCATAGGTTATGTGTGCATGACCAATATGCATATGTTATTCCCCATGTCCGATTAATGACGCAATTACAGTTGTGTCCACCTTTAGTATGCTAGTTTCCAGTCCTCGTGAATACTACGAATATCAGGCCTATGTAAAGTTACGTTGCCACGTTTCTCAGTGTGCACGTTATTTCATTATAAAGTCCCCGTTTCCAGGCCTCAAAAGGGCCCGGACATTAGATTCAGCTCCCGTCTCCTGAAAGCCTCGCTGAGGAGCGATACAGCCCCCACCTGTATCCTCGACCTTTCACTTACTTCCTGCCTCGCAGTGCCCGGTGCAGCCTGGCTCTGCCTCTGAGTCTGCCAAAAGTATGTTATAGTTCCAGCTATCAGTTCAGTCCTCCTTCTCTGCATTCCTAAGCTACTGAACTGCATCAATAGTTTCCGTCATTGTCTAGCCTTCTCGTCTCCATGTTAGAGAAATACTGTATTTAATGGTCATTTAGTATTCTTCATCACGCACTACATGTAGAATAATGCATGGTCCAGTCTTAGAATCAAGTTAGCCTTTCCCCTCATGACTTCTAGTTTATATCAACATGTTCCCTAAACATCAGATACTAGATAGGGTTTAGGTACAAGTCGCTCCGACCCTCCAGACTTTAGTCTCTGCTCCTAGCACAGAGTTCATAGCCCCCAGTTTCTCCTAGTAATACGTCATTGCCAGTTTACGCGCACCACCAGGTTAGAGGTCCCGGCTCCTTAGGTAGCCCCCTCCTATGTTTCCGCCCCATTCATGACATATTCTGTTACGTTTGCCTCACATGTCTATGTATACGCCCAGTTACACCTACTTTTACTGTTATCTTTCGCGACTGCTACGCGTCACGCCTTCTGCTCCACCCACTGCTACGCCTACTGCAATGTAATGCTATGTGTTTGCGCTATGTATATAAGTTCATGTATTGTTATTAAAAGTTAGCGCGCTCATCCTAGACCCAGCCCCAGCAGCTGCTGGGCCTCTTTTCCCCTGCTGGGTCATCCTATGCAGGTTGTCCTGATCCTGTCCTTATGCTGTAATAAACCTGCAGAAACTCCTACTACCTCGAATCTTGACTCTTATTTATTGAGCTATCTGTTATGCTATATGCCTAGTCAAAAATAGGGTATTATTTATTTATTTACCACAAGCCGGAGGAGAGACGCAACGAGGAGGACGTGGCGAGGGAGGATGTGACGCGGTGGTAAATTTAATTTAATGTTTTATTTAGCCCTCGTCCCGTCATCCCCCCACCTGGCCTCCCCGCCCCGCCACCACCGATCCATGCCGGCTGCCACTGATTAGTACCTTTCCAGGGCTCACAAGTGTCTCAGAAGTGTCTCACTGTAAAGCACATGCAGGTTGTTAGAGTTTGTCCAGGGCTTAGGCTGTCTCACTTTATCTTAAAACATGTGTTACATGTTAGCAGTTCTTCCCTGACTATCTCACTGTGTGTTAAACCATGTGCTCCATGTCACATCTCTATAGGGCTCAAATTGCTTCCTTTCATGTTAAAGTGTGCACCCATGGTACATTGTAGAAGTTTCATATACGTTAGAGCTTATTATCTTAAAGTGGATCTGCTTAATGTATAGTACCTCCAGGTATCACACTTTTACTGCTTTATGTTACAATATCTCCAGGTCTCACCCTTATTATAGCCTATTCACGTCTCACATTGTATCTGCTCCATATTAGATTGTCTCTAGATGTCACACTGTATCTGTCCCAAGGTTGAATGTCTCCCACTCTCACACTGTACCTGCTTCTTGGTAAGACATCTCCAAGCCTTGCTCTGTATCTTCTTTATATGTGTTAGAGTGACTCGCTGTCTCACACTGTATTTGCTTCATGAGAGCACTCCAGGTCGGGCACAGTATCTCCTCTATGTGCTCGAGTGTCTCCAGGCCTGTCTATTAATGGAACTGTATGATGTTAGAGATTCTCTAGCTCTTACACGATCTCTGTTCCATTTTAGAAAGGTTTCAGATGTCTCACTTTATGGTCTTGTGTAGAGCGTTCATATGTTTAATACAGTATCTCCCTCATTTTAGAGTGCCTCCAGCTCTCACTCTTATCTTCTACATTAATGTTAGCAAGTCTCAAGATCTCACACTGTATCAGTCCTACGTTAGAAAGGTTCCAGTTCACCATACAGTATCTGCTCCAGGTTTCAGCAGTTCCAGATCTTTCACCATGAGAAGTGTTTTTGTTTATCATTAACAAGGACTCCAATATCCAAGAGACAATTGGAGTGGGATTCTAGTATTTGGACCTTAAGATAATACTTGAACTGAATTTGTCCTTTCGATGAGTGGGTATTGTAGGTAGGTGGATGTGGCGTTATTAGAAATGCTGTAAAAAAAGTTTGTTTGAGGCGCACACAGTTTCTGCAACAGGGGGTGTATGCACATTATTGAAATCTCCCTCTGCACCCTGCTTCCTATGGGTATGGTGGATTACAGGCGCGCCGAGCAAGGTGAGGCAGTCTGGGCTTTGATACCTCGAGTGCCGCAGCGTACAGACTTTGTGCAGCTCCTTTTCCCTTTTGAATTGCTGTGCCGGAGATGCTTTAGCTTTTCTCTCTAATTGCTACTCTAGCGAACCAAGGGGCATATTATCAAGGGGCTTTATCTCCGCTTTTTTGGCTTTAAAAGCCAAGAAAGCGGAGATAAAATTATCTCCCTATTACCAAGCTGTCGCTAACACCAGTTAGCGACAGCTAATAGGAGATAGTGACCATCTTGGGCCCCGCTTTGCATGTCAGTGATATTTATCACTAATGACATGCAAAGTGGGCGTGCCAAGATGTTAGCGACTGAAAACAGTCGCTAACATCGCTATCTCCTATTACCAACTTTTGGAGATATTCGCTCTAAGCGCGAATATCTCCAAAAGCTAACACTTGCCCAGGAGCAGTTCTTAGCCATGTTATCCAATGGGAGGTGGATAACATGGCTAAGAGCATTTGCTCGATAATGCATGAATATCGCTGACTTTTCAGCGATATTCATGCATTGCGGCCTTTTTTTATCGCATTTGCGATAAACCTTGCTAATAGCAAGGTTTATCTGCGATAAAAATCGCCGATTTGCGGCGATAATTTTTGTCTCTAAATAAGTTAGAGACAAAAATTATCTCTATTGGTTGGTAATAGGCCCCCAACTTTCTTTGGATTTCTTCGGCAATGTTCAATAACCCCATTTAAGAACCGTGGGGCATATTATCAAGTAAAGGCGTTACATTATCGCCGCTTTTATCGGCAGGAAACTGCCGGTAAAGCGGCGATAATGGGCTTGATAATATGCTCTATGAATTCCAATCGAAGCCCATGTTAAAAGTCTTCACATCTAACATGAGCTTCGATTGGAATTCATAGAGCATATTATCAAGCCCATTATCGCCGCTTTATCGGCAGTTTCCTGTCGATAAAAGCGGCGATAATGTAACGCCCTTACTTGATAATATGCCCCATGTCCCTTTTATTTTTGCACTTCAGATTGATTTTGGGCTGCATTATTGTTTGTCAATAAAGCCTCTGTGGCAGATTTGGCGCAAATGGTTCAGCATTCATTTCATCATAAAGGTGCATTTAAGAGTGGTGTTGGTGAGCCTAAGGAGGTGCTCCAGGACTCTGTACCACCCCCATAAGTGTTTGCCAGGGTGTCATTTGTCATGTTTGCAACATCTGTTGTTGACCTGCAGCGAGATTCATTTAATATCGAATTATGCTGTATGTAGTCCCTTGATGTATCTGTTTTGCATCCATCCTGTTTCTACAATTTTGTGTTTCAGTATATGATGCTGTGGTGTCCGCTTCCCTGAGTGGTAACTAAGCCACAGCTGAGCCACTACATAGAATGGAGGCAGACACAGTATGGCAATATATGTCCGGAGTGGTCTGGATCGACCACTCTGCCCTTTATTTATCCGCAAGGCTGTGCCCGGCCCAGGGTGGGAGGATGCTATACAATGTATAGTAGAGGCTGGGTGACACTCCATATCCCTTCCAACTTTTATTACACATAAACTTGTATAACCCTTTCCTGGATACACAACAAACATAGTCTCTCAGCCTCTGGCTCTGGCTCTGGCTCATCATCCAACAGCACTCCTAGGGCTCAATTCTCATGTTGTTGCTTCAGCATGCTCCTGCTCCCCTTCTGTAGAGCCTTGATGAGGGCAGGACATCACGGTGTATCCCACCGTTATGCCATCAATCTCCCTTGGGCTGCCATCCTGGTCCAATGTCATGGCTCAAACTCTCTTGAAACAGGAGACATTCCTGTCTACTGTGGACTGGCCCCATTGAACGGTGCCCATTATTCCTCAATCAATCAATCAAGCATTTGTATAGCGCACTACTCACCCGGAGGGTCTCAAGGCGCTAGGGGAGGGGGGGTCCGCTACTGCTCGAACAGCCAGGTCTTGAGCTGCTTCCTGAAGGGGAGGTGGTCCTGGGTCAGGCGGAGGTGGGTCGGGAGAGGGTTCCAAGTCTTGGCGGCGAGGTAGGAGAAGGACCTTCCCCCTGTGGTGGCTCTTTGGATGCGGGGGACGGCGGCGAGGGCGTGGCTGGTCGATCGAAGCTGGCATTTGGGAGCGTAGAAGTTGAGGCGGCTGTTGAGGTATCCTGGGCCTTGGTTGTGCAGGGCTTTGTGTGCGTGGGTGAGGAGACGGAAGGTGATTCGCTTGTTGACCGGGAGCCAGTGCAGGTCTCTCAGGTGTCCGGAGATGTGGCTGCGGCGGGGGATGTCCAGGATGAGTCGTGCTGAGGCGTTCTGGATCCGCTGGAGCCTCTTCTGGAGTTTTGCGGTGGTTCCGGCGTAGAGGGAGTTGCCGTAGTCCAGTCGGCTGGTGACGAGGGCCTGGGTGACTGTCTTCCTGGTCTCGGTGGGGATCCACCGGAAGATCTTGCGTAGCATGCGTAGGATATTGAAGCATGACGAGGAGACGGCGTTGACTTGTCTGGTCATGGAGAGGAAGGAGTCCAGGATGAAGCCCAGGTTGCGTGCGTGGTCTGTTGGTTTGGGTGCGCTGCCTAGGGCGGGGGGCCACCAGGAGTCGTCCCAGGCGGAGGGTGAGGATCCCAGGATGAGGACTTCCGTCTTGTCAGAGTTCAGTTTCAGGCGGCTGTTCTTCATCCATTCGGCTACCTCTTTCATCCCTTCGTGTAGGTTGGCTCTGGCGGTGGCGGGGTCGTTGGTGAGGGAGAGGATCAGCTGGGTGTCGTCGGCGTAGGAGATGATGTTGAGGTTGTGCTGGCGTGCGATGGCTGCGAGGGGACTCATGTAGACATTGAAGAGGGTTGGGCTGAGCGAGGAGCCTTGAGGAACGCCGCAGATGACTTCGGTGGCTTCTGATCTGAACGGGGGGAGGCAGACTCTCTGTGTCCTTCCGGCGAGGAAGGAGATGATCCACTCCAGAGCCTTCTCCTGGATTCCGATGTTGCTGAGGCGCTATACTAGGGTGCGGTGGCAGACAGTGTCGAAGGCCGCGGAGAGGTCTAGGAGGATGAGGGCCGCTGTTTCTCCGTTGTCGAGCAGGGCTCGGATGTCATCGGTTGCTGCGATCAGGGCGGTCTCGGTGCTGTGGTTGGCTCGGAAGCCAGACTGCGAGAGGTCGAGGGATCCGTTTGTCTCGACGAAGGCGGCCAGCTGCTTGTTGACGGTCTTCTCGATGACTTTTGCGGGAAACGGTAGCAGCGAGATGGGTCGGTAGTTCTTGAGGTCGGTGGGGTCGGCTGATGGCTTCTTCAGTAGGGCGCTGAGTTCGGCGTGCTTCCAGCTCTCTGGGAAGGTAGCGGTGTTGAAGGAGGTGTTGATGATGTCCCGCAGGTGGGGTGCGATGATAGCGTCGGCCTTGTTGAAGACGTGGTGAGGGCAAGGGTCGGTCGGAGATCCGGAGTGGATGGAGTTCATCGTGCGGATGGTGTCTTCGGTGCTGATCGTGGTCCAGGCACGGAGGGTGGTGGTGGGGGGCGGTGGTTTGGTTGTGGCGTGCGTCGGTTGAGTGCTGAAGCTGTTGTGTATGTCCGTGATCTTGTTGTGGAAGTAGGAGGCGAGGGAGTTGCAGAGGTCTTGCGAAGGGGTGATGTCGTTGTTTCCGGCGTTGGGGTTGGAGAGCTCTTTAACGATGTTGAAGAGTTCCTTGCTGTTGTGTGCGTTGTTGTCCAGTCGTTCCTTGAATGCAGTTTTCTTGGTGGTGTGGATCAGTTGGTGGTGTTTTCGGGTGGCGAGCTTGAGGGCAGTCATGTTGTCCGGTGTGGGGTCTCTGCGCCAGGCGTTCTCAAGGGCTCTGCAGTTCTTCTTGGAGCACTTGAGTTCGTCGGTGAACCATGGGGCTTTCTTGCTGCCGGGTCTGCTAGGCGGGGTCCTCAGAGGGGCGAGGTCGTCTGTGCAGTCGCTGATCCACTATGTGAGGTTGGTGGCCGCTTGGCTGGGGTTCGTTGCGCTGGTGGGTGGGTTCTTGCTCAGGGAAGTCGCGAGCTGGTTGGCTGTGATCTTGTTCCAGCTTCTGCGTGCAACCTGTTGCTGGTGGTGGTGGATCGTGGTCCTTCTGAAGCTGAAGTGGACGCAGCTGTGGTCCGTCCAGTTGAGTCCGGTGGCGTGGCTGAAGGCGATGTCCTTGCTGGATGAGAAGACGGGGTCGAGTGTGTGTTCGGCGTAGTGGGTGGGGGTGGTCACCAGTTGCTTGAGACCGAGGTTGGCGAGGTTGTCCAGCATGGTGGTGGTGTTGCGGTCGTTGTTGTTCTCCAGGTGGAAGTTGAGGTCCCCGAGGAGGATGTAGTCAGCGGAGGGGAGGGCATGCGGGCTGACGAAGTCGGCGATGTCCTCGCTGAATTGTGTGCGTGGTCCCGGGGGTCTGTAGATGAGGGTGCCTCTGAGGGCGGTCTTGGGGTCGATGTGTATCTGGAAGTGCAGGTGCTCGGCGGCTGCGAGGGTGTCGTCGGGGTTGGTTGTGATGCGGATGGAGTTCCTGTGGATGATGGCGATGCCTCCTCCTGTCTGGTTGACGCGGTCCCTCCGGATGATCTTGTAGCCGTCCGAGATGGCGATGGCGATGTCGGGCGCTGAGGATGCGTTCATCCAGGTTTCCGTGAGGAAGGCGACGTCTGGGGCTGTGGTGTCGAGCAGGTTCCAGAGCTCGACGGCGTTTCTGTGGACGGAGCGGGTGTTGAGCAGGATGCACTTCAGGTGGCTGCTGTTGTTGCTCGTCGCGGTCTTGTGCACTGCTGGAGTGGTGCAGGTCCGGATGCAGGTGAACTTGCAGGAGTTGCAGCCGATGGGTCCGTGGGTGCGTCTTGGGGTGGCTCGGTGGCAACCCGGGAGTCGGCCGGCGTTGAGTGCGTTGAGTTCGGTGGCGGTGTAGGTCCGGCGGGTGGGCTGGTGTCGGCGGGAGCCAGGGGTCCTGGCGCTGGGCGCGGTCCAGGCGCGGACGGGCGCAGACGGGCTTACCTTTGGCGCGCCCGCTGCGTGTGCGCACGGTCGCCATTTATGGCGAAGTGCAGGGAGGGCGGAGCAGCTGGGAGGCGGGAGCGGGGAGGGCAGAAGGAAGGGGGCGTGTCCACACTCCCGGCGGCGGGAAGCCGGGCGGGTGGGTGCTGGGGAAAATGGCGCAGGGGGGTCAACTAACCAACAAAAACAAAACAAAGCAGGCAGCAGGCAAAAAGAAATAAATACAGATTACAGTACAAATTGAACAGCAGCAGGATGGCAGGAGAGCAACGAGTGGTGGCGGGGGGCGTGGCCAGGCGGAGGGGAGGCACAGCTTGGCTCAGAGCAGCAGCAGGAGGGGGGGCACACGCGACAGCTGGTGGCCGTGCGGCGCGGGGGTGTCCTAAGGATAGGTCACACTCACCTGTGCCGCACGGTCGCCATTTATGGCCAAGTGCAGGGAGGGCGGAGCAGCTGGGAGGCGGGAGCGGGGAGGGCAGAAGGAAGGGGGCGTGTCCACACTCCCGGCGGCGGGAAGCGGGGAGCGGGGCGGGTGGGTGCTGGGGAAAACGGCGCAGGGGGGTCAACTAACCAACAAAAACAAAACAAAGCAGGCAGCAGGCAAAAAGAAATAAATACAGATTACAGTACAAATTGAACAGCAGCAGAATGGCAGGAGAGCAACGAGCGGCGGCGGGGGGCGTGGCCAGGCGGAGGGGAGGCACAGCGTGGCTCAGAGCAGCAGCAGGAGGGGGGGCACACGCGACAGCTGGTGGCCGTGCGGCGCGGGGGTGTCCTAAGGATAGGTCACCTCCTTGTCCTCAAATGTTGAGGATCTTCTACACCTCCTTTTCGAGCGGAGAGCGGAACATCCCCCTTGATCACTTTGTCTCTGACCACCAGATTAGGAACCACTGCCTTGTGGACCAGGCCTGCTTGGTCATTTATGGCCTTTCTTTTCTCCTGATGGTTTGTATGTCAATGGTGGTTGGGCTCCAGCCAATCCCAGTGGGAATTACATCCTGGATGGATCTTCACATGAATAAATTACTCAGGATGCACCTGGTGAAACTGTGTGGTGTTTGCAGGTAGTCTCTTAGAAACTGGTGTAGTCAGCACTCCTCATTTTCCCCTTCCTCAACTCTATTTGTAGAGCCCTGATCAGTGTGGGCATAAAGGGATCCATTTCCCCATTAGCCTGCAGCCACTGTGGTGTCACTTCCTGATGCTGGTGTTGAGGCTGTGTAGATAGGACTGGAAGCCTTGTCCTTGGAAAGGGTGCGCGTTAAATATTTTGACTTATTCAGGGACCCCGATAGCATGAAGATCTTTTCCTGTGCTGGCTTCACATTTGAAAAAGTAATGGAGGATACCAGTTCCATGACTGGCTATTTGGTGTGGATGTCTATCATCACAGCTGGGAGACAGCCATCTAGAAAGCTGCCAAAGTTCATGCTGACGCATGACCAGGGGACCAGACATGGCTCTTCCATTATTATTGGAGCAAATGGGTGGTCTCCACTCTCATTATAATGCAGAAGTGACAGCTTTTGACTTTGTCATCTACCCTGGTGTCCATGCCAGGGAACCATAAATTACCCCTTAACGTCGTCTTTGAATTTACTCTGTCTTGGTAGGCCAGATCAACAACTCATGCCCACAGGCTTGTGGATATTATCACCTGTCTACCTTAAAGGAGGATGCCTTCCTCTCTGGCATTTAGCTTATCTCTGATCCTCCAGATCTGGCTCATTGTGGCCTTTTCAATGGCAGTCAGTGCCTTGGTGCCATCAAGAAAGTTGACTATCTTTTGTGGAGCGACTTTTTCACTTTAGATAGGCTTGTGTCTTGTTCTGTGGCCTCCTGGATCTCCTTGATTGATAGTGCCCGGGGGCAGGCATCATGTACCACCATCCTCACCAACTCCTCAACTCCTTCATCTTCCTTTGTTTCGCCCGAGCCAGTCTGTGCCTGCAGGTGTCTCGACAGGTAGTCCGCTGGCTTATTCACACCCGGCTGCACTCAACATCAAACGTGTACAGCTGGAGTTGCACTGCCCACAGTTCGATGTGAGAGGGTCCATTCTGGTATGTGCCAGCACACTATGGGACGAGTGGATTGTGGTCTGTTATGACCCAGAACTGCTGTCCACAGAGGTACAAAAGAAAATGGCTACAAGCTCACTGGATTGCCGGCTCCTCAAGCTCGATCTGAGGAAATCTCGACTCGATGTCTGCAGCCGTCTACTCCCATATGCGAAGGGTGGCCCATGGACCTTCGTTCTTTTCTTGTAGGAGCACTGCTCCAAGCCCAATGGGGCTCACATCCACTAGCACCTCTGTCCGGTTCCTCAGGTGCATGCCATCGTTGCATCTGCCTGTAGCACCTCCTAAACTTTTCGGAACACCAGGTCAGTGTGGGCCATGGGGTATCATTTTTCATCAGGGTTTTCAAAGGCTCCCAGATGGTGGCTAGAATCGTAATAAAGCATCCACAGTAAGTGGCCATCCCAAGGAGACTCCTCACCTCTGATGTATTCAACTGGACAGCTGCATTACATATTGCTTTCACTTTCTTTGAGTCTACCTGTAGTCCCTCACCTGAGAAAAGGTACCCAAAGAACCTGACGGAGTTGGTATAGACTGAGCACTTTTACTTGTGTAGGGTCAGCCCAGAGTCTGGCAGTCCCTGAAAGGTTGCCTTCAGCCACACATGGCGGTCTTTGAGCATGTCGGAGAATATTAGAATGTAGTTGCTAATGTTTGGCACTCTGACCAAACCAGAGAGGGTCACACGGATGGTGTTCTGAAACTCCACTGCTGCCGACGATATTCCAAAATTGATGTGCTTGTACCTGAGGAACGTAACGTGCGTCGAGAAGATGGTTAAATATCAGCTAGATGGATCAAGTTTGATTTGGTGATAGCCAGCATTGAGTTCAAACTTTGAAAACCATTGGGCTCTATTTTAGTCTGCCACTATGTAATCGACTGTCGGGCTTATGTGGCCACCCCTACAGATAGCTTTGTTCGAGAGCCTCATATCAACACATAGTCTGATGGCCCTGGGTTGTTTGGGCTTGGATGCTATCACTAGGGGTTAGACCCAGGGAGTGGGCTATGTGACCTTCTCAATCACCCCCTGTTGTTCCAGTTGTGGCACCCTCCTGTGTCACAGTATTGTCAATGTGTAACTTCACTCTAAGGTCTTCCAATCACCTCAACCCCTCAATCAGCTAGGGGACCTCGTGTAGGATATCCACAGCATGAGATTCATTTACTTGCCATGCAAAGAAAATGAATCCCAGGACTTCAGCAGTGTGGCACCCTAGGAGAGTGCCGGTGGTACCTCTGGTGACATGAAATTGAGCTTGTGTCATCTTCCCTTCACTTTTCACCACAACCTGTATGAATCCTCTCATTGGCAGTGGTTTGGTGCCCCATAGGTGTAGGTCCTTGCTTTAGTTGGTGCCACTTTGTGCCGTTGTGTGATCTTGCAGAGTTGAGCGGAGTCCATGACATTGATGGAGGCACCTGTGTCGATTAGCTCCTTGATCTGGGTGCCTCCAATGTCAACAGTGCACAAAGGTAGGGGCCTCTAACAGGTACCATCCCTGCCCTTGAATGAGCGAGTGAACACTTCATCATTAACATCATCGGGGTCAGCTCGATTCACAGGGCTTCCAGCATTCACCTCTTCCAGTGACAGCTGTCGTAGGGTCACTCTATATCTTCCTCTGTACCCCCTACCTGCATTTGGCCTACTGCTCAGACACACCGTGGTGAAGTGATTTACATGCCCACACATTCAGCATGCTTTTCCTTGTGCAGAGCATATGTTGGATGTCCGATACGTCAGCACCTCTTTTCGGGGGGCTTGGGTGCATTTTCAGCAGGGTATCGTGCAGGTCGTCTATGGATGGCATCTACTTGCTCCTTGTTTACTTCTACCACTCGAGCTCCACCTCCCGGGGCTGCCTCTCTTGCCAATGCTATCTCCATGTCCTCAGCCCTGCTATCCTCCAGCTCATGTGATCGTGCAGTGTCAATATATTGTTCAGCAAGATATCTGGCTGACGCAGTCTGAGCTTCCCACAGGACTGTCGACCAGCTGCCTTGAATCAACTGGACCCTGCTTTTGTGGGCCTGGTTAATGTTGGTGCAGGTGCTCACCAACTTTATGAGTCGTGCATAGAAGACATCCACAGACTTCTCCTCCACTTGCCAGGCGTTTCTTAGTTTGAATGTTTCATAATTAGGGTTGAATTGGGGATCAAAGTGGTGGTTCAGTGGTGCCACCACAGCATCAAAGTCATCATCCCCACCTGTGTTTGGAGGTGTTTGAATAGGTCATAGCATTTTGCACCGCTGACATGGAGCATCATTGACATCTGCCCCACCCCATCAGCTTCCCACAGGGCACAAAATTTGTGCTGAAGGTGCCTGATCCATTGGCACCTGCGAGGGACAGCCGTGGCAGGGTCTATCAGCTGGCTAAATGTCAGGTTTGCTGTGACTCTGGAGTGCACATACTGTGCAGGGGCCATTGGTGCAGGGTTCTGCAGCTGCTCTAACATCATGCATGTGCGGCTATCACCTGACCACCACTCACATCAACAAATCGTGCATCCCTCGTCGGGTGCGTCGGTCATGAGTGCTAGGCATTGGCGTGACCCCTCTCTGTAGCAGGCAAATGGAGTGTCCACCCACTCAGTTCAGACAGTCTAGAAGGGCCTCTACTGTGGAGCCTTCTCTCTACACCTCACACTCATATGAGCTAGCCAATTCCAAAGTCTTGTTCATTTGCTTTCTTTCAAAAATGGTTCAAGGTATATCAATTTCCTATTACATATTAATTTATGTTTTCATTTGCTTGTACTTGTTTGTTCGGTGGTCAAGGGCTTTGTCAAGTGTGCCCCAGGGAATCCTTTGCTTCTTCCGATTCACCAGCTGTTACTCGCCGGGCCAGGTGCCCTCTATGGCTCAACCTTTCCTCAATAACCAAAAACAGTTGGCCAACCGTGGGCCCGGTGCAGTGCAGTCGGTTGCTGCCATGTGATGCTGTTGCCGCTTCTCCCCAAATCGCCCTGCCTCGTGTCTACGGGCCGCATTGCTGATTTGGGGAGCGGCTACCTTAGCAGTCAAGTGATGGGTGGGATGATGGAGGCACATCAAACCTCAAAGGCGCCAACATGGCCTGTTGGCCAGGAGCGTGGCTTCTCCAACTTTCAGGTGGGGCACCTTATATCTGCTGGCAAAACAGCGTCGCTTCCTGGCATCTCCTACAGCTACCAAAACAGCTTTCTCCTCTGACACGGCATGGGGCTGCACTACTCACCAGGATGTGGTGTACCCAGCATGCAGGTGTCACTACCTTCTTCATTGCCAGTGTGGTGTCTGCTTCCCTGAGTGATAACTAGGCTGCAGCGGCACTGCTACACAGAATGGAGGAACACACAGGTTTGGCAGTATACATATTATGTGGTCATCGCAAGAAGCTGAAGACCAGGCTTTTCAAGTAACTCCTCTAGGGCTTGTTTCACACAACTGCTGCAGAGCACCTGGATACCCTCAGGGGTGAAAAAATACCCGGTTAACATAACATTATTATCCTCTAGGTATTCCTGTCCTCTGCCACAGTAAGTCTTGTATGATACGGAGATCCTTAAACTTTGTTCATCATTTATAAAAACGCTGAATTGTATTTAAAGTGTAATTATAAGCTTATGTCTAATTCTTTTTTCACCATGCAAGTCCCACACAGAATGCACCTGCTCTAATACGTTAGAACGGACTGTGTAAGTGTGCAGAAAGCATAGTACAATACAAAAGGCAGCCGGTTTGCCTTTGTAAATATATTTCTGTATTTATTTAGAGGGATGTTTTTCTATAAAAGTGCATATCTGTCTTTTCTGCTACTTCAGAGTGCTAGATGTAATAAAAAAGCAAAAGAAGCCACCTCAAATATGGCCAAATCCGTTTTCAACAGAGAAACATTTTCCAACTTGAAAAAAATGGGAATATTTGGGCATCCATAATTAGCGCTTTCAAGTAAGCGCCTCTACTGTGGCCCTTGCCCATTTGTCCTCATTCTCTGATCTACTGCAAAGGGTTACTATATTCCTACGGTTGTACGGCTTTACATGCGTACTTTTACACCGCGTGCCGTTACAACGTGTTTTTTTCAACGCAAGTCGTTACCACGACTTGCGTTGGAGGGGTGCGGACTTAGGAATTTTTTAATTTACTATTCTAACACCAGCCTATGTACAGTAGGGAAGGTGTTGGATAGTAAATTAAAAAATACCTTGTCCTGCAGCGCCCTCCAGCGCAAGTCGTGGTAACGACTTGCGTTGAAAAAAACGCGTTGTAACGGCACGCGGTGTAACAGCCGCGTCGTAAAGACTGTTCCCCTATTCCTACACTGGCCGGAATAGGTTATATTAGACACAGGCTGCTCTATGGAGACAGCCTTTGTATTCGGATTCTCCTCATAGCTGGGTAGCCTCCAGCCTGGAGCACTCACAACAGAAGTACAACAAGCTGTGACGTTTCTTCATTAAAAGTGTGATCGTTAAGGACAAAAGGCTGGGTCTCACCTAAAAAGTCCCTTAACTTTCACTATAGAATCTGCAGTCCCATGCCGCCCCCTACCATACACCAAAGGGTGGTGCTTGAGGAAGTCTAATCAGGGTTTCTGTACTCACACAGAACTGTGCACAGAGGAGTGGAACCTCGGCAAATTAGGATGTCCCAAAACTTACCTTAGCAACCAACTCACCCCTTACCGAGCTAGCTACAGTGTCTCATTGGACATATCAAACTCCCAATGTTTAGACAAACCAGAACATGAACTTACAGTACCTCAGGGTACGTGGGACTCATGAACACTCTTTTGTTATATTATCATTACAAACCAGAACATGGAGTAAAGAAGACACATGTGCATTTGAAATGTTTATTTACTAATGCCGTCTTCTCAGGCGCAGTATCTTAGATAATACAAGTATACTTATTATCAGTATCAAAATTATCAGCATAGTTACTAAGACATAAAAAGCGAATGGTGACAGCATGTTAACATGCTGTAATGAATAAGAGTTAACAACACTTATATCTCACCCTCCCTAACACATATATTATATTATTAGCTAAGAAGGTCTCTTTGGGTTGTTTTAGGGCGGGCCCATACCTTAGTGTCCTAGCATGAAGGAATCACATCAGCATACACCAGCTCTCTCTGCATGTGCACCGCATCAAGTGTGTTAACAATTCTCGTGCAAAGCAATATCAATCCCGCCTCAAGCCCAAGTTGGCAAAGGCTGCACTTGTGTTATGACTATGAAGGCGTGGAGATCAGACCTCATAACAATTCCATATCGTGTTGCTCCTGAAACTTCAGCACTCTCCGTGCAGACATGGTTTATTAAACAAAACTGATATCAGAGCAATAACATATTATTCTCACATACACCACGGCAAACCACTAGGTTGAAAGCTAAGTCAACAATTAAGGGTCGTGTGCAGAAGTTGCAAGAAAGGAAAAATGGCGTTTAAATCTCAAATGTACCTATGCTAACTTAACACGATATAAGGATATATAGGAGCTATACAACACCCCCCCATGATCCGAGAACGGACTAAATAAGATAACAGAAGTGCCATCACATGAGAGCAGAATCCAATTATAAACGAGCATGAATAAAAATTCAATTATAAAAACTAATGCTAAAAAATAGCCCACAAGTATAATGTGGCTCAAGCCAATAGGCAAGCAAAAATAAAATGTCTTGACCAAAAGTCAATAAAATCAAGGAAATGCTATCAATCAGCATGTCAATTTGAGGCAGTGTCTATGATAAGACTGTATATGAAAAGTAAGCCGCAACAGCCTCCAGGAGGAAGTCACTGTCCTCATCCGAAAACAGTTCAGCCATCCAATTTAAAAGATGAAAGGAACATACGTGATCTTCCAGCACCGGATCCTCTATAACCATCAGAGGACAGCTCGGTGGGTTTTCAAGAAAACTTCGTTCCAAGAAATTTCGCGCTGCCGACAACACATCCCAGGGACCCATTAGTCCATGTGCCACCGCCAAGGCCATAATCCTTTCGTCAGAACAAACCAACTCGTGAGCAATGATAGGACTCATCAGTTGATCAAAATCGACGTCAGAAGATATTGGTCCGCAGAGACACAAATCAATGGCCCAAAGGAAATCACAGGTCAGGCAGCGAAATACAGGCTGGACACAGGTGAAATAGGAGAACCGAAAAGATAATCCAAACGCCGTGCTTAGAGTCGCCAACGGCAGTGTGCCATAATAATCAAGCATGCGGTTGCGAAACCGCGTCAGTAGCAGCTGAGCGTGCTCTTGCACAGGAAGGGCATCCATATTTAAAAAGGCAGAAAACCACCAATGCGCCAGCCGCTAATGCAAGTAAAAACGGGAACCCTCCAAATAAGGATGAAAAAATAGAATGGAAGAAGGCAGGGATGACTCCAAAAATCTTCTCAAAGGAAGTCACGAGACCACCGCTAACAACTTTAAAAAAATGTGCTAGGCCCGTTGTGGAGGATGCGTTAAAGATAGAACGGACCATGGCTCCGAAATGCAAAGGCAAATCAGTATTTAAAAGAGCCTGAACCTCCGTACGGGTGTTAGCAATGTGAAGCACGAAAGTTTCACGGGCCGAGCTCAAGGCCACCTCTTTCTGGGACAATAGAGCTCTTATTCTAGCCATGCCGCTGAATTCTGCTCCCAAGGTCGGTATCTGTGGCCAAATGGAAGACTCCCTATGTTCACGTGTGGGAGGATAAAGAACATTTCTGCAGCAAATAACTCGCTCACTAACCGTTACTATGAAAGCTATACCTTTAATTAAACCACAACAGTTTTCATTATTGAGCATTAAATAACTACCATTCTCTAACAATTTAAACGTGGGGATGATAGCAGGAACTGGCGTGCCCTGTAAAACGCAAGCCATATTCGGTCGGTCCTTGTTACATGAACCGTGTAACTGTATGTGTCTGCACATTAAAGAATGATCTGGCGTCTCAGTACACTCATCCCCTGTTAGATAAACTTCTTGTTCATCCTTGAAACATCTGTATGTGTATGGGAGTGACCAGACCTCATGAAGAAAACCGCTACCTAAGGGTTCAAAACGACCTATTGGCACATATTTCATACAATTTGAAAACTTATATAAAGCAAAAGGCAGTGTTATTAAACCGTGGATAAGCCACGTAGCAGTAGTGGCTTCTGCCACAGAAAAAGGTAAAGACTCCAATCTTTCAATATGGAGCATAGAAAAGGAAGCATCACGCATTGAAAGCAAGCGTTGTTTGTCTGTCAAATTAAACGGGGAAAATAAAGAGGAAACGTTCATGTATCCCCAGGGAACTTTACCCATTTTCAGAGTCTGAAGTGTCCATGCAAACTGCATGATTGACCGTAATTGATTTTGACCATGGTATAATACTGACACTTCATCATGCACAATATCAACAACAGACGACACAATATTATCTAATGTGTAAATTCTAGAGGAAAGCACGTTAATGCTATTGTCAACAACTGCAAGCACTTTCTCAAGATTCGCCTGATCAATAGCCCTAAGGCGTGAAGCGGCCTCAATCTGTGAGAGTTTCCAAATTTCATTGTAAACCCCATATAACCACCTTTTCGACCTGCCACTAGCTGGGCCTTTAATGAAATCATTCAAATCCACGTCTGCATTCAGTTTGGAAAGGTGATACTTAACCGCAGGTAAAGTTGAATGTTTCAGCCAAGCTTGACACAGCTTGCCCACAGAGTAAGAGGTGACAGTATGACTCAAATCAAACCGGGGATCAGATCTAACAGTCTTAAAACCGTCAGATATATTCAAAAATCTTTTTTGGCAAGAATCAGCACTACGGTGCCAAAGCAGCCAACCCCTGGGATTCATACTGGAAATGTTAAAGGAGGAATTAAGAAGCAGAGCCTGTATATCTTTAATGGACAATTGAGTAAAATTACTCCAATTCTCATATTCCTCCAACTCCGGGAAAGACGGGGTGTTTAACCTTTTAGACGTAGCCAATCCAAAGCATGTGGTCTGGGAAATGGTTTCATTTAAAAACAACATATGATTTGGGATGAGACATGCACGGTGCAAAGCCTCAGTGCCTCGTACCTGCCAGGCCCTTGAACCCCAAACTGATTTAAGGTCTATTGTTTCCTTCCATAACTCATAGCCCCCAGTAACTAATTGATCTAGGAAGGCCTTCGAGTACAACAATTTTGTATCGGTAAGTCTAACCTTGGACAGTGGCTGTTTGTGAAATTTAAAATAAAAGGACTCGGGATTGGACTGGTTAAAGTCAGTGAAATAAGTATACTTTTTAAGAAACGTTTCTGAACTCCCTTGTGTAGGAGCTGGGCAATGTTCCCACTGAGTAAAATTAACAGCCTCCCTTCGGGAAGATGTTTTGTGTAAGAAGTGATTGCCATAATGTTGGTAACAGAACAATTCACCATAATTAGCAGATTCTAAATATAAATCCTCAGCATCAAAAGCAGCATAGTATTTCAAATCAGAAAACAAACTTTCCACAGCATTAACATCCCAATCATCAGAACGAATGTTTTGTTTCACCACATCCCCCATATTAACTCTTAGTACATTAGGAACATTAACGACTTCCGTTGGGCCATGAATCTGAAAACGAACTGCATCCCACGCGATTCCATCCAGAACAGGCCATGCTGTGATGTTAACCAAAGTCAAGTCTCTTTTTAATCTGTGTGTAGAATGTGAAGAGGAAAGTGGGGCCAATGTTCCATTTAAATGAGTAATGCAAGTTCTCTCCTCGACATAGTGTCCATTCATAATCCGAAAAAAATAAAACACAAAACCAATTGACATAAAAAGGTAAACCGAAAAAAGAACCAGCCAAATGTATATCCAAGGAGGAATCAAAAAATGTTTTTTAAACAGGCTAGCATATACCGCAATTTGAGAGGGTTTTTTCGAGGCAAGGGAAGCAGAGTCAAATGAAAATCTGGATTCCGTGGCTAAACGAGCTTGCAGGTCAGGCATGGACAAATTAGTGGGGTATGTATAGTCTGTCTCATCCATGTTAGTTCCGGGCAAATTATTTAATAATGGACTGGAAACAGCAGGTAATTCGATGGCCACTTCAGGTTCAATATTAGAGGCAGTGGGCATAATTGAATTTCTCACAATGGAAGGACAGGAAACAGCCGGTGTCATGCTAAGAAGAATCGGCCACTCTGTGTATCTTGACATTGTCAATAGAAATAAACCTGTTTTCCTTACGACCTGGAAGTGGTGGTAAAATGACTGTTCTTGTGCCCTTCACTCCAAGCACTGGGACTGGAGCTCGATAGGAGGGACCAAACTCTTTCTTGTTGTCGATCTTATCTCGAACCAGTTCTCCAACTTGGGGTAGCCAGCCAACTACCGGGATCTGCAACGCATCATCCGAAGTGGAGGGCAAATGTTCCTTTGCAAGACTGTCTCTGGTCTTTTGTAGATTCTGTAAAACATTGCAATGTTCATCTGCGTCAAAGGAAGTGGCGCGAACCACAGAGTCTAGACCGTCAAGGTCAGGGACGTACATCTTGATGCCAAAGAGCATTTCGTATGGGGTCCGCCCACCCAGAGACCTTCTAGGGAGATTATTAAGAGCACGCTGCACGCCATAGAGGTGAGCCAGCCAGTTTCTGCCAGTGCCTATAACTCGGGCTGTCAAAGATTGCTTTAAATCACGGTTCATTCGTTCAACTACACTATTACCCTCAGGTCTGTAGGGTGACGAAAACTTGACTTGGACCCCCATCGAAATCATGGCATCCTTATACGCCTTAGAGGCGAAAGCCGGACCCTGATCCGAATGGAAGGTACCACAGGCAAAAATCCCTATAAAGATACGCAAATCTCTAATGACAGTCCGTGAATCAGCGCTGCGATGTGGCCATACCCACACAAAGCGTGTGCATGAGTCAACTGCTACTAAGATGTATTTATACGCAGTATCAGATGAAAATGGACCGCAGTGATCTAAATAAACACAGCCTAGCGGTTTATTAGAAATGTACAACTGAGTCTGAGGCGGACGCGTAGCAGTTGAAGGTTTAATCTGCTGGCATATGTCACAAAGAAGGACATAATCACGCGTCTGTTTGTACAGTCCCCGCCACCAGAAACGTAATTGTAATTGAGTTACAGTGGCCGAGACGCCCGCATGCGCAGACGCCACACCTTCATGAGCCGCTGTAATCAAGTCTGCTCTGCGATCCGAGTTGGGAATCAGCCGTTCCCCAACATCAGGAATTGTCACAAAAGGAACCTTTTCGGGACTTAAGTGGTATTTATACTTCGAAGGGAATCCCGCAGGATGTTTACTTCCCTTCTCAGAGGCAGCAATCGCTGCCAAGATGTCGCTATCAATCTTGGTTTTAGACCTAGTAACTGCTGCAACTAAGTATGTAGATACTGCTGATTTCGCCGCTTCATCAGCAAGCGAGTTGCCAACAGCGTGAACTCCCACGCGCTGATGACCGAGAGTATGAATCACATAAACGAGTGGCAACATAGCCTTAAGCTCTGCCACTCGAACCCAGATCATTTTATGTTTTATTGTGCTACCCTTGGAATCATGAAAATCATTTTGAATCCAAAAGAACAAGTTTTCATTGTAAGACTGGACACAGTAGTAAGAATCACTTACAATTAGAGTAGTAACACTTGAATCTGCGTACTCCAAAGCTAGTAAGAGAGCACGAAGCTCTGCCAATTGTGCGGTGCAATCGCCCAGGGGCAACGTGTGTACCTCCCTGGAAATGAACTCATCATTCAACATAGCACCGACCACAATGGCGCATGCGGAAACGTAGGCATGTTTAGAGCCATGCGCAACCTGCGCCGACCCATCAGTGTAAATGATGCAATGGAAGTCCTCCAAAGGTCGCATCACCAGAGGAGCAGGATGAACGAATTCATACTGCAAGTACTCCTGCGACCGTAAGGAAGCGTCAAAAATAAACATGACATCCGTGGATGACAATGACGCAGCCCACTGAATCCACCGAGGGTGCAAAGCCTTTGAATTTGGTACACTGGCTTTCGTGACTGCCTCCAAATGAGGACAGGGTGTTACCACTAGCATGCGTTTCCCCTGTGACAGAGCTCGTTCTTTTAGAATTGCCATCTGTACAGCAGTTAAAACTTTTTCCACTGTGGGAAACCGCATCTCAGCCGAAGTGTACAAGTGTGACTTGTAAGCGATAGGTACTGTGTCACCTTCATTAAAAGTGAGGTATGTGAAACCCACCGTCCCGGGAATTATTCTTATTACCAGGTTGGTGTGGTTATCACGAGTCAGTAAATATTTAGAAGCGAGCAGATCAGCCTGCAAGGATAGCAAAATGGCTGAATGCTCAGGCAGCCAGCATGATTTTGAGAAAGTTGGTTGTATCAAAGCATACAAAGGCTTGATACGCTGGGCATATTCCGGAATGTAAGTTCTGCCGAAATTCAAAAAGCCCAGTAAAGATTGTAATTTTTTCAGTGTTGTTGGAGCGCGCAATTGTGCGCACTTCTCTAAGAAGTGAGGAGCCAAACCTCTACCTTCATTGTTGAGCTCATAGCCCAAAAACAACACTGTGTGTTCTGCAATGTGCGATTTTGCAAAATTAAATTTGTAACCCATGTCTGCAAAGGTACAAATTATGGAATTCACTGGACACAGATGCATCCAAATTTCGTCGTCTGTGAGATAAATATCATCCACATAAGAACATGCATCCGGATCGATTCCCTCCAATAGTGTGACTATTCTGGAGGTGAAGACCCCAGGACTATTTTTGTAGCCCATTGGGAGTCGCCGGAAGCATTTTTGCACACCAGCGGACGTAAAACTTGTCCATTGGGAGCTAAAGCCATCCAGTCTGTGGGCATAAAAACCATTGGAAATGTCAAGCGTTGTCTTGAAACGCTTACGCACTAGACTATCCACTAGGGCAGAGCCGTGAGTATTCTGTACTGCACAGTTACGGCAATGCGAGTTCAAATGCCGGTAATCCAATACCAAACGATATGACCCGTCAGGTTTGGTCACAGTAAAAAGGGGATTATTCATTGGTGACACACACGTTTCAATAACTCCCTGATATTCCAATTGTTCAAGGATTTCTGTGACGGCCGCTTTAGCTTCACGCCGTATGGGATATTGAGGCTGAGGCTGCGGCTCAGACCGCAAAGGAATTTCGTGGCATGGGGACAATTTGTCCCAACCACATTGGTTGCGGTAGAGAGCCGGTGCTAGAGCACGAGCCCACTCTTCTGCAAAATGCTGCGCATGCTCAGTTGAGACAGTGTGCGCGAAACTGGGAAGGATTACCTCCTCCCCTCGCGGCGCTGCGAGCACAAAAGGTGGGGGCCAGTCAGCCTCGGAAAGCAAAATGTCGTACGTAGACGAAAGGTTCTCCCAAAATACCCCTTTGACAGTACGCTGTATGTCACCTTCAATTAACAGGACAATTTCAAAAAGTCTTTCAGGGGGAGCCAATCTCGTATCGGCTGTTTCTATAACAACAAAAACTTCAGTCGCTGTCACCCTCAGTAGTGGACGGAGCGCCTCTCTGACTATGGTAATCTCTGCCGCGCTGTCCAGCAAGGTCAGAGCCCACGTCAGATTCCGAAGCCGCGTTCTCACTATCTGTGGCATATCTATGCGCTGTTAAGGCCGCGACTTTCTTCTTCGCAAACTGCGGACGCTTAGGCGTAGAATCCTCCTGCTTCACTGCGCCGTCTGTCTGGCGGGACTGACCACGTCCTTGCTGGCCACCACGTCCACGTCCACCCCCTCCTCCACCACCGGTCTTCTGGGCCGATGTTTCCTGAAAGGAACGAGGAGAGCGTTGATCAGAACCCTGAAAACGATCAGGTGATTTAATCATCGCGCGATCGCGCAAATCATAAACTCTGTCTGCCGGCGCAGGAGCTTGTATTGCAGGAACAGGATCCAGAGTTTGCCTAGTCTGCTTCCCCTGTGTCTGTTTTTTAGGCCAATTCTGTTTTTTGGACTTGGGCTGGACATCTGTCACTGCAGATTGTCCCTGAGGTTGTTTTTTATCCTTCACTGGAAAATATTTCAGACCTCTACTTGTGCGGCCAATTGTCTTATAAGCGGCCACCACAATCTTTGCTAACTGGCGGGGTTTGTCGGCATCGGGCAGAGCAGCCAAAGCATTCGACACCTGAAAGTTAACAGCATCTCCTTTAACATTGGAGAGAATGAGATCACTTACAATCTCAAACGAACCACACAGGCGCATACCCAATTCAACCGCTGCCTCTGGACCGTGATCATTCTGAACACGTCTAATTATTTCAGGCAGAGCATTCATAGACGGGGTGCCGAAGCACCTCGTATAAACTGCCGCAAAAGTTTTTCCCCAGCTTTCACAGTCAGCAAGTTCAGGAGTAATATCCTTCGGTAGAGTAATCGTTAACATTCTATGTTTATCAGCAGGAGTAGAATTCGGAAAAACCGCCTCCAGTTGATCAAACTTCTCTGCTAGCCAGAATGGGAAGTCATCGTTGTCAACAGGACGCGCACCAAAAACCGAATTAACCATCACTGGATTGAGACGCATTCCGCCTCGTTCCATGGGAGCGGCCGCACCCCCCTGGGGACCACCAGGAAGATGACGACCGATGTATTGCACTAAAGCACGAATCACGGAAATGGAAACTTCATGTAGCCTGCGAATTTCTGCCAGGGTACAAGCCCCGTGATTCGGGTGCGGGGTAAAGCCACCCAACGCAGGCCAATTTGTACCTGGAATTGAGAGTGGACCTAACCTCGCAGGGGACAAAGAGTGGGGGAGGGCGCCATCAAACCAAACTCGATGCTGCCAATGATCAATAGGTATTTCCAATGCCCTGTACGGCGTATATTCAGCTGGGACATCCGAGGCGGTGTAGGAGTGGAACAAACCAGAATTAGCGTCCACAGCCGGAAACGTAACCCAAGAGTAAAACAACTCGTAAGGAAACGCCGGATCTGCACATACCACGAAAATCACAGCCATCCCATCTACTGGGACCTGGTACGTCTGAAGATGGTTGCGTACCGCTACGCGACTATGCTGCGCAATAGCCACCGCCGCCATGACAACACTGGAAACAAGAACACACAAAGAATACTTTGTAGCACAACTGGGTAGTAATTCAAAGAAACCGTTTAAGAAAGAATCAAGCTTGAATAAAGACCTATTTCAAAAAATAGGTAGGTTTCACCGACACCCCGTTTTCCGGAAACGGATGTGAAGGGGTTAAGGCATGAACGATAAACTACTCGAGTGTCATGATATAAGACCACCGAAACCGTTGGGCGCCATGTTGCAGGGTTTCTGTACTCACACAGAACTGTGCACAGAGGAGTGGAACCTCGGCAAATTAGGATGTCCCAAAACTTACCTTAGCAACCAACTCACCCCTTACCGAGCTAGCTACAGTGTCTCATTGGACATATCAAACTCCCAATGTTTAGACAAACCAGAACATGAACTTACAGTACCTCAGGGTACGTGGGACTCATGAACACTCTTTTTTAATTTACTATTCTAACACCAGCCTATGTACAGTAGGGAAGGTGTTGGATAGTAAATTAAAAAATACCTTGTCCTGCAGCGCCCTCCAGCGCAAGTCGTGGTAACGACTTGCGTTGAAAAAAACGCGTTGTAACGGCACGCGGTGTAACAGCCGCGTCGTAAAGACTGTTCCCCTATTCCTACACTGGCCGGAATAGGTTATATTAGACACAGGCTGCTCTATGGAGACAGCCTTTGTATTCGGATTCTCCTCATAGCTGGGTAGCCTCCAGCCTGGAGCACTCACAACAGAAGTACAACAAGCTGTGACGTTTCTTCATTAAAAGTGTGATCGTTAAGGACAAAAGGCTGGGTCTCACCTAAAAAGTCCCTTAACTTTCACTATAGAATCTGCAGTCCCATGCCGCCCCCTACCATACACCAAAGGGTGGTGCTTGAGGAAGTCTAATCAGGGTTTCTGTACTCACACAGAACTGTGCACAGAGGAGTGGAACCTCGGCAAATTAGGATGTCCCAAAACTTACCTTAGCAACCAACTCACCCCTTACCGAGCTAGCTACAGTGTCTCATTGGACATATCAAACTCCCAATGTTTAGACAAACCAGAACATGAACTTACAGTACCTCAGGGTACGTGGGACTCATGAACACTCTTTTGTTATATTATCATTACAAACCAGAACATGGAGTAAAGAAGACACATGTGCATTTGAAATGTTTATTTACTAATGCCGTCTTCTCAGGCGCAGTATCTTAGATAATACAAGTATACTTATTATCAGTATCAAAATTATCAGCATAGTTACTAAGACATAAAAAGCGAATGGTGACAGCATGTTAACATGCTGTAATGAATAAGAGTTAACAACACTTATATCTCACCCTCCCTAACACATATATTATATTATTAGCTAAGAAGGTCTCTTTGGGTTGTTTTAGGGCGGGCCCATACCTTAGTGTCCTAGCATGAAGGAATCACATCAGCATACACCAGCTCTCTCTGCATGTGCACCGCATCAAGTGTGTTAACAATTCTCGTGCAAAGCAATATCAATCCCGCCTCAAGCCCAAGTTGGCAAAGGCTGCACTTGTGTTATGACTATGAAGGCGTGGAGATCAGACCTCATAACAATTCCATATCGTGTTGCTCCTGAAACTTCAGCACTCTCCGTGCAGACATGGTTTATTAAACAAAACTGATATCAGAGCAATAACATATTATTCTCACATACACCACGGCAAACCACTAGGTTGAAAGCTAAGTCAACAATTAAGGGTCGTGTGCAGAAGTTGCAAGAAAGGAAAAATGGCGTTTAAATCTCAAATGTACCTATGCTAACTTAACACGATATAAGGATATATAGGAGCTATACAACAATACCTTGATAATAAAGTCTTCATTGAATTTGTAAAGGGAGCCCAGTCATCATTCTCACACTCAATCCAGCGTTTGCATTTCCACTGGAATGCAGGCGATGCACTTCCAATATCTGGGAAGCTGCTCTCACCCTCCAATGCAATCAAGAGGCATCCAAATAAATACCACTCGGCTTTGCAAATAATACTGTGAGGTAAACTTGAGATGAATACCAGACAGTATCTGCCCCAGCATTTGCTAGATCTCATTTTCTGTGCATACATTATTTTCCTATGTATTTTTATCACATTGCTAAGTTACAGCCCCCTTTGAGTGAAGCCTACAGCTCTTCATATTTCTCAATATATGTGCCCAATTATTATTTTTCACTTTCAACCCTTGAGCTCATCAATTGACCTGGAGCAGTGGGAAACATCCATCACAACGCAACTTTTACGACGTACTACCATTACAACGCAGGATTTACAACGCAAGTCATTACAGCGACTTGCGCTGGAGGGTGCTTTAGGATAGGGAATAGTTTAATTTACTATCCATAACCTTCCCTACTATCCTCGGGGACTGTAGTTGGAATAGTAAATTAAACTATTCCACTATCCAGCGCCCCCCAACGCAAGTCGTTGCAACGACTTGCGTTGTAAAACCTGCGTTGTAAAGGCATGTGTAGTAAAAGCATGCGTTGTGATGACATACATCCGGAGCAGTGGTCTAGCAATAGCCTAGCAATAGACAGATGGCTTGCCTGATTCAAAAATACCAAATATAGCACAGAATTCACATGCAAATAATGCAGTATCTCTCTACATTCTTGCATTCCCTCTTCCTTTCTTTCAAACTGCCCTCTCCTTCATTTCCAGCATATGCATGCCTCCTCGCTCTGAGCATAGTCTACTCTGTCACAGGTAACTTTTCCTTTTTCCTCTGAAAGACATAACCCTGCAACCTAACAATACCTAATCTCCTCTAGCTCATCTTTTATCTCCACCAAACATGCATGAGCTCACATATCCCCTGTCTCCGTACTGAGATCACAATTAACGACTATTAATTTTGCCCACCATAAAGAAACTGAAATTACTGCATGGAATGATTTGCTGAGCTCACAAGGCGTATCCCAATAACTATCAATAACCACTAACACTGGACTAACAACTAACCTTGGGTTCCGGAGCAGAGTGTTGCAACCTAAGCGCTTCAACCCCTCCTCAGGGGTAGTACGCACTATATAAATACAATACAATTACAACCAATGCCCCTCCAAAAGTTTCTTTGCCCTTGCACCTGCATCTGAACCATGGTGAGGGCGCAACAGCAAAGGGTTTCATCATTTCCATTGGACTATACTACATGGAAATGGGAAAACAATCTCCTTTGAATGTACTCGAGCACATTTGTACTGTGGTGAAATCCATATCACAGAAGGTGCACCACAAGCACCTGTGGTATCTTTTGTAATTCCAAAGTGCCCTGGCGTATAAGCAGCAGGTAGAAAAGCCTGTCCTGCCCATGGGACACTTTGTTTAATATGGCCTGTATTCAGTAATGGCTGTCCTATTAGAAAGCCTATGCATTCCCCAAAGCTGTTATAATTAGTTCATGTGCCATTGCAGCGTTTGTACATGTTATTGCAATGGAAAGAACCTTGGGGGACCTACTCTGGCTAAATGCAGCCAAAGTAGAAACAACCAAACCAACACGTAATTCCTGTAATGTTAAAGGCATGTTGGACAAGGCAGAGAGACAGACAAAGTAGATGGCCCTTTGGATAGCCTTAAACATATATGGCAAGAGGGTCTCTCTAGTCCTTTAATTAACTCAATGAGAAAAAGAAACTGCTGCCAAATGAGCTGCAGAATGACCTTTAGTTGAGGAAATATTAGCACGAAAAGCCAAGAGAATTTACTTTCCACGGGAAGAAATGGACACTGTGGTAAAATAACGAATCAGTATGGGAACACGATTAATACCGTAACACAGAGAAAGAACAATATCAGGCATTATGTTGCACATCATAGATGTCAACTGGCAAATTCATGGACTAAAGCTAAGGTAGAAGAAACATACAAACTTTTGGTGCAACCCTGCAGCAAACAAAGTTGGTTTGATGCATTGCATCAAAGAAAAGAGAACACCAGCACCATATCTACCGAGATATGACGCTGTTTCTCTCTCCCCCAGAGCTGATGCACTTTCTGCTGCCAAGCGCCAAATGCAGACACTATTGTAACATAGTGCAACACGCCCTTCCATACACCGCTAATCACCACTAAGACCTATCCTAAACAAACGGTCGCTCCATTACGTTACCGTTCGTTTCTAGAAACAATATGAAAAACGATTACAATAATCCACCACTGTGCACTAGGTTTCGCCATGATATGAGTTTACCCTATGAGTGCTAATCTCACCGAGAATAGCCCCACTACCCTCACCAACTGAATTGACCACCTAAGTGCATGTACCACATTGCCAAACACCCAATGCATCATCTTTAGAGAACTACAGTCTAACGGTCATGGACACCCATAAAATCTTGAGTATCATATAATCACCAAGATATATATTTCTCACCGCAAGCATGACATCACTACAGAAGCATGAGGATGAGAGAGTTGACACCCCATGTGAGCGTGGTTAAATGTAAAGTATTGCCATTTTTTAGTTGTTCTATTCGTTTCTCAATCAACTTGGTTTTGATTGATGTACAAATTGTACGATAATGTGTGTCTCTCAACCTCCCCTATCCCTACATGTATGTCTGTCAATTCTTTCAACAGGTACAATGCGACCTCACTCCAACTGAAGAAACAGGTCACAAATTTACCTATTTCTATTGTTTGTCTTTCATCACTTCACCATTTGCACTGGTCCTGAAGAAAGCTCACTGACCTATAGAGGCAACCAGAGCTGAAACATGTCGACCGTATTTTAACAATCACCCTTACAGTGCGCTTGAATTTCATAACCAATTCCATAGCTGCACAACAGCTTTTTACCTCAATTTGGGCTACCCGAATCCAGACACATTAAAGACTTATCTGGCTGGCCGGGTATTTTAACTCCCTCCCCCCATCACACACCATCCCTCATTTACGATCACTACTGTTTTAACCAATGGTTAATACCTCCAGGTGGAGGTTGCATGAATACTGACCCAAGAATTATGCACACACGTGTGTATCAAAGCGGGGAGATAACATATACTGCTATGATAAGTCTACCTACACGTGCATGAGGGTCTTTTATTTTGAGAGACACCACACATCGACCTGCAAACCTTGGTTATGCAGGACTAGTGATCCTTCCCCCTTGATTTTTTGTACAATTGTTAGTAGACAGGGATTCGAAAGTGGTTCCATGTAACACCCATTGAATGCCCCTTGATGCAAAATAGAGCAAAGCGACAAATATCACGAGTGTGTGTTACTTAGGACAACTTTGCATTACAAAGTACATGCCACCACAAAACTTTGTGTTAGGTTAGTATTACAAAAGTAATGCAAACTTGAATGGCACAAAGTATTAGTAAATCTAGGCCCAATGTTTATTGTTGCTGTGTTATTGGACTAACATACAAATGGTTAAATTAAGGATAATGATTAAATAAGTTGGCTACTTCTTCTTGTTGAATGCATGAAGATATATTTGTGTGCTCCACCATATGCACTCTTATCTACTGGCTTACCTACACAAGCGTTGCCTGTTAAGGAATGAACAATGCCCTGTAACTGGATGTCAAGAACTCATTAATGACCTTAGTATGATTTGCCCATAAAATTCACCCAGTCTTCACCCTCTGTTTTTGGGGGAAGAACATGCAGACATCCGACTTGCTAAACAAATTTGTACATATTTATTCATAGTATTCCACCCGTAAATTCTACAAACCTTTTTGTACAACTCATATTTCCAGTGGGCCCAGTAAGTCTGGCCATAGGGCCCATCAGAATTAACAGGCTACTCATAATAAGGACCTAAGGGAGTGAATGTTGCCCTGTTATACGAGAATAGTTATCGCTCCTTAACCAAGCAGCAGATACTGTCTACATTTGGATGGAGTTTCTTTAAGTCGTATGAGAATTGATGTTAATAAACACTTACCAGGAAGAAGGCATTACAAGTGCATATGGGTAAATGTACTTACTTAGGGTATACAGAACATCTTCTGCCTATTCTACTCTCCCTCAATATCATTCCAATTCATTCTTGTCCTTCGATTTGTAAAAATAAAATTAAGTATGTATTACCAGTGTACCTATGGTGGTAGGAATTTACAATGTCTTTCAGATGCGGCTCCTCAGCTAAGGTAGAGGAGTGTTGCCCCACTGCTCTCAGGGCAGTTCAAAAAAGGAAAAATAAAATGATAATAACGCAATGTTATCATTTTATTTTTCAGTAAAAACTTAGGTGCGGGCGGGGTGGAGCTGGGCCGACCAGAGCAGGAGGAGGAGAGGTGGGCACTTTCTAAGTGCGCATGACGGTTTGGCTGTCCGTCCAAACAGTCATGAGCTCTTAGCATGTTCACTACCTGGCTGTATTGCACAGCCTAGGTGGAGAACATGCACAGGCTCCCTGTACCTATCTGAGTGCCGACCCACAGTGCTAAGACCAATCCCAATGCTTGTGTCATGCGGGGACCTTCCTAGCACTAACTTTATTTTTTATTTTTCCTTGCTTCTCTATCCCCCTCTATCTACCCTCCCAGCATGTCAGCACATGCGCCACTCTATTCAGACGACTATATCAAGAAAATATGCTCAGGGCCCTCTCTCCTCTCTGAAACCCCAGATGGACCAACCCTCACCCACTCTCCTCTCCTAGAACAACTTGAAAAATTAAGAAAAAAGCAGGTCAGACTACAACTGATGATCTTGATGCTAACAGATTATCTGAAAGCAGAAGTAATCTCTGCAGGCCTACAGGTCAGGAACATCCTGGGAATTTTTACCGATAACCCCAAGTATATAACAAACTTCAGCTATATCGGCACCACTTGCTCACGACATTGGCTCGTATTAGGAATAGATATCGCCACAGAAACATTGAAATCCCTAGAAATTGAAATTTCTGATATTGAAAAACAGATAAAAGATTCCAACACTACCACAGAAAGCAAGAAGTTACTAGAGCAAGCTGAAAAAACCATTAGTGACTTCAATAGATTGGAACAGAACAAGAAATCCAACAAAATTAAGAAAGACATTAAGGCATACAGTATAGAGAATACATACCCATACTTGCAAAAAGATTTTTATAATAACAGATCCTACTCCAACCCTCAGAACACTAGACCGTGGGGTCGCTTTAATAGACGACAGAACCTTGTTGGTTTTTCAGACACCTCTGCCGATTCATCTGACGCAGGAGAAGGACCTAGTTCCTCTAAAAGAGGCGGCACTCAAGGTGGGAATTGTTTAGGCAGCGGCCAACCAGATACACCACAGCGAGGCAGGGTGAATAAAGTTCAACGCTGGTACAATCCACCAGGGGAACGCCGAACACGCAACAATTATTATCAATGGTAGAACCCCTTGAGAACACAATTGCATCCACAGAAGTCATTCCCATCTTCAACCTATCCAAACACCTATTGGCAGACCCCGAACTCTCACTACTAAAGAAAGGGCTTTCATTTGTTCCAACTATCCCACCCAACTTCATAGAACTGCACACAGAACTACTAAGGTTTTTTAGACGGATACGTCTACAAGCATTTTTTCTACTCAACCCCATGCCTACCAGCACAACAAATACCCCTTTCCGGCCCCCCTCAACTTTCTCGCCAACTGCAGGCATGATCCCTGTAGAGATTCTCACATTTGAGAAAATGGTACTAAAAAAACATTCCATCTTAGAAAAACCAGAAGATTTATCCCTTACAACATTTAGTTGTCAGAAAAACAAGCCATTAAATCACTCAAAAACAACAACTCGGTTGTCATCAAAAGTGCCGATAAGGGTGGTGGTATAGTTTTGCAGGATAAAGACACCTACAAGGCAGAAATCTTACGTCAACTTGAGAATATAGAACATTACCAAAGATTGCCATCCAATCCCACCAAGGAAATACAAGGTTTGATTCAGAAGATCACCTCAGATGCCCTAAATGACGGTTTCCTCAGTAAAAAGGAATTAACTTCCTCAATGTAAAATCCCCACGCACTCTGGTCATATATACCTTGCTCAAAGTGCACAAAAACCCTTCCCATCCGCCTGGCTGGCCCATAGTCTCTGTCTGTGCTTCAATTTTGGAACGCTTAGGCTCCTACGTTGACTTCTTTATTAAAGAATTTGTATCATCCACAGCCTGCTACGTAAGAGATAGCATGGCAATGGTTAACCTCATTGAACACCACCCATTCAATCCTGCTACTGACTCACTATGCACCATGGACATTGAGTCCCTTTATACGAACATCCCCCAGACAGCAGCCTTGTTGGTAATTCAAAGAATACTTGACACCCGGCATCGACCCCATAATGTCCCCACTGTTTTTATCCTCCAATTTTTGGAACTATGCCTAACCAGGATTTTTTTCTGTTTTGACAATATTTTCTACCAACAAATCAAAGGTACCTCGATGGGCGCGATTTTTGCCCCGAATTTGGCTATTCTTTTCATGGACCAACTAGAAACTGGTTCCATCTTCACCACAGCAAACCCCTTCTTCTCTGGGATCTATCTATGGCGACGATATATAGATGATATTTTTATCATCTGGAGACATGACACTGCCTGCCTACAGCAATTCCTACACTGGCTCAACAATAACTGCTCTGGCCTCACTTTCACTAGCACTATTGATAAGTGTTCCATTGCCTTTTTGGACCTCACTATCTTCCACTCAGAAGGTGAGCTACTCACGCGCCTCTACAGAAAGCCAACGGAGCGCAACACACTCCTCTGCTACACAAGCAATCACCCTAGGGCTCTAATATTCGCTTCCCTATTCCCAATTTCTGAGAATACGACGTAATTGCTCTATCAAAGAGGATTACTTCAGAGAGGCTTCTATTCTTTCCACGAAACTTAAGGAACGAGGGTACCCGAAAAAGATAGTCAAAAATGCAGCAAAAAGAGCTTGGAAATGCCCACGTGAAACCCTCCTTACCCCCAAAACAAAAGATGAACTAGGTAGAATTGCATGTGTCACAACATTCTCTCCTATCTCCAACCAAATCCGTAAAACCATTCTCAGAAACTGGCCAATAATCAATGCAGGTAGTCTCAACATTGAAAGACCTCTATTTGCCTTCCACAAAAGTCAGAATCTGAAAGGTCACCTAGTCAGAGCCGCCTTACCAAATCTAAACACCTCTGAGACCCTTGACTCAGCATGGGGTCTAACGCCCATTGTAGGCCATTTCAAATGTGGTGGATGTAATGTATGTGAATTCGCAATTGAAGGCAAAAGCTTCACTTCTAACAATGTCACTACTAACTGCCGCACATTCACCAATTGTAACACCTGCAATGTGATTTATGCAATTCAATGCCCTTGTCAGAAACTATATATTGGCCAAACGACACAGAAAATAAAGACCAGAATTGGACAGCACCGAAGCAGGATCAGGTGCAGAACAGCAAATGCACCACTTGTGGGACATTTTGTACAGGCAAACCATGCGGAGGACAACATTCGCTGGACAATATTGAAAGTGCTAAAATTACCACAAAGAGGTGGCAACATGGCCCAACTACTTAACAGAGAGGGACTGAAGTCAATAATTATGTTTGACACCATCAGAAATGGGCTTAACAGGACTGAGGACTGGACAACCTTACTCTAAAGACCTTAATACTGTGAAATCTAAATCCGGCTGTTGGTCACTGGACTGCCCAGTGGTCACTCACACTGAGAACTCCAATCCTGTTTCTAAGCAGAAGCCCACATCTGCATTTTATTCAGCACACTGCGAATAACTGTTTCTTAATTCTATTCTTGAGTGCCCCCTTGTGATCACAAAATTTGTCACTAAAATATTATGTGCCAACGTGCTTATGAAAGCAAAGAATTATGCTGTATAACTGTGTCATATGAAATGATCCGTCAATAGGGTTGCCTTTATGTTTATCAGCTATGTTTTTAAATTTTTCACATACTTCGCTAATTGTCACTTTATTGTATTGTCACTGCGCCGAGCATGCGCCCTCAGGTTCATCAAATAATTATCACGCACCAACTTAGCAAGAAACTGTGAGCAGACGACTCCACACTCATGCGCACCCGCAATGAGTAGTTTTTCCTCCAGTTATACTATTATACTCACCCAAGATGGCGCCCGCCTGGTTCCCGCATATATGGGGCGAGGACAGAAACACAATTGTTCCTGCCATTGTGCTGTGGAACGTCAGGCAGACCGGTGCCTCTAGAATCTTAAGATAATTATTCACGCATGACCTGGCAACCGCATCTCATCATTACCCCGCCCAATTCCCGGCATTAATTCCGAACATGGGCCTTTCTCTCCGTCTCCTTTTCCTACAGTGACTCAGCCCCACGCCGCAAACAGCCCTCGTAGACGCACGAGGAAGCGGGCATTTTTTTTTCCCCCGCAAATGCTGAAACATTCGTTCTTGCCCACCACCAATCACTATCACAAGTAAGTTCAAATAGGCAACACTCCCCTTTACCGTAACTTCTGTAATTTGGAGAGTAAAACAGTAGCCCATTTATCTCTCTAGCGTGTAAATTCTACCGACCTACACGTGGTCCCTTCGCCTCACAGACAATCCTTTCCGTAACTTCTGTAATTCGGAGAGTATAACAGTAGCCCATTTATCTTTCTAGCGTTTAAATTCTACCGACCCACACGTGGTCCCTTCATTTCACGGACAATCCTCTCCTCATAAAAGGATCAGAAGGACACCTACGCGGTAAGCGCTGCTTTCCACTAGATTCTAGACCTTAATCTGCATGACAATTGCACCCAGACTGTTCACCAGATTAAAAAGATGCATGGCACACGCTCGCCATCATTTCACTTCCATCACCCCACAGCCGGAGAGGTTATACCGTCATGACAGCACTTGTCGAGACCGACTCCCTGTAACTCCGCGTATCTCACTCCTTATTCAAATGCCATCGTGCCAACCCGAATCACGGGAAGGTGACTTGCCATATAAACGGCCAATTCCATCCCTCATCAAGACACCATTCGATATAGGCTCCACGGTTATTTATTTATTATGAACCTTCCTTATTAAGCACTCACCGCAGCAGTAAATCACAGTGCGACTTGGCCCCACATAGAGCTAACTTGCCCTGGTTTAATCCTCCTCCACTATCACTATTCTTTTAGCTATATTCACTCGTCGCCTTTGAACAGATGTGTGCCTCTTTTGATTAGTTGTTGTATTGATCCTTAAAAAAGTGTTAGGTATTGAATTCCCTGACAGGTTCCCTGTTGTCTTTTTCTCCCCTTACTTCAACAGGCATTGTGGTATATATCAGGCAATTGTAATAATCAGTCCTGATGATGATCCCGTACATCACTGAGCTTGGGATCGAAACGTCGTCGACATTTGAAAATAGCACCACGTTGTTCCAATGTGTATAATCATTGTGGTTACTATTTTTGTTAGCTTGACCTACCATTTGACAAGTACAAGCTAACTTAGCTCGAATTTTGCCTGAAATCTTTTTTGTGTCTAATTGTTTGCTCTTTGTTTTTCTCTCGCAGGTGCAGGATTGTGCCCCGTTGTGTATATATTTCCTTCCTTTGTATTAATTGATAATTAGTTTTATCTGCATAATAAAACTCTTTGTCCGGCTGGACATTGACAACACATATAGCACCTACTCAGGTCTATATTGTATTTTCTCTTCCCTATTTTTGTTCTAAGGACCATTGTTTTCATAAATAATATAAGTCATGCTGGTGACAGCATCTTCATGATTGGCTAAGTAGCCTGTGTGCTTCCTGCTTCTGAGCGTCTGAAGAGAAGAGGACGGAAGAGAGACGGCGTTAGTACCTAGGTAAGTGCGATTTTCTTTTCTTTCATCCCTGACCCGCCCTACCACTCCCATTTGGTGGCAGCTGCCACTGGTTTCTTTGTGGAGAGATTGATAGACAAATAGCGTCATGTAGCTTCTCGAGGCACACAAATATTGTCTATATTAGTATCACTCAAAAAAAGAAGAATTGTGAATATGTCACTGTTCAGGATATTTTCAGGTTTTTAGATTTGTTTAGATGCCTAACCTATACTTATTTTTCTTCTTTCAAATAAGCGTAGTCATATACAATTAAAACATTAATGAACAACGACTTAATGTAAATGTGGCATATCAGCTGTACAGAAATCAACTTCACCTAGTTTGTGAAGCTCAAAACAATGCTGATTTTAGTACTATAAATGTTTGATAGAGACTGACAGTGACAAAGTATATATATTGGAGACAATACTAGGTAATAATAAACCTGTTTTGTAAGGTTCCTGCAAGTAGCTATTGGTGTGAATCATGGGTGCAAATCAATGTTCAACTGATAGTAAGTGTTGGAAAGTGGGTTATTGGTAAGGGCAAATGTAGGTATACTACTGGCAATAGGTCCACTAACACATGGTAGGACCCAGCATAGGATTTAGAAAATTATTCCTATGCTCAATCCTTGGTAACGTGGCTGCGATCTGACAGGCTTAACTTCAAAGACTGGTATGTAAAGCATTTAAAAACACAATTTCAGTAATAAAATTAAGACACAACACAAAATAAAAATCCAACACAAATTTAAACAAATAGGTAATATTTTTATCTTTTAAATGACACCAAATCGAAATAAATCCACCGTAGGGAACCAGAGATATGAATTTTTCAAGATTAGTCACTTTTTGGTGCTTAGAAACCAACAGTGCCCCTTTTAGTCATTTCGTTTTCTCTGACAGGGACACCTTTAAACATGGTTCTGGAGAATTTCACCAAATGTGTTGCACCTTCTCCAGCAGGTGGGTCCAGTTAGAACTCCTTCCTGAAGTTCTGCTTGCGGGTCCCAAAGTATCCAACACACAATCCAAGGTTCTGGAATCTCCAATAGGGTCATTGAAAGTGAGAAACTTCAATTCCGCAATGCACTTGGACACAACCCTCACAAATGCACTGGTACTCCAGGCTGGGAATTCTTTGTGGGGATGTCCAGGTGAGCTCTGTTAACCTGTAGCTTGCAGGGAGTCCACTCTTTAGTCCTTTTGCAGCAAGGTAATCCACAGGGCTGCAGTTTAAGTTGGTGCAGTCTTCAGAGGTCAGGCCTTAGAAATCTTTGCACAGCAAAACTTCACAGCAAAGCAATTCTTGCTCCAGTAAGGTTCAAGCAGCAGATTTGGAGGGCTCTGCTCCTCTCACACACTTATTCAAAATGCTCTGGGACAAGCAACAGGTCTCTTCTGACCAATGAGAGCAGGGTAACTCCTCATAGTTATGACCACATCCTGTAGAGTGTGGCATTATTTTGTCTCAGAGTGCATCATTCTTCCAAATCCATAATGGCTGATTTTCCAGCAAGGAGGTAAGAGCTGGCTAAACACGCCCCCTGGGATGGCTTATCTCCATGGACTCTCCTCCTACCATCTGCACATACCTTCCTTAAGCCTAGCCCTGACTCTGTATCAAGAGTGTCAAAGTGAAACTGAAACCCAGGCCTCCCCTCTGCCTTTGAAGAGCATGGTTTAAGACCTCACCCCCTGGCCTGGCATTCCCATAGTGCAACACAAAAAGATGATGGACGGAATGCTGAACATTGTCAAACATTCACCCCCAGTCACAGATCTGGGTTTAATCCATCATTGTTTTGCTCACCATGCCACCCCAGTTCAGACATAGCCATATGCAAATCAGTCATGACCCTGTGCCTCATGGGAACAGTCCAGACCGAACTGCCAGGCCATGTCTTCCCCGGACCGGAATCAAGCATCGCAGGACCGGTTATCAGGCTTTCAGCCCTCATCAGCCAGGATAGCTTGACTGCAGTAGCGTAGTGAGCATGGAACCTACATCTGGGCATACCCTTCCCACTTAGGGTGAAAATGCAACACAAAAAGATGATGGACAGAATGCTGAACATTGTCAAACATTCACCCCCACTCACAGATCCGGGTTTAATCCATTGTTATTTTGCTCACCATGCCACCGCAGTTCAGACATAGCCATATGCAAATCAGTCTTGACCCTGTGCCTCATGGGAACCGTCAAGACCGAACTGCCGGGCAATGTCTTCCCTGGACCGGAATCAGGCATTCTAGGACCGGTTTCGGGCTTTCAGCCCTCATCAGCCTGGATAGCTTGACTGCAGTGGCTTACTGAGCACGGGACCCATGTCTGGGCATACCCTTCCCACTTATGGTGAAAATGCAACACAAAAAGTTGTTGGACGGAATGCTGAACATTGTCAAACATTCACCCCCAGTCACAGATCTGGGTTTAATCCATCATTATTTTGCTCACCACGCCACCCCAGTTCAGACATAGCCATATGCAAATCAGTCTTGACCCTGTGCCTCATGGGAACAGTCCATACCGAACTGCCAGGCCATGTCTTCCATGGACCGGAATCAAGCATCCTAGGACCCGTTTCAGGCTTTCAGCCCTCATTAGCCAGGATAGCTTGAATCCAGTGGCGTAGTGAGCACGGGACCCGCGTCTGGGCATACCCTTCCCACTAAGGGTGAAAATGCAACACAAAATGATGATGGACGGAATGCTGAATATTGTCAAACATTCACCCCCAGTCACAGATCTGGGTTTAATCCATCGTTATTTTGCTCACCACGCCACCCCAGTTCAGACATAGCCATATGCAAATCAGTCTTGACCCTATGCCTCATGGGAACAGTCCAGAACGAACTGCCAGGCCATGTCTTCCCCGGACCGGAATCAAGCATCCTAGGACCTCTTTCGGGCTTTCAGCCCTCATTAGCCAGGATAGCTTGACTCCAGTGGCATAGTGAGCACGAGACCTACGCCGGGCATACCCTTCCCACTTAGGGTGAAAATGCAACACAAAAAGATGATGGACGGAATGCTGAACATTGTCAAACATTTACCCCCAGTCACAGATCTGGGTTTAATCCATTGTTATTTTGCTCACCACGCCACCCTAGTTCAGACATAGCCATATGCAAATTAGTCTTGACCCTGTGCCTCATGGCAACAGTCCAGACCGAACTGCCAGGCCATGTCTTCCCTGGACTGGAATCAGGCATCCTAGGACCGGTTTCTGGCTTTCAGCCCTCATCAGCCAGGATAGCTTGACTCCAGTGGCGTAGTGAGCACGGGACCCGCGTCTGGGCATACCCTTCCCACATAGGGTGAACAGAAAAACACACAAGATGATGGACGGAATGTTGCACAATGTCAAAACATCCTTCAACAAGCATCATCTTGTGTATTTTGCTGCTCACCCTATGTGGGAAGGGTATGCCCAGACATGGGTCCCGTGCTCACTACGCCACTGAAGTCAAGCTATCATGGCTGATGAAGCCTGATAGCCAGAAACCGGTCCTAGGATGCTTGATTCCAATCCAGGGAAGACATGGCTTTGCAGTACGGTCTGGACTGTTCCCATGAGGCACAGGGTCAAGACTGATTTGCATATGGCCATGTCTGAACTGGGGTGGCTTGGTGAGCAAAATAACGATGGATTCAACCCAGATCTGTGACTGGGGGTGAATTTTTGCCATTGTGCAACATTCCGTCCATCATCTTGTGTGTTTTGCTGTTCACCCTATGTGGGAAGGGCATGCCCAGACGTGGGTCCCGTGCTCACTACGCCACTGGAGTCAAGCTATCCTGGCTGATGAAGCCTGATAGCCAGAAACCGGTCCTAGGATGCTTGATTCCGATCCAGGGAAGACATGGCTTGGCAGTTCGGTCTGTACTGTTCCCATGAGGCACAGGGTCAAGACTGATTTGCATATGGCCATGTTTGAACTGGGGTGGCTTGGTGAGCAAAATAATGATGGATTCAACCCAGGTCTGTGACTGGGGGTGAATGTTTTGCCATTGTGCAACATTCCGTCCATCATCTTGTGTGTTTTGCTTAGAAATCTTCGCACAGGAAAACTTTCACAGCAGGGCACTTTCTGCTTCAGTAAGGTTCAAGCAGCAGATCTGGAGGGCTCTGTCCCTCTCAGATAATTATTCAAAAGTCTCTGGGTCAAGCAACAGGACACTTCTGACCAATGAGAGCAGGGTAATTCCTCATAGTTATGACCACATCCTGCAGAGTTTGGCATTATTTTGTCCCAGAGTGCATCATTCTTCCAAATCCATAATGGCTGATTTTCCAGCAAGAGGGTAAGATCTGGCTAAACACCCCCCCCCCCTGGGATGGCTTATCTCCATGGACTCTCCCCCTATCATCTGCACATACCTTCCTTAAGCCTAGCCCTGACTCTGGGTCAAGAGTGTCATAGTGAAACTGAAACCCAGGCCTCCGCTCTACCTTTGAAGAGCATGGTTTATGACTCCACTCCCTGGTCTGGCATTCCTATAGACCAGCACACTGCCCTCCCAGCAGAGTGGTTAACCCTAGGGGTTCTTTATCACCTCTTCAAATCAGCCTGGCTAATCCACTTAACTCTGACCAATCAGGGCAGACCACTGAAAGGCTGAATTCGGACTTACAAACAAGAAAGTCTTATATCTTCTTGTATGTACACTTTAGGAGAAATTCAACAATATAATATTGCTGGATGTTTCCCTACCATTCTAGTAAGAGTTTGGAAGGTAGCTCTATCTCCTTCCTATCAGGAGTTATTCTTGATTAACTCCCTGCCATTTAACCTATGGGCCATGGGATTTGCAATGGGGAAAATGACTTGGGACAGTTTCTCGCACAAGGACTTATAAAAACATATTTTATAAGTATTTCCCTAATTTCTACAGGACCCCCACCCTCTGTGCAACTAGGGGAGACTTTAGGGGGTCTGAATCTGCAGAAATACTGCAGATCCTCCTTACCCAGTGCTCCTAGCATCAAAATCGAATTTGAGCAGCACGTTAACACAATGTAGGGAGTCAAATGTGAAATTTCACTTTACCCAGGCATATAAAAACTTATTTTATAAGGGTGCACCTTATAGATAACTGACTCCCCACCCCTGGGATTCCTAGGGGAGACCCTGGGGGTCCCTAATATGCCAAAACATTGTAAACTTTTCATTTTTAAGTGCCCCTACCACCAAAGTCGAGTTTGGGCACAATTTACTGTTTAAAAGCAGTCCTGGCACCCAGTGCTGCTTTTAAACCGACCTCAGGCCTCAGCACTGCACACATGCTAGTGCAGAAAAAAAAGCTGCTGGCCTCTGAACTGCCATACCCCAGGGTACTGGGGACTTCTATGTAATTTCAATCCCCTGCCCTATTATATACTAGGGGCCTATGGGGTAGCTCATGCCAATTACAGGGGTACCCTACCATACCTTAGTGTACCCTAGTGTATGTTGGGGGTTTTAGCTGTATTCTAATGTGTTCCTTTCAGCTCAGCACTGGCCCTGGGCCTGGTTAGGCAGAGCCCAGAGTAATTCAAAATCAGTTACCACCCAGCATCAGTCAGCAAAACGTTGAGGGGTGCACAGGGCACAGGATGACTTTGCAACAGTAAGTCACTGCACTAAGAAAATAAACGTAGCAATCGAAGTCGCTCGTGTCGCTCTGCCTCCGATGGGCCATCAGAGACCCAAGCAAAGTGGAAAGATCCACTATCTACAGGGCGTTGAGTGGGATGAAAAATTGGGGTCTCTAAAAGGGGTGTGGCCCATGTAATTAGGGGTGTGACTTAAACATGTACACTAAGTTTCTGTGATTCTCATACTGTCACACTTGATTAGTGTTTTGGTTCCTCTGAACCTTCTGTTATTGCATCCAGATATATAACACAACAACTTACATACACTGAAAATCCGCCAGGTCTATTGGCTTTGTCAATGGGTGTTCCTTGTTTAAGATAAATGAGTAACAACATTAATTTTGTTGTAAATAATATTGAAAAAGTTTACATTCTAAAATTGTGAGGTGGAATAAACATTACTAAGGCCTGTGGAATGAGTCGTTTTTTTCATGTATAGCCCATCTGCATATCTTAAGCCTCATCCCTTTCCTCTTCAGCACCCTCGTTTCGCTCTCTCCTGAATGCACTGCTTCGCATCTCCATCACGTCTCCACCCCCAAATTATGCAATGCATACACTCACCTGTTAGCTGTGCATTCTCTTTCACTTTCTCCTTATTTATATTTTGACAACTGCGAACTTCCTTTACACACATTTTCACAGAATCACAACTGCAATATATGACCATTGCCCTCTGCGCTTTGCAGAGAAGCCAAAGATTGGATGACCATGCCTTCTGAACAGCCTTTTGACTCTCTTACAGGCACTGTGAGAAACTCGCCCTGGCTTTAACCTCAATCCAGAGCTCTCAATCGTGGCAGTAATGAAATAGCTGGGGATTTTCTGCATCGCGCCTGTGTCCTAGGATGTTGCTGCACCGTTGGACGATCCTGCTGGGCTGCTCTTCGTGGTACTAGCCTACTGCTCGCGGAACCCGCTTCGCGGGACCCGCTTCGTGGAGGAGGTCCACGGGGGAACTTGTTGCTGTCACTGGGGAGCGCAGGGGCAGGGCAGGGCTGTGAGCGATAGTGCAGGGACTCCATCTCCCAGGAGTCCCTGCTTGGCCAATCTGAAACACCTGGCCCGCTCTCCCTGCTAGCCCCGCCCCCTGCACACAGGACCTTGAAAAACTCTTCCTCATTGTTGACTGATGGGATTTTCTGCATTGCGCCTGTGTCCTAGGAGGTTGCTGCACCGTTGGACGATCCTGCTGGGCTGCTCTTCGTGGTACTAGCCTACTGCTCGCGGAACCCGCTTCGCCGGTCCCGCTTCGTGGAGGAGGTCCACGAGGGAACTTGTTGCTGTCACTGGGGAGCGCAGGGGCAGGGCAGGGCTGCGAGCGATAGTGCAGGTACTCCATCTCCCAGGAGTCCCTGCTTGGCCAATCTGAAACACCTGGCCCGCTCTCCCTGCTAGCCCCGCCCCCTGCACATAGGACCTTGAAAAACTCTTCCTCATTGTTGACTGACGGGATTTTCTGCATCGCGCCTGTGTCCTAGGAGGTTGCTACACCGTTGGACGATCCTGCTGGGCTGCTCTTCGTGGTACTAGCCTACTGCTCGCGGAACCCGCTTCGCGGGTCCCGCTTCGTGGAGGAGGTCCACGAGGGAACTTGTTGCTGTCACTGGGGAGCGCAGGGGCAGGGCTGCGAGCGATAGTGCAGGGACTCCATCTCCCAGGAGTCCCTGCTTGGCCAATCTGAAACACCTGACCCGCTCTCCCTGCTAGCCCCGCCCCCTGCACACAGGACCTTGAAAAACTCTTCCTCATTGTTGACTGACGGGATTTTCTGCATTGCGCCTGTGTCCTAGGAGGTTGCTGCACCGTTGGACGATCCTGCTGGGCTCTTCGTGGTACTAACCTACTGCTCGCGGAACCCGCTTCGCCGGTCCCGCTTCGTGGAGGAGGTCCACGAGGGAACTTGTTGCTGTCACTGGGGAGCGCAGGGGCAGGGCAGGGCTGCGAGCGATAGTGCAGGGATTCCATCTCCCAGGAGTACCTGCTTGGCCAATCTGAAACACCTGGCCCGCTCTCCCTGCTAGCCCCGCCCCTCGTACGGCTCATACCCAATAAGTACAAGACTTACTCCCGCTACGCAGGAGCTTCCCGGGAGAAGCCCGGGACAAGGGCAGGACCGTCTGTGGCCGTCAGGGGCTGCAGGAGGCTGGGCTGGGCCCATTCCATAACATTTATCCTTTGGTGTTATTTTCTACTGTTGCTTAAAGATTGTTGTAATTCGGGGTGTCCCGAGTGCCTAGGATGCCTACAGACATGTCTAACTCTTTACCTTCTGCTGTTGGGGTCTCTATACTTGGTCCCTTAGACAAATATTTTGCAAGGGCAACTAAAGAAATAGATAAAGAACTTTTGTTAGCAGAGAAACGTGCGGAGCGCCGTCTCTCCATAGAACTACTTAAAAAGAAACCATTGACTACTCCTCAAAAGTCACCCATTACTCTAGAATCTGGTTACACATGTAGGTTGGAAACAGATGCTGAGTTATTTAGCACCAACCATATCCCTCTTATTTTTCAAGATCACAGCATAACCCCTGCACAAATTGATATCACCAATGATGGTAACTTAAATTGCCCTCCTATTAATTCCAACTGTCTTATAGATTTAAACTCTCCAGTTGCCTTAGATCTTGTCTCCCAACTTCAGTCAACTTTTTCCATTCAACCAATTGACACTGACGCATTCACAGAGACACTTCCATCAGTTACTGTTAGTAAGACCAAAGACAACTCTAAGAAACCCCGGAGGGCACATTACTCTCCACCAAAGAAAAGAAGGAGAAAAGGCGGGGAAAAAAAGGGGAAAATTCTTCGAGTGTAACCCCTTCTCTGGTAGACCCCAAAGATAAAGCATCTGGCCTTCCAGAGAGGGATGTCCTAATAGGTACCCAATAACCATCTATTCCAGGAGAACCAACACCGTTCACCAAAGAGTCAATGGAGATGTTTGAACAGCTCCTAAAATCTTATATGCTCCCACTTATAGAGAGAGTCAGAAGTTTAGGGGAAAAAATGGATTGCTGTCTGGCAAGTTTTTGGCCCGAGTGCAAATTCTGACCTGGTGAAACCCAAGGATCCGCCCCAGTTAAAATGCCAGCCAAGCTCTAAAATACCGAACATAAGCAGATCACAGAAAGTGAAAGATATTCCAATTTTGAATTGCAAAACTGCTCCCCCAATCACTACCAAGCCGACGACTGTACATGACCCTCATAAAGAAAAGCACATGCCAGCCCCTAAAAAACCGCCTCTATCCACTAATGTTCCTACTATGATCCCGGGGACAGTCAAAACCCAAAGAGTAAATTCAAATTGTAGGAATATAGTGGAATTACCCCCAGAGTCAGCTAACTACGTGATCCTTCTAACAGGTGTCCCAACTATTTCTAATGGAAATACTGAACACAATGATAATCTTAAAAACAAAGTTATCTTCTGGTTGCGAAGCAACAAACCCCTCCCTCCTCATCTAAACGGAAATATATTATCTCCGTTAGACAATGCAAATGGGTGGGTCCTAGACCCAAAGATATTGAGGGGGATGTTGTGATCGTAAACGTTAAAGACCATAGAGTGGTCACACATATTAGTGACTGGTTTCCAGGAAGAAGTGAGGGGGCGTTTCAACTCGTAACCTGAGTTATTTTTATCCCGAGGCTTTGTTTATACCTCCTAATCACTTCACAACCTGCAGAAACGTTAATCCTTTGAATTTAGCCTATTGTGCACCACATTTTTCTTGTCCTGCCAAAAACTTAAATAATTTTTTCCCTTTTCCTTTATGTCAACACCCTCCTATCCGAGCTCGGCGGAGATGGGTAGGTGATCACACGCGGACACGGACAGAGTGAGCCAAATCTGAAGGCTCACCCCGATGTACTGACCCGCCGACCACTCATGTGGTATTTAGCCCTTTACCCTTAGGCATAGGACTTCCCATTGAGGTAAACTGCATACCTATACCACACCATATACATGACACTAGCATGTTATTGAGTTATATTTTCTTCTTTACTTTTCACGTTCAAAGGTCCTGATGAATCGCAGGATACTAATCCAATTGCGAGAAACATGTTGACCACTTGTTGTTTTTCAGAGCCTCACATAGGTCACTCTACCTAACGAGGTGACACTGAGTGAGCTCGTTTTCACGATTTTAACTGCAATAGGGGGACCACCAGAATAAAATGTTTCCGGTACCTCTTGCTGCATTTTAACCTTCACCCTAGGCGCAGTTGCCTCTCCGCCCACACACCCACACTTCACCATAGGGCAGTTGGATACAAAAGATCTCCGCCAAAGTGCCCCTCTTTGAGGTGTGCCCGTCGGGGATTGCACCGCCCCCCCGACGAGGAGCAACCGCCTATGATGAAGCATGACATCCTTCGGGGTGTGTGAGGCAAATACTTCCAACAAAAGGGATGCCCACAGGTGTTACATATACACCTCTGGTCACGCCAGTTCTTGCATAGTCCTCCTTAGTCTTCCTATTCTCTTCCCACTCCTTGCAGGAACAGTTCAGCCCCCCGCTTTGTTAGTGAAGACCACTCACGGACACATGCTGTAACTGGACCTTCCACTCTAGTGGTAACTAGTGTCCGTTGATCTATTGATCTCCCTCCCTCCTTTTGATAAAGAACACCCTCCTAGACACTTTCTTCCATCTAATAACTTTTCACAACGTACTAATTCTAATGAGTATTGGAACATTCCGTTGTATAATTTATATGAACCCCTCTCGGGGCTGGATTCAAACGAATGACTCGACCTGCCACTTTCTGATACGGAGGTCACTCAAGATTGTTTGGGTGTCTTTGCTTCATTAGATAAAGTACCAACTAATGATGAGGTACAGAAAGTAATGGCATGTCAGGTCGGGAATGTGAAGCCTGATTTGTATAGAGGGAACCAAGGCGCAAGCTTGGAAGTAGATAAGGCTGAGGTCCAGGATGTAACGGCATCTCAGGTTGGAAAAGAGGAGACTGATATATATAGAGAGAATCAAGGCAGAAGCCTGGAATTTGAGAAGGCTGTTTGTGGAGATGGTGAAACCAACAACATCTGTCCCCACCTTAGGAGGGACGATGTACCAATAGAGGTTATTTTAAGTCAGAGGGAGGGTGACCCTTTACCATCTAGTATGAATGTCTCCGCACGGGTGGAATTGGCAGATTATCCAACACCATTGAAACATATTTCGTGGAATCTAGCTGGTCTACGTAGTAAGCTTCAAATTGAGGAGTGGGTGGAGCTGGTGAATAATAAGGATATTTTAATTTTTCAAGAGACCTGGGCGACTGACCCTATTTACCACCATGGGTATCTTAATTTTCACAAACCAGCTTGTAGGACAGGAGTGGGCAGACCGTCAGGGGGTTTATGTGTCTGGCTAAGACAGTCACTGGATTATTATATCACAGAGGTGCCCACCACAAATCTTGATATCCTTGTGATCAAGCTTTCAAGACCTGGCTCCCAGGCGATACTTATTATAAATGTTTATGTACGGGGTAGTCCAATTGGTATGTTTAATGACTTAGAGCTTATCCTTAACCAAGTTGGAAGGGAATCCTTTATTATTCTGGCAGGCGACTTAAATTGCACCTTTGAGCCACACTTAGGAAGTGAGATGGACTTCCTGGTAGAAGAGGACAAACTCTGGAAGATTCCATCCCTAGAATTAGTACCTATAAAGAAAGGGACAGAAGCAGCTTTCCACTGGATGGGGTTCTGCCTAGAATGGGGTCTGAGAGCCGTGAACGGGCGTACCCCTTCAGATAAATATGGGAAGCATACATTTGACAATGGCCATAGGACGAGTAGGATTGATTACATCCTCATTAGGGCTGAGTGCTGGTCCTCTCTGGTTGATATGATAGTGGTGGATCGCCCTGAGAGTGATCATAATCCACTGGCACTCAGCCTAGCTCTTGATAGTAAGCTCCGGAAGGGAGCCTCGCATAATTGTGCCACAGCAGATGTGTTCTTGGAGAATGATAGAAGAAGGGTACAGTGGTGTAGGGTTGTAGAGGAGCCCGCCATCCTAAAAAAAATTTCAGGGAAAGTCGTGGAGGTAACGCTCGCTATGGAGAATACAACTGACCCTGTTGATATTTGAGGGTTACATGACAATTTTTTTTATTTTTTTAAATCCCTCTTTTTTACTTCTAAAAAAACCGGAAAAAAACCCAAACACCACTGGGTGGGGGTAAGTGGTATAATCGATTGTGTCGTCTAGCCCATATTGACCTACTATCAGCACTCAAGTCACGTGATAGTGCAGCAATACGGAAGGGTAGGCAGGAATATAAAAAGTGCCAGAAGGAGGCTAAATCAGCTTGGGATGACAAACACTGGCAGGATCTTTATGAGGCCAGTTTATCCTCCAACCAATCAAGGTTCTGGCATGTTCTTAAGTGGGGGAATTCCTATGAGTCTCAACTCCCCTCCAACTATGTAGCGGAAGAAGGATGGGTTGCATACTTTGGGGCACAGTTTAGCAACCTTGGTCCCTTAGTAGCCCCTGGAGCAAGTGTGCGTGTGACCCCACTAAGAACTCCGGGCTTAGTCTCCCTCTTTGATCATATAGATGTAGAGCTGGCCTTAAGCTTGACCAAAGGGGGGAAAGCTCCCGGCATCGATTGTATTCCCTCAGATCTCTTCAAATTTGATCAAGCAGCTTGGGTCCCCTATATATTGAAAGTTGCTAATGCTGTGGCAGATGGAGCCCCGATACCCGACTCATGGCAGGGGGCGGAAATCCTTCCAATCTTTAAAAAGGGGGATCGCTCCCTGCCAGCAAACTATCGTCCGATTAGCCTTATTGACGCCATCCAAAAGATCATCTCTCGGATGGTGCTGTTTAAGATCTCAGCATGGATGGACGAAATGTCAATACTGTCACCCATGCAGGCTGGCTTCAGGCCCTGCGTAAGCACAATAGATCAGATTCTAAGATTTATTCTCATATATTGGAAGGTGGTGTCTTAAGTGGAGGTGTGATCTATGCGGCCTTCCTGGACCTAAAGTCCGCTTTCGATTTGGTTCCAAGGGTCAAATTGTGGGAAGCTCTGATACAAATGGGACTGCCGAAGGACCTGTTGAACATAATTATAAGACTTCATGAGAAGAATTATGCCCAGGATCAATGGGGTATGCAGGGCCAAGTCACCAAAAAGTATCCGGTGACACGAGGAGTCCGTCAAGGATGTGTCCTTGCTCCAACCCTTTTTCTTTTATTCATTAATAGAGTTGTTGCATATTTTTCGGATACTCCCACTGATGCACCTAGTTTGGGTGGTATGAAGTTTCCCCTTCTCATCTTTGCGGATGATACGCTCATACTCTCAAAAACACAAAAGGGGCTACAACTGGCACTCAGTAAATTTGTAGAATTCTGTGATGCTAATGACCTACAGGTTAACACAAGTAAAACCAAGTTTATGGTTTTTACTAAAAATAGACCAAGATTAGGCCAAGTAAGTCTTAATGGCATAAATTTGGAACAGGTAAATGAGATGACTTACCTGGGGGTGGTACTAGATTATAGACTAAGATGGACTGCCCAGATGGAGGTATTGTCATTAAAATGTTCTCAGTTGAGTGGGACACTGGTTAAGGAGCAGAGATCCTCCCTAACCAAGAGAATAAGCCCAGCAGTCAAAATATATAACATCAAGATTAGGTCGGCCATTGTATACGGAGCAGATCTCTGGGGCTATGTTGATTTGTCCCAACTCGAGAAAATCCAAAATAAGTTTTTATGAAACTTGGTGGGTCTTCCACAATCGACCCCTATGCCTCCTTTATTGTTGGACCTGGGCTGTAATCCAATAGAGGAATTGGCAAAACTGAGAATCATCTTACTTTGGAGGAGAATCTGGGTAACCCCTGAATTGGCTACATTTGCTGCGGGAATAGAAGATCTTAGACATATAGTGGGCTGTGGCAATCTCCTTGGTTCAAAGCTGTAAAATCTATCTTGTTAGATATGGGCCTTATTCAGCTATGGTCCGACCCCAGGACCAGTGTGTTCTCATCAAAAAAGGATCTCAAGGACCAGTTTTGGGCTGTATATAGAAATAAGTTGATTATGGAACACAGCTCGTTAACCCTCTCTGGTAGGTTTTTGAGTCACAAGGTGGACCCAGTTCTGGAAAGTTACTGGGACGCCATAACAATGACTATTGATAGAAAACTTTTTCACCAATTTAGAATAGTAACGCTACCTTTGAGATCGTTCACACATAAATAGAAGGGTGGGTCTGGGAATTCATGTCCATGGTGCAAAGAACAGGAGGAAACTGTGGGTCACTTCTCTTTTGTTTGTCCTGCATATGTCGCCCCACGGAAAAAATGGCTGAAACCAATCTGTTGAAACCTTAACATTAGAGGGGGCAATGAGGCCTTAAGGTTGCTAGGGACGGTAACATCACTCCCAGTGGCCATAGCAGTAGCTAAATTTTTAGGCTGGTCTTGGATCATTAGAGTTAGATATCCACAGCGATAGTTTATTCTAGAATAACCTATGAGTGAGGTCATATGTACGTCTTTTTGACAAAATGTAATTAGATTTTTTAAGATGTGACTTTGTATTATGCAAATTATGTATTATGTTGTTTTTTTAATGTTTTAATTGTATTTCTCTGTGATGTCTTTTATGGTTAATTTACCGAAATAAAGACGTATGAACTGAAATAGCTGGAGACAATTAAGCATAAAGTATGCACAATACAAGAATATTATGTTGCATGAAGTAAATACATAAACACAACATCCTGGAAACAGCTAACACTCTGAGGGAATGCATAAATGGTGAATATAAACACAACTCAAATGCTTCACATGGATTTTCTTAAAGTTTTTTACATTAATTGTTCAGAAATTGATCAGTGCTTTTGGTAGTAAAGTAAAGTACATGAATATAGGACCCGCTAGAGAACCGTTTCAATATATATATTTTTTATTTAACAGAGTTCTATTTAGCGTGAACTTGACCCGAATCGGGTATCAGAGCGCTTTACATAGTACCAGTTGCATTACATGAGGACACATTCATTTTTGTAAGGCACAGGGAGATCTGGGGCCAGATGTAGGTCGGTCGGTAACGGCCGAAAATCGGTATTTTCGGCCGTTACCGACCGGTAATTCAGAAATGGTATGTAGGGCCCTGGATTTTACAGAATCGGTAAATTTACCGATCGGTAAATTTACCGATTCTGTAAAATACCGAATCGGTATTTTTACCGATTCGGTAAATTTGTGATGTAGGTGGGACTCTTCTGAGTCCCACAAGCCTTACAGAATCGGTATTTTACCATCAAATCCAATTTGATGGTAAAATACCGATGTCGGTGTGCATGCACATGTGTGCATGCACACCTCTGCCATATGACAGGCAGACCTGCCCTTGGGGCATGTATGCCTGCCACATGGCACCCGAGCCTATTTTTGGGGTGTCAAAGTGACACCCCCTGCACCCTTGCTAAAATCGGTAATTACCGATTCTGTAATTACAGAATCGGTATTGCCCATTGATTCCTGTGGGCTTCACAGCCCATAGGAATCAATAGGAAATACCGATTCGGTATTTCCAGATTCGGTAAATACCTAATCTTAAAGATTCGGTATTTACACATCTGGAAATACCTACATCTCCCCCCTTCATATGTACCACTTCTTAAATACCGAATCGGTAAAATTAGGTATTTAAGAAGTGGTCAATAAGAATTACCTACATCGGGCCCTAGGTGATTTGCCCAGAATCACAGGATGTTCAGCATCATTGCTGAGACTCAAACCCAGTTCCCCAGATTCGAGGTCGACCACCCTAGCCGTTAGGCCAACTCCTCTCCCCAATATATGTTATCAGTTAGCACCGGGTCTGAAACCTCGAAGATCTGGGCCACTTCAAGCCCTGACTATCTCCCATCCTGCACTATCTCTCATAGGCCCTTCCAAATGCTTGTGAAGCAGGTGAATGGGAGCTGATCCTATGCTGTCATCGCCAGCTTTCTTCCCTGCCTCCTGCAGTTCTGCATAGACTCCTGAGAGGGCATATCTGTCAGCTCCAATAATGGCTCAGCAGGACAGCCAGGGCTGAGCGCTGTGACTTCTCCTCTGTTTCACTCAAGGCCTATAATATCACTTGGAACACACTGTTGCTAAACAAGGCGATTACTGTCAAAGTGCCCAGACGGTAAAACACAAAACCTGCTGCACTCATGTCCGGTTACAGACGGAGCGAGAGTTAAAACACACATCCTGAAACTAAAATCGATCTGATTAACTTTACCAAAAAGCCTGCAGTTATTAACTAATTTATAAAAAAAATGCCAACATACAGTTCTTACATTCTGGCTCAACAAAATAAACTCATCCAAACAACACTGCCACATGATACAATCATACCACACATAAACTTGAGTTCATTATGTACATTTAAAACACACACACAGCACATTTGAACTTATCTGAATGAGCAACAGCAATACAATAAGGAGGAGGGCGGGTTGCTGGGGGGATTTAGTAGATTTGGCATGGTTAAAGATTTTAACATCTATGAGTTTTAAAGAAGCTACTGAGTGGTATTAATAGTAGGATTCTTAAATTACAACACATCCAAGTAGGCAACGACTTAAGATTTCTACACTTTTTAATGTGTTTAAAAGCTATTTTATAGCGAAAGAAAACTTTAGTGTAAAATGATATTGCTTTGTCTCCAAAAACTACTTCTTTCCCAAAGATTTCTCCATTCGTTCTTTACTGCCTATATTGGAGAAGTTATGGCCAGAGCTACAAACTTTGAAGCAGGGGAACTGAGAAATCAGGTTCGAGTCTCGGTGTTGGCTCAACATCTTGTGATTCTAGGAAATTTACGTGATCCCCCGTGCCTAAAAAAATGAATGTGACCTTAAGTTATGTGACTGGTGCTCATCTAAAGTGCTCCCCTACTTTGGGTCGAGTTTGCGCTATAAAAAACTGCAAAAAAGATGAAGGGTAGCAATGTTCCCTTTTCCCTTTCAGCTTACAATCGGCTCTTCTGGGTGCATTTGTGCCGAAACAGTAACTACAACTCAGTCTATAGTTACTTTTATACCCAAGTAAGCATTCAATATTCATTTTGGAAAGATACACAAAATGGGTACTGGCATTTTCATGGGTAGGGTACCAGAACATCGTGGATTAAATGACTGTTAAAGAATACATTTTTCATAAAATTTGCCTTGGTTAACAATGAAGAAAATGTGCCTGACTTTGGAAAATGCGTTTAGTTTTATCGTATATGTAGAAAAGAAAATGGTAAACATAGAAAATGGTAGTTTAAAATGTGCTAAATAAATAATGTAGCTTTAACCATAGGAGAAGATGCTTTTTGAACATGTAAAAATAAATATACACCATAAATAAGTAGTAAGCTCTCATGCCTAATATGCTTCTAAGACTAAGCCCGAAAAATGTTTGTTGACTTCTGCTTGACATTAAAAATAAAATGCCTTTCAACATGCTAACTAAATCCTCTAAATGTAAAATTGTTCATCACTTTAAAATGTGCTGCTCTAAGAGAAATGTATTTATTTTGCTTCCTCACACCATATGATGTATTTTTTTTGCTTCCTCACATCATTTGATGTATTTTTTAACTTTCTCACACCGATTTCCCTCATTTCATCAAACAATTTATTCTGCTATATTTTTAAATGACTAGGACATTAGTAATGTTGAACTTATTGAAGATATTTGTTTGCATGGTCTATTAAAGATTTGCTGATAGAAATATTGAATTGCTTTAGACTAGCCCTTTGTCCATACAATGGGATATTGAAACAGCTAACAGAATTAACAAGCCTGAAAAAGTTCTCAAGAGAAATTTTCATCATTCATCTAGTGCAAGACATATTAGAAACTTTTGGATAACTGTTCACCGGCGTGACATTTTACTGCGAGAAATGGGAGGAGAGAGGACAGACTATCGGACGACCCGTTTCTATTGGACAAACCGTGCTGGATGTTGCAAATGGTTTCTGTATTTACATATAAGTATTTCTAGTTAGACAAATTAATGCCATTCTTTATTTTCCCATACCACCTTACCCTCAATTCTTTATGCATCATTTGTTTTCCTTATTCTTGCCCAGATTGCTGTGTGCTACTGCCATCAACGATTTCCTATTGTGCTTATCTTTTGACATTGAGATTTTCTCTTACAGCTGATCATAGCCACTGCTGTGATCACTGTTCCTTGAGTTAATTAAAAAGTTGCTACGTCCTGAATGGAGCTCTAAAATAAATCTCACGCCTTAATTAAAATCCTAATTCCTGATTCCAGTGCCCAGAACTGAGGATTCGACAAGGGGTTACTTGAAGGCGATTGCAGTCTTGAAGTTGTGACTATCAATAGGGCAAATGTTATGGTTGTGAGTGGGTTGTATTCTGTTTTTTTGGGGTGTGCGAGTGAATGGTGAGAGTATAGACAAGAGGTTGAAGAAGGAGAAATTGAAAATTTCAGGCTTGTAGTAGCCGAAAGATCCTGGGATAATAGACAATTTAAACTTGTTTGAAGGATTTAGGTGTAGAGTGTGAGGTACCATCACCTACATTGGTAAAATCTCACTTGTAATTGTGAAACATTTCTCGGTTGTAATACTTAAATTCTTCTAGAACAAGAAGTTATTTGAGAAGCTATCTATCAGAGATATGTGACTGCAGAGGAAAATTGTAAAGGAGGAGGACCTTTGTGAGGAGTGATATTGTGCGCCAAAGTCTTTCATGCTGAAATTGTGTGTGCTATCAAATCAGGGAGCAGAGGGACGGTTTATGTCCTGAATCGAGCTATAAAATAGGTGCCAAACCTTACTTAGAAGTCCTGATTCCTGATTTCACGGTCCAGAACTTTGCAGATTCAACGAGACGGTACTTAAAGGTGATTGTGGTTTGAAAAGTTTGAGTATAAATGTAGTAAATGTTGTGGTTGTGAGTGGGCTATGTTCTGTTTTCTTTGGGGTGCATGAGTAAATGGTGAGAATATAGATAAGAGGTTGTAGAAGAAGAGATCGAAAATTTCAGGCTTGTTGTGGCTGAAAGATCCTGGGATAATATACAATTTAAATTTGTTTGAAGGATATAGGTGTAGAGTGTGAGGTACCATCACCTACATTGGTAATATAGATGTTCAAAATGTTCTGTGTTTGACTGATATTAATTGATGTTAGTGGAACCTAATTGTGCAACTGGGGGCAGCAACATTGATTTGGGCGATTTCCCACTATCTTTGACTCCGACAGTGGCGTAGGATTCATGAAAATGATGGTTCAATGAGTTTTCCTAGATATGGGATATTTAACACCAGAACTCTGGATCATTTGAATGGAAATTTGTATGAAATGAAGCCACCACCTTGACCTATTCAATAAGACGCATTTAATGTTTGGGAGAAGATCGCAAGGGAAAATGAGAGCGAAAGGGACCAGCGAAGAACTGGGTGAGCATGGCTGAATCATGCAAATGCTGGGTGGGATGAAGAACAGCATAGATGGAGGAAAGCTTTTATTGAGTTAACTAGGTTATATCCAGTACTTACTTCAGAAGCTGACAATAAGGAAAAGAATAAATCTTTCATAAAGAAAGAAGGGGTTAATTCCAATACTGATTCAAGGGATGAGATATTAGAACAGATACTGATTTCCAGACCCCCACCATAACATACTACACTTGCTGAGCGAGGGGATCTGAGTACCAGTACTAGTCAAACAGTAGCTACTGCCCCTGTAGATCCAGGTTTAAGACCATTGAGCGTCCCTCACAAGTCTGGCAGAGTGTACCAGCTGTTATGACTCAATCACCTGCAGTAGTTCCTAGTGGTACAGATGCAGCTGCTGCGCCTACAACAGCTCCGGTGCGTTTTGTTAAGGCCCCGATTGCATCTCAAGTATTTGCGAGTATTCCTGTTTCGCAGAAGTGAGGTCAGAAATACAGCTGGTGGCTAAGACCGGATTTGTTTAGACTTTCCAAAAATCACAGATCGTTTTGCGGAAGCCCCTACAAATGCTACAAGCTCTGGTAGGTGGAGGAGGGACGTTGGTCTTTACAACCCCTATGGTTCCTAATGATTTAAATGTTACAAGTGAAGGGTACATACCAGCATGGCTTGAATAAGCTATAGGAGAGAAAAAGATTGAAGCTGTACAATCACCAGAGAAGCCAGAAACAGAAAAGGAGAGATCCTCAGATATACCAAATTTAAAGGTAGAAGAGATGATAAAAGGATGTTTGGAATTTGAACATTTAAATAAATAGCAGAGGAAGAAATTAAGTTACCCTTGTAAGGAGGTTACATCAAGAGCAGCTTTGGTACATTATTGATTGACAGAATTATCACAAAAATATAAGGTAGATCTTTCCAATAACTTAAATGTACACCAATGCTACAGTATAGAACTAGATGATCCAGCTATAGAAAACATGAGCAATACAGGAATGCCCTTGCATATTGTGGAATCGATCAAATACATTTGCAGGTGGAAGGATACAGAAAAATTGGAAGTGAGGTGGGAAAAGCAGAAATGAAATGAAATGAAAGGAGTCTTGTAAACGTGCGACTTAGCCCGAAGGCATCAAGGCGCCTAACAAAAGATCAAAAAAGCAATAGAACAGTAACTACAAGTACGCCTTTGCAAACAGCCAGGTTTTTAAGGCTTTACGGAACCGCGGGACAGAAGGCTGAGCTTTAATTTCGCATGGGAGAGTGTTCCATAGCTTAGGGGCGATTGAGGAAAAGGCCCTACCGCCCCACCTGCTCTTACAAAAACGAGGTACCACCAGCAGATTTTTTGAGGAAGAACGTAAGAGTCTGCCCGAAACATAGGGGGCCAGCAATTTCTTGACCCCACCTGCACCATTACCAGAAAGTGCACTATGAGTCAGGCAGAGCACCTTAAAGGTGATCCTCGCTTCAATAGGAAGCCAATGTAAGGCCTTCCTAGCTGCTGTTGATGATGCCAATCTGGGAGCGTCAAGAACAAATTTGGCGGCCACATTTTGCGCGGTCTGAAGACGCTGTGTTAGGCTCTTATTCATGCCGATGTATAGGGCGTTACAATAATCGAGTCGCGAAGCGACAAGTGCTACCACCACTTGCTTCCGCGCCTGGGGGGACAGGTAATGTTTTATTTTCCTGAGTATTTTGATAATTCCCCAGCAGGTAGCAACAGTTCTGTTGACCTGCAGAGTCATGGAGAGGGCAGGTTCAATCAGAACTCCCAGATTGCGCGCTGACTCCGTGGGGGTAGGACAAGCCCCCAGCGAGGGCGGCCACCATTCAGGTGACCAGATGTTATTATTAGGACCGAACACCAGAATCTCAGTTTTATCCCCGTTCAACTTTAATGAATTGTAAATCATCCATTGTGACACTGCTTCCATGCAGTTCCTAAAGTTGAGCGGGGACGAGCCATCGGGGTGAGAAAGGGACACCAGAATCTGTGTGTCATCTGCATAGGAGACTACCTCCATCCCAAAAGATCTAACCAACTTGGCAAGTGGGGTCACGTAGATGTTAAACAGGGTCGGACTTAATGCCGACCCCTGAGGGACCCCACATTGCACCGGTAGGGATGGAGATAAAAAGTCTCCCAGCTTAACCCTCTGAACCCTCTGGTCGAGAAAGGAGGCCAACAGACTCAAGGCTGCCCCTTCTAGCCCTATCTCCCTCAGGCGAGATGTTAGCACCGAGGAGGGACAGGGTATCGAAGGCGGCCGTGAGGTCTAGAAGGACCAGGATGGTGGAATGACCCCGGTCTACCTCCAAACGGATGTTATTCAATACGACCAAGAGGGCTGACTCGGTACTATGGTGTTTCCTGAAGCCGTGCTGGGATTGGTCCAGGAGATCTGAGAAGTCAAGAAAAGCTGCCAGATGTTGGTTAAGATACGTCTCCAGCATCTTTGCGGGTGCTGGGAACAGAGAAATGGGGCGGTAATTCTTGAGCACCTCAGGGTCAAGTGTGGACTTTTTTAGAAGGGGCTTGACCACTGCGTTCTTCCATTCGGATGGAAAAATGCCCTCTTTCATAGCCCTATTCATGATGTCAAGAAGAGAGGGGAGCAAGGAGTCTCTGCAATCCTTCAGGACCTTAAGGGGACATGGGTCCAAAGGGGATCCCGACCTTGTCTTGCTTAAAAGCAGATCAAGCTCCTGATAGGATAAAGGCGGAAACTCTACCAAGCTCTTTGGGGCAGTTAGAGAGATCTCTTTCGAGAGCGGAGAGAGGGGAACAGGTGGAGGAGGTGTAACAGATCTTTGTACTTCAAGATTCAGGTATATGTCCGCAATCTTCGAGTGGAAGAATCCTGCGATTTCATCACAGAATTCCTGGGTACCTGCAACAGGGTCCGGTATCTGTAACGCACAGAGCGAATCTACAATTTTAAAAAGATCTCTGTGAGAGGAAAGAGTCGTCGTGAGGTTAGCAAAGTACTCTTGCTTAACTCTGATGATCTCCAGCTTGTACTCCCTAAGGAGCAACTTCTGTTTATCTCTCTCCTTTAGATTCCAGCTTGATCGCCAAAGTCTTTCTTGCTTCCTACACCCTTGTCTCATGAGCCTAAGAGGCTCCGAAAGACCAAGGAGCAGAAGGATTCTTTCTGGCAGAGTAGCAAGAGGCGAGAGGAGCAAGCACATCGACTGCTGCGCTAATGGCTTTGGACAGTTCCAAGGCCGCTAGGTTAATGTCCTCGTAAAGGTCGGGTTTATAATTTTGCATGAGTGGAGCTAGCGAGGTGCTTGTGATGTTCTTAATTTTCCTCCTGAGCTTGATGTGACTGGAAACACCTGACTTAGCAGGCGTAGAGGCGACCAGAAGCTCCAGGGGGACAGCGAAATGGTCCGACCAGGACAGTGGAATAGGGACTTCGGTTTTAAGCCTGTCATTGTTAGAAAAAACTGCATCCAGTATGTGGCCCGCCTGATGCGTGGGTTGTTTGACCAGTTGCACCAAGTCACATACGGATAATGAGTCGAGGAGATCCAAAGAGTCTTTAGAATCGAAGTTATCTAAATGAAAGTTTAGATCACCCAAGACTGTCAGGTTGGCTGCTCCGAAGTAGGGCTCCAGGATATTAAGGAGGGATTGGGTGAAGTCTGTTCTAGACCCAGGAGGTCTATATACCAAGATACCTGCGAAAGGCGCAGCCTCTGGAGATTTGATAAGGAAGTACAGGGCCTGAAAGGTATCAGAAGGCCTGGAAAGTTGAGTAGTGTGACAGGAGTGAGAGGTCTTATAAAGAATTCCAAGGCCACCTCCTCTGCGCCCAACCCTATCCAGTCTAACTAGTGAGTATCCATCCGGCACAGCCTCGACCAGATCCAGTCCTGAGGACTCATTTGCCCAGGTTTCAGTCAGAAAAACCCAAGTGGGCTTTTGGACTAAAACGAAATCGCGAAAAGTGATATTATTTTTCACTAAGGATCTAGTGTTGATAAGAAAACCCGATTCTTTCAAGGTAGCCGACATAAGAGTCGAGGCAGGGGGGTGCCTAGCATGGCAGATTGCCGGTGACTTGCCAAAGGTGCTGAAACAGGAGCAATAAAATGCATCCTGTATAATATCAGGCGAACAGGTAAAATGACAAGGAAGCGACCAGGTCCTGATAGGAATATATGGGACCTATTGGAGGAAGCATATCAGGAGCACCCAAAGACCATAGTATCCCGCCCTTTAGCCCGTCCTTAGCGCGGACGGGCGCAGACGGGCTGGACTCTGGCGTGACTCCGGCGTTACTGCGGCGCAAACGCTGCGCATAAACGCTGCGCGTAGAAAGGGCAGCTTTATATGCAGGTCAAGTGTCCTTGTGACAGCTGGTCTGCTAACCCAAATGGCGCCGTCAGGCGTCCAAGTCTCCCCCAAGATGGCCACCATGAAAGAAAGTGACTCAATGGACCCGCCAAATGCGCGGTGGTGTAAACAATTAAAGTGCAAGTAAGGGGATGCGCGATCGTCTAAAACGGGTAAATACAAATAAAAATTAAATTAAATACAAAAACAGGAAGTTTTAAAAAAGAGCGCTATCGCGTATACAGCGACCCACCCTGCAGCGCGTTAACTGCTGTTAGGTCCAGGCGTACAGGGAGATACAAAAACCAGCATAAAAAGAAAGAGAAGGAAGCAGCTAGTGTAGAAGGACAGGGTGAACAACATGAGAATGAGGTGATAGCATATCCACTGAGACAAATAGCAGGAGAAACCTATGTACATGTTCCCTGGAGCAGAGGTGATTTGGCAGCATTTACAAACAATTTTCCAACATTGTGAGACAAGGTGGTGCAATGGTATGCCCAAGTAGAAAGATTTATACACATTGCTGAAGTATAGTGGATGTAATTACATACTCTCTTTGACATTGTGGTGCCTGCTGATTTATGGGCCGGATGTAAGACAGCAGTGCAATGGCAAAAAGAAGAACCAGCGAGAGGAAAAGGGACGAATGCACCATATCACCTGTAGTAATGGAAGCATTACAATTCTGATTGGCTAAAAGAACCACACAAAAGCCAAAAAAGAGAGTTCATGAGTATTCTGAGAGATATTTTCAGGTGTTTCAGCAACACAGTGGACGTGAATATCCTAAGGAAAGGACATGGGGATTTTTGTATCCCGTTTGCTTTGGGTTTGACGCCTGCGATATGTGCGCATATATCGTAAAGTGTGTCCTGTTGGCAAAATAAATCTCGATGAGATCCTACAATACATGCAATATTGTAGTGATGAATGGGATTTGAAGTAGAAAAAAATAAACAGAAGTTTATGTTGGTCCAGACTAAGCTTAGAAAGGATTCCAGAATCCTCCTTTTGTAGGAAATTAGGAAAAAATGCAAGCTGCTGGTACCTGAACACCTGGGTTTCAGGGAAACCCACGAGGAATGATTGTCTCACAGGGTAAAGGTAGAGGTGTTCCTGCAAGTACAGGATCAGGAGCAGATATGGCTGCTATGAAAAAGATTACTGCTTGTTACGTCTGCCATAAAACTGGACATTGGAAGCGAGAATGTTGATTTAATTCTGAAAATGCTGGAGAAAATGTGCAAACACAGCGAGAGGTACAAGGTACACAATGCCTATGCAGCAGATACAAATGCCAATGCAGGGACAAGTCCCAATGATGACTCCTGTGCCTACACAAATGGGAAATCATAGATTGAATTTAAACTGAATGCCAAAAATAAACACAAACCCATTTCAAAATGTCATGCCACAATTTCAAAATTCAATGCACAATTTCAGAATGCTGCACAGCAATTTCAGAATGCAAGCCAAAATTAATTGAAACAATTTCCTTTGTTTGAGACCGATGGCTCCGGTTCCAGTTAATTCCCATGATGGTGCTTGAGAGGGGAGGAAGATTGCATACTTAGCACAGTCTTAGAGGTAGACCAAAGCGGTCCATCTGCAGATGCTGAAGTTTAAGGCACCCCGTATTGTGTCTCAGCGATACAGGAGCTACCCGTTCTACTGTAAGAACAGTGTAAGTCCCAGACCTACCTCTCTCGGTGAAAACAATCCAAATACCGGGAGTTACAAATAAGCAGATACTGAATCCTATCTCAGAGAATGTCCCAGTAAAATAGGTATGTTTCGTGTGACACCCGTCATGTGAATTTGTTAGGGAGGGATCTCATGTTCAAGTTAAATTGCATCATTTATTGTACACAACGGATGGTGTTGTGTTTCAAACACAGGATAAAGATGTTGAGTTCAAATTAACTAAACAGCAAGCCAAAGTAAGGATGTCCTCTTTATTGACCGTTGATGCATTACTTGAGCAGTTGAGAGAAACAGAGAATGCAGAAGTATGGGATTTCACAGGAAAAAGGCATTAGACTTATCAAAGGTGTGGAACCGGTCTGAATAAATGTGAAGCCAGATGCTATCTATCCCAGAACGCCACCATATGATTTAACTCCTGAAACTACTGCAAGAATAAAACCAGTGATAGAAGATATGTTGCAGAAAGGGATTTTGAGGGAATTAATTGGGAGGCCATGTAATTCCCCAATTATAGGTTTACAGAAGCCCAGTGGAAAATACAGGATTGTTCAGGATTTGAGGGAGGTGAATGAGATAGTGATGCCCTGTTGTCCTGTGGTACCGAATCCAGCACGGTATTGTTTCTAATACCATATAATGCAGAATTGTTTAGTCATTGATGTATGTCAAGCTTTCTTCTCAGTGCCTCTGCATGAAGAAAGTGGTACAAAAGAGGGTGGTGATGGACGGAGCATCTGAACAAATCAAACACTCACACCCAGTCAACAGATCTGGGTTTAATCCATTACCGTTCTTTAGCCCACTCTGCCACTCCAGTTCGGACATGGCCATATGCAAATCAGTCTGACCCTGTGCCTCATGGGAACAGTCCAGCCCGAGCTGCCAAGCCTGGCCTTCCCTGGACTGAAACAAGCTTCCGAGGACCGGTTTCTGGAATTTCAGCCGTCTTCAGCCCGGCTTGCTTGAATCCAGTGGCAAAGTGAGCAAGGGACCCACGTCTGACCACACCCTGCCAACCTATGGCGAACAAAGTGGTACAAAAGGGGGTGGTGATGGACGGAGCATCTGAACCAATCAAACACTCACACCCAGTCAACAGATCTGGGTTTAATCCATCACCGTTCTTTAGTCCACTCTGCCACCCCAGTTCAGACATGGCCATATGCAAATCAGTCTGACCCTGTGCCTCATGGGAACAGTCCAGCCCAAACTGCCAAGCCATGCCTTCCCTGGACCGGAAACAAGCTTCCGAGGACCGGTTTCTGGCATTTCAGCCATCTTCAGCCCGGCTTGCTTGAATCCAGTGGCAAAGTGAGCAAGGGACTCACGTCTGAGCATACCCTGCCAACTTATGGCGAACAAAGTGGTACTAAAGGGGGTGGTGATGGAGAAGGCCAGTACCTTTTTTCATTTGGGTTCCAGCTGAAGGTATTAACATTGTGTTGTGTCCCACAAGGATATACAGAGTCCATCTATTTTGAATCTATTTTAATCAGATCCCGAAAAGAAATCTAGAGACTCTACAGATGCCCTGTAAGTCTTTCCTTGTTCAATGTATACATGACCTGCTTGTGGCATCAGAGACACAAGATGTATGTTAACATGACACCATTGCACTTTTGAATCACCTGGCTGAGAATGGACAGAAAGTGTCTACAGGTACACTGCAGTACTGTCAAAAAGAAGTTCAATACTTCTTCAGGAACCCCAATACCTAATGGAAGCCATATAAAGAACTTGATGGAGACACTGCAGTTGCCATAAGAAATTATAGTAGTTAAGTGTCCAGGTCATCAAAATGGAAGTGGATACGTTGCCATGGCAACTAATAAGCTGGTATCGCGCACTATTGGCTTGTACTTTTAATGGAGCTTTCTCATGCAAATCTGAGGAGGAAAGTTCTTTTGCTATGTTGATGAAAGTTACTTACACGTGGGATGAACTGAAAAGAGTAGAATTGATGGATAAGAGGAGAATTAGAGAAAGATGCCAATGACATTTGGATGTCAGCCGATTGAAGGCCACTGTTGCCTGATAGCTTGTTGTTTCAAATGACACAATGGGTGCACACATTTGGGGAGAGATGCCATGGTGTGACAGTTCACACAAACCCTGATTCAAAAATGTTTGCAGAAGAGCTTTGTAATAGGTGTGTAATATGTCAGCAACCAAAGCCCCTAAAAAAGGAGAAGAAAAGGTTGAGTCTTGGAATCTTGGGCCTTGATTATATTGGTGAGGGGATCCCACATGGCCACCAAACAGAGGCTTGAATCAAGACGGTGGATGGGACAGACCCAAGAGATGGAACAGAGGGAGAAATATCCAAAGGGGGAACATCAGGGTCAATTTTTACCCCCAGGAAAGCCATGGGGAAATCCAGACGTGACCCCAGACGTACAGATGGTAGAGCTTACTTTGAAACCAATAAGCTACCAAGGCAACCCTGATGCAGACCCGAGGAGGGACAGTAACAGTCTGGACAGACCACACATCCCTTCCCGGAAGCAACAGGTGAACCATCTAGTTCGGGTGAACACTCAATATGTTAACCGACAACAAGCAATGAGCATTATGATGTCCAATCTGAAGACTCCCTGGTTAGTACCATCGAAGAAGCAGTACAAGTGGATCCCACTGTAACTGGAGAACAACATACGGCTAGCAGTACCTCAAGTAACACTGAAGGGTTCCAACATAATCAACCACCAACGTACCATTAAACCATTACAGAACAACTTAAGATCACCAACATCCTTGATCCCAACCAAGATCAATCGAACCCCGTCATCAATATTTCGAATCACAACCTCACTTCAGGACAGTGTGCCATACTATCGAAAGGCCTCTCTTTGATACAAAGTGCGCCTCCTGATTCATTCCCAGCCAAATTGGAATTACAACAGTTTTTCCGAAAAATTCACCTGAAGTATTTTTTTCTGAAAAATAAATCAGGACCCAAAGCCCTCACTGCTACCAAAGTCAAGCCACCATCCACCTTTACATCTACAGCATATCTCATGAGCCAGAAAATCCTTGCATTCTGGCACATTGTCCTTGAATAAGTAATGGCCTTTTGGGAAAACAAAAAATCCATCAAATACAACACAACTTAAGAAGAGAAACAAGCACTGCTATCCCTGAAGAATAAGACTGAAATCATAATAAAAGCCGCTGGTAAAGGGGGAGCGGTAGTGGTACAGAATTTTGAAGATTATGTGACCGAAATACAAGGACAAGTCAACTACCAGGACAGCTACGCCAGACTTATTAAGGACCCCACACCAGAGGTGTCTGAATTGACCCATCAACTGACACTAAAAGGCCTAGAGGAGGGATTCCTAAGTGACCTGGAATACAACTTTCTCAACAGGAAGCACCCCAGAACACCCACCATATAGACCCTGCCGCAAATTCATAACAATTTGACTCACCCACCAGGAAGACCGATTATATCAGGCTGTGGGCCCATCCTTGAACATTTGAACCAATTCAATGACAGCTTCCTACAACCCTGGGTATCAGAAACCAAGTTCTTTGTACGATACACTATGCACATTATACAGATGATGGAGCGCCAGCCCTATGAAACATCAACACAGTTCCTAGTAACTCTAAATGTAGCCTCATTGTATATGATTCAGAAAAGGGGGTGGTGATGAACAGAGTGTCTGAATTAAGCAGACCACTCTTACCCAGTCCAATGATCAGGGCTTGATCCATCACCGTTATTTATCTCACTGCCCCATCCCAGCTCAGAACCTGGCTATATGCAAATTAGTCTGTCCCTGGCCCAGTGCATCATGGGAACAGGGCATACCAAACTACCAAGCCAATTCTTCACCAGAAAGGAGACAAGCTACCGGGGACCGGTTTCTGGCATTTCAGCCTCTTCGGCCCGGCTTGCTTGAATCCTGATGGAGCAGTGAGAAAGGGACTCATGTCTGAGTATACCCTGCCACACCTATAGTGGCCAAAAACGATTCAGAAAAGGGGGTGGTGATGAACAGAGTGTCTGAATTAAGCAGACCACTCTTACCCAGTCCAAAGATCAGGGCTTGATCCATCACCGTTATTTATCTCACTGCCTCATCCCAGCTCAGAACCTGGCTATATGCAAATTAGTCTGTCCCTGGCCCAGTGCATCATGGGAACAGGGCAGACCAAACTACCAAGCCAATTCTTCACCAGAAAGGAGACAAGCTACCGGGGACCGGTTTCTGGCATTTCAGCCTCTTCGGCCCGGCTTGCTTGAATCCTGATGGAGCAGTGAGAAAGGGACTCATGTCTGAGTATACCCTGTCACACCTATAGTGGCCAAAAACGATTCAGAAAAGGGGGTGGTGATGAACAGAGTGTCTGAATTAAGCAGACCACTCTTACCCAGTCCAAAGATCAGGGCTTGATCCATCACCATTATTTATCTCACTGCCCCATCCCAGCTCAGAACCTGGCTATATGCAAATTAGTCTGTCCCTGGCCCAGTGCATCATGGGAACAGGGCAGACCAAACTACCAAGCCAATTCTTCACCAGAAAGGAGACAAGCTACCGGGGACCGGTTTCTGGCATTTCAGCCTCTTCAGCCCGGCTTGCTTGAATCCTGATGGAGCAGTGAGAAAGGGACTCATGTCTGAGTATACCCTGCCACACCTATAGTGGCCAAAAACGATTCAGAAAAGGGGGTGGTGATGAACAGAGTGTCTGAATTAAGCAGACCACTCTTACCCAGTCCAAAGATCAGGGCTTGATCCATCACCGTTATTTATCTCACTGCCCCATCCCAGCTCAGAACCTGGCTATATGCAAATTAGTCTGTCCCTGGCCCAGTGCATCATGGGAACAGGGCAGACCAAACTACCAAGCCAATTCTTCACCAGAAAGGAGACAAGCTACCGGGGACCGGTTTCTGGCATTTCAGCCTCTTCGGCCCGGCTTGCTTGAATCCTGATGGAGCAGTGAGAAAGGGACTCATGTCTGAGTATACCCTGCCACACCTATAGTGGCCAAAAACGATTCAGAAAAGGGGGTGGTGATGAACAGAGTGTCTGAATTAAGCAGACCACTCTTACCCAGTCCAAAGATCAGGGCTTGATCCATCACCGTTATTTATCTCACTGCCCCATCCCAGCTCAGAACCTGGCTATATGCAAATTAGTCTGTCCCTGGCCCAGTGCATCATGGGAACAGGGCAGACCAAACTACCAAGCCAATTCTTCACCAGAAAGGAGACAAGCTACCGGGGACCGGTTTCTGGCATTTCAGCCTCTTCGGCCCGGCTTGCTTGAATCCTGATGGAGCAGTGAGAAAGGGACTCATGTCTGAGTATACCCTGCCACACCTATAGTGGCCAAAAACGATTCAGAAAAGGGGGTGGTGATGAACAGAGTGTCTGAATTAAGCAGACCACTCTTACCCAGTCCAAAGATCAGGGCTTGATCCATCACCGTTATTTATCTCACTGCCCCATCCCAGCTCAGAACCTGGCTATATGCAAATTAGTCTGTCCCTGGCCCAGTGCATCATGGGAACAGGGCAGACCAAACTACCAAGCCAATTCTTCACCAGAAAGGAGACAAGCTACCGGGGACCGGTTTCTGGCATTTCAGCCTCTTCGGCCCGGCTTGCTTGAATCCTGATGTAGCAGTGAGAAAGGGACTCATGTCTGAGTATACCCTGCCACACCTATAGTGGCCAAAAACGATTCAGAAAAGGGGGTGGTGATGAACAGAGTGTCTGAATTAAGCAGACCACTCTTACCCAGTCCAAAGATCAGGGCTTGATCCATCACCGTTATTTATCTCACTGCCCCATCCCAGCTCAGAACCTGGCTATATGCAAATTAGTCTGTCCCTGGCCCAGTGCATCATGGGAACAGGGCAGACCAAACTACCAAGCCAATTCTTCACCAGAAAGGAGACAAGCTACCGGGGACCGGTTTCTGGCATTTCAGCCTCTTCGGCCCGGCTTGCTTGAATCCTGATGGAGCATTGTATATGAGCATCCCGCAAAACCAGGCCATTGAATGTATACGTGGAGTATTAATCAAAAGGCCGACTCCCCAGTGGATCCCCATGGAATTCTTGGTTTTGCTTCTCGAGTTTGCCATGATTAAGAACTTTTTTGTTTTTCAAAAAACCTTCTACTTCCAATGTAAGAGCGTAGCCATGGGGGCTGGATTTGCTCCAAGCCTAGCAAATCTATACATGGACTGATATGAAGATTAATTCATATACAGCACCAACAACCCTTTCATTAACAACATTGCGATCTCAAAGCCTTAAATTGACATCGTCATAATGGTATGGAAGGGGACAGAACCGTACTTACTTAATTTCCATGCATGGCTTAATGAAAGGTCACCAGATATCAGGTTCACAGTCAACTATGACAGGGAATCCATCTGGTTCTTAGATATATCTTGCTCAAAATTAAAAAGGGACTTATCTACACAACCTTATACAGAAAACCCACAGAGCGTAACACCTTGTTGAAATACTCATCACATAACCCAAGGAGCCTGAGGGACAATTTGCTTACGGACAATTTTAAGGCTCTCAAGGAACTGTTCCCATAGAACGGAATTAGTTAAAGAAACAGATACCCTAATCACGAGGCTAAAGGAAAGAGGTTACCAAAAAGGGTTGCTCAATCGTGAATGGAAGAGAGCCTACTGCCCCATACTGTTTGGACAAAGACCGACACTGAGAAGAAGATAGTCTGAGTTACAATCTTCATTACCAGAAGCCAAGAGATCAAGAAGATTATCAAAAGATATTGGCATCTTGCATCCACAGAAATCAACGCAGTATATGAACCAGTGTTTGCGTTCAAACTAGCAAAAAATGTCAGAGACTATGTGGTGAGCTCATACTACCAACACTAATGGACATAAGGGTCCAACTACAACTACCACCACTAGTGGACCATTTCAAATGCAGTACCTGCAAGGCCTGCAAATTGACGATCAAGGGTCCCACCTTCACACACCAAGAACGGACATTCCAACTACTCCAACATACTAATTGCAACAGCACAAATGTGATTTCTGCCATCAAATGCCCCTGCGACCAACTATATATTGGTCAAACTACACAGAAAGTAAAGAGCAGAATCCTACAACACTGTAGTAGGTTGTGTTGCAAAGTGCATGGTGCCCCACTGGTAGATCACTTAGTTGAGTTAGGCCATTATCTGGAAAGCCTTAGATGGTGGGTCGTGGAAAGGGAATTGACACACGCAAGAGGGGGGATATTACAACATCCCTCAACCTGAAGGAATGTAGGTGGATACTGTAAATCATGGACTAAACAAAATGGCAGAAACAAGCAGACAACTGGGACTTATAGGAAGAAGGTGAATCCCCCTTGGTCTAGAGATTCAGTTGTATTTTGCATGTCATCCGTCTCAGTTAATCGTCATGTAACGGCCACATTCCTAATCTGTTTATACTATATACCACAAGCACAACACAATTGCGTTCTCAACATTTCCTCAAATGAGATCTTACCTCTTCTAAAACACTTATCAACAACACTTTGCAATTGTGACTGCTCAAGAATGTAAAAACTTGCATTTATGACCATAATCAACTGTCCCACTTGGAACACACAAGTCAGATGCTACATGTTTTTTTTCCTTGTTTTTTCCCCTTTTCTCTGATTTTGTGTACGCCATATAAGTAAGTTCGCCCCTTGAATTTCAAGAATTTTGGTTAGGAATTGTTGATGTGAATTAATACTTACTCTGTGATTCGTCAATTGAATACTATGAGAGATATTCTCAATGTGTGATAACTACAGCAAAATTAGCTTAACGCAACTCTTCACATAGCAGTTTATTGCGGGAAAATAACTCTGTGTCAATGTGGCATTCTCAAGCCGGCGATACTATGCGATAGGCTCACGATAACGCGTCCGCGATAAAGACAACGCAACGTTGCAAAAATGCGAAACCCGAATGCAAAAAAAGCTGCGATGAGGCCATTTGTGATACAAAAATCAGCGAAAAGCAGCGACAGGCCTGCAATTCCCAAGCGTCATGCGGGAAATGTACTATAAAAGCAGAGAAAAAAAAGGAAGGAAAATTTAAACTGTGCAGCACCTTGGATGCACCTGGACTGAGTGTAGAGGCCAACACGAACCCCACAAGCCCCACAGACCACCAGGAAGGAAATTCGTGGTCGGGGAAGGCCAAGGAGAAGAGGAAGAGGCAGATGGGGTGCAGTCTGCAGGAAAACCAGATCAGCATCATGGAGGTGACAGAACACTACCATCCACTGAACGTCAAAATGACAAACATGAATGCAGTCTGAGTGTCGAGGAGGGCTATGGAGGAGGACGAGAGGTGCTGGCATGATGTGAAAAGCCAAACCAAGCACAAGCCCGCTGCTAACAGGAAGGCAGGAACGGTGACAGGAGGTGGGAGTCCTGTGCTACAGGAGGAGCTGGAGGAAATGGAGGCCACAGTCATCAGGGTGGAGACAGCGCTAGGAGTTGGGAGTCCGGGCACAGCTTCATAAGACCTTACACAACATCAACAGGGTGAGTAACGACCAGGGCCTGGGGGATGGGGGGATATGGGCACAATGTCACACATGCACAAAGATGTGTAGCACACTGCACACCCATAATGACCCTGGATCATGTCCCTGACCCCCGTGGCACACTGCAGCACACACACATAGCAATAACAGCACAACCAACGACAATATGGCACAAAGTGGAACACCAACACTGCAGAACAGAGGACAAAACTGGGTCCGCACATGCACAGAAACACGAAACTGTGGGATGGAAATGCACGTGTACAACCACACATCTGTCATGTAGTCCAAATGTGTACTGTCCCGCATCAAATATACAGCCCCTCCCAAACAGTCACAATGTACATTGCAGTACAGTCTGGCATGTAAACTAGAACGATGCGCCAACATACATGTCAACATGCATCTCCCCTTCACATTGCAGAGGGACAAACAACACCTCCAGCAGACTACTCATCCGTGATGATGGAGAGGACCACCAGACCTTCGACAACGAGGCCCTACAACAGCCCATGGACATCTTAGGAAACCCACACCTAGGAGCAGGACAGCCAAGCTACACAGAGGAGACCCCAGCCCCTGCACAGATCACACAGCAGGAAGCACCGGCCACCACGTCTGGCTCCCCACACTTCACCTAGGCACACATCACATTCCAATGCCAGGTGCCAGAATGCCAAAGGAATGTTGCCGAATAGGTGCGGGTGGGGTCAGAGCTCATGGAAACTGAAGCAGATCACATATGTGGGTGTTCAGGTCCCATCAGGGACCACCTACACCCTACAAAGGAGACCCACACCGCGACAGATACACATACTTGTGCACATTTCCTGCAATGAACCATGCCCAGAGCCCCAGAATCATCATTCACACCCCCACGCTGGACCTCCGTACGACGGCTCAGTCCACTCTTCTTTCGCATTGAGTGGGTGACGACAAAGCTACATGCCCGAGGTCTTACCCGCTGCCACCAGGGACATGGTTGCATCCGCTGTACACGGCACAATGTAATGTTCTAGGTCCCGGGCCCTCGTGCATACATCATGACCACACGGACACACGTAGATAGTTTGTGGAACTGGCTACGGCACATGCGCCCAGCCCCTTTATTGACTGGGTCACATGTACAGCGATGCTAGTGCTGGATGGGTGTGGGGTGAGTGTAAGACAGCCCGCACGGAGTGGTTGGTGCTGGCAACAACTTGAACAGTGAACACCATTAAAACGGAACCAGAAAACACCAGCATTACAGAGACTACTGCGGAGCATCATGGTGGTTGCAGGAGCAAGTACAGAGGTCACCCAATCTGCAAACAGAAGTGTCCGTGAGTTGCAGTGCACTGAGGTTGGGGCAATAGAGATGAGCGTGCTCATGTGTAAAAAATGTCTAGGATTGTGTCCCTTTGGGTCATTCCTGATGCCGCTGCAGTGGGGTGTGTTACACTGCATCATCTTCCTCATCATCATCCCAGGTCTCCCACACTGCCTGAGGTGACATTGCTGCGTGAGCTCTCCACAGCACGCAACTAAATAAGAAATGGTCCATGAGTTGTGGTGCACTGAGTTAGTGGCACCTGGAGTGCTGAGCAGGGTATCAGGCAGATGATGGCATCCACCACAGGTGTGAGCAACTCTGTTAGTCTGCCAGTACGGCTGTTTCGACTCTGGCAGTTGGTGTTTGAGGTGGTTCTGGTGGTGGTGGTGTGTGCCTCCTGCAGTGATGCGACATCTGGGCCGGTCAGAACTCGATTTGATGTGTGAGCCTGGTGGACCGCAGTTGAGGCCAGAGGCAGCGGACAGCACAGGGCCACAGACACATGGAGTTGATGACCCCAAGGCCATCGTCTCAGAGGCCATCCAATATCTCACCGGACAGGGTCCCTGACTTGAGCTGCACGGAGTTAGTGGCCCTGGATGCACTGCGGCCGGCACAGGCACACCGCCACGGGACGGTGACTTGCGGTGCAGTGAGATGGGCCACGCAAGCTGAGCGAGTCCTCATCGATGTCCGAGGTGAATGTGGCGGAAGGTTGCCGATGACAGTGGAAGGTGTCCTCCAGGGCATGATGCAGAGGGTAGAAGCCATCCGTAAGCGGCAAATTGAGAAGTGGAATGCTACAGCCTCGTTTTTGCCCAAAAATCAGTATCACCCACATGATGATGAAGACAAACCCCAGTCCATAGACTCAGTCATCACCAAAGTTCAACCAGAAAGTGTCCATGTCTGTCAGGGAACAGACTTAGTGGCACCGGAGCTGAAGGAGTATTCAGTCTGCGATGAGGCCAGTAGAATGATATAAAACCTGCCATAAATAAATCAAGACTGAGTTCCCAATGTGTGCCCTACTCGACAGCAGTGTAGGCCCGAGGCAGGGGTCAGCAGGGGCCCCCAGCCATGTGTCGTTGGCTCGCGATGCACAGAGTTAGTGAAACCAGAGCAGTTGTTGGCAGTGTTCGAACACCTCCGTAACGAGGATCTTTTTTTCTTCCGGACTGCACCACGTCTTCCTCTTACTCCTCTCCATGCGTTCAATGATATGAACTCTGCCATACACAAATCAAGACTCAGTTCCAACTGTGTGACCTACTCGACCGCAGTGTAGGCCGAAGGCAGTAGTCAGCAGGGGATCACAGACAGGTGTCGTGCGGATGCTATGCACAGAGTTGGTGGTACCACATCGAAGGGAGTACAGTGTTATGAACTCTGCCCTAAAGCGTATACTCTGCCATTGCGTAATCAAGAATCAGTTCCAAATGTGTGCCCAACCTGGCAGCTGTGTAGGACGGTGGAGTATGTCAACGAGAAAGGAGTACTGCTGGCCTGTGTTGCAGAGGTTGTGATGGTCTGAGAAGGCTGCTAAGCTCACGAGGCTCAGGCTTGGGACTTGCGCCGGCACATGGGGGCCCCCCCATGACACACGCCGGTGTCGACAGGTGAGCAGTGAGGCCTGGCTGCGCAGGGGCGGGCATGACGGGTCGGGGAGCAGCGGCCCGGGGTGCAGCAGGCGCACAGGTTCGCATGCAACACCACTTACGGCAATGGCGTCGACCTCATGGCTGGGATGCGCTGCCCTGGCAGAGATGTTGGCCATTCCAGAAGAGAGTAATGTATGTGAGGAACGCGTAGCTACGCGCTCCACTTCCAGGTGCACTGCACGTAGGGATTCCAGATCCTGCTTCATTTTAAACCATTCAAACTCTTCTCAATTTTTACTGCGTTTTTCACACTTATTTTTCATGCTTTTGTCGTTTCACACATCAAATCCACAAGTTCATCGTCCTGTATTTCAGAAACTTCTCATATTTCCTTGTGCCCTTCCGGGCTTCTTTGAAAATAAGATCTTCATACACATAATAGTTCAGAGCAGCACTCTTTTATTTCATTTCTTTCCGACCCAATGCATAGGTGTGGCAGGGTATACTCAGACATGAGTCCCTTGCTCACTGCTCCATCAGGATTCAAGCAAGCCGGGCCGACGAGGCTGAAATGCCAGAAACCGGTCCCCGGTAGCTTGTCTCCTTTCTGGTGAAGAATTGGCTTGGTAGTTTGGTCTGCCCTGTTCCCATGATGCACTGGGCCAGGGACAGACTAATTTGCATATAGCCAGGTTCTGAGCTGGGATGGGGCAGTGAGCTAAATAACGGTGATGGATCAAGCCCTGATCTTTGGACTGGGTAAGAGTGGTCTGCTTAATTCAGACACTCTGTTCATCACCACCCCCTTTTCTGAATCGTTTTTGGCCACTATAGGTGTGGCAGGGTATACTCAGACATGTGTCCCTTGCTCACTGCTCCATCAGGATTCAAGCAAGCCGGGCCGACGAGGCTGAAATGCCAGAAACCGGTCCCCGGTAGCTTGTCTCCTTTCTGGTGAAGAATTGGCTTGGTAGTTTGGTCTGCCCTGTTCCCATGATGCACTGGGCCAGGGACAGACTAATTTGCATATAGCCAGGTTCTGAGCTGGGAAGGGGCAGTGAGCTAAATAACGGTGATGGATCAAGCCCTGATCTTTGGACTGGGTAAGAGTGGTCTGCTTAATTCAGACACTCTGTTCATCACCACCCCCTTTTCTGAATCGTTTTTGGCCACTATAGGTGTGGCAGGGTATACTCAGACATGAGTCCCTTGCTCACTGCTCCATCAGGATTCAAGCAAGCCGGGCCGACGAGGCTGAAATGCCAGAAACCGGTCCCCGGTAGCTTGTCTCCTTTCTGGTGAAGAATTGGCTTGGTAGTTTGGTCTGCCCTGTTCCCATGATGCACTGGGCCAGGGACAGACTAATTTGCATATAGCCAGGTTCTGAGCTGGGATGGGGCAGTGAGCTAAATAACGGTGATGGATCAAGCCCTGATCTTTGGACTGGGTAAGAGTGGTCTGCTTAATTCAGACACTCTGTTCATCACCACCCCCTTTTCTGAATAGTTTTTGGCCACTATAGGTGTGGCAGGGTATACTCAGACATGAGTCCCTTGCTCACTGCTCCATCAGGATTCAAGCAAGCCGGGCCGACGAGGCTGAAATGCCAGAAACCGGTCCCCGGTAGCTTGTCTCCTTTCTGGTGAAGAATTGGCTTGGTAGTTTGGTCTGCCCTGTTCCCATGATGCACTGGGCCAGGGACAGACTAATTTGCATATAGCCAGGTTCTGAGCTGGGATGGGGCAGTGAGATAAATAACGGTGATGGATCAAGCCCTGATCTTTGGACTGGGTAAGAGTGGTCTGCTTAATTCAGACACTCTGTTCATCACCACCCCCTTTTCTGAATCACTTGTATATACTAGCAATAACATTCCAAATCAATCAATGCTATTAAAACTACAACCAAAATAGCATTGCTACTCTACGCTATACTATACTTGCTAAAACCATGAATCTTGACTTGACCCCTAACCTAATCGTGCACCTCTTGGGATGTCCTTTTACTGGGCATTTAAAAAAACGTATTCGACACTCCATTTCTTGTATCATTATAGCAATTGCGGTTACATTCAGAGAGTTGTCTTTCTAATCGTATGCATTTCACCTATTTTAACATCGAGTGCAACACTCTTAAATAATCCTTTATGATGTTTCTCTATTACCGTGCCTCACATACCTGCTTATTTTTCGTCATCTCTCTCAACCCGCTGTGCACTTTGCAAATAATTTCTACTTCCACCTGTGTCAGTCTAACGTTTAAATAAGCAGAACCTACTCCGCCCAACTCCTCTCCACTTAAACTGATTGCCCAATTAAAAACCTAAACTGCATATCCCACAATGCATCGTTATATACATGCCAAGCTACGATTCTAACACAAAATAATATAACAATACAACTTATGCTGGTAAACAGTGTCCAATATTTCAATGTATTTGTAATGCTTCCATATACGTCTATAGTGAACATCAATAAAGATTGGGGCTCCCAACTTGTTGTTCTGCTTCTTGTGGAGTTGCGGCTCATCATCAAACATCTTACGAATTTGCTTAACTGCGGGTGCAATAACCAGCGATAGGGCTAATTTTTAGTACAATGCATGTAGGTGGTCTGCACACCATTTTCTCCCATTATATACAATTTTTACTGTGACCGAAAACTTTTGAAGTTCAGAAGAGAACCACACCCAGAGCTACCTGCTATTTATTCACACCCCTACGCTGGCCTGGTGTACGCCGGGCCGGCCAACTCCGCTCACACTTACAGGGGGTACGTCACAAGCTACATTTCCGGGATATTCCCCACAGGCTGGGGTGACATGGTTGTGGCCACTGTCCACTACACTCCATATAAGAGCAGTGCATGTGGACATTGATATGTCCGTGGTCTGCATACTGCAGTCTGTCCAGCACATCTCCGCCACACTTGGCATTGTGTACCTTCTCATTCATGGGTCACTTGCCTCCGTTGCACATGCCTTGTTCCCACTTCTCCCCACATTCCGCTATTGTGTGGCTGAGGTGCCATGCCATTGATGGCTCATGTAAATGGCTAGCCCAGGTTGCCACAGTAAGTTATGCTGTAGTGTCTGGTGGGTGGGCATGTTGTTTGACATGTTGAATGTGAGTCTGTGACGTGTGCCTTCCCAGAGTTATGATTTGCATGATTGTGGAATTGGGGGGTGTGGTGTGTTCATTTGGTACTTGCCAATGAGCAGTGCATTTCCATGGGTGCCACCCTGTTAGCGCTGGTTGATGATGGACTGTTGGTAGAAGTAGGAATCATGCACACTGCCTGGGTAGTTGGCGACGACGATGGTAGCGATTCCCAGGTGGTCCCACTGTTGCCTGCACATGGATGGAATGTGTGTGGGTTCTGTTGAGGTAATTGTGTGTAGTGTCATCAGGGGGCATGAGTACGACATGTGTGCAGTCAATTGCCCCCTAACACATGCAGAAAGCCAGCTATGGCGTATGGTCCTTGCTTGGTCTCCAGCTGTTCCTGCGCAGTGTGGGGGGGGGGAGTATAGTTACTGGGGTACCAAGTTGATGTTGGCATCCAAAACAGTTGGGTTGAACTTTGATAGGGCTGGCTGTGAGACTCCTTCAACTCTGGCGGTTGTTGGTTGGAAGGTCCCAGAGGCCAACATGTGCAGCACAGCCAGCAGCATTGTCTGCGGAGGGATGTTGGTTGTCCTCTGTGTTGTGACCGCCAGCCCGTGGGCAATGGGGGTCAGGATGAATAGGATGGTTGTCCTGTTGAGTCTGTAGTGGGCAATGACATTCTCTGGTGTTGGGTCTGTGTGGTGGGTGCGTTTTCTGAAGGTCCGCTGTCTTGCTCTGCGCTGCCTCTGTGGTGGTCGGGGAGGGGTGTATGGGGGGTGGCGCTCGAGGGGGTGGTGGCGGTGGGTGTTGTGGCCCTGCTTGGGCTCCGAGCTGCAAGATCAGTGGCTCTATGGCATCTGTTGGTCTTCAGGTGTGGCTGTGGTCTGGGCATCCTTTTCTGGAGCCGGTTGTCGTCCGACTTTGCACCAGGTCAGAGCAGATGTTAATTTCCTGCAGCTTATGCGCCTTATTGCATGTTTTGGGAGCTTATCGCCAATCTGGCTGGTTGTTGAGAATGTTGAGGTGTGGTGTTGTCGCGGGTTTTTCCTCGGGAATGCCTACTCTGCATCTCATAATCGATAGTTGTCGGGGTCATCTGTGGCGATGTTTTTTGAGGAAGCTATCGCCGGAAAACTGGTGATATTGGCTGTTTGCACTAGCTTGTGAATAGGGCGATACATTTATCGCTAATTTTGCTGCGATAAAGTGCCACTAACTTGGCGATAGATCCTTAAAAATATGCCCCTATGTTACACAGATCAGGAACGAAATGCATTATAATTTGTTTATTTTTAAGAATTTTTGTTATGATTTGTTGCTTTGCATTAATCCTTACTCTTTGATTCATCAATGTCATTTGAATACCATGTTACACAGATCTTCAATGACATGTATTATGATTTGTTGGTTTGCATTAATCGTTATTGGGTTCTCTAACTAATGTATGATTTCATCATTTGAATGCCCGTAATGATTTTATGTTGTTATAGTACTTTATTCGATAAAAACACTTATCATAAAAGTAAAACAAATTTCAAGTACAAACAACCCTTAAAAATTCATACAAAGCGGTATATAGATCATAAATACAATAAAAGGACATATATACATTTAAAATTGAACAAACCAGAAAGGCCATTGAGAATGGCAGCAGCAGGGTCGGACACAGTTAACCTAAATTATCTTTTGATACCCTCGTTTAAAATCATGTTTATCTGGTTGGATTGTATCTGCCAGGCTCTTCCCAAGAATTTTGCAACCCCACACACAAGAGCCAGTGATGTTACATCTGATTTGAGAATGCGTAGGGCTTTAAGATGCTGTCTGAAGCCCAATTCCCTACAAATCGGCCTAAGCCACCGTCTTCTTGCCCCCCTATAGGCTCTACAAGCGAATAAGAAATGGGCTAAGGACTCTTTCGGGCATGGGCAACATGGACATGAAGTACGGTCAGACGGGGAAGATCTCCACTTCTCAGTGAATGAGTTTAATGGTAAGGTTCCATACCTAAATTTTAGGAAGAGAGATCTGTCACTAGGTGATTGGATAAAATCCAATAATGGTTCGAACTTCCTGGCAGACTTAATGTTCAAAAATTGGTCGGTCAGAGGTCCCCACCTTTGCCCCTCTAATTCCTCCTTCTGTACCCAGTCCCAATACATTTTCTTAACGACATTTTTTGGTGGGGGGATTGCGTCCGCCAGAACTCACCTAATCCTAACTGTGTGACCAACTCCTTCAACTTGGTCAGCCATCGGATCTTAGCACAGCCGCCGAAGCTGATGAGTTCGTCAAACACTGCAGCATAGTTAACCAGATCTGGTGATCTTCTCAAGCGCACCCAGAACAATAATGGGCGCAGGCGGACTATATCCTTGATTGAGCGTCTGCCCAAATCAAGAAAAAGAGGCTTTAGAGGGGTTGAGACTGGGAGGGAGACTAGGTCTCGATAAAACATATTCTCTGCCCTAACCAGTTCCGGGATGTTCTCGAACCCCCAAAGTTTGGAGCCATAAACTGCAGAGGCTAATGCCTTCCCTTCATAAACTGCCAGGGCCGGGCTATGGGTCTACTAGTCGAGCCTCGCTGGTCTCTTACGATAGCACCTGAGACTCTCTTAAGGTTCAGAAGCATTTTCGAGACATGGGAATTCCAGGTCATTTTGTTGTTAACTCTTATTCCCAAGTAATCAAATGCCTCGACTACCTCCAAGGGCGCCCCATTGAGTGAGAGGCTTAGCCTTTTTACTTTTTTGGATGAGAACAATGACATCTGCTTTGTTTTGGCGGTGTTGATGGTTAAACCACGCTCATCACAAAACAAGCTGAATCTGTCCAGAAGTTTCTGTAGGCCCATTCCCATCAGGAGGGTATCATCTGCGAAGAGGAGGGTAGGTGTTTTCTCCCCCGCCAGGACTAGGGCGTCGGCCGGGTCCTCCCTCAGATGGTCACCACCCCATTCACAAAGAGGGAGAACAGGGTCGGCGCCATCACACAGCCCTGGCGCACCCCTCTACTCACAGTTACCCCCTCCGTCAACTCTCCCTGGCTCCCCCATCTAATCTTGGCATAATTACCCTTGTGTAGTCTCTTTATTAGTTCAAGAAAATAGCTTGGGAAACCCATGTCATGTAGCACCTGCCACAGTTTATTACAGGGCACCAGATCAAATGCGGTTTTCAGGTCAATAAAGGCCAGGTAAAGGGAACCCCTCCCGATGGACACAGATTTCCAGAAAACCGCAAAGAATCTGAAAACCTGGTCCATCGTACCCATCCCCCACCTAAAACCCGACTGGAAGTGTGACAAGATGTTCCTTCTTCTAACCATGCTCCCATTCTGGAGACAATGACCCTGCCAACTACCTTCTGCACCACGTTGATTAAACTAATCGGCCTGTAGTTGGCAGGGTCCTCTCTATCCCCCTTCTTGTAAATTGCCACCACCTCGTCCGCCTGCCACGACCCAGGAACATCCTGCCCCTGGACAATTAGATTCAACAGGAGACTAATGTAGGCAGCCCAGGTCGTAGGGTCGTCTAAGAGTAGGTCGCCAGGCAGGCCATCGGGGCCCGCAGCCTTGCCTGAGGCCATGTTTTTAATGGCTCGTTCGACCTCTTTAGGGGTGAAGGGGTCAGAGTCAAGAAGGCTTTCCACAGTGGATTCCAGGTGGGGCACAGGTGTTGGCTCTGGTTCCCTCTCTAAAACCGCATTACCACAATATAGATTAGACAAATGGACATGCCATTGGTGTGCGGTTATATGGTTTACAATGGGGTCCGAACCTCTCCTGTTAGAGATGTTTATTAAATCCCAAAACTTGGTTGAATCATTTGTTCGAGCTGCAAGTTTTAAGTTTTGCCAATGGTCTTCCTCCCATTCACGTTTTGCCACCCTTAATATTGTAATCCTTCCTCGCCTCTCTTACTGCTTCCATGTTTTTTGGCCTTAGTGCTAAGGATATTGCCTGTCTCTTTGTCCTGCATAAGGGAGTGTACCATAGATTTCCCTGCTTTAATCCTTTACTATTGTGACTTCTTGAGACTTTTGTAGAGAAAAACAACCCCAACTTCTCCACCATTTCCCTGTAAAGGGTGCTTGCATGTGAGCTCTGTTTAATGCCCAGGGATACATTGAGAGTAGCAAGCTCTATATTTCCTAGTTGCACTGTATCTCTAATACTATCTAGTGTGTCTTTTTGGCTCACAATCCTATTCCATTTAAGTCTGCGATTGCAGTTTGCGGGGACTACTTCTTTTGATGCCAAAAACTGAACTTTGTGAGCTTCCCTGGTAGCTCCCCATCTGATTTTCACACATAGTGGATTGTGGTCACGATCCTGATACTGCTTAATCTCCATATCCACAAGGTCCCCCCATGACTGCATATCCAGCAATAAATAATCTATCCATGATGGGCTGCTGATTCTATTAAAAGTATTGGCCCCTACTGGTTTCGATAATGTTCTGCCATTTAATGCACGCAAATTAAACTCCATGGTCAGGGCATAGATTTGAATCGCCCTAGGCGACCACTTTTTTATTGGGGCCAACCTCAGCAGGGGTATAGAATGTTTTGCATCCTCCTCGCTGGTTCCCAATAGATCATCCTCACTCAGTGGCTCAAAAGTACTATTTAAATCTCCTCCCACCAACACTTTAGCCCGTGGCTGGATACTCGCCTGTGCTGATCCTAGGAGCGATATAGTGCCCGATATTTGGGCCCCCGGCGTGCCTCGAGCATATACATGGAAGAGCTCAACCTTACAATTATTCTGGGTCCCTTTGATTGTTAAATGTAGGATATCTTCAGAACCAGAGTCGTTCATTTTAATGGTCCAGTTTAAGTCCACATTAACCCAAATGGTCAGCCCACCTGCTGGCCGGCCTTTGCCTGAGCTCGACGCCGGGATAGAATAAGTAGTGTGCCCTAACTTATATAGGGGCATCATACTCCACGTTTCCTGGAACATGCAAACGTCATAATTGGAGATGAAACCATTCCATTCCGGGATGACCATTTTTTTCTCAAGGCCTGCAATGTTCCAGGAAAGGAGCTTAATTACTTTAGCAGTCCTACTTTCCACAAGAGGGGTGCCTTGAGCTGCTTGGGCGTAAGATGACCCACATGGTGGTCTTGTGGTCATCTGCACTATGGGCGGTAAGAGCTCATGCCTCTCGACTGCGAGTGTCTCTGCCGGGGGTGTCAGGACAATGTCACTAACACTGGCTAGTCAGTCTATACTATTGAGCTCAGAGTCGCCCTGTTCCCTAACAAAGGACCAAAGTGGCATATGTCTAATTTGGATATTTGAGTATTTGGGTGGGCAGGACCGAAACTCAAGGGCCCGCAAATTCTCTGCAATTTCTCTATTGCATAACTCGATTTTAATACAATCATTCTGGGAATTGAGCAGGGACATTCTTTCAACCTTAACCATATCATCTCTAATAATTGAACCACAACCCCTCACGTGACGCAGCCAATGTATGGCTTTATTATGAACTGCTTCCCTATCCTCTTTGGTAGCACTTGAGCCTAACTTTGGGACTTTGGTCATATAAACGACTAATGGGTTGTTTCTGGTGGGAGTAAGATGATTGGGTGGAATAACCTGCCTAATTCCAAAATTCATTCCTCCTATGGTTCTTTCTTTAGTTAAATGGGAGCCCCTACGCTTGTCTTCCTCCAGTCTAGATTTCGCTATTCCCGCATAAGTGGTCGATTTAGGATGCCCCAATGCACTATTTTCATTTAGAGGCTTTTACCCTAGGCTCCCTCCCATTCTGCCCTCCCCACCATGTGGTTGGGTAGTGGGAGCAATTGATCCCCTTTTAACAGCCCTAGTGGGAGGTGGGGGTGCTTTATCCAGAGACTCAATAATCGTGTCCGATTTCTGCTTCTCAACCAACCCCTTCAAAATATTTTTTATAAAGTCAAATTCGTTCTCTAATTTCTCTAATTTCTGCACTAATATCCTGTTCAAATGGAAACAGTTTGCACAGCCCGCAACCCCAGCGGGAGTTAGCTCCAGATCCTTATTACCAACAGCTGGGTTATCAGGTTGATCACCCGAAAGGCCTTCTAAGACTGCAAATCTATTGAAACAGTTGATACCCATAGTGGGAGATAACTCAGCCTCCTCCCCTTGGAGCCCAGACTCTGGTAATATGTTCTCAGTGCTTTGAACGTCTGGGGGTTTTAGTGGCCCTTCAAGGGGATTATGAACTTCACAGATGGGGGGCATGTATGGGGCTTTTTTATTGAAAATAGCAGGGATCACTTTTTTACGGTATGAATTTAAGGCATCAGAAAGAGGGTCACGAGTTCCAGGCAAATTCGTGTTTGGGGCCCCAGCCAAGTCCTCCTCACATTCACTAACAATGCTTTCAATCCTAACAAGAGCACAGTTAGTTGTTGCAAGAACCGATTTTTTAGATTTTCTCCACTTTTTTGCCTGCACAAGTGGGAGGCCCCCTTCAGTTGCCTTCCTTTTACCCATACTTCACTCCCCTACAAGATGTCACCCAGGTGAGCTAACTCACTATAGTAATACAACACCGACAGACGATGTATTTTTCTGCACACTTCCCCCTTAGGAGCCCCACAGTACCTTGTTCCCTGCAAAGGGGGTTTCTTTGTCCAGTGCTTAGGGAGGGGGCCCTGCCATGCCTCGTACTGCCCCCGGAATGCCACAGATGGCCCGCCCTTTGCCCGGGCTTCGCCCGACGTCCGCGCGCATCCCGCGACGCGGGAGCCCTGTATGTCTTTTAAGCGCCTCCTGGCGCTGGCTGTGCATGGTGGCGGCGTGCCCGCCGCTGGTGCTGCCGGGAGTTGTACTCCCGGGTCCCCCAAGCGTGGCAGCAGCTGCGTGGGGGAATCTCTGTGCTGTTGTGGCAGGGTTCAGGTAAGGTCTCCGCAAGATAATGAATGCCCCCAAAGATTTAGGCAGGGTAATGATTTTATTGTGACATCACGTTATCCATTAATCAATTCACCATTCACTAATGTTGATTGTAATCCGCAACCTTAAACTCGCCTGCATGCATACTAAGTTTTTGATTAAAACTGCTCGTTGGTAGACAGGGCAGAATTTACCTACAATCAATTCAGTTTCAATCACCTACCAAACTAAATTACATACGCTTGCATCCATCAATTCAGTTTCGTCATTCTTGTGTGGCTCACTCTAATGAGGAACGGGTGCACGCCCTATTGAGGATCGGGTGCACGCCCCTCGCGATCACCTACTAATTAGGAACAGGTGTACACTCCCTGTGATCACCAGACATTAGGCGCTTAAATACACTCTCCCTCTGGCAAGCCCAGGCTGTTCATTCCTTCGCCGGCTGGCCAGAGGTAAGAACTCTCCTGAATCATGCTCTCACTTTATTTCCTTTTTCTATCGACCGATCAGTTCCCCCTTTTCTTGCCTTTGCTGACTCATGTCTCCTCACCTAAAGTTTTTAAGCACCATTTGACGCATATCGTCACAGCATTAATGCTCCAAATTTCGGATATCAAAACATGTGGTAATCTGTCTCTCTTTTAAGCACCATTTGACGCAGGTTTTCACTTAATATCGTAACAACCTTAAAAATCTCACTTACTAGGAGCTAATACGCTCTGTAACTACTTGTCTCTGAGTCCGCTCTGACTCCAATTTAACAATTACATTTTACTCACGATGTCCCATTGTAGCATGCGGGAATCACTTGTTAGCTCTTTTCCTTCACGATCATGACGGTTCAATATCCGATTACATTATATGTATTACGAATTGAGCGCGCACACCTGTTTTTAAAGCATTGCACCCACGCCCAACATGTGTGGCCTTAATCATTGCGCACCTTCTGCCAGAAGTGTAACACGTGTTCTTAATCACTACATACCTTCTCTTAGGCACTACCGAGCCACACTCCTTGCTAACACAACAATCTTTCACCACTGCGCATACCTTCACCACCGCGCATATCTTTTCCAGACCTAAGTGAGGGCACAGGTCTCCACAACGCATGTCTCTTTAACAATTTATAAGCATAACTGGCATGTCCCACGGGCCTGGATGTATTCACCGTCCGCTCAGCATGTGAGACGCCACTTCAGCCACCCTTTTCTGAGACATCTGTCCTTCTTTAATAATTTCCTAAAGAGATACATACCTTGTTACCTCTGTCCCCCCACAGTACTATGATTCACGCGGCAGTTGATGTGACTCATCTACATTCCTGTATTCAGAATCTGACTCAATCAACCACTGATGGTTCTACTATGTCACAGTTGTTTATCCTTGACTAGGTAATCACCCAGTACTTTGGTCTGGTCCAACTCTCCAATTCATTTAGTTCTATGCAGTTCATTGATTCCTTTTTTTTCATAAACAACAAGATCCACCCTTAGATACACTTATGGAATATATTGTACTCACAGGCCATGTGCTTTTTCTACGGTGGTTGGAAGCACATAGTGTTTCTTTAAATACCCCTCACACACCAAAAGGGCCCTCGGTGTCATGCTTCATCATAGAGGTGCTACGCGGAGTGCTACGACCTACGACTACGTGGGAGTACTGATATTCAGAACTATGTGTAGTGTAGGAATAAGTGAGTGGAAGGGTCAGGGGTGAGTGAAAAAAGTGAGTTAAAAAACTACCTAGCTTCTGTGGACTTGAAAATGTAATATTCCTGAGAGCTGGTACGATTAAAAACGTGGGTCGGAGGTATACTGCTTTAAGAGCAATCCCTCCTGTGTATGTCAACATGTTTCGAAGCTCAAGGCTTCTTCTTCCGGACAGAATAAAGATCCATTCTGTTCTCACTTAACTCTCGGTACAATGTGATATATGTACAAGTAGTGTATACTACATGAAAAAAAAAATAGTCATGCACAAGATACAATACCCACTAGGAATTCTATATGGCAATCTGAATGAGAAACACAACATTAAAAACGTAGGGCATGTACTGCATACCATGTTCAACAATGGTGTCCTGAAAAAAAGTGATGCATATAGTGCAGGATATACATGTATTCTCCTTGGCCTTAACCGTGTAGCATACACTAGTGCTGTGTCCTATAGATGAAAAGACAATACATGACACACAAACATATCTAAAAAAACACACACTCTATATAGTGAGTTCCAGGGTTTGTAACTCTGAGGATATAATCAGCCGCTAGAAACTAGAATTACCAAACTTAGGGGCATATGTAGGTAATCTCCATTTTGCGATTCAGAAATAGCGATTTTTAAGGAATCGCTATTTGAGAATCGCAAAATGGAATGTAGGTAATAATTCGCAATTTTTTTGTGATTACCTAATATTCCTTAATTGCGATTAGCAAATTGCGAATCATAATTAAGGAATAAGTGTCCCATTCATTCCTATGGGCCTCTATTCCTATGGGCCAAGAGGCCCTTAGGAATGAAGGGGAATACATTCTCAAATTGCGATTTTCTATGAGAAAATCGCAATTTGAGAATCGCAATTCCAAGGGTGCCAGGGTGTCCAAAGGACACCTGTTGCACCACTGGAATGTGCCTGTAAGTACTGATGCATCCCATCATTCTGTATGGATGAGCCCAGCTCGTCCTTATATAAAAAAATTCTCCCCCCTTTGAGATATACGTAGACTGTAGGTTTAATACCATGGTGCCACTGTTTTTTATTCGTTCTTTAGTCTGGAATATTGTCCTATTGCCAGGGATCAATGCATTGAAGATTCTCCCCGCCCTGGGGCGGGACCCTGAGGCGTTAGGACATAGTTTAAAAGCATCAGATTCCCTAGATTGCCAGCATTCCTTCATTGCGCATGCACGGGGGACTAGTGCTCCCCGCCCGTCCATCGATCACGTCGAGAGGTTAGACTTCTTCCTGGTAAGCCTTTTCACACTTTGTGAATATTTTTTATGATCCGCTAACGTACATGCTAAGATGCTACGACCACGTAATTATTTCCATTCTTTTGGATTTTAGCCTTGTGAGACTAGGAGCGCTGTTAGTTCACAACGCAGCCCGCTACATTTGTTTACATCGGAGGCTTCCTTACCCGCTTTGTACCACCACAGCGCATGCCCGAGGAATCAGTGCTTCGTACAACGCTGACCAGGTGCTCCGAGTGACTGTGCCGATTTTCGGTAAGTTCACCGAGTTTGCTATTTGTCACGGATTAAAAAGACTGCCCTTTTGATTCGAGTCCAAGATTCGTTTTAGCGACATTGAAGTCTGTCTGTAGATCTTTTTCCCATCCTAATATTCTTCTCACGCCCCCCAGGTACCCCTTGGTTCCTAAATTCCGTTGACAAAACCTACATGCCCGTGGATGACTGACCCAGTGCCACTTCCAATAGGTAATCTACTTTTTCTTTTATACACTATAACACGGTTTTCCTCTTATTTTTTTCAATTTTGTAGGAAGCCTCTTATCCTGCTATAGGCTCTCTGTTGAAATCGCAGAGGGTGATCTGTGTGTGTGGTTGGTGGTTAACGCTCATGAGTTTGGTTACGCTTTCAAGCAGTTTTACATGTAGGTCTTATGTTTTCTGTTTTTCAGAATTTTCTTGGCCCTGAGGAGAATCCCCCCTGAATCAGGGATTCGAAACGCGTAGGCCTTTGGTCTGCTCTTGTTTCTCAAGTGTTGATTTATACCGCATTTTGAGTGAATCTCTAGTACACAACCTTTATGATATGTTTTTTGACAATATGTATTGTTAATAATTCTTTGGAGTGTACTGTCTTTTATAATTAGTTTTGAAATCATTCCATAGAGACCAAGAGAGCAGTTTCCCCCCCTTTTTGTTTTCCCTCTCTTCCACTTCTGAAACTGGTACATTCGTGAACCCAGTTATGTGGAGTGTTATGTTATGTTATGTTATAAAGCCTTTTATTGCGCGCTCTATTACTCAGGAGTATCCTGGCGCGGTGAGTACGTGAGAAAAAAAGCAGGGCAGCTAACACAACAAAGAGAGAGATTACAGAGTAATATTAAACAAATATGTTTTGAGTCCCTTCTTGAACTGCGAAAGTGAGGGAGCAGTGCGAAGGGCCAAAGGGAGAACATTCCATGCTCTGGCTGCCTTAACAGAGATGGATTTGCCAGAGTGGTTGGTATGAATGCATGTATGTAAGTTGAATGAGTGTGACATGCCTGACTGAGTGTTGATGTGCTTATATTTCTATTGTGCTGTGTCCAAGTGTGTTTTTTATAAGTGTATAATATTGTGATTGAAAGGATCTATTTGTTATATTTCTCAAATGATCTTGAATAAACAGCTATTAAATAGCCTAACCCAGTTTGGAATAGTTTTTCTGCTCTGGTTGTCAACTGTTGCATTGAGATTTAATTATCAGTTTTGGCATATCTTTTGTTATATAGTTGTAAGTACATGCGGCGCACAGACATGCCCTAAGGGCATGTCTGTGCGCCACATGGCACTTTGAATTTTTAAATATAATGCATTTATAAAGGAAATCACAAAATACCATCTACTTGGAGTAGGTGGTATTTTGCGATTCCTTAAGCCTGAATCGCATTTTTTATTTGGCTCCTACATAGCATTTATGGAATCGCAAAATTGCGATTCCTTAAATGCTTGAGCAAAATAAGGAATCGCAATTTTTGCGATTCCTTATTTTGCTCATATGCACCTACATAGCAAAACGCAGTTTGTGATTCGCAAACGCCGAAATTCGCCAAATTTCAGCGTTTGCGAATTGCAAACAGCTACCTACATATGCCCCCTAGTCATTGAGAGGAAAAAGGCATGAATACATACTTGTTGTTAAGGAAATACTGCCCCATGAGCCTTAGAACGGGGGGCGGGGAGGGTGCCTATAGTCGCACTCTGGTGATGGAAAAAACGGGATTGGATCGTGAATACCAAAAAGTTCAGTGCCTTGCAAAATTTCTGTTCATGTCAACCGGCTATGCCGTACTCACTCAATCAAGGACACTGCCTCGCCACGGTATCGCCTCCCCGCGGCACCGTTGAATACGGAGACAGCGGAACGGGGTCCTTAAGAAATGTCCTCAATTAGCCCAATTGCCGCCAAAAAGAATCATTCAGTCCGGGTGGTACTGAACTGCTCCTAGTGCCCCGGGAGCAGAAATGTCTGAGAGAGCTTCCTGTTCTATGTTGTAACTGCAAATCTAGTCTGCTAATTTTATAGGGTTTTGAAACAGGCGTACGAACCGGCAATACGCCCGGATGTAATTGCAATTGCGAAACTAGTCTACTAACTTGATAGGGCTCTGAAACAGGCGAGCGATCCAGCAATACGCCCCGGAAGTAATTATGTTTCCATAGAAACTGCCTATTTCGCTGTGGTGAAAAAATATATATTAACTAAAATGATAATAAAAGAAAATACTGGTGGGAGGCAGGGTAGAGGAGTTGGGATCCTGGGTACTAAGCGACTTACTTTGTTTGACTTTGCCCTACGTATTTAGAAGAAAACCATGAGACTCTATTACGTATCTTACTACCTAAATAGTAGGTGCCCCATATGTTGTTAGCCTCCCATATGTGCTTGAGGCAACTTCTGCTCATTGGTTATGTGGTCCTGGACGCACGGTACCCGTCCAGGTGAACAGCTCTATTCAGTGATAATACATGGTGTATTATCAGATGATGTATCCACAAATCGCTTAAAAATGCAGTGCAATTGTTCATATTTAACCTAGTGGCAGAGTAAAACATAATTAAAAGGTATTGGATAAATGTTGATGGTATCAGAAGAATACTCTGATGGCCAAAAATAAGGGTGGGCTGATGTTTCTTCATGGTAATCTCATTTGTAAAGCGCTTTTGGGTTAAGCGTTTTTGATACCCATCAGGGTTTTGGTAGGATGTTGTAACTGTAGGGGTTCAATGTTATTGTCTAGAAGACCAGCATCCAAGTGGGTGCAACTGACTATGTGTCAGTCCTCTGAGAACTTGCATTTTGTATCAGTTCAAATCCCTCAAGTCGGTTCAGATGAATTCCCTCCAGGGTATATCATCATTCAAACCCTCTAGGTGGGTGCCCAGACGGAACACTCAAAAACAGAAGAGGGTCTCTGAAAGCCAAAATGTAGGGAGAGGAAGGCAGGGAAAATAACAGAACAATAACAACAAACCTCCCACTGTCAATTAATTAATATATACGCGATACATTCAAAGATAAAAAATAACATCATTGTCCCACAGAAAGTATTCTTTTCTTAATTTATTTTATTAAAAGGTAACTTTTTTGGGGAGTTATATATATAAATTCAATGATAGCAGATTAAATCATTCCTATACATAAAATCACTAAAGCAGCCCCACCAAGACATAATACAAAATACTCATAGACATAACACCACCACAACACACACACACATCAGGCATACCAAACATACCTCAATAAAGAAAAAAAGAAAAGAAAGAACAATACATCCAACAGACCAAAATTACACAGATCACACAATAAATATTAGAAACCATCAATTACAAAAAATGACACCATGAAAATTTCAGTCCATCATTATACAACAACAAGCAGAAAGCGCCAACGCTCGTTTCGGGATGGACTATATGACCAACAGTTCCTTCATCAGGGCGCAGAAGGGTCAATTCATGAGGTGGTCAGATTCCATCCAAAATTTGTCAAATATATTGATACAGAGTGGTGTCGGGGGATCCTTAATCACAATGTATTTAAGCACATAAGCATACTTTGAAAAGCACGAGCTAACAAAAACCAAATTGCTCAGTCATACATCAGATTGGCTTCAAAAAGGTCATTGGTACAATGAAATGAAGAAAAGACCCATCCAGCTCCATGGTACACCAGTGAAATATGAATAAAAAGGGAGTCTCCAGATTTTACGTTACGGGGGGATACTGTATGTCGATCACCGCAAAACGGTGAAAAGACGTAATGCATTAAGTAGTGAATTGCCGAGAAGTCACTGGAATTAAAAGCAGGCCGTTGATCATAGAAGCTTCTCTGGTAGATAAATATCAAGGCTGATAAGTCCTTCACGAGAATGGTAGCCGGGGGTCTGTCTGCTTCCCTCAGAAGCAAACAAATCCCCGGCTACCATTCTCGTTCCTCCCTCAGAAGCAGACAGACCCATGGCTACCATTCTCGTGAAGGACTTATCAGCCTTGATATTTATCTACCAGAGAAGCCTCTATGATGAATGGCCTGCTTTTAATTCCAGTGACTTTTCGGCAATTCAATAGTACCAGCTCTAAGGAATATTACATTTTCTAGTCCACAGGAGCTAGGTATTTTTTAAACTCACTTTTTTCACTCACCCCTGACCCATCCACTCACTTATTCCTACACCACACATAGTTCTGAATATCAGTGCTCCCACGTAGTTGTAGATCCTAGCACGCCCGTCCCGCAGCGGGGCAGGAATACCTCTATGATGAAGCATGAATCCAAGGGCCTTTTTGGTGAGTGAGGGGTATTTAAAGAAACACTATGTGCTTCCAACCACTGTAGGAAATGCACATGACCTGTGATTACATTATATTCCACAAGTGTATCTAAGGGTGGATCTTGTTAATTAAATATTTCTAGAGGAGGACTATTCACCTCTAGTGTTCCTTTTGGGCACTACCTCTTCACTCCCCTCTTTGTTGTTCATAGTTCCTTGATTCTTGCCTCATTAATCCCACAGATTTCAACCCCTGGTGGATCGACCAATCGAAGCACTCATCAGATCTTTGATTGTTAATACTACTGGTAGGTTTCCACAACCACCGGTCAATCCTTTCATACTTTGTAACTTTCATACTTATGGTTAATTTCTCTCATAGGGTGTCCTGCCTTGTCCTGAAGAAGACCTGCAGTGACTCCAATTGAATCACACACTCCTTGGGTCGAAATGTCCACATGCCTACACAATCCTTTCCCATTCTCTCCACTCCACGTAATAGCAGAACTGTGTATGGATTGGATATTCAATGATATAGGGTACGATGTCTATTAAATGGTCATTTTATATATGTTTTGTACGGATCACTGACATAATATCGAGTGACAGAATATCGACTAGCAAAAATATCGAGGAAAAAATATCTACAGACAAAATATCGAGTTTGTATCTACAAACAGGTAAGTACAAAAATATCCAGTACAAAATATCGTTTACAAAAATATAGTTTTAAAAAATATCTACTTTAGTAAAAACAGTGTTAAATTAAATTAAAATTAAAAAATAATTACTAAAATATACTTAAAAATACTTAAATTAACTTATAATAATTAAATAATTAATGAAAGTTATAAAAAAAATACAATCATATTTGTTAAAATATATATATATATATAAACATAATATCCAATATTATAACCGTACGATAGCAGAAGTGTAAACAAATACTATTCCCACTCCACAGAGTGCAACTGTAGGGAAAGCGTTGGATAGCGTAGGGGTAAAAATTACTATTCCCACTCCAGTGGGTGCAACAGTGAGGAAAGCGTTGGATAGCGTAGGGGTCAAAATTACTATTCCCACTCCAGTGGGTGCAACAGTAGGGAAAGCGTTGGATAGCGTAGGGGTTAAAATTACTATTCCCACTCCAGTGAGTGCAACAGTAGGGAAAGTGTTAGATAGCGTAGGGGTAAACATTACTATTCCCACTCCAAAGAGTGCAACAGTAGGGAAAGCGTTGGATAGCGTAGGGGTTTAAATTACTATTCCCACTCCAAAGAGTGCAACAGTAGGGAAAGCGTTGGATAGCGTAGAGGTAAAAATTACTATTCCCACTCCAGTGGGTGCAACAGTAGGGAAAGCATTACTCCAGTGGGTGCAACAGTAGGGAAAGCGTTGGATAGCGTAGGGGTAAAAATTACTATTCCCACTCCAAATAGTTTAACAGTAGGGAAAGCGTTGGATAGCATAGGGGTTAAAATTACTATTCCGACTCCAAAGAGTGCAACAGTAGGGAAATCGTTGAATAGCGTAGAGGTAAAAATTACTATTCCCACTCCAGTGGGTGCAACAGTAGTGAAAGCGTTGGATAGCGTAGGGGTTAAAATTACTATTCCCACTCCAAAGAGTGCAACAGTAGGGAAAGTGTTGGATAGCGTAGGGGTAAAAATTACTATTCCCACTCCAGTGAGTGCAACAGTAGGGAAAGTGTTGGAAAGCGTAGGGGTAAAAATTACTATTCCCACTCCAGTGGGTGCAACAGTAGGGAAAGCGTTGGATAGCATAGGGGTAAAAATTACTATTCAAAGTCCAAAGAGTGCAACAGTAGGGAAAGCGTTGGATAGCGTAGCAGTAAAAATTACTATTCCCACTCCAGTGGGTGCAACAGTGAGGAAAGCGTTGGATAGCGTAGGGGTGAAAATTACTATTTACACTCCAGTGAGTGCAACAGTAGGGAAAGCGTTGGATAGCGTAGAGGTGAAAATTACTATTCCCACTCCAGTGAGTGCAACAGTAGGGAAAGCGTTGGATAGCGTAGGGGTAACAATTACTATTCCCACTTAATTTAACATAATTAGCAATTAATCAATTAAATAAAATGAATTAGCAATTCTAATTTAATTAATTACCCATACAAAATTAATACCATACAAAACCCATACAAAACAATACCAACAAATATGTTAGCATATTTAATTAATTATAAATAAATTACTTCCCACCCAATTCCCCTATAAACCCACAACCCGCTACAGAAAATAAATTAGTAAAATTAACATAATTAGCAATTAATCAATTAATTTTAATCAATTGCCAATTAACAGTTAATTAATTACCAAATATAAATTAATTAACAAATAATTAAAAATGAATAACAATAAATAAATGTACATATTTAATTAATTATAATTACATTACTTCCCACCCTATTCCCCTATAAACCCACAACCCGCTACAGAATTAAATTACACAAAAATTAAAAAATAAATATTTCATTAATTAAAATTATTTATAACATAAATACACACTTTTAACACATATAACATAAAAACACTATAAAAATTCAATATTATTAAAAATTCGATAATTTTAATAACCTATATTATATACTTCGATATTTTAACTGTCTATATTTTTAACATTCGATATTACATTACTTACCTTAAAAACAATATTTTTGATGTCTATATTCTGTCCTGTCGATATTGTGTCCATTCGATATTTAAAACTCGGTATTATGTCCAGCGATATTTTGAGGTCGATATTTTGACTGTTCACCGTTTTGTACAGCACTGTATATCTGTTATTCACTCAAAGCACTTTGTCACTCCTAAATCACCTCATCACCAATTAGTTTATTGTTTGCGCTGCTTTTTAACAACAAAATTGTTCTCTGTGACAGCTTGACTAAGATATAACTCAAATTGTATACCAGAAAAATAAATTATTTACTAATAGAATTGATATCGATTACATAAATCCAGGTGTGTTTCCCTTTTTTCTTTTCATCTAGAAAAGCTGTTAAAGTAATGATCTAACTCCAGACAGAACCTACCTTACCTTTGATTTGAGATACCCTGGTTCTGAGGGTCACTGGGTACCCCCATTATACTTCATGTATCTCATCAGATATCAGAGGCCACACTAGACTTCCATCAAGAAACGTGCCACGACCTCAGTCTCGGAGATTAGGTCATCATCAAAAAGCATGTGTCCAAGACTTGTCTTGAACCTAGATGTTCGACCTCTTTAGGGGTGAAGGGGTCAGAGTCAAGAAGGCTTTCCGCAGTGGATTCCAGGTGGGGCACAGGTGTTGGCTCTGGTTCCCTCTCTAAAACCGCATTACCACAATAAAGATTAGACAAATGGACATGCCATTGGTGTGCGGTTATATGGTTTACAATGGGGTCCGAACCTCTCCTGTTAGAGATGTTTATTAAATCCCAAAACTTGGTTGAATCATTTGTTCGAGCTGCAAGTTTTAAGTTTTGCCAATGGTCTTCCTCCCATTCACGTTTTCCCACCCTTAAGATGTTATTGTAATCCTTCCTCGCCTCTCTTACTGCTTCCATGTTTTTTGGCCTTAGTGCTAAGGATATTGCCTGTCTCTTTATCCTGCATAAGGGAGTGTACCATAGATTTCCCTGCTTTAACCCTTTACTATTGTGACTTCTTGAGACTTTTGTAGAGAAAAACAACCCCAACTTCTCCACCATTTCCCTGTAAAGGGTGCTTGCATGTGAGCTCTGTTTAATTCCCAGGGATACATTGAGAGTAGCAAGCTCTATATTTCCTAGTTGCACTGTATCTCTAATACTATCTAGTGTGTCTTTTTGGCTCACAATCCTATTCCATTTAAGTCTGCGATTGCAGTTTGCGGGGACTACTTCTTTTGATGCCAAAAACTGAACTTTGGGAGCTTCCCTGGTAGCTCCCCATCTGATTTTCACACATAGTGGATTGTGGTCACGATCCTGATACTGCTTAATCTCCATATCCACAAGGTCCCCCCATGACTGCATATCCAGCAATAAATAATCTATCCATGATGGGCTGCTGATTCTATTAAAAGTATTGGCCCCTACTGGTTTCGATAATGTTCTGCCATTTAATGCACGCAAATTAAACTCCATGGTCAGGGCATAGATTTGAATCGCCCTAGGCGACCACTTTTTTATTGGGGCCAACCTCAGCAGGGGTATAGAATGTTTTGCATCCTCCTCGCTGGTTCCCAATAGATCATCCTCACTCAGTGGCTCAAAAGTACTATTTAAATCTCCTCCCACCAACACTTTAGCCCGTGGCTGGATACTCGCCTGTGCTGATCCTAGGAGCGATATAGTGCCCGATATTTGGGCCCCCGGCGTGCCTCGAGCATATACATGGAAGAGCTCCACCTTACAATTATTCTGGGCCCCTTTGATTGTTAAATGTAGGATATCTTCAGAACCAGAGTCGTTCATTTTAATGGTCCAGTTTAAGGCCACATTAACCCAAATGGTCAGCCCACCTGCTGGCCGGCCTTTGCCTGAGCTCGACGCCGGGATAGAATAAGTAGTGTACCCTAACTTATATAGGGGTATCATACTCCACGTTTCCTGGAACATGCAAACGTCATAATTGGAGATGAAACCATTCCATTCCGGGATGACCATTTTTTTCTCAAGGCCTGCAATGTTCCAGGAAAGGAGCTTAATTACTTTAGCAGTCCTACTCTCCACAAGAGGGGTGCCTTGAGCTGCTTGGGCGTAAGATGACCCACATGGTGGTCCTGTGGTCATCTGCACTATGGGCGGTAAGAGCTCATGCCTCTCGACTGCGAGTGTCTCTGCCGGGGGGGTCAGGACAATGTCACTAACACTCAATCAATCAATCAATCAATCAGGTCATTTGTAGAGCGCACTACTCACCCGTAGGGTCTCAAGGCGCTGGGAGGGGGGGGGGTGCCGCTACTGCTCGAACAGCCAGGTCTTGAGCTTCCTCCTGAAGGAGAGGTGGTCTTGGGTCAGGCGCAGATTGGTCGGAAGTGAGTTCCAGGTCTTGGCGGCCAGGTAGGAAAAGGATCTTCCTCCTGTCGTCGCTCTTCGGATGCGGGGGACGGCGGCGAGGGCGTGGTTGGTTGATCTGAGGAGGCGCTTGGGAGTGTAGAAGTTGATCCGGTTGTTGAGGTAGCTCGGGCCTTGGTCGTGTAGGGCTTTGTGCGCGTGGGTGAGGAGCCGGAAGGTGATTCTCTTGTTGACCGGGAGCCAGTGCAGATCTCTCAGGTGTCCGGAGATGTGGCTGCGTCGGGGGATGTCGAGGATGAGTCTCGCCGAGGCGTTCTGGATCCGCTGGAGTCTCTTCTGGAGTTTGGCCGTGGTTCCGGCGTAGAGGGCGTTGCCGTAGTCCAGTCGGCTGGCTAGTCAGTCTATACTATTGAGCTCAGAGTCGCCCTGTTCCCTAACAAAGGACCAAAGTGGCATATGTCTAATTTGGATATTTGAGTATTTGGGTGGGCAGGACCGAAACTCAAGGGCCCGCAAATTCTCTGCAATTTCTCTATTGCATAACTCGATTTTAATACAATCATTCTGGGAATTGAGCAGGGACATTCTTTCAACCTTAACCATATCATCTCTAATAATTGAACCACAACCCCTCACGTGACGCAGCCAATGTATGGCTTTATTATGAACTGCTTCCCTATCCTCTTTGGTAGCACTTGAGCCTAACTTTGGGACTTTAGTCATATAAACGACTAATGGGTTGTTTCTGGTGGGAGTAAGATGATTGGGTGGAATAACCTGCCTAATTCCAAAATTCATTCCTCCTATGGTTCTTTCTTTAGTTAAATGGGAGCCCCTACGCTTGTCTTCCTCCAGTCTAGATTTCGCTATTCCCGCATAAGTGCTCGATTTAGGATGCCCCAATGCACTATTTTCATTTGGAGGCTTTTACCCTAGGCTCCCTCCCATTCTGCCCTCCCCACCATGTGGTTGGGTAGTGGGAGCAATTGATCCCCTTTTAACAGCCCTAGTGGGAGGTGGGGGTGCTTTATCCAGAGACTCAATAATCGTGTCCGATTTCTGCTTCTCAACCAACCCCTTCAAAATATTTTTGATAAAGTCCAATTCGTTCTCTAATTTCTCTAATTTCTGCACTAATATCCTGTTCAAATGGAAACAGTTTGCACAGCCCGCAACCCCAGCGGGAGTTAGCTCCAGATCCTAATTACCAACAGCTGGGTTATCAGGTTGATCAGCCGAAAGGCCTTCTAAGACTGCAAATCTATTGAAACAGTTGATACCCATAGTGGGAGATAACTCAGCCTCCTCCCCTTGGAGCCCAGACTCTGGTAATATGTTCTCAGTGCTTTGAACGTCTGGGGGTTTTAGTGGCCCTTCAAGGGGATTATGAACTTCACAGATGGGGGGCATGTATGGGGCTTTTTTATTGAAAATAGCAGGGATCACTTTTTTACGGTATGAATTTAAGGCATCAGAAAGAGGGTCACGAGTTCCAGGCAAATTCGTGTTTGGGGCCCCAGCCAAGTCCTCCTCACATTCACTAACAATGCTTTCAATCCTAACAAGAGCACAGTTAGTTGTTGCAAGAACCGATTTTTTGAATTTTCTCCACTTTTTTGCCTGCACAAGTGGGAGGCCCCCTTCAGTTGCCTTCCTTTTACCCATACTTCACTCCCCTACAAGATGTCACCCAGGTGAGCTAACTCACTATAGTAATACAACACCGACAGACGATGTATTTTTCTGCACACTTCCCCCTTAGGAGCCCCACAGTACCTTGTTCCCTGCAAATGGGGTTTCTTTGTCCAGTGCTTAGGGAGGGGGCCCTGCCATGCCTCGTACTGCCCCCGGAATGCCACAGATGGCCCGCCCTTTGCCCGGGCTTCGCCCGACGTCCGCGCGCATCCCGCGACGCGGGAGCCCTGTATGTCTTTTAAGCGCCTCCTGGCGCTGGCTGTGCATGGTGGCGGCGTGCGCGCCGCTGGTGCTGCCGGGAGTGGTGCTGCCGGGAGTTGTACTCCCGGGTCCCCCAAGCGTGGCAGCAGCTGCGTGGGGGAATCTCTGTGCTGTTGTGGCAGGGTTCAGGTAAGGTCTCCGCAAGATAATGAATGCCCCCAAAGATTTAGGCAGGGTAATGATTTTATTGTGACATCACGTTATCCATTAATCAATTCACCATTCACTAATGTTGATTGTAATCCGCAACCTTAAACTCGCCTGCATGCATACTAAGTTTTTGATTAAAACTGCTCGTTGGTAGACAGGGCAGAATTTACCTACAATCAATTCAGTTTCAATCACCTACCAAACTAAATTACATACGCTTGCATCCATCAATTCAGTTTCGTCATTCTTGTGTGGCTCACTCTAATGAGGAACGGGTGCACGCCCTATTGAGGATCGGGTGCACGCCCCTCGCGATCACCTACTAATTAGGAAAAGGTGTACACTCCCTTTGATCACCAGACATTAGGCGCTTAAATACACTCTCCCTCTGGCAAGCCCAGGCTGTTCATTCCTTCGCCGGCTGGCCAGAGGTAAGAACTCTCCTGAATCATGCTCTCACTTTATTTCCTTTTTCTATCGACCGATCAGTTCCCCCTTTTCTTGCCTTTGCTGACTCATGTCTCCTCACCTAAAGTTTTTAAGCACCATTTGACGCATATCGTCACAGCCTTAATGCTCCAAATTTCGGATATCAAAACATGTGGTAATCTGTCTCTCTTTTAAGCACCATTTGACGCAGGTTTTCACTTAATATCGTAACAACCTTAAAAATCTCACTTACTAGGAGCTAATACGCTCTGTAACTACTTGTCTCTCAGTCCGCTCTGACTCCAATTTAACAATTACATTTTACTCACGATGTCCCATTGTAGCATGCGGGAATCACTTGTTAGCTCTTTTCCTTCACGATCATGACGGTTCAATATCCGATTACATTATATGTATTACGAATTGAGCGCGCACACCTGTTTTTAAAGCATTGCACCCACGCCCAACATGTGTGGCCTTAATCATTGCGCACCTTCTGCCAGAAGTGTAACACGTGTTCTTAATCACTACATACCTTCTCTTAGGCACTACCGAGCCACACTCCTTGCTAACACAACAATCTTTCACCACTGCGCATACCTTCACCACCGCGCATATCTTTTCCAGACCTAAGTGAGGGCACAGGTCTCCACAACGCATGTCTCTTTAACAATTTATAAGCATAACTGGCATGTCCCACGGGCCTGGATGTATTCACCGTCCGCTCAGCATGTGAGACGCCACTTCAGCCACCCTTTTCTGAGACATCTGTCCTTCTTTAATAATTTCCTAAAGAGATACATACCTTGTTACCTCTGTCCCCCCACAGTACTTTGATTCACGCGGCAGTGGATGTGACTCATCTACATTCCTGTATTCAGAATCTGACTCAATCAACCACTGATGGTTCTACTATGTCACAGTTGTTTATCCTTGACTAGGTAATCACCCAGTACTTTGGTCTGGTCCAACTCTCCAATTCATTTAGTTCTATGCAGTTCATTGATTCCTTTTTTTTCATAAACAACAAGATCCACCCTTAGATACACTTATGGAATATATTGTACTCACAGGCCATGTGCTTTTTCTACAGTGGTTGGAAGCACATAGTGTTTCTTTAAATACCCCTCACACACCAAAAGGGCCCTCGGTGTCATGCTTCATCATAAAGGTGCTACGCGGAGTGCTACGACCTACGACTACGTGGGAGTACTGATATTCAGAACTATGTGTAGTGTAGGAATAAGTGAGTGGAAGGGTCAGGGGTGAGTGAAAAAAGTGAGTTAAAAAACTACCTAGCTTCTGTGGACTTGAAAATGTAATATTCCTGAGAGCTGGTACGATTAAAAACGTGGGTCGGAGGTATACTGCTTTAAGAGCAATCCCTCCTGTGTATGTCAACATGTTTCGAAGCTCAAGGCTTCTTCTTCCGGACAGAATAAAGATCCCTTCTGTTCTCACTTAACTCTCGGTACAATGTGATATATGTACAAGTAGTGTATACTACATGAAAAAAAAAATAGTCATGCACAAGATACAATACCCACTAGGAATTCTATATGGCAATCTGAATGAGAAACACAACATTAAAAACGTAGGGCATGTACTGCATACCATGTTCAACAATGGTGTCCTGAAAAAAAGTGATGCATATAGTGCAGGATATACATGTATTCTCCTTGGCCTTAACCGTGTAGCATTACACTAGTGCTGTGTCCTATAGATGAAAAGACAATACATGACACACAAACATATCTAAAAAAACACACACTCTATATAGTGAGTTCCAGGGTTTGTAACTCTGAGGATATAATCAGCCGCTAGAAACTGGAATTACCAAACTTAGGGGCATATGTAGGTAATCTCCATTTTGCGATTCTGAAATAGCGATTTTTAAGGAATCGCTATTTGAGAATCGCAAAATGGAATGTAGGTAATAATTCGCAATTTTTTTGCGATTACCTAATATTCCTTAATTGCGATTAGCAAATTGCGAATCATAATTAAGGAATAAGTGTCCCATTCATTCCTATGGGCCTCTATTCCTATGGGCCAAGAGGCCCTTAGGAATGAAGGGGAATACATTCTCAAATTGCGATTTTCTATGAGAAAATCGCAATTTGAGAATCGCAATTCCAAGGGTGCCAGGGTGTCCAAAGGACACCTGTTGCACCACTGGAATGTGCCTGTAAGTACTGATGCATCCCATCATTCTGTATGGATGAGCCCAGCTCGTCCTTATATAAAAAAATTCTCCCCCCTTTGAGATATACGTAGACTGTAGGTTTAATACCATGGTGCCACTGTTTTTTATTCGTTCTTTAGTCTGGAATATTGTCCTATTGCCAGGGATCAACGCATTGAAGATTCTCCCCGCCCTGGGGCGGGACCCTGAGGCGTTAGGACATAGTTTAAAAGCATCAGATTCCCTAGATTGCCAGCATTCCTTCATTGCGCATGCACAGGGGACTAGTGCTCCCCGCCCGTCCATTGATCACGTCGAGAGGTTAGACTTCTTCCTGGTAAGCCTTTTCACACTTTGTGAATATTTTTTATGATCCGCTAACGTACATGCTAAGATGCTATGACCACGTAATTATTTCCATTCTTTTGGATTTTAGCCTTGTGAGACTAGGAGCGCTGTTAGTTCACAACGCAGCCCGCTACATTTGTTTACATCGGAGGCTTCATTCCCCGCTTTGTACCGCCACAGCGCATGCCCGAGGAATCAGTGCTTCGTACGACGCTGACCGGGTGCTCCGAGTGACTGTGCCGATTTTCGGTAAGTTCACCGAGTTTGCTATTTGTCACGGATTAAAAAGACTGCCCTTTTGATTCGAGTCCAAGATTCGTTTTAGCGACATTGAAGTCTGTCTGTAGATCTTTTTCCCATCCTAATATTCTTCTCACGCCCCCCCAGGTACCCCTTGGTTCCTAAATTCCGTTGACAAAACCTACATGCCCGTGGATGACTGACCCAGTGCCACTTCCAATAGGTAATCTACTTTTTCTTTTATACACTATAACACGGTTTTCCTCTTATTTTTTTCAATTTTGTAGGAAGCCTCTTATCCTGCTATAGGCTCTCTGTTGAAATCGCAGAGGGTGATCTGTGTGTGTGGTGTAATTACTATTCCCACTCCAGTGAGTGCAACAGTAGGGAAAGCGTTGGATAGCGTAGGGGTAACAATTACTATTCCCACTTAATTTAACATAATTAGCAATTAATCAATTAAATAAAATGAATTAGCAATTCTAATTTAATTAATTACCCATACAAAATTAATACCATACAAAACCCATACAAAACAATACCAACAAATATGTTAGCATATTTAATTAATTATAAATAAATTACTTCCCACCCAATTCCCCTATAAACCCACAACCCGCTACAGAAAATAAATTAGTAAAATTAACATAATTAGCAATTAATCAATTAATTTTAATCAATTGCCAATTAACAGTTAATTAATTACCAAATATAAATTAATTAACAAATAATTAAAAATGAATAACAATAAATAAATGTACATATTTAATTAATTATAATTACATTACTTCCCACCCTATTCCCCTATAAACCCACAACCCGCTACAGAATTAAATTACACAAAAATTAAAAAATAAATATTTCATTAATTAAAATTATTTATAACATAAATACACACTTTTAACACATATAACATAAAAACACTATAAAAATTCAATATTATTAAAAATTCGATAATTTTAATAACCTATATTATATACTTCGATATTTTAACTGTCTATATTTTTAACATTCGATATTACATTACTTACCTTAAAAACAATATTTTTGATGTCTATATTCTGTCCTGTCGATATTGTGTCCATTCGATATTTAAAACTCGGTATTATGTCCAGCGATATTTTGAGGTCGATATTTTGACTGTTCACCGTTTTGTACAGCACTGTATATCTGTTATTCACTCAAAGCACTTTGTCACTCCTAAATCACCTCATCACCAATTAGTTTATTGTTTGCGCTGCTTTTTAACAACAAAATTGTTCTCTGTGACAGCTTGACTAAGATATAACTCAAATTGTATACCAGAAAAATAAATTATTTACTAATAGAATTGATATCGATTACATAAATCCAGGTGTGTTTCCCTTTTTTCTTTTCATCTAGAAAAGCTGTTAAAGTAATGATCTAACTCCAGACAGAACCTACCTTACCTTTGATTTGAGATACCCTGGTTCTGAGGGTCACTGGGTACCCCCATTATACTTCATGTATCTCATCAGATATCAGAGGCCACACTAGACTTCCATCAAGAAACGTGCCACGACCTCAGTCTCGGAGATTAGGTCATCATCAAAAAGCATGTGTCCAAGACTTGTCTTGAACCTAGATGTTCGACCTCTTTAGGGGTGAAGGGGTCAGAGTCAAGAAGGCTTTCCGCAGTGGATTCCAGGTGGGGCACAGGTGTTGGCTCTGGTTCCCTCTCTAAAACCGCATTACCACAATAAAGATTAGACAAATGGACATGCCATTGGTGTGCGGTTATATGGTTTACAATGGGGTCCGAACCTCTCCTGTTAGAGATGTTTATTAAATCCCAAAACTTGGTTGAATCATTTGTTCGAGCTGCAAGTTTTAAGTTTTGCCAATGGTCTTCCTCCCATTCACGTTTTCCCACCCTTAAGATGTTATTGTAATCCTTCCTCGCCTCTCTTACTGCTTCCATGTTTTTTGGCCTTAGTGCTAAGGATATTGCCTGTCTCTTTATCCTGCATAAGGGAGTGTACCATAGATTTCCCTGCTTTAACCCTTTACTATTGTGACTTCTTGAGACTTTTGTAGAGAAAAACAACCCCAACTTCTCCACCATTTCCCTGTAAAGGGTGCTTGCATGTGAGCTCTGTTTAATGCCCAGGGATACATTGAGAGTAGCAAGCTCTATATTTCCTAGTTGCACTGTATCTCTAATACTATCTAGTGTGTCTTTTTGGCTCACAATCCTATTCCATTTAAGTCTGCGATTGCAGTTTGCGGGGACTACTTCTTTTGATGCCAAAAACTGAACTTTGGGAGCTTCCCTGGTAGCTCCCCATCTGATTTTCACACATAGTGGATTGTGGTCACGATCCTGATACTGCTTAATCTCCATATCCACAAGGTCCCCCCATGACTGCATATCCAGCAATAAATAATCTATCCATGATGGGCTGCTGATTCTATTAAAAGTATTGGCCCCTACTGGTTTCGATAATGTTCTGCCATTTAATGCACGCAAATTAAACTCCATGGTCAGGGCATAGATTTGAATCGCCCTAGGCGACCACTTTTTTATTGGGGCCAACCTCAGCAGGGGTATAGAATGTTTTGCATCCTCCTCGCTGGTTCCCAATAGATCATCCTCACTCAGTGGCTCAAAAGTACTATTTAAATCTCCTCCCACCAACACTTTAGCCCGTGGCTGGATACTCGCCTGTGCTGATCCTAGGAGCGATATAGTGCCCGATATTTGGGCCCCCGGCGTGCCTCGAGCATATACATGGAAGAGCTCCACCTTACAATTATTCTGGGCCCCTTTGATTGTTAAATGTAGGATATCTTCAGAACCAGAGTCGTTCATTTTAATGGTCCAGTTTAAGGCCACATTAACCCAAATGGTCAGCCCACCTGCTGGCCGGCCTTTGCCTGAGCTCGACGCCGGGATAGAATAAGTAGTGTACCCTAACTTATATAGGGGTATCATACTCCACGTTTCCTGGAACATGCAAACGTCATAATTGGAGATGAAACCATTCCATTCCGGGATGACCATTTTTTTCTCAAGGCCTGCAATGTTCCAGGAAAGGAGCTTAATTACTTTAGCAGTCCTACTCTCCACAAGAGGGGTGCCTTGAGCTGCTTGGGCGTAAGATGACCCACATGGTGGTCCTGTGGTCATCTGCACTATGGGCGGTAAGAGCTCATGCCTCTCGACTGCGAGTGTCTCTGCCGGGGGGGTCAGGACAATGTCACTAACACTGGCTAGTCAGTCTATACTATTGAGCTCAGAGTCGCCCTGTTCCCTAACAAAGGACCAAAGTGGCATATGTCTAATTTGGATATTTGAGTATTTGGGTGGGCAGGACCGAAACTCAAGGGCCCGCAAATTCTCTGCAATTTCTCTATTGCATAACTCGATTTTAATACAATCATTCTGGGAATTGAGCAGGGACATTCTTTCAACCTTAACCATATCATCTCTAATAATTGAACCACAACCCCTCACGTGACGCAGCCAATGTATGGCTTGATTATGAACTGCTTCCCTATCCTCTTTGGTAGCACTTGAGCCTAACTTTGGGACTTTAGTCATATAAACGACTAATGGGTTGTTTCTGGTGGGAGTAAGATGATTGGGTGGAATAACCTGCCTAATTCCAAAATTCATTCCTCCTATGGTTCTTTCTTTAGTTAAATGGGAGCCCCTACGCTTGTCTTCCTCCAGTCTAGATTTCGCTATTCCCGCATAAGTGCTCGATTTAGGATGCCCCAATGCACTATTTTCATTTGGAGGCTTTTACCCTAGGCTCCCTCCCATTCTGCCCTCCCCACCATGTGGTTGGGTAGTGGGAGCAATTGATCCCCTTTTAACAGCCCTAGTGGGAGGTGGGGGTGCTTTATCCAGAGACTCAATAATCGTGTCCGATTTCTGCTTCTCAACCAACCCCTTCAAAATATTTTTGATAAAGTCCAATTCGTTCTCTAATTTCTCTAATTTCTGCACTAATATCCTGTTCAAATGGAAACAGTTTGCACAGCCCGCAACCCCAGCGGGAGTTAGCTCCAGATCCTAATTACCAACAGCTGGGTTATCAGGTTGATCACCCGAAAGGCCTTCTAAGACTGCAAATCTATTGAAACAGTTGATACCCATAGTGGGAGATAACTCAGCCTCCTCCCCTTGGAGCCCAGACTCTGGTAATATGTTCTCAGTGCTTTGAACGTCTGGGGGTTTTAGTGGCCCTTCAAGGGGATTATGAACTTCACAGATGGGGGGCATGTATGGGGCTTTTTTATTGAAAATAGCAGGGATCACTTTTTTACGGTATGAATTTAAGGCATCAGAAAGAGGGTCACGAGTTCCAGGCAAATTCGTGTTTGGGGCCCCAGCCAAGTCCTCCTCACATTCACTAACAATGCTTTCAATCCTAACAAGAGCACAGTTAGTTGTTGCAAGAACCGATTTTTTGAATTTTCTCCACTTTTTTGCCTGCACAAGTGGGAGGCCCCCTTCAGTTGCCTTCCTTTTACCCATACTTCACTCCCCTACAAGATGTCACCCAGGTGAGCTAACTCACTATAGTAATACAACACCGACAGACGATGTATTTTTCTGCACACTTCCCCCTTAGGAGCCCCACAGTACCTTGTTCCCTGCAAATGGGGTTTCTTTGTCCAGTGCTTAGGGAGGGGGCCCTGCCATGCCTCGTACTGCCCCCGGAATGCCACAGATGGCCCGCCCTTTGCCCGGGCTTCGCCCGACGTCCGCGCGCATCCCGCGACGCGGGAGCCCTGTATGTCTTTTAAGCGCCTCCTGGCGCTGGCTGTGCATGGTGGCGGCGTGCGCGCCGCTGGTGCTGCCGGGAGTTGTACTCCCGGGTCCCCCAAGCGTGGCAGCAGCTGCGTGGGGGAATCTCTGTGCTGTTGTGGCAGGGTTCAGGTAAGGTCTCCGCAAGATAATGAATGCCCCCAAAGATTTAGGCAGGGTAATGATTTTATTGTGACATCACGTTATCCATTAATCAATTCACCATTCACTAATGTTGATTGTAATCCGCAACCTTAAACTCGCCTGCATGCATACTAAGTTTTTGATTAAAACTGCTCGTTGGTAGACAGGGCAGAATTTACCTACAATCAATTCAGTTTCAATCACCTACCAAACTAAATTACATACGCTTGCATCCATCAATTCAGTTTCGTCATTCTTGTGTGGCTCACTCTAATGAGGAACGGGTGCACGCCCTATTGAGGATCGGGTGCACGCCCCTCGCGATCACCTACTAATTAGGAACAGGTGTACACTCCCTTTGATCACCAGACATTAGGCGCTTAAATACACTCTCCCTCTGGCAAGCCCAGGCTGTTCATTCCTTCGCCGGCTGGCCAGAGGTAAGAACTCTCCTGAATCATGCTCTCACTTTATTTCCTTTTTCTATCGACCGATCAGTTCCCCCTTTTCTTGCCTTTGCTGACTCATGTCTCCTCACCTAAAGTTTTTAAGCACCATTTGACGCATATCGTCACAGCCTTAATGCTCCAAATTTCGGATATCAAAACATGTGGTAATCTGTCTCTCTTTTAAGCACCATTTGACGCAGGTTTTCACTTAATATCGTAACAACCTTAAAAATCTCACTTACTAGGAGCTAATACGCTCTGTAACTACTTGTCTCTCAGTCCGCTCTGACTCCAATTTAACAATTACATTTTACTCACGATGTCCCATTGTAGCATGCGGGAATCACTTGTTAGCTCTTTTCCTTCACGATCATGACGGTTCAATATCCGATTACATTATATGTATTACGAATTGAGCGCGCACACCTGTTTTTAAAGCATTGCACCCACGCCCAACATGTGTGGCCTTAATCATTGCGCACCTTCTGCCAGAAGTGTAACACGTGTTCTTAATCACTACATACCTTCTCTTAGGCACTACCGAGCCACACTCCTTGCTAACACAACAATCTTTCACCACTGCGCATACCTTCACCACCGCGCATATCTTTTCCAGACCTAAGTGAGGGCACAGGTCTCCACAACGCATGTCTCTTTAACAATTTATAAGCATAACTGGCATGTCCCACGGGCCTGGATGTATTCACCGTCCGCTCAGCATGTGAGACGCCACTTCAGCCACCCTTTTCTGAGACATCTGTCCTTCTTTAATAATTTCCTAAAGAGATACATACCTTGTTACCTCTGTCCCCCCACAGTACTTTGATTCACGCGGCAGTGGATGTGACTCATCTACATTCCTGTATTCAGAATCTGACTCAATCAACCACTGATGGTTCTACTATGTCACAGTTGTTTATCCTTGACTAGGTAATCACCCAGTACTTTGGTCTGGTCCAACTCTCCAATTCATTTAGTTCTATGCAGTTCATTGATTCCTTTTTTTTCATAAACAACAAGATCCACCCTTAGATACACTTATGGAATATATTGTACTCACAGGCCATGTGCTTTTTCTACAGTGGTTGGAAGCACATAGTGTTTCTTTAAATACCCCTCACACACCAAAAGGGCCCTCGGTGTCATGCTTCATCATAAAGGTGCTACGCGGAGTGCTACGACCTACGACTACGTGGGAGTACTGATATTCAGAACTATGTGTAGTGTAGGAATAAGTGAGTGGAAGGGTCAGGGGTGAGTGAAAAAAGTGAGTTAAAAAACTACCTAGCTTCTGTGGACTTGAAAATGTAATATTCCTGAGAGCTGGTACGATTAAAAACGTGGGTCGGAGGTATACTGCTTTAAGAGCAATCCCTCCTGTGTATGTCAACATGTTTCGAAGCTCAAGGCTTCTTCTTCCGGACAGAATAAAGATCCCTTCTGTTCTCACTTAACTCTCGGTACAATGTGATATATGTACAAGTAGTGTATACTACATGAAAAAAAAAATAGTCATGCCCAAGATACAATACCCACTAGGAATTCTATATGGCAATCTGAATGAGAAACACAACATTAAAAACGTAGGGCATGTACTGCATACCATGTTCAACAATGGTGTCCTGAAAAAAAGTGATGCATATAGTGCAGGATATACATGTATTCTCCTTGGCCTTAACCGTGTAGCATTACACTAGTGCTGTGTCCTATAGATGAAAAGACAATACATGACACACAAACATATCTAAAAAAACACACACTCTATATAGTGAGTTCCAGGGTTTGTAACTCTGAGGATATAATCAGCCGCTAGAAACTAGAATTACCAAACTTAGGGGCATATGTAGGTAATCTCCATTTTGCGATTCTGAAATAGCGATTTTTAAGGAATCGCTATTTGAGAATCGCAAAATGGAATGTAGGTAATAATTTGCAATTTTTTTGCGATTACCTAATATTCCTTAATTGCGATTAGCAAATTGCGAATCATAATTAAGGAATAAGTGTCCCATTCATTCCTATGGGCCTCTATTCCTATGGGCCAAGAGGCCCTTAGGAATGAAGGGGAATACATTCTCAAATTGCGATTTTCTATGAGAAAATCGCAATTTGAGAATCGCAATTCCAAGGGTGCCAGGGTGTCCAAAGGACACCTGTTGCACCACTGGAATGTGCCTGTAAGTACTGATGCATCCCATCATTCTGTATGGATGAGCCCAGCTCGTCCTTATATAAAAAAATTCTCCCCCCTTTGAGATATACGTAGACTGTAGGTTTAATACCATGGTGCCACTGTTTTTTATTCGTTCTTTAGTCTGGAATATTGTCCTATTGCCAGGGATCAACGCATTGAAGATTCTCCCCGCCCTGGGGCGGGACCCTGAGGCGTTAGGACATAGTTTAAAAGCATCAGATTCCCTAGATTGCCAGCATTCCTTCATTGCGCATGCACGGGGGACTAGTGCTCCCCGCCCGTCCATTGATCACGTCGAGAGGTTAGACTTCTTCCTGGTAAGCCTTTTCACACTTTGTGAATATTTTTTATGATCCGCTAACGTACATGCTAAGATGCTATGACCACGTAATTATTTCCATTCTTTTGGATTTTAGCCTTGTGAGACTAGGAGCGCTGTTAGTTCACAACGCAGCCCGCTACATTTGTTTACATCGGAGGCTTCATTCCCCGCTTGTACCGCCACAGCGCATGCCCGAGGAATCAGTGCTTCGTACGACGCTGACCGGGTGCTCCGAGTGACTGTGCCGATTTTCGGTAAGTTCACCGAGTTTGCTATTTGTCACGGATTAAAAAGACTGCCCTTTTGATTCGAGTCCAAGATTCATTTTAGCGACATTGAAGTCTGTCTGTAGATCTTTTTCCCATCCTAATATTCTTCTCACGCCCCCCCAGGTACCCCTTGGTTCCTAAATTCCGTTGACAAAACCTACATGCCCGTGGATGACTGACCCAGTGCCACTTCCAATAGGTAATCTACTTTTTCTTTTATACACTATAACACGGTTTTCCTCTTATTTTTTTCAATTTTGTAGGAAGCCTCTTATCCTGCTATAGGCTCTCTGTTGAAATCGCAGAGGGTGATCTGTGTGTGTGGTTGGTGGTTAACGCTCATGAGTTTGGTTACGCTTTCAAGCAGTTTTACATGTAGGTCTTATGTTTTCTGTTTTTCAGAATTTTCTTGGCCCTGAGGAGAATCCCCCCTGAATCAGGGATTCGAAACGCGTAGGCCTTTGGTCTGCTCTTGTTTCTCAAGTGTTGATTTATACCGCATTTTGAGTGAATCTCTAGTACACAACCTTTATGATATGTTTTTTGACAATATGTATTGTTAATAATTCTTTGGAGTGTACTGTCTTTTATAATTAGTTTTGAAATCATTCCATAGAGACCAAGAGAGCAGTTTCCCCCCCTTTTTGTTTTCCCTCTCTTCCACTTCTGAAACTGGTACATTCGTGAACCCAGTTATGTGGAGTGGTTGGTATGAATGCATGTATGTAAGTTGAATGAGTGTGACATGCCTGACTGAGTGTTGATGTGCTTATATTTCTATTGTGCTGTGTCCAAGTGTGTTTTTTATAAGTGTATAATATTGTGATTGAAAGGATCTATTTGTTATATTTCTCAAATGCTCTTGAATAAACAGCTATTAAATAGCCTAACCCAGTTTGGAATAGTTTTTCTGCTCTGGTTGTCAACTGTTGCTTTGAGATTTAATTATCAGTTTTGGCATATCTTTTGTTATATAGTTGTAAGTACATGCGGCGCACAGACATGCCCTAAGGGCATGTCTGTGCGCCACATGGCACTTTGAATTTTTAAATATAATGCATTTATAAAGGAAATCACAAAATACCATCTACTTGGAGTAGGTGGTATTTTGCGATTCCTTAAGCCTGAATCGCATTTTTTATTTGGCTCCTACATAGCATTTATGGAATCGCAAAATTGCGATTCCTTAAATGCTTGAGCAAAATAAGGAATCGCAATTTTTGCGTACCCTTATTTTGCTCATATGCACCTACATAGCAAAACGCGGTTTGTGATTCGCAAACGCCGAAATTCGCCTAATTTCAGCGTTTGCGAATTGCAAACAGCTACCTACATATGCCCCCTAGTCATTGAGAGGAAAAAGGCATGAATACATACTTGTTGTTAAGGAAATACTGCCCCATGAGCCTTAGAACGGGGGGCGGGGAGGGTGCCTATAGTCGCACTCTGGTGATGGAAAAAACGGGATTGGATCGTGAATACCAAAAAGTTCAGTGCCTTGCAAAATTTCTGTTCATGTCAACCGGCTATGCCGTACTCACTCAATCAAGGACACTGCCTCGCCACGGTATCGCCTCCCCGCGGCACCGTTGAACACGGAGACAGCGGAACGGGGTCCTTAAGAAATGTCCTCAATTAGCCCAATTGCCGCCAAAAAGAATCATTCAGTCCGGGTGGTACTAAACTGCTCCTAGTGCCCCGGGAGCAGAAATGTCTGAGAGAACTTCCTGTTCTATGTTGTAACTGCAAATCTAGTCTGCTAATTTTATAGGGTTTTGAAACAGGCGTACAAACCGGCAATACGCCCGGATGTAATTGCAATTGCGAAACTAGTCTACTAACTTGATAGGGCTCTGAATCCAGCAATACGCCCCGGAAGTAATTATGTTTCCATGGAAACTGCCTATTTCGCTGTGGTGAAAAAATATATATTAACTAAAATGATAATAAAAGAAAATACTGGTGGGAGGCAGGGTAGAGGAGTTGGGATCCTGGGTACCAAGCGACTTACTTTGTTTGACTTTGCCCTACGTATTTAGAAGAAAACCATGAGACTCTATTACGTATCTTACTACCTAAATAGGAGGTGCCCCAAATGTTGTTAGCCTCCCATATGTGCTTGAGGCAACTTCTGCTCATTGGTTATGTGGTCCTGGACGCACGGTACCCGTCCAGGTGAACAGCTCTATTCAGTGATAATACATGGTGTATTATCAGATGATGTATCCACAAATCGCTTAAAAATGCAGTGCAATTGTTCATATTTAACCTGGTGGCAGAGTAAAACATAATTAAAAGGTATTGGAAATTGGATAAATGTTGATGGTATCAGAAGAATACTCTGATGGCCAAAAATAAGGGTGGGCTGATGTTTCTTCATGGTAATCTCATTTGTAAAGCGCTTTTGGGTTAAGCGTTTTTGATACCCATCAGGGTTTTGGTAGGATGTTGTAACTGTAGGGGTTCAATGTTATTGTCTAGAAGACCAGCATCCAAGTGGGTGCAACTGACTATGTGTCAGTCCTCTGAGAACTTGCATTTTGTATCAGTTCAAATCCCTCAAGTCGGTTCAGATGAATTCCCTCCAGGGTATATCATCATTCAAACCCTCTTGGTGGGTGCCCAGACGGAACACTCAAAAACAGAAGAGGGTCTCTGAAAGCCAAAATGTAGGGAGAGGAAGGCAGGGAAAATAACAGAACAATAACAACAAACCTCCCACTGTCAATTAATTAATATATATGCGATACATTCAAAGATAAAAAATAACATCATTGTCCCACAGAAAGTATTCTTTTCTTAATTTATTTTATTAAAAGGTAACTTTTTTGGGGAGTTATATATATAAATTCAATGATAGCAGATTAAATCATTCCTATACATAAAATCACTAAAGCAGCCCCACCAAGACATAATACAAAATACTCATAGACATAACACCACCACAACTCACACACACATCAGGCATACCAAACATACCTCAATAAAGAAAAAAAGAAAATAAAGAACAATACATCCAACAGATCAAAATTACACAGATCACAAAATGAATAAAAGAAACCATCAATTACAAAAAATGACACCATGAAAATTTCAGTCCATCATTATACAACAACAAGCAGAAAGCACCAACGCTCGTTTCGGGATGGACTATATGACCAACAGTTCCTTCATCAGGGCGCAGAAGGGTCAATTCATGAGGTGGTCAGATTCCATCCAAAATTTGTCAAATATATTGATACAGAGTGGTGTCGGGGGATCCTTAATCACAATGTATTTAAGCACATAAGCATACTTTGAAAAGCACGAGCTAACAAAAACCAAATTGCTCAGTCATACATCAGATTGGCTTCAAAAAGGTCATTGGTACAATGAAATGAAGAAAAGACCCATCCAGCTCCATGGTACACCAGTGAAATATGAATAAAAAGGGAGTCTCCAGATTTTACGTTACGGGGGGATACTGTATGTCGATCACCGCAAAACGGTGAAAAGACGTAATGCATTAAGTAGTGAATTGCCGAGAAGTCACTGGAATTAAAAGCAGGCCGTTGATCATAGAAGCTTCTCTGGTAGATAAATATCAAGGCTGATAAGTCCTTCACGAGAATGGTAGCCGGGGGTCTGTCTGCTTCCCGCCGAAGCAAACAAATCCCCGGCTACCATTCTCGTTCCTCCCTCAGAAGCAGACAGACCCATGGCTACCATTCTCGTGAAGGACTTATCAGCCTTGATATTTATCTACCAGAGAAGCCTCTATGATGAATGGCCTGCTTTTAATTCCAGTGACTTTTCGGCAATTCAATAGTACCAGCTCTAAGGAATATTACATTTTCTAGTCCACAGGAGCTAGGTATTTTTTAAACTCACTTTTTTCACTCACCCCTGACCCATCCACTCACTTATTCCTACACCACACATAGTTCTGAATATCAGTGCTCCCACGTAGTTGTAGATCCTAGCACGCCCGTCCCGCAGCGGGGCAGGAATACCTCTATGATGAAGCATGAATCCAAGGGCCTTTTTGGTGAGTGAGGGGTATTTAAAGAAACACTATGTGCTTCCAACCACTGTAGGAAATGCACATGACCTGTGATTACATTATATTCCACAAGTGTATCTAAGGGTGGATCTTGTTAATTAAATATTTCTAGAGGAGGACTATCCACCTCTAGTGTTCCTTTTGGGCACTACCTCTTCACTCCCCTCTTTGTTGTTCATAGTTCCTTGATTCTTGCCTCATTAATCCCACAGATTTCAACCCCTGGTGGATCGACCAATCGAAGCACTCATCAGATCTTTGATTGTTAATACTACTGGTAGGTTTCCACAACCACCGGTCAATCCTTTCATACTTTGTAACTTTCATACTTATGGTTAATTTCTCTCATAGGGTGTCCTGCCTTGTCCTGAAGAAGACCTGCAGTGACTCCAATTGAATCACACACTCCTTGGGTCGAAATGTCCACATGCCTACACAATCCTTTCCCATTCTCTCCACTCCACGTAATAGCAGAACTGTGTATGGATTGGATATTCAATGATATAGGGTACGATGTCTATTAAATGGTCATTTTATATATGTTTTGTACGGATCACTGACATAATTTCGAGTGACAGAATATCGACTAGCAAAAATATCGAGGAAAAAATATCTACAGACAAAATATCGAGTTTGTATCTACAAACAGGTAAGTACAAAAATATCCAGTACAAAATATCGTTTACAAAAATATAGTTTTAAAAAATATCTACTTTAGTAAAAACAGTGTTAAATTAAATTAAAATTAAAAAATAATTACTAAAATATACTTAAAAATACTTAAATTAACTTATAATAATTAAATAATTAATGAAAGTTATAAAAAAAATACAATCATATTTGTTAAAACATATATATATATATATAAACATAATATCCAATATTATAACTGTACGATAGCAGAAGTGTAAACAAATACTATTCCCACTCCACAGAGTGCAACTGTAGGGAAAGCGTTGGATAGCGTAGGGGTAAAAATTACTATTCCCACTCCAGTGGGTGCAACAGTGAGGAAAGCGTTGGATAGCGTAGGGGTCAAAATTACTATTCCCACTCCAGTGGGTGCAACAGTAGGGAAAGCGTTGGATAGCGTAGGGGTTAAAATTACTATTCCCACTCCAGTGAGTGCAACAGTAGGGAAAGTGTTAGATAGCGTAGGGGTAAACATTACTATTCCCACTCCAAAGAGTGCAACAGTAGGGAAAGCGTTGGATAGCGTAGGGGTTTAAATTACTATTCCCACTCCAAAGAGTGCAACAGTAGGGAAAGCGTTGGATAGCGTAGAGGTAAAAATTACTATTCCCACTCCAGTGGGTGCAACAGTAGGGAAAGCATTACTCCAGTGGGTGCAACAGTAGGGAAAGCGTTGGATAGCGTAGGGGTAAAAATTACTATTCCCACTCCAAATAGTTTAACAGTAGGGAAAGCGTTGGATAGCATAGGGGTTAAAATTACTATTCCGACTCCAAAGAGTGCAACAGTAGGTAAATCGTTGGATAGCGTAGGGGTAAAAATGACTATTCCCACTCCAAAGAGTGCAACAGTAGGGAAAGCGTTGGATAGCGTAGGGGTTTAAATTACTATTCCTACTCCAAGGAGTGCAACAGTAGGGAAATCGTTGAATAGCGTAGAGGTAAAAATTACTATTCCCACTCCAGTGGGTGCAACAGTAGTGAAAGCGTTGGATAGCGTAGGGGTTAAAATTACTATTCCCACTCCAAAGAGTGCAACAGTAGGGAAAGTGTTGGATAGCGTAGGGGTAAAAATTACTATTCCCACTCCAGTGAGTGCAACAGTAGGGAAAGTGTTGGAAAGCGTAGGGGTAAAAATTACTATTCCCACTCCAGTGGGTGCAACAGTAGGGAAAGCGTTGGATAGCAAAGGGGTAAAAATTACTATTCAAACTCAAAAGAGTGCAACAGTAGGGAAAGCGTTGGATAGCGTAGCAGTAAAAATTACTATTCCCACTCCAGTGGGTGCAACAGTGAGGAAAGCGTTGGATAGCGTAGGGGTGAAAATTACTATTTACACTCCAGTGAGTGCAACAGTAGGGAAAGCGTTGGATAGCGTAGAGGTGAAAATTACTATTCCCACTCCAGTGAGTGCAACAGTAGGGAAAGTGTTGGATGGCGTAGGGGTAACAATTACTATTCCCACTTAATTTAACATAATTAGCAATTAATCAATTAAATAAAATGAATTAGCAATTCTAATTTAATTAATTACCCATACAAAATTAATACCATACAAAACCCATACAAAACAATACCAACAAATATGTTAGCATATTTAATTAATTATAAATAAATTACTTCCCACCCAATTCCCCTATAAACCCACAACCCGCTACAGAAAATAAATTAGTAAAATTAACATAATTAGCAATTAATCAATTAATTTTAATCAATTGCCAATTAACAGTTAATTAATTACCAAATATAAATTAATTAACAAATAATTAAAAATGAATAACAATAAATACATTTACATATTTAATTAATTATAATTACATTACTTCCCACCCTATTCCCCTATAAACCCACAACCCGCTACAGAATTAAATTACACAAAAATTAAAAAAAAAATATTTCATTAATTAAAATTATTTATAACATAAATACACACTTTTAACACATATAACATAAAAACACTATAAAAATTCAATATTATTAAAAATTCGATAATTTTAATAACCTATATTATATACTTCGATATTTTAACTGTCTATATTTTTAACATTCGATATTACATTACTTACCTTAAAAACAATATTTTTGATGTCTATATTCTGTCCTGTCGATATTGTGTCCATTCGATATTTAAAACTCGGTATTATGTCCAGCGATATTTTGAGGTCGATATTTTGACTGTTCACCGTTTTGTACAGCACTGTATATCTGTTATTCACTCAAAGCACTTTGTCACTCCTAAATCACCTCATCACCAATTAGTTTATTGTTTGCGCTGCTTTTTAACAACAAAATTGTTCTCTGTGACAGCTTGACTAAGATATAACTCAAATTGTATACCAGAAAAATGAATTATTTACTAATAGAATTGATATCGATTACATAAATCCAGGTGTGTTTCCCTTTTTTCTTTTCATCTAGAAAAGCTGTTAAAGTAATGATCTAACTCCAGACAGAACCTACCTTACCTTTGATTTGAGATACCCTGGTTCTGAGGGTCACTGGGTACCCCCATTATACTTCATGTATCTCATCAGATATCAGAGGCCACACTAGACTTCCATCAAGAAACGTGCCACGACCTCAGTCTCGGAGATTAGGTCATCATCAAAAAGCATGTGTCCAAGACTTGTCTTGAACCTAGATGTTCGACCTCTTTAGGGGTGAAGGGGTCAGAGTCAAGAAGGCTTTCCGCAGTGGATTCCAGGTGGGGCACAGGTGTTGGCTCTGGTTCCCTCTCTAAAACCGCATTACCACAATAAAGATTAGACAAATGGACATGCCATTGGTGTGCGGTTATATGGTTTACAATGGGGTCCGAACCTCTCCTGTTAGAGATGTTTATTAAATCCCAAAACTTGGTTGAATCATTTGTTCGAGCTGCAAGTTTTAAGTTTTGCCAATGGTCTTCCTCCCATTCACGTTTTCCCACCCTTAAGATGTTATTGTAATCCTTCCTCGCCTCTCTTACTGCTTCCATGTTTTTTGGCCTTAGTGCTAAGGATATTGCCTGTCTCTTTATCCTGCATAAGGGAGTGTACCATAGATTTCCCTGCTTTAACCCTTTACTATTGTGACTTCTTGAGACTTTTGTAGAGAAAAACAACCCCAACATCTCCACCATTTCCCTGTAAAGGGTGCTTGCATGTGAGCTCTGTTTAATGCCCAGGGATACATTGAGAGTAGCAAGCTCTATATTTCCTAGTTGCACTGTATCTCTAATACTATCTAGTGTGTCTTTTTGGCTCACAATCCTATTCCATTTAAGTCTGCGATTGCAGTTTGCGGGGACTACTTCTTTTGATGCCAAAAACTGAACTTTGGGAGCTTCCCTGGTAGCTCCCCATCTGATTTTCACACATAGTGGATTGTGGTCACGATCCTGATACTGCTTAATCTCCATATCCACAAGGTCCCCCCATGACTGCATATCCAGCAATAAATAATCTATCCATGATGGGCTGCTGATTCTATTAAAAGTATTGGCCCCTACTGGTTTCGATAATGTTCTGCCATTTAATGCACGCAAATTAAACTCCATGGTCAGGGCATAGATTTGAATCGCCCTAGGCGACCACTTTTTTATTGGGGCCAACCTCAGCAGGGGTATAGAATGTTTTGCATCCTCCTCGCTGGTTCCCAATAGATCATCCTCACTCAGTGGCTCAAAAGTACTATTTAAATCTCCTCCCACCAACACTTTAGCCCGTGGCTGGATACTCGCCTGTGCTGATCCTAGGAGCGATATAGTGCCCGATATTTGGGCCCCCGGCGTGCCTCGAGCATATACATGGAAGAGCTCCACCTTACAATTATTCTGGGCCCCTTTGATTGTTAAATGTAGGATATCTTCAGAACCAGAGTCGTTCATTTTAATGGTCCAGTTTAAGGCCACATTAACCCAAATGGTCAGCCCACCTGCTGGCCGGCCTTTGCCTGAGCTCGACGCCGGGATAGAATAAGTAGTGTACCCTAACTTATATAGGGGTATCATACTCCACGTTTCCTGGAACATGCAAACGTCATAATTGGAGATGAAACCATTCCATTCCGGGATGACCATTTTTTTCTCAAGGCCTGCAATGTTCCAGGAAAGGAGCTTAATTACTTTAGCAGTCCTACTCTCCACAAGAGGGGTGCCTTGAGCTGCTTGGGCGTAAGATGACCCACATGGTGGTCCTGTGGTCATCTGCACTATGGGCGGTAAGAGCTCATGCCTCTCGACTGCGAGTGTCTCTGCCGGGGGGGTCAGGACAATGTCACTAACACTGGCTAGTCAGTCTATACTATTGAGCTCAGAGTCGCCCTGTTCCCTAACAAAGGACCAAAGTGGCATATGTCTAATTTGGATATTTGAGTATTTGGGTGGGCAGGACCGAAACTCAAGGGCCCGCAAATTCTCTGCAATTTCTCTATTGCATAACTCGATTTTAATACAATCATTCTGGGAATTGAGCAGGGACATTCTTTCAACCTTAACCATATCATCTCTAATAATTGAACCACAACCCCTCACGTGACGCAGCCAATGTATGGCTTTATTATGAACTGCTTCCCTATCCTCTTTGGTAGCACTTGAGCCTAACTTTGGGACTTTGGTCATATAAACGACTAATGGGTTGTTTCTGGTGGGAGTAAGATGATTGGGTGGAATAACCTGCCTAATTCCAAAATTCATTCCTCCTATGGTTCTTTCTTTAGTTAAATGGGAGCCCCTACGCTTGTCTTCCTCCAGTCTAGATTTCGCTATTCCCGCATAAGTGCTCGATTTAGGATGCCCCAATGCACTATTTTCATTTGGAGGCTTTTACCCTAGGCTCCCTCCCATTCTGCCCTCCCCACCATGTGGTTGGGTAGTGGGAGCAATTGATCCCCTTTTAACAGCCCTAGTGGGAGGTGGGGGTGCTTTATCCAGAGACTCAATAATCGTGTCCGATTTCTGCTTCTCAACCAACCCCTTCAAAATATTTTTGATAAAGTCCAATTCGTTCTCTAATTTCTCTAATTTCTGCACTAATATCCTGTTCAAATGGAAACAGTTTGCACAGCCCGCAACCCCAGCGGGAGTTAGCTCCAGATCCTAATTACCAACAGCTGCGTTATCAGGTTGATCACCCGAAAGGCCTTCTAAGACTGCAAATCTATTGAAACAGTTGATACCCATAGTGGGAGATAACTCAGCCTCCTCCCCTTGGAGCCCAGACTCTGGTAATATGTTCTCAGTGCTTTGAACGTCTGGGGGTTTTAGTGGCCCTTCAAGGGGATTATGAACTTCACAGATGGGGGGCATGTATGGGGCTTTTTTATTGAAAATAGCAGGGATCACTTTTTTACGGTATGAATTTAAGGCATCAGAAAGAGGGTCACGAGTTCCAGGCAAATTCGTGTTTGGGGCCCCAGCCAAGTCCTCCTCACATTCACTAACAATGCTTTCAATCCTAACAAGAGCACAGTTAGTTGTTGCAAGAACCAATTTTTTGAATTTTCTCCACTTTTTTGCCTGCACAAGTGGGAGGCCCCCTTCAGTTGCCTTCTTTTTACCCATACTTCACTCCCCTACAAGATGTCACCCAGGTGAGCTAACTCACTATAGTAATACAACACCGACAGACGATGTATTTTTCTGCACACTTCCCCCTTAGGAGCCCCACAGTACCTTGTTCCCTGCAAATGGGGTTTCTTTGTCCAGTGCTTAGGGAGGGGGCCCTGCCATGCCTCGTACTGCCCCCGGAATGCCACAGATGGCCCGCCCTTTGCCCGGGCTTCGCCCGACGTCCGCGCGCATCCCGCGACGCGGGAGCCCTGTATGTCTTTTAAGCGCCTCCTGGCGCTGGCTGTGCATGGTGGCGGCGTGCGCGCCGCTGGTGCTGCCGGGAGTTGTACTCCCGGGTCCCCCAAGCGTGGCAGCAGCTGCGTGGGGGAATCTCTGTGCTGTTGTGGCAGGGTTCAGGTAAGGTCTCCGCAAGATAATGAATGCCCCCAAAGATTTAGGCAGGGTAATGATTTTATTGTGACATCACGTTATCCATTAATCAATTCACCATTCACTAATGTTGATTGTAATCCGCAACCTTAAACTCGCCTGCATGCATACTAAGTTTTTGATTAAAACTGCTCGTTGGTAGACAGGGCAGAATTTACCTACAATCAATTCAGTTTCAATCACCTACCAAACTAAATTACATACGCTTGCATCCATCAATTCAGTTTCGTCATTCTTGTGTGGCTCACTCTAATGAGGAACGGGTGCACGCCCTATTGAGGATCGGGTGCACGCCCCTCGCGATCACCTACTAATTAGGAACAGGTGTACACTCCCTTTGATCACCAGACATTAGGCGCTTAAATACACTCTCCCTCTGGCAAGCCCAGGCTGTTCATTCCTTCGCCGGCTGGCCAGAGGTAAGAACTCTCCTGAATCATGCTCTCACTTTATTTCCTTTTTCTATCGACCGATCAGTTCCCCCTTTTCTTGCCTTTGCTGACTCATGTCTCCTCACCTAAAGTTTTTAAGCACCATTTGACGCATATCGTCACAGCCTTAATGCTCCAAATTTCGGATATCAAAACATGTGGTAATCTGTCTCTCTTTTAAGCACCATTTGACGCAGGTTTTCACTTAATATCGTAACAACCTTAAAAATCTCACTTACTAGGAGCTAATACGCTCTGTAACTACTTGTCTCTCAGTCCGCTCTGACTCCAATTTAACAATTACATTTTACTCACGATGTCCCATTGTAGCATGCGGGAATCACTTGTTAGCTCTTTTCCTTCACGATCATGACGGTTCAATATCCGATTACATTATATGTATTACGAATTGAGCGCGCACACCTGTTTTTAAAGCATTGCACCCACGCCCAACATGTGTGGCCTTAATCATTGCGCACCTTCTGCCAGAAGTGTAACACGTGTTCTTAATCACTACATACCTTCTCTTAGGCACTACCGAGCCACACTCCTTGCTAACACAACAATCTTTCACCACTGCGCATACCTTCACCACCGCGCATATCTTTTCCAGACCTAAGTGAGGGCACAGGTCTCCACAACGCATGTCTCTTTAACAATTTATAAGCATAACTGGCATGTCCCACGGGCCTGGATGTATTCACCGTCCGCTCAGCATGTGAGACGCCACTTCAGCCACCCTTTTCTGAGACATCTGTCCTTCTTTAATAATTTCCTAAAGAGATACATACCTTGTTACCTCTGTCCCCCCACAGTACTTTGATTCACGCGGCAGTGGATGTGACTCATCTACATTCCTGTATTCAGAATCTGACTCAATCAACCACTGATGGTTCTACTATGTCACAGTTGTTTATCCTTGACTAGGTAATCACCCAGTACTTTGGTCTGGTCCAACTCTCCAATTCATTTAGTTCTATGCAGTTCATTGATTCCTTTTTTTTCATAAACAACAAGATCCACCCTTAGATACACTTATGGAATATATTGTACTCACAGGCCATGTGCTTTTTCTACAGTGGTTGGAAGCACATAGTGTTTCTTTAAATACCCCTCACACACCAAAAGGGCCCTCGGTGTCATGCTTCATCATAGAGGTGCTACGCGGAGTGCTACGACCTACGACTACGTGGGAGTACTGATATTCAGAACTATGTGTAGTGTAGGAATAAGTGAGTGGAAGGGTCAGGGGTGAGTGAAAAAAGTGAGTTAAAAAACTACCTAGCTTCTGTGGACTTGAAAATGTAATATTCCTGAGAGCTGGTACGATTAAAAACGTGGGTCGGAGGTATACTGCTTTAAGAGCAATCCCTCCTGTGTATGTCAACATGTTTCGAAGCTCAAGGCTTCTTCTTCCGGACAGAATAAAGATCCCTTCTGTTCTCACTTAACTCTCGGTACAATGTGATATATGTACAAGTAGTGTATACTACATGAAAAAAAAAATAGTCATGCACAAGATACAATACCCACTAGGAATTCTATATGGCAATCTGAATGAGAAACACAACATTAAAAACGTAGGGCATGTACTGCATACCATGTTCAACAATGGTGTCCTGAAAAAAAGTGATGTATATAGTGCAGGATATACATGTATTCTCCTTGGCCTTAACCGTGTAGCATTACACTAGTGCTGTGTCCTATAGATGAAAAGACAATACATGACACACAAACATATCTAAAAAAACACACACTCTATATAGTGAGTTCCAGGGTTTGTAACTCTGAGGATATAATCAGCCGCTAGAAACTAGAATTACCAAACTTAGGGGCATATGTAGGTAATCTCCATTTTGCGATTCTGAAATAGCGATTTTTAAGGAATCGCTATTTGAGAATCGCAAAATGGAATGTAGGTAATAATTCGCAATTTTTTTGCGATTACCTAATATTCCTTAATTGCGATTAGCAAATTGCGAATCATAATTAAGGAATAAGTGTCCCATTCATTCCTATGGGCCTCTATTCCTATGGGCCAAGAGGCCCTTAGGAATGAAGGGGAATACATTCTCAAATTGCGATTTTCTATGAGAAAATCGCAATTTGAGAATCGCAATTCCAAGGGTGCCAGGGTGTCCAAAGGACACCTGTTGCACCACTGGAATGTGCCTGTAAGTACTGATGCATCCCATCATTCTGTATGGATGAGCCCAGCTCGTCCTTATATAAAAAAATTCTCCCCCCTTTGAGATATACGTAGACTGTAGGTTTAATACCATGGTGCCACTGTTTTTTATTCGTTCTTTAGTCTGGAATATTGTCCTATTGCCAGGGATCAACGCATTGAAGATTCTCCCCGCCCTGGGGCGGGACCCTGAGGCGTTAGGACATAGTTTAAAAGCATCAGATTCCCTAGATTGCCAGCATTCCTTCATTGCGCATGCACGGGGGACTAGTGCTCCCCGCCCGTCCATCGATCACGTCGAGAGGTTAGACTTCTTCCTGGTAAGCCTTTTCACACTTTGTGAATATTTTTTATGATCCGCTAACGTACATGCTAAGATGCTACGACCACGTAATTATTTCCATTCTTTTGGATTTTAGCCTTGTGAGACTAGGAGCGCTGTTAGTTCACAACGCAGCCCGCTACATTTGTTTACATCGGAGGCTTCATTCCCCGCTTTGTACCGCCACAGCGCATGCCCGAGGAATCAGTGCTTCGTACGACGCTGACCGGGTGCTCCGAGTGACTGTGCCGATTTTCGGTAAGTTCACCGAGTTTGCTATTTGTCACGGATTAAAAAGACTGCCCTTTTGATTCGAGTCCAAGATTCGTTTTAGCGACATTGAAGTCTGTCTGTAGATCTTTTTCCCATCCTAATATTCTTCTCACGCCCCCCCAGGTACCCCTTGGTTCCTAAATTCCGTTGACAAAACCTACATGCCCGTGGATGACTGACCCAGTGCCACTTCCAATAGGTAATCTACTTTTTCTTTTATACACTATAACACGGTTTTCCTCTTATTTTTTTCAATTTTGTAGGAAGCCTCTTATCCTGCTATAGGCTCTCTGTTGAAATCGCAGAGGGTGATCTGTGTGTGTGGTTGGTGGTTAACGCTCATGAGTTTGGTTACGCTTTCAAGCAGTTTTACATGTAGGTCTTATGTTTTCTGTTTTTCAGAATTTTCTTGGCCCTGAGGAGAATCCCCCTGAATCAGGGATTCGAAACGCGTAGGCCTTTGGTCTGCTCTTGTTTCTCAAGTGTTGATTTATACCGCATTTTGAGTGAATCTCTAGTACACAACCTTTATGATATGTTTTTTGACAATATGTATTGTTAATAATTCTTTGGAGTGTACTGTCTTTTATAATTAGTTTTGAAATCATTCCATAGAGACCAAGAGAGCAGTTTCCCCCCCTTTTTGTTTTCCCTCTCTTCCACTTCTGAAACTGGTACATTCGTGAACCCAGTTATGTGGAGTGGTTGGTATGAATGCATGTATGTAAGTTGAATGAGTGTGACATGCCTGACTGAGTGTTGATGTGCTTATATTTCTATTGTGCTGTGTCCAAGTGTGTTTTTTATAAGTGTATAATATTGTGATTGAAAGGATCTATTTGTTATATTTCTCAAATGATCTTGAATAAACAGCTATTAAATAGCCTAACCCAGTTTGGAATAGTTTTTCTGCTCTGGTTGTCAACTGTTGCTTTGAGATTTAATTATCAGTTTTGGCATATCTTTTGTTATATAGTTGTAAGTACATGCGGCGCACAGACATGCCCTAAGGGCATGTCTGTGCGCCACATGGCACTTTGAATTTTTAAATATAATGCATTTATAAAGGAAATCACAAAATACCATCTACTTGGAGTAGGTGGTATTTTGCGATTCCTTAAGCCTGAATCGCATTTTTTATTTGGCTCCTACATAGCATTTATGGAATCGCAAAATTGCGATTCCTTAAATGCTTGAGCAAAATAAGGAATCGCAATTTTTGCGTACCCTTATTTTGCTCATATGCACCTACATAGCAAAACGCGGTTTGTGATTCGCAAACGCCGAAATTCGCCTAATTTCAGCGTTTGCGAATTGCAAACAGCTACCTACATATGCCCCCTAGTCACTGAGAGGAAAAAGGCATGAATACATACTTGTTGTTAAGGAAATACTGCCCCATGAGCCTTAGAACGGGGGGCGGGGAGGGTGCCTATAGTCGCACTCTGGTGATGGAAAAAACGGGATTGGATCGTGAATACCAAAAAGTTCAGTGCCTTGCAAAATTTCTGTTCATGTCAACCGGCTATGCCGTACTCACTCAATCAAGGACACTGCCTCGCCACGGTATCGCCTCCCCGCGGCACCGTTGAACACGGAGACAGCGGAACGGGGTCCTTAAGAAATGTCCTCAATTAGCCCAATTGCCGCCAAAAAGAATCATTCAGTCCGGGTGGTACTGAACTGCTCCTAGTGCCCCGGGAGCAGAAATGTCTGAGAGAGCTTCCTGTTCTATGTTGTAACTGCAAATCTAGTCTGCTAATTTTATAGGGTTTTGAAACAGGCGTACAAACCGGCAATACGCCCGGATGTAATTGCAATTGCGAAACTAGTCTACTAACTTGATAGGGCTCTGAATCCAGCAATACGCCCCGGAAGTAATTATCTTTCCATGGAAACTGCCTATTTCGCTGTGGTGAAAAAATATATATTAACTAAAATGATAATAAAAGAAAATACTGGTGGGAGGCAGGGTAGAGGAGTTGGGATCCTGGGTACCAAGCGACTTACTTTGTTTGACTTTGCCCTACGTATTTAGAAGAAAACCATGAGACTCTATTACGTATCTTACTACCTAAATAGGAGGTGCCCCAAATGTTGTTAGCCTCCCATATGTGCTTGAGGCAACTTCTGCTCATTGGTTATGTGGTCCTGGACGCACGGTACCCGTCCAGGTGAACAGCTCTATTCAGTGATAATACATGGTGTATTATCAGATGATGTATCCACAAATCGCTTAAAAATGCAGTGCAATTGTTCATATTTAACCTGGTGGCAGAGTAAAACATAATTAAAAGGTATTGGAAATTGGATAAATGTTGATGGTATCAGAAGAATACTCTGATGGCCAAAAATAAGGGTGGGCTGATGTTTCTTCATGGTAATCTCATTTGTAAAGCGCTTTTGGGTTAAGCGTTTTTGATACCCATCAGGGTTTTGGTAGGATGTTGTAACTGTAGGGGTTCAATGTTATTGTCTAGAAGACCAGCATCCAAGTGGGTGCAACTGACTATGTGTCAGTCCTCTGAGAACTTGCATTTTGTATCAGTTCAAATCCCTCAAGTCGGTTCAGATGAATTCCCTCCAGGGTATATCATCATTCAAACCCTCTTGGTGGGTGCCCAGACGGAACACTCAAAAACAGAAGAGGGTCTCTGAAAGCCAAAATGTAGGGAGAGGAAGGCAGGGAAAATAACAGAACAATAACAACAAACCTCCCACTGTCAATTAATTAATATATACGCGATACATTCAAAGATAAAAAATAACATCATTGTCCCACAGAAAGTATTCTTTTCTTAATTTATTTTATTAAAAGGTAACTTTTTTGGGGAGTTATATATATAAATTCAATGATAGCAGATTAAATCATTCCTATACATAAAATCACTAAAGCAGCCCCACCAAGACATATTACAAAATACTCATAGACATAACACCACCACAACTCACACACACATCAGGCATACCAAACATACCTCAATAAAGAAAAAAAGAAAAGAAAGAACAATACATCCAACAGATCAAAATTACACAGATCACACAATGAATAAAAGAAACCATCAATTACAAAAAATGACACCATGAAAATTTTAGTCCATCATTATACAACAACAAGCAGAAAGCGCCAACGCTCGTTTCGGGATGGACTATATGACCAACAGTTCCTTCATCAGGGCGCAGAAGGGTCAATTCATTAGGTGGTCAGATTCCATCCAAAATTTGTCAAATATATTGATACAGAGTGGTGTCGGGGGATCCTTAATCACAATGTATTTAAGCACATAAGCATACTTTGAAAAGCACGAGCTAACAAAAACCAAATTGCTCAGTCATACATCAGATTGGCTTCAAAAAGGTCATTGGTACAATGAAATGAAGAAAAGACCCATCCAGCTCCATGGTAACCAGTGAAATATGAATAAAAAGGGAGTCTCCAGATTTTACGTTACGGGGGGGATACTGTATGTCGATCACCGCAAAACGGTGAAAAGACGTAATGCATTAAGTAGTGAATTGCCGAGAAGTCACTGGAATTAAAAGCAGGCCGTTGATCATAGAAGCTTCTCTGGTAGATAAATATCAAGGCTGATAAGTCCTTCACGAGAATGGTAGCCAATGGTTCCCTCAGAAGCAAACAAATCCCCGGCTACCATTCTCGTTCTTCCCTCAGAAGCAGACAGACCCATGGCTACCATTCTCGTGAAGGACTTATCAGCCTTGATATTTATATACCAGAGAAGCCTCTATGATGAATGGCCTGCTTTTAATTCCAGTGACTTTTCGGCAATTCAATAGTACCAGCTCTAAGGAATATTACATTTTCTAGTCCACAGGAGCTAGGTATTTTTAAACTCACTTTTTTCACTCACCCCTGACCCATCCACTCACTTATTCCTACACCACACATAGGGGTCGATCAGGATGGCGGACGGAAGAGCCACCGCGGCCCTGGAGTAGGCGGAAAAAGCCTTTTCCGTGTCCGCCTGCCGCGGATACTCCGTCCGCCATATCAGGATAGGAAAACGTGTCAAATTTCCGTCCGCGACGGAAAAACACGCTCCGCCGGCCAACTACACACGACCACGCGGCGGACGGAACACATCCAAACGCTCCGCCGTACGCACTGACGTCGAAGACCGTCCCCCAAATCAAGATGGCGGAAAACACACATAAAACCGCTGCGGAAAAACAACCTGTCTTAACACGGCGGAATCCCCACAGCGAACATAGGTGACACAGCCGAGATACCCACCGCAAGCTGACCACCACCATGGACCCGGCGCTACACGCTTTCCCGATGCTCTTCGCGATCCACCACGTCCTAGTCATGGCCTACTATGGACGACGACGCAGGTAAGGTACAAACCATTGGCTGTCTGGAGGGGAATACCAGCAAGGGACGTGACGTAGGGAGGGGGAGTGTCATGTTACCGAAACCACTGATGAGAAGCATATACGAATACACATTAGCAGGACGCAAGCAGGAATGACAACGACAGACCACGAGACTTGATAGACTACCTTTATTGTCAAATAATAGGGGTCAAATCACAGTGTATGCGTGAACATGGGCAAAGTGGGCACCAGAGCAGGTACAACATAGCAGGTAACGAGAGGGCAGCATGCAGTATCAGAGCATCAACAGGGCATTGTAGAGTACAGAGCAGGTACATCATAGGCAGGTAACGAGAGGCCAGTATGCAGTATCAGAGCATCAACAGGGCATTGTAGAGTACAGAGCAGGTACATCATAGGCAGGTAACGAGAGGGCAGTATGCAGTATCAGAGCATCAACAGGGCATTGTGCATTACAGAGCAGGTACATCAGAGGCAGGTAACGAGAGGGCAGTATGCAGTATCAGAGCATCAACAGGGCATTGTGCATTACAGAGCAGGTACATCATAGGCAGGTAACGAGAGGCCAGTATGCAGTATCAGAGCATCAACAGGGCATTGTAGAGTACAGAGCAGGTACATCATAGGCAGGTAACGAGAGGGCAGTATGCAGTATCAGAGCATCAACAGGGCATTGTGCATTACAGAGCAGGTACATCAGAGGCAGGTAACGAGAGGGCAGTATGCAGTATCAGAGCATCAACAGGGCATTGTGCATTACAGAGCAGGTACATCATAGGCAGGTAACGAGAGGCCAGTATGCAGTATCAGAGCATCAACAGGGCATTGTAGAGTACAGAGCAGGTACATCATAGGCAGGTAACGAGAGGGCAGTATGCAGTATCAGAGCATCAACAGGGCATTGTGCATTACAGAGCAGGTACATCAGAGGCAGGTAACGAGAGGGCAGTATGCAGTATCAGAGCATCAACAGGGCATTGTGCATTACAGAGCAGGTACATCATAGGCAGGTAACGAGAGGCCAGTATGCAGTATCAGAGCATCAACAGGGCATTGTAGAGTACAGAGCAGGTACATCAGAGGCAGGTAACGAGAGGGCAGTATGCAGTATCAGAGCATCAACAGGGCATTGTAGAGTACAGAGCAGGTACATCAGAGGCAGCACGTGAGAGGGGCCAAGTGCATCAACAGTCCATTGCACAGAACAGCTCCATCAGAGGCAGCACGTGAGAGGGGCCAAGTGCATCAACAGTCCATTGCACAGAACAGTCACATCACTGGCAGCACATGAGAGGGCAGAATGCAGTATCAGAACAGCAACAGGGCAGTGTGGCCAACAGAGCAGGTACATCAGAGGCAGCACGTGAGAGGGGCTAAGTGCATCAACAGTCCATTGCACAGAACAGCTCCATCAGAGGCAGCACGTGAGAGGGGCCAAGTGCATCAACAGTCCATTGCACAGAACAGCTCCATCAGAGGCAGCACGTGAGAGGGGCCAAGTGCATCAACAGTCCATTGCACAGAACAGTCACATCACTGGCAGCACATGAGAGGGCAGAATGCAGTATCAGAACAGCAACAGGGCATTGTGCATTACAGAGCAGGTACATCAGAGGCAGCACAACTACGTGTCCCTACCAACCCGTCACAGGGACCACAAGAGTGCCACGCAGTTCTCAATGGACACACCATGTGAATTAACATTTGAGTGAAGTGTACAGCACGTCACATCACAGAATCAGGGGGGACTGCGTGAACTACCTGCCTCGGACACACTGGCAGCACCAGCAACAGGAGTGTGAGACACAGCCACAGCCCGAGTGACACACACATGGGCCACGGACCCAGACACACTGGCAGCACCAGCAACAGGAGTGTGAGACACAGCCACAGCCCGAGTGACACACACATGGGCCACGGACCCAGACACACTGGCAGCACCAGCAACAGGAGTGTGAGACACAGCCACAGCCCGAGTGACACACACATGGGCCACGGACCCAGACACACTGGCAGCACCAGCAACAGGAGTGTGAGACACAGCCACAGCCCGAGTGACACACACATGGGCCACGGACCCAGACACACTGGCAGCACCAGCAACAGGAGTGTGAGACACAGCCACAGATGTAGTCACTGACACGTGAGCCACTGACCCAGACAGACTGCCAGCACCAGAAACAGGAGTGTGCAACACAGCCACAGATCTTCTAACTGACACGTGAGCCATAGACCCAGATACACTGCCAGGACCTGCAACAGGAGAGGGCACAACTGACACTGTGCCACCATCTGATACATGAGAGTCAACTGCACCGGCGCCACTGGGACAACTGAAATGATGAGCCACAGGGCTGTATGGGCCAGGAGGCAGGGTGGGCCTGGGAGCTGGGGATAGCTCACCTAGAGCCAAATCGGGGTTTGCAGGTGTCAATGGTGTGTGTCTGCGTTTCTTAGGGAGGTGTGAGTGCACCCTGGACAGGACAGGACTGCCAAGTGGTGGGGACTCCAAAGAATCACCACCCAGTATAGGTGGAGCAACTGCTGCCGGGGATCTGGTTTCGGGGGACGTGCTGGAGCCTGCTTGTCGTTTGCTCTGTGCCTGCCGCCTGGACTCGGAATGATGTGTAATGGGGGATGCAACAACAGGGGACACCCTCCTCTGCTTCTGACTGGCCTGGATGGGAGTGGAGGTATGGGGGGACTCCGCCGCGGAGACATCAGTTTGGCGTTTAGTAGAAAACATCAGCCTCAGTGCAGCCAGGGGTGAAGTATGCCTGTCCTTGATTGCGCCATTGTCCATGCTAGATGCCTTGTCCGTAGGATGTGCCTTATCCTTAGGTGGAGTGTTGTCTCTGGATGTAGCCTGTGCCCTGCTCGCCGCCCTGTTCCTG